>NW_027325374.1:14327511-14964308 GCF_036924035.1 Leuresthes tenuis | reverse complement strand
GACGCAGCAGAAGCCGTCTGAGGAGAGTCAAGCTGATCAAGAGCTGGTCAGTTTTCATTCAAATCAATTTAGATGGATTCCATTTTATATATTTAAATGAGTGATTTCATGCTTTTCTTTCTGTCTTTTAGAGTTCAGAGGAGCAGCTGAATAGGCAGCTCGATTGGTGTATTGAGCAGCTGGAATTAGGAATGAAGTCCCAGAAAGGAACATCGAAACAGAGTTAGTGTTTTCTAAGATTTTTTATTATTTTTTTGACCTCATGTACCAGTAGACCTGTGTGCAGTTATATGCCAAAAATGATGTGACTTAAATTATGCTTTGTTGGCCTGATCAGATGTGAAAAGCTTCAAATGTTAGACGTCATCACCTGAAATCACCCTTGACGTTTTGATGCGTCTTCTCCTTGCAGAGGAGGAGGCATCGCATGCCTTGAAGACTCTGCGTAGCTCCAAAGCTCCTCTGGTCAAGAAGAGGCAAGTGATGAGAGTCATGACTGGAGACTACAGGAAAAAAATGGAAGATGAGAAGAGTCGGCAGTTCAAACTCATTCAGAGTGGTAAATGGATTGTTGGGAGTGTTTTAATCTGAACATCAAAGATTGCCTATGAGGTGAAAAGTGTTGTTAATTGGCAGATTTGTCTCCCTCCCTCCCCGACAGAAATTGCATCTGCTCAGGTCAAAGTTGTGTCAGATTCCCCGAAGAAGTCAGTTTTCCATCGGAGATCTGAAGTGAAAACCCAGCAACCGACCACAGAGGGGGACCCGCAGAAAACCAAAGCCCAGGACAACGCAAAGCCAATACCACAGACTCAGGAAGAGACGTCGACTTTTGTCTTTGTTCCATCCAAAGACGAATTCTGCTTTAATTTCCTTTAACCTGTGTATCCTGAAAGCAAACTTTTCACTGCACACCAGGCTGAAAATATGTTCTATTTAACAGGCAGTACAGTGGGCGACTCCTGGTAGGGATTCTAAAAGGAGCAAGATCACAGGAGCATCCCCTGAAGACATTTTGAGAAAAAAATCACCTGAATCATAATCCTGATGTTCAAACCATCCTGATGTGTCTAAATAAACATGTTTTGTATTTTTTATAACGATGTCCTTAATCAGTGTGATGAAGTATCGCTAACACACATCTTTACTAAAGCCAGGTGTCTACTTTTACAATTTAAGCTTAAGAGTTGTTAATCTGTTTAAATAATTTAGTTTTCTGCACGAGAATGAAAAAACTTTAGGAAACGACTGTAAGAGAAGCTTCACAGGGAGAAGTTATACAGTGATGGGTGGCAGGCGGAGTCAAAAAGGTTGATTGCCAGTATGCAGTCACACCACATTCAAAGTCTGAAGCAGTAGCCAGAACTAAGTAAACTTCACTTCTATTTGAACTGTACATCTCGGTCTTTTCAATAATATTCTAATGACATCATAACTAACTTGAAGTCTCAGTAGGTTTCCCTGTAATTTGACCTCAAGATTGTATGATAACAAAGGCATATTATATTAAGTCTGGAATTGCACAAAACTTGCTATGGGAATCATGGGGCGTAGCCCATAAATACCATCATCATCTGTCACATCTTCTGTGATCACACGCCTAAGAAATTTCACCTCATTGCACACGATGCACATTTGATATCATTTTCCACTTCATCCACAGAAACAGAAACAGAAAGAAGCAGCTGGGGACCACAGCGACTGAAGGCCAAAAGATCATCTGCATGTTTGTTTTTTTTTCTTTTATTCTTTGACTAATGCTCTAAAAGTTATTTTCAGTGACTTATAGTGAGACTTACAGTAAGGCTCCTAAAAAAGGGTATTTTGTGAAGCTATTAGAGCACCTCAGGTTTTTATTTTTAACTGAAGCTAACTTAAAGTTTATTTCCTAAAGCTTGGCAAAACCTTTTGGGACCACTCAAGGAAGATACTCTAATGGTTATTTTGTAAGACCCTTTGAGGAATTTTAGGTAATGTTCCCAAAAGATTATTATACCACATTTTTATTTTAACACTTTGCTGCAGACATTGAAGGACTTAAGCTTCCCCAAGAAGTTCAGTCTGTTCTGTTCCTTCTTGTTGACAGCCTCAGCATTACATTTCCAATTCAGTCTCTAGTCTAGGTAGACTCCCACACATCTGTAGTCGTCCACCACCTGTTTTCCCAGGGTTGGAAATTGTGTTTGGCTTTGTCCTGGTCTTCCTAAAATCCACAATCACCTCTCTTTAGTTTTCAAATGGCTGACCAGTCCCCTGTACTCAGCCCCTTGCCCATCACTGACACACCAAGCAACTATAGTCGTCTGAGTATTTCTTATAAAAGTCATGTTTGTAAAAACTTCATAATACAGAAAAATACAGAAATACTTTTTTTTTTTTTGTCAGCTGACATTTTGACTTGTCACAGCCAGAAAAGCACAGGTTAGTGTTAGCAGCATCGCTGGGGGTTAAATTCCACTTAGTGTCCCATTAAACAATGACATTGATTCAATCCCTAAACTGCAGTACCTTTGCCTAAAGCGGCATGGAGCCAATTAACTGTGCATTTAATACTGTAACATGTCAAAGGTCTATTGCTTGTCGCGCCACAAAATTCAACCACATCTGCTCATTTCAGGTTGCTCTGACCGTCAACACTTTAGAGGTCATCAAACGGGGAATCCATCTCTACAAAGAAAAAACGATGAAAGTATTCTGAATTCAAACAATTTCTATGTTTTGCGACAGGAAAAAATAATAATACACGAGGCAACATTTTGCAGAACACTTTATCTTTTATTCCTTTAATCATCTGGCAAACTACTGATTTTCCCCCTGAGAGTTTCAAACAGGAAAGGGCGGGGTGTGTTTCAGCACGGGCACAATTGAATGTGACATACAAAACAAGAAAAGTTTGAGCTGCTGATGAAATAAACTGCCTGCTGAGTGTAAGTTTTGTGGGTTTTTGTTTTCCTTTTTAAATTTAAAAAAAACCCCATGGCACATATCTACACTATTAAATATGAGTTGCCTTGTGTTTTATGGATTTATTCTAGTTCATTACGTGTACTAGAAGCCTGGCGTTATGGTTGGCAGATGCAGTTGTCTTGCTAAGCTAATCTAGCTTTAAGAGCAATGTTGGGAACTTGCTGGACTATTAAACCAGCACAAACTGTGCAGTAACTGCAGCTTAGAAGCGTGGACTTCTTTACAACATGCAGTGGTTTTTGCCATCTTATTTCAAGCATCATAAAAATAAAAGTGAGTGCAGGACTTTATAGTTAAAAGCGTTGGTCGGTTTTGCATTTTGTCTGTTTCCAGGTGAACATGTCGGAGTTAAGTGACGAGGCCAGTGAGTCCGAGCAGCTGGGCGCCAGCCTCTCCATGTGGCTGGGAGACTCCCTGCTGCCACCGGAGGAGCTGAATGTCCCTCTGGACCTCCACACCGCCTGCTCCATCGGCCAATACGACGTTGTAGCTGAGTTCATTAAAAAGTGAGCGTCTATGTTAGAAACGACTTGCCTCGTCATTTGCTGCGCTCGCGCTCCCCCCAAACCTTACCTATGAATGTTTGTGTCCAGGCGGGAGGTGAACCTGGATGGCAAGAACATTGGAGGCTGGACCCCGCTCATGTATGCGGCTTACATTGGCCACGACAACATAGCGAATCTCCTGCTGGAGGCCGGTGTAAATGTAAATGCGACAACTGCCAAAGGACTCACTCCCTTGATGCTGGCAGCAAGCTGTGGCAATGAAAGTATTGCATATTTTCTGCTTCAGGTAACTACATTTAAAAAAAAGTCCCTCTATAACACGCAGCAAGTTGTGTCGGTAAAACATGGTGCTATTGTCGAATGTAAGATCAAGTGATTTTCATGCTGTAAGACTGACAAGAACGGTTTGGATTGTTGTTTTTTTTTTTTTATCATTAATCATGTATTTGAGGTGAAATTTCAACATCATCACCCCCTCAGTAGTTTTCCCTCTCTTCACTCACAAGCAAGGGGCTGAGCTGGAGCTGAGGGACTCTCGAGGCTGGACAGCTCTGTTTCACTGCACGAGCACAGGCCACCAGCAGATGGTCAAGTTCCTGCTGGATAACAATGCTGATGCCAATGTTAAGTCAGTGTCTGTAGACATCTTCCAAACCAAAGCAACAATAATCTGCTTAAAAGTTTTGTTTTTAAGGTTTTCTCTCCCCCTCCTCCCCTCTTTTTGCTCAGGGAGCCGGGCTCTGGTTTCACTCCTCTGATGGAGGCTGCTGCTTCTGGACATGAAATCATTGTTCAGTACCTGCTTGATCACGTGAGTTGGTGACTGGCTATAAATATGCTCTTTGTTTGTGGTCAAAGATTGCTGGCTTTCTGACGCCAAAACTGATTATGACTCACTCGGGACAGACGATCACATTTTGAAAGGACGATAACAGCACCTGTTCTCTTTTATTAATATACAGAGAGTAAAAGTGGGTGACCGCAGTGCTAAAGGTGAGACTGCGCGTGCCCTTGCCATGTTGTATGGCTACACTAAGATCGTTAGCCTCATTGACTCACGTTCCCCAAGAATGAAACCAGGTACTTGCTTGAACATCTTCTCTTATATTTTCACAAAGTAACTCACTGTTCTCCCTTTGCTCTGTGTATTCTAATCATTTATTTACTTTTTTTTTTTTTTTTTTGCTATGTTCCACTTTGTCAGGGCAGTTCGAGGACCTAAGCTCCTCAGAGGACTCGGACAGCGCACCACCAAGGGTTCGTCCAAATCGGAGCCGAGCTAAAGGCGTTAGCATCCACGATGGGCCTCAGGCCATCGCCAAGTTCCGAGTGGGAGGCACCAGCAAACTGTCTGGTAGGTCACAGGAAATATCCTCTTTCCAAACTTGCATCTGTACCTACCAGTTACGATAGTGTGCGAATTTTAGTTATCAAGTCACATTTACAAAAAGAAACATCAGTCCATTAAGCAGATCAACTGAAAACCTTTGAGTACTGTGTACATTTTCCACTTAGTCCTGTTGAGTTCATCGTAAAAATTTCATTAGCAGCAACACAAACTGTGCAGAAGCTGAGCAGTTAATCAGACAGCCTCATTCTGAACAAAGCACCCTTAATATCACCCTTGTTATCATAGAGCCTCCCACTGTGCCGCCAGGCTACATGTTTCGGGATGTCGGTGAACAGAGCGATGGCATCTGCTACCGTGACGTGACTTCGCCGATCAATGAGCTGGATGGCCAGAGCCACAGCAGCAGAGGTGAGAAGCACCCGATCACCACAGGAAATACTGCAGTTCTGGATGAATGTTGTTTAATATTTGTTCAATGTCTTTGCAGACGACAGTCCATTCTTTGACAACGACATGCCCACGATGAGGAGCAGCAGTAGCAGCAGTGAAGGCCTGCCTCAAATGATCGCACTCAACTGGGAGGGCTCTGTGGAGAGTAACGAGGTGAACATAGCAGCCCAAACCTTTTCATTTTGCTTTCTTTTTGTACTTTGTGACGGATCATTTTGCCTTTCTCCACCAGGACTCTGACCAGTGCAAAAAGAGCAGCTCTCGTAGAGTAAATAAGTGTCACCACTCAAAGGGCAAAACTCGCCATGGAAACAGTGAAGCTGCTCACTCCAGTTCAACAGGAAACTGTGGCAAACGCGCATCTCTTGGTCCCTCACCGTCTTACACTGGGCCACAGGTGTGACTGAGTTTGCTTATTATTTTTACATTTACAACTTAATGTCACTTTTTGTGGTTTGTGCTCGTCTTGGCTTAAAAGCTGCTATTTCCGCAGGGTCTGGCAGAGTTCCTGGAGCAAATTGGCTTCTCAAAGTACCTCCCATTACTTGTGGAACAAGACATTGACCTGCGGATATTTCTCACCCTGACAGAGAACGATCTGAAAGAAATAGGAATCACGTAAGATGTCAGACCTTTATCATTTTTATCCTTGTATATGCGGCGTTGGTCTTTTCACGTAGTGCTGAAATTGCTTGTTCTCCAGACTGTTTGGACCCAAACGTAAGATGACATCAGCCATAGCGAGGTGGCACAGCGGCGCTCGACCACCCAGCGACGCTCTGGAACAGGCTTACGCCGATCAGCTTGAGGCTGAGATGCAAGAAATGGCCATTCAGCTACACAAGGTCACTGCTAAGCAAAAGCTCACTGCCACTTCACATTAGTGACGTAACTGGAAGCTTTTTTTTTTTTAACCACTTTCATCCAACTCCAACTGCAGCACTGTGAGGAGGTTGAGAGCCTGCAGGGTCAGATATCTCAGGAGAAGGAGCTGCGCACAGTGATGGAGGGATGCCTGATGGAGGACAAAATGGCGTGGAAGAGTGTCCACTCTGAGCTGGTAGAGAACCACCAGCTGGCACAGGACATGAGCGCCACGCTGGCGAAGGCGAGGGCGTGTCGCTCTGAACTGTTCTCCCGCTTCACTGCAGACGGGAACAGCAGTTCTCACACTGGTTTGGAAGATAAAGCAAAAAGTGACACTGGCGTTAAAGGTGAGTTGTTGGAGGACGTTTTAAACTAAAGTTAAATCAAAAAGAAAAGGGGGAAATGAAATCAAAGGTTTGACCTTGTCTTGTAGCTGGAGAGCCACTAACATGCTCCAGTATCGTCGAGCTGATGAAGAAGCTGGAATCCTATGAAGAGGAATTGGGTGAGTAGGTGTGAGATTAAAGCATTTCTCTGTGGTTGCTGGAATCTCCAGCTGATGTTTCGTTGTTCTGTCATCACAGCAGGGACTCTGCAAACCATGCTTCAGAGTCTGAGGCGGCTCAGTGCCCCTAAAAAAGTCGCAGACAGCTGGGAGCGGCCATAAGCTTTTCAGGTGACTGCCGTCTCTCATTTCACCAATCGCGTTAAGGGAGGTTCGTTCAAATCAAACGGATATAACCTGATTCTTTTATATTTTGAAAGGGCTCTTGCCTATTTGACGGAGGGTGATCTTACCACCCTGAACAATCTCAGTGAAATGGGAGAAGGCCGAAGACAAGGCCAGCCCTGTGGGAGCGAAGCAGCACACCGAGTGGAGCGCAACCTGCTGCTCGTCTGCGATTGGCTGATGGACCAGAGCTCGCCAGAGGAGGACAAGGGCAACGCATCCGCTGCAGGAAAACGACAAGCAGGCAGGAAGGGTAGCCGACCCTTGCGCTTGTGCTGGTGTATGGTGGACTGCTGTAGTCGAGTTGTGCAACTTGCACAGAGAGGAAGAGGAGGGACAGTAATAGACTCCCTTCCAGTCTGAAGTATGGTTCAAGCCACAACAGGGAGAGGTACAGCAGTCTGATTCAGATCTAAAATAGGTTCGGCAGATTCACACTTCAGATGGAGTTTTATTTGTGTGCTGTTGGAAGGTATTACATTGAAAATGATGATCTGCCGATTACATTTTTTAAAAAGCCAACACGAGATAATTGTATGATTAATCATAGGCCAACAACCTGATTACCTTATTTTAACCCGAAATCCTTCAAGCCTCGTTATACTTTGGTGTTAATTAAAACCTGTCAGAAAAATATGAAGGTGGATCCATGTGCCATTTTTCATCCAGTTTTAAACTGAGAGGTAGAACACTTATGATGCATTAAGTTCAAATCTAGACAATCTTAGTCTGATCAACTTGGAATTAAGAGCTAATATTTCTTGATGAACACATGGTTAAATATTTGTTCTGGCTTTACTTCCACAATAGCAATGATTTACATCGCACATTCAAGAATGGTTTCAGAATTTACTTCTGTAACTCTGAATCTGGCTGGTCTTCATTCTGGGGGTGAGAGGTTTGACCTTATCTGATGGCGCACATTAGTCTGACGATGTGATCAATATTTCACCCGAGACAACGGTTTGTATCTCAGAAGACTGAGCCCCAGAGACCAGGGATCCCCTTGTGATTGCCAGGGTGTCCTTTTACAAAGTGGATCTAAAAGTGTTCCTTCTGCCCAGGGCCTTGGCAGTAAATCAGTGCGGCGACGGTTCATGCTCAGAGACAGCTTTGGCACAGTTAAGGATGCTGGCTGAATTTAGCTTATGACGCATTCCATTCCATTCCATTCAACTGTACTATTCTGTGGGATTTTAAATATTTAAAGTGGCATATATTTGGGGAAAAAAACTGTAAAACCTCCCTGTTTTGCACACAAAACAATATGGGTCACGAGGTGAATGTGAGTGATGCCTTTTTGACACTGGAGATTGGCCAATGTAGAAAGTGAAGCTTTTAAGAAACACACAGGGTTCTGATGTCCAGAGTAGTATTGCTTTAATGTATTGCTTGAATTCAGAACCACGTCTTTCATCAATATAAATTAAAGCAACATTATCCACAGTATCTCTTAGGTATTATGTACAGACTTAAGATGAGCCAATAATTCCTCATGTACAGATGGGTTTAAAAACTATGTAAAATGCAGCGAATAGAAATTCACACATTCAAAAGCTGTTATCACTTCTGTGACACGCAAATTCACCGACTGTTCAAAAACCAAATCATACGTGAACACCAGTTCACACGTTAGTCCATAAAAGTGCGCCTTCCTCCTCAGAACCTTTGTCTGATCTCTCCTCAAAGCTGTCCATCTTTCCACGAAACACTCCAGGCCACGCAGAAAAAGGGAGGCATCCCTTTTCTCTGCAGCGCACGCGTGTGTGTGATCCAGGTCGGTGTCCCTCTCCCACGGAGAACCAGCTGTGTGAACGGTGGCTGTGGCTCGCTCATGTGTACTCGCACAGGTGACCACAGCCAGCGGGGCAGTGAGAGCTGCTCTTCAGCCAGTTCATAATGTGCTCCAGGTGTCCACCATGGCTGCAGCCTTGGCACCACACGAACAGTCCCTTCACCACATGGTGGCACACAGCGCAAACACTGGCACACTGGTGGCACCTGCAGGAAAGACGTGTCGCTTTGTCAGTTTGTTCCATGAGACAATTACATTTACAGTTAGTCACTGACAAGCTGGGGACAACATTCAGGCTGCATTGCAGCAGGAAACATCGGTTAAATCATCCATCCATTTTCAATATCCACTTTATCCAACTAATGGCTGCGGAGGAGAGGCAGGTGCTTGAAACTCCACACATAAAGGAACCAGCTGGGATTTGTACCAAGAACCTTCTTACTGTGAGGGAGCAGTTCTAACCACCTGCACAATCCAGGTCAATTCATCAAGTACTTAATCTACTTAAAATGAGAGCACAGGTAGATCCCGTTCAGCAGTACAAAGAAGAGTTAAGTGTGTGCTAGGTGTATTTGAGGTGTTAGGAGAGGAGGTGTTCAGAAGAAAAGTCTCTTGAAGAGAGTCTTGAAGGTCAAGAGGGACACCCCTGTTGAATCACAAATGAGAGCAGTCTGGACAGGAACCTGCTGGATGCAGACCCCTGCAGTCTCTCTGTATGTAAGCACTAGGGACTTAAATGGGATTAGGGCAGCTATGGCCGGCAAATTAATGAGTACTCACTGTTCTGTATGCATCATACAAGGCTTAAAAGAAACTTTAAATAGATTGTTTTTAGTTTTTTCTTTTTAAAAGACTAGCCTGTTGGTGCCACTTTGCGGTGTTGGATGCACCTGATTTGTTTTCACTAATGGACCACCTACCCAACGACTTCAAACAGGACGATCCCCTTTGAAACTGTAAATATTCTATATTGAGAGCGGACAGTTTACTAGTTTTGTCAGGAGTTTTCAGAGGTGGTGACTCCACACCAGACGGTCATTTACAGAAAGTGTCCTCAGCTTCAACTGTATGCAAAGGATCTTAATCCTTATCTAAATGTGGCAATATCACATTACACTCTCCAACCGCCTGCCAGTTGGGGCTTCACATTCACACTCCACATTGAGAGCGACAGAAATCTTCACTGCGATTAGAAAATGATTGCTTGTTTTCTTTCTATTTAGAACAATTGGATGGACTTTCAGAAATCCAGTCATGTAGTTTGGGTTTATATCAAATTTGATCTGAGAGAGATAGAACACCTGAGAATTAATTTGACAGTTGAATGCTAATACATGCACACGTTCAAATGGGGAGGCTGCGTTGTTACCTGTCGCAAATCCAGCCCTTATTGCTCATTGGTCGCTTGCAGTTGCTGCAGTTTATGTGTAGTGTTGTCGACGTCTGGTTCAGGCAGGTGATGGCGCTGCAGGTACTCAGCTTGATTACCTCATTGGACACGTTCCACAGCTCAAATCGTTGCAGCAGGTCTATGTAGGACATGTACCAGTGCTCCTGAAAGAGGGAACAAAATCGAGCTGGATTTTTAGCTGGATGCTCTCTTTATTTTTTAAAAAGTGCTGAGAAAAAAACATGAACCAACTGAAAACAGTCCAGAACTATTTAAAACTTTTAGCCTAAAATAACAGTGAAGTTGTAAGTTGTAAGTTGTAAGTTTCTGTGCCTTTAATAACAAAAAAGTCTCTTGATTTCCACTCTGAGGTAGTTCAATGTCAAATTCAATTGTATTTCACGGCAGTTTTTGCAACATCAGGCAAGAATCAAGTGCCATTTTTTCTGGATTTGTTAGTTTTCTGACCTGGGTGAGGTCATCAATCTCCTTACGAATCCTTTCCCCCAAGACGATGAGCACTGACACGGCCATCTGTACGTCACCTTGCTCAGCGTAGTAGCTCAGCATCTCCCGCACAATGGGGCAGAAGAAGCTGATGGGTAGATGCGGGCTGAACTGTGGCTGGGAAATGGAGATGAGTGAGAAAGACTCAATAGGTGTCAGACAAGTGACTTCGGCCTCGTTGCCGCTGACATGTGGGGAGTCGGCCTTGTCCTGCTGAAGGTGCTCTGGAGCAGATGGGTTGTCAATGATCTCGTGGCGGAGCTGGAAGGCCTCCTGGGGCAGCGTGTACTCAGGCTCTTCTGTTACCACAAAAGAAGCAGACATAATATCAGACGAAAGGACGCTGAGCAGGGCTTCGGTTATAAATAGAAGGTACTGACGTAGGCACATTTTCAGTTTCCTCAGCGATGAGGCCGTGACTGACCTGCTTGGTTGTCATGCTCCATGGAATAAAGGTCATCGTCATCCAACTCAGCATCACCAAACATATATTCTGCTGGGCCATCGCTGCCCTCCGTCTCCTCATTTTCTGAAATTGAATTCATGTTAATCATACAAGTCATGACTGTTATAAGAACAACACAAGGGCATGAAGATCCTCTGAGTGCATGGGTGGCTTTCAAGAGTGTAATACAACTCTCACCTTCATTGTTATTGCTGATGTGCGAGTTCCCAGGCTCCAGGTGGCTGTTATCCTGTCTGCTCTCACCTTTACTGCGCTCCAGTCTGCTCTCTGTGCCCAGTCCCGAGCCCATGTCCTTCATATTGAAACTGAGAGCAAAACAAAAACACACTAAATCATCCCACGTAGCCCATAAATGTCTGAAAGTAGTGCTTCAGAATGGCACATTAAAACACTCGCTTACCTGTTCATTAGAGGTAAGGACCCGAGTTTACAGAGGTTATGGTTCGGACCGGGTGTTGTGAGGTTTGCTGGGTCAGAGAACATGATTCTCAGCATGGTCCATGTGGTGGAAACCTATAAAATATTGTTCACAGTACATTACTTATTCCTAAAGTGGAATACAACTTAGTGCCACATTACACCATCTAACAGGTTGCTTCTAAATATATAATATAGACATATATATATATATTTTTTGCAGACATTTACAGTGTTGTTATGACTGACTGACTGACAAATAGATCTCACACAGACAGAGGAACTGGAGCAGTTGGATCTACCTTAAGACACAGACAGAACTGTACAGTATTTTTTCCATTCAGTGGCTGCCACTAACTACTGAACATTCATTGTAAGGTCTAAAACAAATGTAACAGACAGTCTGTCCTGAGCTAATGATTTACTAATTCATTAAATTATTTAAGCTAAGAATGGCAAATATATATATATATTTTCTGTTACTTCAGTTTAAAATCTAGACTGTCAGCCATTCAAAGGAGGATAGAAGAAGAAGAAAAGGCAAAAACAACGCTGGGTGTGTCTCACCTGGGGTCTCTTGAGCTCCTGTGCAACCTTGGCGTTGTGATCACACAGCTCAGCAAAAGGCTTTCCACTGAGGAGGTAGAGTTGTGCCGTCTTCACAAACCAGTCCATGCGGTTACTGTCCAAGTCTGTCTCAAAGACACTAAGAGCACTGGACACATGTGCAAATTGCTCTGTCGGGTCGGCTTTCTTGAAGAAAAAGATGGGGTAGCGGCGGTCACCTCCTGGGTATGGTTTCCTGTTGGCGTCGCCACTGATCAGACTCTCTTTGGCTGCAAAGGCCAAGTCGCCCATCAGTCCAAAGCACAGACCTTCGGGGTTGGCCTTGTTCACGGGACGGGTGGCGTCCTTAAACATATGCTGGTAGAGAGTACTGTCTTTAGACCCCGAGAGCAGAAAATGAGGGTCATGCTGGTGGCGCCACACAATACCAGTGGTCACATCTTTGTGCTCCTCAAAGGTGGCAAAGGGAATGAAAGGCCTGCGAATGTCCCACACATAGATGTTGTGGTCCACCATCATCGAACAGGTGGCCAAATGAAACTTCCTCTCAGGCCGCCATTTAACTCGAGCCACTGACGCAATCGTCTGGACACAGTAGATCTCCTTGGCTCTGTTTGTGGTCATGTCCCAAACCTTCACCATCTTGTCTCTGCCTCCTGTAGCCAACCAGCCCCTGCAGCACAAACAAGGTGGACAGTGACAACTGTGAGAACCCTGACAAGGACAGCTGTGCACTGCATACTCCATCGAATATAGAGCAACCCAATAAGTCTAAGACAAGACAATTTCAAAATAGGAAGTGACAAACAGAATCAATATTGACAACTTTAGAGAGAACGGTCTGAAATCTTGTGTTCTTTTTTCTTGTACCTGTCATCGGGGTGCCAGTCGCAGCAGAACACAGGCCCAGTATGGGCAGTGAACATTCTCTCGTACCGATCCGGTCGTCTAATGTCCCACAGCTGGACGTTGCCATTTTCAAAGGATGCAGCAAATGTAAAATAATCCTTCATGCTGAACTGGACGTCCCTTACGCTCTCTGACTGACCTAGATGAGAAACAGGATTAACACAGCAAATTAGAGAACAGAAAATATGAATACTGATCGGTGAGATAAGACGCTTCATGACATTAAAAAGCAGATTAATTCCAAAATACAGTCTAAAACTTGTTCTAAAGACTTGTTCACTCATAAAAATAAATAACCCCTGTAACGACAAAAAGTCATTTTGCTTAATTGAAGTTGACGCACCCTGCCAGGTGCATTTTATTTTCTAGAGGCAGCATGTTTAAGAACTGTTCAATTCTTATGAAGAGATATTGTCCTGCTTTTAAGGGCAGATAAAAGTCTGAAGAAGTATTAAGGTTTAATGTAAGGACTGTGAAAGCATCTGCATTTGTTTCTCCATTACTAACAAAGAGAATGTTCTTTCCAACAACAGATCAAATAGGAAACCTGGATAAACTTGGCCATTTTTTTAATATAATCACAATGTAAAATTAAGAAGTAAACTGTTGCTTTGCAAGCAAAGACATCAGAAGTTACATCTTACATTAGGGCATTATTACAGTCAAGAAATCCATCCAAGTACCTGAGAAAGTGCTGACAGACTCCTTCTTGCGCAGGTCAAAGCACTTCATGAAGCCATCCTGTGAACCACTCAACAGCATGTAAACCTCAGTGGGGTGGAAGCACACCTTGTTGACGGTGCGCTTGTGCTCAGTAAACAGCTGGTCCTGCTTGTTGCGAGAAGGCTTCCCCAGATTCCATGTGACCACCGCCCCATTGGTGGCAGCTGTGGCCAGCAGGTTCTCCTCCATCTGATGCCACATGACATCGGCGCAGCTAAAGTTCAGGGACGGTTTGCGGCCAACACGTAGGTTCAGCTTCTCCACAAACTGCTCCTCCTCGATCGTGTAGATCTTGAAAATGTTTCGCCCTGCGACGACCACCTGCGATGCATCCCGGCACACGCTGATGGCATTGGCAGGAGCGTCCAAGTGACAGAACATAGTTCGACCACTGATGGCATTGCTGCTGAGGGCTGTGGTAACCCGTGACATTTTCTCCATGCTCCCTCTGCAGATTAACGTGTTCAATAAAATGAAAAAAGATGATAAACAGCATGAACAGTTCGAGTTGATTTTCCATGTTTGCCTCACATCACTGCTGAATGATGTAAAATAAGTTAATTTAACATTCCACCAGTAGGGGGCAGTCAAGTACAATACAACAGAGACTTGCAGGGCTCTGTGATGGGGATAAAAGTTGTGAGAAAGTACAGAGGAGGCAGTATTTGGAAAAACAACTAATGAACAATATCGTATATATTTGAACATTTTTGTAAACATGACAGCTTACATACTTGATGAAGAACTGGTGGCCTCATAAATATCTGCAACTGCACAGAGTCCTTGTCATGTGCTCCCATGACAGCCAACCGGCGAGTGATGGACCGCCATAACAGCCACACATGGCATAATAGTGTCTGGGTTTGTTTGGGTGAGAGCAGATATTTAATGTTTATCGCAAGGAAAAGCAAAAAGTCAATGCAATAGAACTAAACTGCTTGTATACCAACGCTGCAAAGACTTTAATTCTAACTGTATGCAAGTACACATAACCATGACAAGCTACTCTTTATCATTTAAAGGGTAAAACCATCAAATTACAAGTAAACATATGAAGTGGGGAAAGTTGGGTCAGATTCCTTTGACCTGCACTCGATACTAAATACAAGTTAGTGAGCAATACTCTAGCTGTAAAAAAAAATATTGGACCGTCAAACAAAAAAAAGTTACAAATTTCAGAGTTTCTAAATGATTATTGTATTGCAATACAATAATCAGCCCTCTTTAAACATCTTGATAATAATTTCAAAACAAACAAAATGCTTCTGCGTGTTCAGCAGTTTCCAGCTGGTCAAATCAAATTACACTGACAAAAACAGTCCTGGCACAAACTACAGGCCAGCTATAAAACTGTATTCTGCAACATGAAATGCATGTTTCTTTTTTATTTATTTTTTATCACAGGGCCACGCCAAAATGTTCATATTTAATTTAGGTTTAAAAAAAAAAAAGGGATTAAAAACTGAATAATCCATTAATGACAATCACGACCTGTAGTTTAGAGTCACTGTGATATTCCAACGATGTTAAAATCCAATCAAGTGGCAACTTGACTATGTAATAATAATCTAATTATATTATTTTAAACAAAGGTAATCTTCCTTTTTTTTGTTTCCAACTCTGGTAGTAGGTAATAATACATGTGGCTATGGCTACCAGGCACCTTATTTTCTGAGATGCATCTACTTCAACAGTTTATTATTCCAAGCAGTGAGTTTAAACGGATTAATGTGTCCTGCTTAGCCAGTGTTGGCTAAGTTTTCTTGCTTTTATTACTTGATCGATTTGCGTCTACATGGTGCTCACGTGAGAATGTATTCGTCCATGAAATAGCATGTGCAGAAACCCTATCATGCTGTCTGCAAAATGGGTGTTTGTGTATGTAAAACAATCGTCTCCCCACTGCTGTTCTCACTGTTGTTACGTTGGCTACAAATAGCTAAACTCGCGGAACAATCCGTGCACTCGCACCATAAACATGACAGGAATGCACGCTAATGTTAGCTGGCTAACTCAGAACCGGAGCAGTTTTGCGGAGACGAAAGGCGCACGAGAGAAGCTCAAGTACCCTAAATAATTAGATAGAAATCAGAACATTTCTAAATTAAATTCCCTTACAAGGCAGCAGACACTTAAGGTAAAAAATTAAATATTTGAAAAGAACAAACCTTATGTTCTGAAGCTGTTGTTAAATGCTCGCAGCACCGGAAATAGTATTTTGGTATCATCTCGCGGGAATTCCATCTAATATCGGAAGCACCGTCTACTCCTTCAACTAAGGCGGGTAAAGGCTTGTTTTAGTTTAGTGTGCAAACTGAGGTAAATATGGTATTTGATTAATTATTTTGAGGACATTTCTGTATGAAAAGAGCACGTGTTTAATGCTGTATGTTTTTTAATATCCAACAAGAAAGGTGTAGTTTTTAATGCAAAAATAAAGTTGTTTTTTTCTGATTTTGATGCTGTGAGCTCCCTGCAAACATGAGTGCTCTGTTTGCCTGTGAGGAACCGTCCACATGGAGGAGTGTGTATGAGAAGTACTGGGCTGTAGTGGCCAAGGCCAAAAGCAAGAAACCCGGGAACCTGCTAAAGCTTGACAAGTGGTAAGATATTTTTTTTTATCCCTTAAGCAACAGTGTCTCGTAGTAACATTTCCACACAAGGACATTTTGTATTAGTATTATTATTTGCTAGAGCTTTCAGATGTTATAAACATCTGACAACTTTCAGATGTCTTCTTTGATTGTAGGTTTGTCAGTTGTTATGTAGGTGGTTATTTTTTTGATGTCCTTGTCCTTGTCAGCTTGTCACCATGGCAACTGAACATGGAAAAACTTGACCCTTTGATGGGATTACAATTGATAAGCAAGTTTAGGGCTTAAAGAGAGCTACCTGGAAATGTTGTATACCCGTAATTTTGCTTATGGAGAGATTTGTACTTGACTTATTCATCGGGTAGGATATAGCTAACCAAAAACTAATTAAAGCACATTTTTTTTTAAATTTATAGAAATACTGACCAGATTGCCAAATCTCAGCAGAAATGTCCCTAAAAATTTTAGATTGGCTCAGTCTTTATGTGATCCCAAGTGGGTGGTGACTGGTAGAGATTGTTGTTTTTTTTTTTTTTTTTTGCAAGATATCAGATACAGGTAGATATTTTTTAAAACAGAAGTTTGATGGAGAAAAGATGCAGCTAAATTCATTGATTAAAGTAAGCTGTTCTCCAAGTAACAAAATACCTTAACATATGGGTGCAGCTTTGATGATTGAGTATTGGGTGGACTTGAGGACTATGTCATGAAATTTTGGGATAAGATAAATAATAATATCAATGATATGAAGAATCAGAGAAAGAAAGCTACGAGAGTTTCTCTGCTTGAACCTAAAAAAACAAATGCATTTGTGCATCTGACTTTTGTGTGTTTGATCAGGTACCAAGAGGAGCTGCCCACACTGATTTCAAGTCGATCTGACAAACACATAAATCTGTCAGAGCTGGTGAAACTGATGGAGTGGAAACTCACTGTAAGCAGACGTCACAAATGAGTAACATTTCCTCACCATTTTCCTGTTCTAAGTGCCTCTTCTACAAACGTATCTCATAGAAAAGATTCTGAACGTTACATCATCTGTGTCCTTGGAATGGTTCTCTGGTTTTTATGTGCAGAGAGGTAAGTTCAGGCCGAGGCTGCAGCAGCTGGTGGCGTCCAACAGTGAGGACACGGTGGAGAAGTGTTCCAGCAAGGCTTTCAGCCTCCTACCTGACGTGCAGGCTGCGATCTCAGAGCTCAGCCTCCTGAAAGGAGTCGGCCCGGCCACTGCCTCAGGTTGGCACACCTCTTTTTTTTGTATATGAATATAACTGTAGTCAATAGCTCAATAATTCACACTGATAAAATATGTTGGTATACCGCAATATACTATTAAAGGATTGGGTGATTGATTTTCAAGAAGTTCACAGAATCTTGCACACTCAAACAGAGTCATGGGCTGGGGCTCCCTGCTCTGTTTAAATAGTTTATGTGCTCTTCATGGCAACACACAGGTTGGTTTGGGACTGATTGTCCGTTTCATTCCAGCTATTTTGGCAGCAGGAGCTCCAGAGCTGACTGCATTTATGTCTGATGAGGCTATGGAGAGTGTACCAGGACTGAAGCCCATCCAGTACACAGCCAAGCACTATGCTCTGTACCTGGACAGAATGGCTGCACAGTCTGCAAAACTAAACAAAGGTTTCCGCTTGCAATTTTATCTACGTTTCTTCTCTTTGTATCTCTTTGTATCGTATGAGTGTTCTAGTAAAACTGTAACTACTGTGATCTTCAGTGGATCCGCAGCAGGACTGGACACCTCACAGGCTGGAACTGTGTTTATGGGCGATGACCACGGACGCAAAGCAGCAACTCCAGTTTTTAAATGATGTCTGTGCGAAGGGCAGCAACAAACAGGAGAAAACCTCAGCCCCCGAATCTGACCACAGAGCAGCAAAGAAGCTCAAAACTGCGTAAACTCAATCAACATTTCACATGAAAGCTACTTATGGTTGTAGTTGATTCTTGTACATTTTCCCAAAGATAATAAAGTTTTCATATTTAAAAAAAAAAAAAAAAAAAGAATCAGATGATTTAGTGGCTTTTTTTTAAGCAAATGATAACAAATGATGAAAAATTCACATGCAATAAAAAAAAAAGCAGCAAGATGTGGCCACAGTATTGTTCTTTATTTATATTGTCTAAATTAAAGCAAAGTACAATGAACAGTACAAAATAAAACAAAATATATTCATATATATACAATATAAAATGGTTCAGTTCAGAACATTTAAAAAGTACAATAGATTGTGAAGTAATTCATGAGGATTTTGATATAAATTATCCATATGTAAATTTAGTTTTCCTTAAGTTTCCTCTTGACTGAGAGAAAAATAGCTTCTTCTTCATCATCTTTTTGTAAACGCTGTGTTGGCACAACCTCTTGTCTAGTCTGAGAGATTGAACCCCGTAAGCTTGGCACCATTTTATTGATACAAGAGAGCAGCTTGTGAAAAACGACCACAGCAGCAGATATATGACTTTTGTTATTCTAATATGCCGGAGGAAACGTCTTCTTTTAAGAAATCACAAGCAATGTATTTGCACGACCTACAGTGGCTCAGTATTTGTGTAAATTTCCTTTAGCAAAGTTAGAAACTGGCAAAGCAAGACTTTAGCAATGTTACGAGTGACTTCTGTGCCCTTTAACAAACTTCAATAATACGTCTCTGTTCTTAAAGGTAACTTGTTGTACACGTTTTCATGTCAATATCCAAAATAATACGAGAAATGAAGCTGAAATTCTGCATTTTTGGGGCCCTCGTTAAAGTAAAAAAATAATCCTTGAAACCAGATGACAATTATACATACAGATGAGCAGCCAGTGACAATAGTTTTTTTTTGTTGTAAATAATAGTTCCACACAGGACGCTACAGCAGCCTGCTTTACCTGCAAAGAGAGTTACCCCCAACTACGAAGAACTAAACGCTAAGAAAAGGCAACCAGGCGGGCTTGTTGGCACACAGCAGCTCAGAGCAGCTACAGATTTTTGCACAGCGGCTTCTGTCTCAGATTCTGTACACGATCATGGAGAATGTAGCAAACGGGTAAGAACAAAGCAGCCCTTGCAGCGGCTTAGTTTTAGGAATACACATACCGTAACAAGGCGTTGGGCATAACAACACAAGGGATTGACATAGGGAGGTAAGAGCATAAAAGAATGACTATTGCACACAACAACATGTCAGTTTACTACATCGTAAGCAGTCAAAAAGTCAATTTAGGACAAAATATAGAGAGGAAATGAGGAGCTGTCATTGATGAAATGCGCTCTAAAGTTATGTCAATTTTTGAATGAGAAAAGCACATGTTTGGTCAAATAATATTGGCAAGCAGTAAAAAAAAAATAAGTCGGAGAGCTTTGTTTAATCAATTAATATTTGGATCATTTGAAGTTAAGGATAACACATCATTGACAGGCTTCTATTATTCAGCTCATGTCATTCCTCACCGAGACACCTGTCCACTCTTCACAGAAATTTACATCAAGCCACCTGCTATCAAAAGAACATATTCCGTTTACACTCTAGCTTTGGGCTCTGGAGCTTCTCCATCAACAGCCATGCATCATCCTAAAACATTGCGCTGATTACACTTTTATGTAGGGTGCTTATGTTTTTGTTTCAAGTGTCTTCAAAAACTCTCGCATGTTGTCAGCCAGAGGATGAAATCTAGGGATCTCCATCAAAATGTGCTTGAGAGGGTTTTGTCAAGGAGGAAATTAATGGTTTTTGTCTGTGTGTGTCTGTGTGTGTGTGTGTGTGTGTGTGTGTGTGTGTTATGATTGGCTCAAGCCCAGGAGGTTTGGCTTACAGAAAACTAACACTGCTCATGAAATATTCACCCCCACCTGGTTGCTCATTTTCTCTTCTGTTGCTGATGCTACTGTCTGCTTTCCTCCAAAGAGACTTTAACAAATAACCCTTTCAAACACCAGGGATTTCACTTTGTAAGAAGAGAACTCAGTCAAGTATCTTTTCAGTGTTGGCTTTAAGGGAAACATGAATTAGCCTTTGATATCGGTCCTGCATGTGCTCCCAGGAGGGGTCACATTCCCCGTTTAATTTGTTCTGAATAAGTAAATCCATTTAGAAGCCCATTTTTTTCTATAAACCTGTCTGGTTTCCTATGAATGTTAAGTTAAAGTGGCACATTAACCTCTCTCAGGTATCCTATTTGTCTTCATAGCTTACAGAGTATGTATGCATTATTCATCAACAGATCTTTCCTTTCCAAAGCAATAACATTTCCTGTTATACACAAGTTTCCATCAAGGATACATCACTACTGCATACTGGCAGATATTTTCTTGCTGAAATGGATCTGAAAATGGCTTATTATGGCTATTTCATGCTTATACCCATCATTAAACATGAAGTCTTCTGTCACTACTGACAGTTTCATGTGGAAGCAAAGGACTGCTGACCATCAAGACTATCAAAAAAAGAAGAAAAAACCTATGCAACTACTTGACATTCATATGAATTATTGATTGAAGGAGTGAAAAATGGAATGTAGAATTGAGTAAACGTAATTGCTATCCTCGCCTTAGCGTTCCAGAAGCTTGAATCACTCTGAAGATAATATATGACAGAAGCCCATCTATAGTTTCTTATTAGCAGAAGGAGAACTGCAGTGAGGCGTCTGCACACTGCAGGATCTGGAGATATGGGCACTTGTAAAAGTTACGCTGCATCGACTATAAACAAGTTAGCAAACAAGTAGCAAAAATTAGTTTAGCTACATGAAAACGTCTCAAACAGTTCGGGGTTTCACAGGCATGTACTTGCACAGTTTGAGTTCTTTTCACATTTAACCTGCTGAATATTCACAAAAAAATAATAATAATCATTTTGGATCACACACATACAAGAAAAGGGATTTAGCAGAAGCTACCAGTCAGCAGGTTTCAGACATATTTTTCCTCTGCTCTCCAGTTAGTTCTTTCTATGGCTTATTTCATAAAAGCACTGACTGAAGATTTATAAAACCAAGTGAGCTTCACTCGTTGGTGGTCGCCTAACACACCAGGGGATTTTGCCTCTCTATGTTTCTTTCTTTTTTTAGGATCAAAGCCATATAGGAGTCATCAGGACAATCATACCATTAGTTTTGCACCATTTGAAATTGTTCTCCTTTCCCCCTCAGAGAGGAAGAAAATACAAATAAATATAGTCTTGGTTATGAACATACAATATACACATCCATTTCAAATAAAATACGGGACAACAGAATAACACTTCTTTTTTTCTTTATAGGTACATTCCTTTACAAATGTATACAGTCCCTAAGAATGAGAAACTGAGGTATTGACTGGGCCTGATGTAAAGACCCCAATGCCTTCTGGGACACGCAGGTCAGAGGTCAGGTGGTGACACATCCACGCCCTGCCCCAGTTCAGTCTGTCAGAGAGAGAACAGGTTGAGGCTATTGTGTATGCATGTGAGGGTTTAGGGAGTTCTTCTCTTCGGTTTGTGCACGTTGACCGACAGAATCAGGCGGCGGCTACTCTCAAAGAAAAAGGGGAGAAGTGTCTGTGTGTGTGTGTCTGTGTGTGTCTTTGTCTTGCTGAAAGCCACAGAACATGACATGGCATATTTTACATGGCGCGCCACGCGAGTGCACGGCTGACGTCTGATTCAGCAACAGTCACTTTAATTTCCCCATCTTCACATCTTGTTTTCATTGTGTGAACTATGTCTCTGTATCCACAGTGTAGGTGTCGTGACAAGGAAATGATGCAGAGACACTACTGTCCTTGAGATGGTGTAAAATGACAGCGATGAAAGGTTCACCTTAAACGAAAAGATCCACATGAAACTGACACCTGCATTCTCTCTGTAACTATTCTGAAGACGAATTTGTTTCCTTAGATTTCACTCTTTTTGTACGTTATGGGAATTTCCATTTGGTGTGCAGGCAGAAAAACAAAGACCACTGTGAGCAACAGGGACATTAAAGCTAAAAAAATGCTATAATTTATTCATTTTGTTTATTTTTATTTCTGTCTTCAGAAATAAACAAGCTCTTCTTGCTGATCAGTTTCTTTCTGGTCTGATTAGTGGCACAGACTCAGATTCCAGCTGAATCGTAATACTGACGTCCCATTAGTTTAAAGAGGACTGCTGCAGCTGATCTGGCTTTCTTACCTCTCATCTCTTTCATTTATTTTTTGTTTCACCAGAGGCACATGTCACAAAGACAGCTTTATATGAATGATAGATGCACACAGAGAAATGAAAGATGAAACAGCTTTTCAAAAGAGCAAGACGGCTAAATGCTCACTGAAAGGTTAGCGCTGGTATGGTGGATGAGAGTTGATGGATATAAAAAGACATAATGCTCCTCAATGTAGATCTGAGGAACTTTCACCTGTTCTTGTTGCTACTGTATTCCCTCTTTAATAAAAGAGATTTGTTTCTTTGATTTGCAAAGTATCTGTAAAAAAAGATTCTTGGTCGATTTTTAGTTTGAATGATTTCATTTGGGTCTAACTTGAGAGAAAATGGAAGGTTAACTATGGTCAAAAGAGAATAGGGCTGGAACCGCAGGAGAGGCCCATCATCAGGGGGGAGGTGGTATCTGTACCCCCAGGAGCTCATACGCAAAGATGTTCCAAAAGATGGCAAAGAGGAGGAAGGTGATGAAGGAGAAGACGATGACCCACCAGGAGCATTGTTTCTGCAGACTCTCTTCATAGCTGCGCAGGATAAGCAGCCCCATGCTGATACCGACCACGGCCCCTGACAGGTGTGCCATGAAGCTGGGCTGGGGACCCGAGGAGGGCAACGGCGGTGAGAAGCGGAGCCAGACTGCACGGCCCACCTCTGAACTCACTACAGAGGACAGAGCAGAGAAGAAACACAAAAGCAGATTGTTATCTGCTCTTCACTGGAGCTGTGAGTAAATCATAGACAAGGCTAATATCCTTATAGGGTGATTTTAATGAACAGTTCAGGGAAACATGTCCGTTTGCTTCCTGGAGATAGTTTGATAAATATGTAAGCTGCAGCCAACAAACTGATCACCTTAGCTTATCTTAGCAAAAAGAAGTGTGGGAAACAGCTGGCCAAGTGCTTTTTCAAACGTTCATCTTCCAGCATTGATAAATCTAATCTACACAAAAACAAACGGAAAGAACAAAAAATTGAATAATTTAAGCTTCTACTGTCTGTAGCTGTACAAGGATTTCAATCTTTCCATCACAAAGCAGAGATACATATTTCTCCCATTTCTTAACTATACTTATGACTAATCTAAGCTGTTGTTATCAGTCTATAATTAGCCTGTTTATTCTCTCCAGTGTACCACCTCACAACATAACAGGTTAACAGTGCCATTTTTGCTTTGAAATAAAGGCCAGATTAGTAGAGTTGAAAAAAAAAACAATGGCGCTCATCTTATCAACTGATGGTCAAATGACTTAATTTATATGAGGCAGGATTTTAGGAAAGGTTATGATCTAAGTTGTTACAGAAGCAATTTTCTTTAGTGTTATATAAATGTAATAAGTGGGTCGTTAGGTGCAGGCACATTTGATATAACTTATGCTTACTTATGTTACTTTTGATTACACCACCAAGACAAGGATTCACTTTGTATGTTAAGCTTATATGATTTTTAGACAGCAAAGTATTTCGTAGTGAAGTGTTGACCAAAGTCTGCCTCTACAAGCAAGGTTAAGGTCGCTGGAGGATCTAGATCTTTATTTTGAAAAGCTTTTCGAATGTTGTTTGCTCTTGTTTTCTGCAGCTCTTTTAAAAGCCTCTGTGGCCGAATAAACATAATCGGCGCCGATACTATAAACCCATAGCAAATGATAATTTGGTTTTCACAGCCACACACACAAACATAAGCGTCACTTTTTATTCAGAACTATCCTTCCCCTGTTTGTAAAACAGTGTGAAGAAAGATAATGTTCCAGCAGAGTTTGGGGGCGGCGGGCTCGGGACAGATGGAGCAAACATATTGCTCACCAATGACAGTCGCTGTGTATCAGCCATCGTGTGGTGAAAAAGGACAAGTAGCATGACTCAGGCACTTTAAAAACGAAGCAGAATGTCCAATCAGGGCCCCCCTAATGTTGATAGCTTGTCTGCATGAACAGACAGAGTTTGTTACACCCCTATCAGATGTGTTTCTATGTTAGTCTGTTTGCAGACATGAATTATGCTGAGAGAGAAAAGTAATGCACACTCAGTATCTAACGATTGAAATATGAATTCAGCATAAGGGAAGCGAGGCAGAGTGTTTTGACAGTAAATAAAGAGAACCTACTGCAAACAAGCGCCAGGATCATGCGGAGCAGCTTGTACGGACAGCGCATTCCGGCCCAGTTCTGCAACACAGAGCGAAACTGTTTTGTCAGCACAGAACAATCACGACACAAACAACCACACATACATTAGTATACCAACAGCCTGGCAAGAAACAGCTCAGAGTAAGACCATCCGGACCCATAAGAAAGAGGTGGCAGCACTTACAGGAGACATGTGATTATACACCTGGCTTCCCTCCACTTACTGGTTCCAAACAACTGCTACTTTATTAATTAGGGCTGCTATGATTTAAAGGGAATGGGCCAGGGAATAAGCCCTTGTGATTCTTCGGGGTAAAAGAACAAGGCACACTGACACATTTACTCTACAGGATGAATAATTGCAGCAAATCCAATCCTTCCTTAAATCCCTGGCTTTGGGAATATGACCCTGTGCTGGTGATTCTTCCGTTACGTTGCAGGAAAAAAAAATGATCATGTCATGTAATCTTCGAGAGAAATGTATAAAAATAACCTACAATATACAGATGTATATATGTATGTTTATTAATTTTTTCTTAAGTCTAAAAACACAAGATTTAAGCGCAGTATCTAAAGTTGAATTATTGAATTAGAAGTATTTTGACAATGTAGCTGAAGCTGTGTGACTTCTGATAAGTTCGGCACACAGTAGTGCTTGAAGCCTCACCGAACCTGAAAATGTATTTTGAGTGAACGGGATGATGATGCTTGATGGCAGATGGCTTGGAATTTACCGGGTCGAGACTGGAAAATGTTTTAAGATTTACAGCTAAAAAAGGAAAAAAAAATAAATAAAAAAAGAATACAAAAAGTCACTAGAGCAGAACTAAGAGGCGCCTTGAAGGATTTCCTAACAACATGCTTCCATCGTGTGTAACAGACCAAACAAACCGTTAGCTGCAACAAGCACGCTTTCTTTGGGCCTGTCAGCACACTTTGATTTCCATTCCTGCTGGCATCTCTGCTGCCCACAGTGAACAGTGACATCAGTTAAAGTGATTCGTCAGATCTAACACTGCCTTGGGAGTTAAAGAGAACGTGGAAGGCACTCCACATAGGGGCACAGTGACAGAAACACAAATAAATGCTGAAAAAAGGCCCTTGGGCAGCTTTTAAGGGAATACAATTCCTTTTCTTTTTCAGTGTACACAAATAAACAACCATAATAATCTATATAAAACTCATTAACAACCTCAAGCAAAATTGTAATTTTGCTGATGACAAGATAAGAGATTCTGACAAAGTGTCTGTTATCCAATGGCGTTCTTCCAAACGGCTTGGACAGTTAAAAGTGTTTATCACACCCGCGTTATCTGAAATATGCTGTGTGGGTGAGAAAATAGTGGCTCAAAACACATGAAAAACTAAAGAACTGTGTTTTAAACTGTGTTTAGTTGGATTGTTACACAGGTTTGGATTGATTTTCTGTTTCTAACTATTAGGGCTGGTCTAAAAATCATAAATCAATGATGCAGTGACATTGTGTACCTGGTCGAATACACATGACCTTACATCTAAACATGAGATAGTTTTTCTGTAATGTGACAAACTCAGAATACAGATTTTATTCTGCTTTTCTCAGACTTTACGGAAATAGGCCCAAAGACAAAACACGGAGGACTGAGGTAGACGCCGTTGGCTGGTGTGGATGTCTGTGACATTTCCTCTCTATTGAAAACCGATTTCAGATCTAACAATGGAGGCGATGACGACGATGATGATGGCAGTTACCATGACGACATTTGCCAGATGTGCTGAGCACAGAGCGTAGACCCCCCCGGAGCCCCCCACCACTGGAGCACGCATGTCTGTGATGGACACCGTCAGCGAGCCTGCAGGGACAGAAAGAGAGACAGGGGACATTTTAAGAAAGTCGAAGCAAGAAGGGGAAAGCACACAGTGCAGGAACGCCGTGGCATGTGTGGAAAAAATTAAAGCAGGAGCAAAGGACAGCATTTTTAGAGCAGATAGGAAAAACAATGGGAGAGTCTGACGACTCATCACGCGGCAGCAAAGTCACCTTCCCCGGAGCATTTTTCTAAAAATCTGTTAAAATCACCCTGCACACATGAGGCTTTGTTACACCAGCTGACCTTCACATGCACTTTTATGTCATGTCTGGAAATACACACTCATAAACACACTGCAGGTTGTTCACATTACTGCACAGGCAGCTGACTAATCATATCAGGAGAGGAACTAACAGAGAAGGAATGTTTCCAAAACAGATTTTCTCTTCCACTCTGAACACAGGAAAAAAACAGAAGACATTTCTGAAGTCTAACATTTCTGAAGAAGTCATTTTCCAGTTTGTGTGTCCTAAAGATGCTTAGTGTTATAGTCATACAGGAAATCTAATTTGGGATGTGCAGCTTTGGAAAGAAGCCAAGTGTTTTTAAAATGATTAGTCTGACATCTAAAGAATGGCGGTGACCATGGAAGCGACAAAAAAGATGACACAACACTGTATCCTGTAGAGTGAGTGCACTCTTTCAGTACAGTTAAATCCAAAACTGTCATGTCTGTTTCACCAAAGACGTGCAGGCATGTCACGGCAGGACGAGCGCAGCAGTAAATATTAATATTACTCATTAATTCAGTTTAGCTGCTCCTTGCACATGTTGGCTCTTTGTCCCACTGTCATGGCTTAGTGTGACGCGACACTTGAACAGAGCAGAATGAACTTTAATGCGATTAGTAACACCTGCGATTTTTTCAAATCCTTGGAATATATTTTTTGTTGTGAGCAGGCCATGCCTACATGAAGGTTTTTAAGTTTTTGTGGCTGATAAGACCTCAGGTCAGACTGAGGTTTGGTGGGAGAGTCGTGCTTAAAATGACATATTGTGTCATTATACCTGCACAACCTGATAAAACTAAGAATGATGCAAACTTTCCCACTATGTCGGTTGCAAGTGAAGGAGCTGTCCATCAAGCACAGTCTGCACAATCCATCTTCTATTCGAATATAGTTAAAATGTTAACTTGAGAAAAAGTTGTGGCTACATGAGGCCCAACATCTCTTTGCATGGCTCAATAATTTAGCATTCATAGATGCTGTAGCTACCTATACTTTAGGAAATATGCGCTATAAGTGTAACAGTGCAAAATACTGTCGGTCTGAATCAAGATGCCAATCAAGGCAACTATTGGCGAATAGTGTCATTGTTTCTTCTGCTCGTCGTTTGTATGAATCCTGAAAGTACATGTTGCATAAAATATTCAGCTTCAAGCTCCATTTTTTAACATGACGGTTTGGCAATAAAGAAAGCAATGTAAATTACTATTGATTGCCGTTTCTCACATTGGCTCTTTCATATAAAGCAAGTGTCCACAGCTACTCAGCTTAGTTTAGCATAAAGCATTATGGTGCATGAATTAAATGGTGACTGAATGGAAAGGGTAGAAAAGAAAGCTCTTACTGCTATTACTCTGAGAGATCAGGGATCAACTGATCATACCCAACAGTTGAGGGGAACAGACTGAGCCAAGACCAACAAATTTAACAATTAAAGTGCTGGCATTTAAGACAATGCAGACATGACAGCCTTTAATAATGCAAAAAGATTCAAAGCACATGCAAAGGCGACGTTGTAGCATCAATATGTCTGAGAGCGACTGTGTCACATCAGCGGCAGACACTCCACTGTAAAGTCCTATCGAACATGGCACATAATTAGTTGAATGGCTGCAAGTGTCAGCAGAACAGACACAGCCAAGTGGACATCTGAACAGCTAGAAAGCGACTGCAAAGGAATTTGAGCTTGCTATATTTCAGAGCAGTTTTATTTTCATATTGCTTCTGCTGCAGACACCAAAGCTGGGCTCTTTTGGTGCGTTAATAATTAGAAACGAACTACAGTGAACTCCAAATGTTAAAGACGACTTTGTCTTTACCTCTTTTCGACAGTGACACTGTTGTTTGAAAAACATACATCCCAAATGAAGCTGTAATTCACAATGTAAAAAGCGCTGATGTGACACCATTAAGTAGTAAGACAAAAATCCAAGTTGGAGAAATCACTGTTGCAGCTGCTCACTAGGACGGCGTCAGCCTCTGTTAATTATGCAAATGAGCTGATAAGGGAAGCGGAGAGGGCTGATAAAACAAAAACAGCCCCTTCAATCGCTGATAGGTTTTGCTGGAGTTCTGATCTCAGATCTATAATGCATGTTGTAACATTCATATTCTCTCTCTGTGTGTCTGTGTGGGCTCTGGAGACAGTAAACATCATCCTGAAGAACGCCTTGTCAGCCTGTGGTGATAATCATGGAAAGCCAGATGGTAATCAGAGCGTGTTCCTTAGTCATTCATCTGCCCTCGCTCTCACACCTATGGGCTTTTTCCTGTGGACTTATGGGGCAAGTGAAGATTGGTGCTTCAGCAAATGATATGAGGAGACTCACAGAGCCTCATTTCAGTAGATTCAGCAAATTGCAATTATGAATCGAAGCATGCAGAATGTAGTGTCTGATGTCTTCAAAGGGAAATAAAAACTGAACTGGAGCAACTTCAGCAGCTTTAACATCAGAGTTTCTCTTTGAGAATTTTCTGGAGTTTCATAACCTCTTTGTAGTTGAATTAATAATTCTATGCAAAAAAGGTTGGTCAGTAATGCTGTATATTATTAAAAACTAGAGCCTTTGATAATATCTGAAGTCAACTAGACCATAATTAATGAGTAGTTAAATCAGCTGTTTGATTACTAATATAACATTTCAGTCCAGAAGACATCTTTGAAGAAGACACCTGTCAGAGATGTGACATCCCCATCTGTTGGTGAGGACGAGGAGACAACATAAGACCTCTGGCAATGAGAACAGGCAGATTCCACGAGAAGAAAAAAATACCTTCTTCATCCGCCTGTTCTCTGTGAGAAGCTAAGAGACTCTCAAATACAGTGTGCATACCAAACAGCCTTTCATGTGGGCCCTCGGAAGGATTTACGATTCAGGATTCTCACACTCAGCAGGAGCGAGACATGAGGTGTGCGATTATTTCAGTGTTATGCTGACACATAGCGTCTCGTAGGCAAGATATGTATTGCTGCCACTCTGAATTCATCACTATCATACGCACAGCAATGTAGACAGTATAAATAATGCACTTTGTAATGAGTACAGGTCAACTACACACTCTGGACTACATTACCACTGTATAGATCCCAATGGAGCACAAGATACAGTTACTGAGCCTCTCTGTCAAACCAAACCTACTTCATCATTACTGTTACTCCAGGCTGCCCTTAAGCTATAGGTCGAAACTTTGTATTTAGTCCCTCTATGACAAGGTGCAGACGAGGGATGGTAAGTTGATCCGAGGCCAGAGTCTGACAGCGCCCGGAGCTGCACTGCTCTCTGGCCACTCCAGTGGAGGCTGGAATCCTTGGAAATTCAGACAGATGACGCGATAAGGTTTTTCAGGTCTGTCGGCGGCAATTGAATATAACTATGGCTATTATTTGTTAAACACTTAAGGAGCAGATCTTGTTTGATTTTTTTTTTAAGATATGCTAATGGTGACAGATGCTTTAGTTTGAAATCATATTAGTTGTAGCATAAGAGCAAATGGCAAGTTCATTCAAACCAAATGGTTTCTTGTAAAAAGATAGGATTAGATGGTTAAACCAACATTAACATTTTTTTTTACTGTTTTACCAATTCAAACAATCTGACAGACAAATAATATGTTCTTACTTATAAAACTGCTATAGCAAATATTCAGAAGCAGATTGTTTATCCAGCAAACAAAGGAATACAAATTCCAAAGGAATATAAATATTTTTATATTTTTGAGGAGGCCAACATCACGGATATAAGCAAGAGCAAGACCACACACAAAGATTTATAGAAAAGCTGTACAACAAAACTCACAGGCAGCCATTAAAGGGCAGCTTGTACTGGTGTAATATGGTGACTTTTCTTAGTCAAAGCTAAAAGCCTTCCAGCGGACATTTGCTTCAGCTGTGGTCTTTGAATGTTTTTGCCTGCTTGTATCAGAACAAAAGTGCTCTGCCATGATCAAGTCTGTAGGAAACAAAAGCATGGCAAGTCTGCAACAGAAAGAAATGCTAAGCTCATCCTGGGTAGCAAAACAAGACTGAACAACTTTTGTCAACTGAGCATTCAAAGACAGCCGCAGCTCAGAGGGTTGTGCAGACTGGGTTTTTAGATTTTTTGTCCCTTTAAAATCCGAACCTGTTCCGTCTGGGAAAAATATCAAAATGAGACAGAATAAGAAAGCTGCAAGTTAGTGGCATAAAGATACAAAAATATACCAGAGCTGAAGGGATCTGGAGAGTTATAATCAGCTATGGACACTTTACTATGTGACAGCTGTGAAATGGCATCTTAATACAGAAAAAAAACACTCCAAAGCGTCATATCATAGAAGAATTAATCAAGAAACCTGAAGTTTGAATAAGGAGCCAATACGGAGACAGTTCTCTGACAGCACAGAATCCATACGGGAAACCTAATGATGTGGGACTGTTGTTAAGTTAAGGTTACTCTGTTTGTACACACTCTCCTAGGACATCCTTTATGCATTAAGTCTAGTGGCCCTGCACAGAGATGTGCTGCAGTCAACACTTCTTTGGTCACAGGGCTGTCTCTGTTGGCTTATAAACCAAAGAAATGCCAGATCAAATTTACTTACAAAGCACAAATTAGGAGAAGAAAAGAATGTTGGAGTGAACGCGCCCATGAAGAGCTCCCATCTCCCAGCTGCGATCACACAGTGAGATCTGAAAGTTGTTACTAGCAGCCCAGCCTGATTGTGAGCTCGAACAGCTTTGTACACTGCTGTCAAGCCATTTCTGTTTGTGAAGCACATGTCAGTGGCAGGCTGCATGGTGGTTAGCATCATCGCCTCATTGCCTCGGTTCAATGTTGCTATATGGCTGAAAACTATTTCATGAAACAGAACTCTGACAGTCTAAAGTTTCGCATCCAGGAACTTCCTCAAGCACAACGCCTCTACAGCGAGCAAAGAAGAGCTCAACCAGGAAAAGCTGGAGGAGGAGAAACAAGATCGTGAGCCTGTGAAAAAAACAGTTGGAGGAGGACAGTAAAGAGATCGAGGAGGCAAAGAAAACAGTGGGAGACACCATGGAAGCCCTCGAGAAGGAGAAGGAAGAGATAAATGAAGAGCAAACTCGAAGTGGAGAGACAAAATATAGAGGAGGTGAAAAAAAAGTAAAGCAGGCAATCCAGAAAGTGAAGGATGAAAGGAAAAAAAATACAGCAGAAGAAGGAAATGAACGGCAAGATAAACGCAGAGGAGAAGTTATACTTTGAGAAAGAAAAAGAAGCCCTGCTAGCAGAGAAGAAAGGTTTGCAGGAGAAGGTGAAAAAATGGAGGAGAACAATAAAAGGACTCCATCAAGAAAAGGAGGATTTGAAAAGCAGAGGAAAAAGCTACATGAAGAAAAGATCACACTGCAGGAAGAACAGAAAAAAGTGGAGGAAGCAAATGAAGAACTACAAAAGAAAAAGAAAGTTTTTGATGACAGTGTGAAACAACCGGATAAAGAAAAGAAAGAACTTTGAGAGCAAAAGAAAGAAGTTGAAGCAAAGATCCAAGAACAGCAGCAGCAAAAGAAAGCTCAAGAAGAAAATGTGAAACAACTTCAGGAGGAGATTATCAAACTGCAGGAGAAAAAAGGGGAACTGAACCAGCATAAAAACAGACTGGATGAGGAGACAAAAGAGATGGACGGGAAGAAGAACGAACTGCAGATAGAAAGACAAAACCTGGAGGAGAAGAATACAGACAACTACAACAGCTCTGTGAAAAGAAGGAAAAGAGACCTTTTTCATGTTTAAGGAAATGGTGGGAGGAGACCAACCACTGTCTGAGAAAAGGGGCAAAAAGGAAAAGGAGGCCAAAAAAAGAGAGAAAGAGAGAAAGACAAAGTGGAGAAAAAAGAAGGGCTTCTCGAGCTGGATGCAAAGGAAGCCTAAAAGTGACAGTGACATGCAGGTGAAGGAGGCTGCTGGCTGTTCAATCTTGGACTACATAACCTGCACCTGCTCCTCCTCCTTTTAATTTTCCCATTTCTCTCCACCCTCCTTTTCTCCACCGTTCTCAAGCTTCAGATCTCCACCCTCACCTCTATCCTCAGTCCTCATTATTTCTACATAATTCACCCTCACCTCCAAACCTCCCCTACAACCTCATCCCCTTTCTTCTATCTTTCCTGTCCTTAGCAAAAAAAAAAACTAAAGGGGGCCAATAATTTTGACCAGGGGACATTTGATGTCTATGTTTTCTAATTCATTGTGTTAAAGCCTTTCTTTTTTGTTCATAACTTTGGATATCTTCATTGAAATTTCAGATTCTAAACTATTCAAAGATTTGCATTTATTTCAGAAGAAACCGTTTCAGTTTAAGGGGTGTAAAGACTTCTGAACAGGACTGCCAGACGTTCTGATGTATTGATTTCATCATGTAATTAGAATAAATCATCTAACTGACTGTCTATCTGTGCTACTTGAATGTGGTTTATTTTTATTTTTTTTGTAATTTCTTGAAAACTTTCTATGCAATCATCTTACACTCATGAAGCTGTTTACATCTCCATTTCCTTACAGTTTTGTAACTCCATCTTGAATTACACAAGGCCAAAGTTTGGCTTGCATGAAAACTGGAAAAATGTAACGCGAACACAGTGCTGGAGTTCGTTGAGTTTGGATACAATTATTTGTCCTTTTGTTGGTGGACGAAAGGCTGTAGATGATTATCATTAAATACCAATCACTTAGAGGTCCAGATGACATAATTTCTTTACTCAGTTGTCTTTAATCTGCATTTAAATTTGATTAAAAAAAAGGTTAAAAAAATAATCATGCATTTTTAACTTAATAAAATTGAATCTCCAAAAATGTAAAAGACAAAAGCACCAACACTGCGTTGTGAAGAGAAAACAACCACAAGACTTCAACAGTGTATTATTATAAATATAGATGTAAAAAAAAATCCAAATCAGTGGTCCATCAATTAATTATTTCCTCAAAAAACTGTGTCTATCATAAAGTGGGAATATTACTTGGATTTATTGGGTGACTTTCTTTAGATATGGTACATGAGCAGACAATGTAACCAAAGAAACAATAAGTACATGTCTGGGTGACTCAGCTGGAGGCTGGACCATCTGTCACATGGTCTTTTGTCTACCCTACAGACTGTTTGAAAAGCTCATAGCTTCAAAGGTAATTTATAACAGTGGCATCCATTTCAAAGCCTCATTCAGCTATGATAGTGCTGAATGATAGTGGAAAAAGAGATGAACACCGTGTCATCCAGACAGGAAGAGATAAGGGAAATATCACCCGAGTCGACCATGCCTTCGTTTAAGTGACTCGTAATCAGTCCTCGTCCAATCCAACTTCTTCATCCATCTCTGTGGGCCCTGGCAGAGTGTGAGTGTGAAGGGATGAAAAGCCAAGGATGATGTGACATTTAAGACGGAGTCTGCGATACTTTTTCAACTTATCGACAGTGTCAAGCTGTGGCTGAGCATTCATATTGTAAGTGTCCTTCAAGCGTAAAAACACTACACACCTGCACTGCGATCGAAGCAGAGCATTGGAAAACAACTTTTAAAAACAGATAACATGGCTCCAAAGTCACTACATGTAATAAATCAGGACCCGTCCTGTCTACATATGAAAAAGAAAAGGAACAACAAGAAAAGGAAAATCAATTCCAGCACCACCTACGCCACGCTCAGGGCCAAGAGAATCAGATACAATTAATCATCTTTAGTAACTTATATGGTCACTGTAAACAAACCATCCGTTTTCTTTTAAGGTTTTACAGTTTTCAATACTGGATAAAATTTGCAGAGGGTGGAAAGGCATATGATATTTATGCAACCTCAGAGCCCAGGGGCTTCAGGGAAAAATCAATAGTGCTCTCAAACTTACTGAAGTACAGTCAGGATGAAGCACAATTGTATTTTGAGAGTGTGGGCATATCTGCATGTTTAACGGAAGCAGCAGAGGGGCACATTTGGAAAGCAGAATTGTCCATATAATCATACTTATTGCCGTAAGAGCAGCTGTAACAGAAAATGTGATGTGATTATCAATCAAATACTTTTTAGCTGATGAGCACAGTAGCTGACCTCGAATGGAAATTATATAAATTTCTTCAACATCCCAATGAAAAATAAATAAATAAAAAGGGCATGACATCACTGCTCCTGCTCAAGGTTATGAAGCCACGGTGATGGCTACCGAGGGCGTAATGTGCTTCTTCATCTGAAACCTTGAAACTAACAGCTGCGGTAAATTGAGTATAAACCATGCAGAGAAATAGCCTCCGACAGAGAGCCTGACAAACACTGCTGTCCTGGATTGGCTCCACACAGTATGAAGATGCAAGCAGCCTACAATAAGTGGAATGGGCTCACTCCGTACAAATGCGCCACCTTCAAGGAAGCTATATTACAATAAAAATGGTCATCATTCTTGGTGTTGTTATCGACGGGGTGGCAAGGGATGGTTGTAGAGGGAAGTAAGCTTGGTGGCACCAGGAGGAGTTGACTGTGAGGTGAGATGGGGGGGATTGGGAATTACCATAATCGCGCTGGCAGTCACTGCAACGCACCAAGGTCACCCTGCTTCCTCAGTCTTAGCTCAGTTCAGTGCCGAGGGAGTACATCAGAAACACAGGACCAGAAGGTTTTCTCACACAAACACACACAAACACAAAGCTCTGCAGCCCCAAACACAGAAGTCTAACCACATATTTCATGCACCACTATGATATTGCACTGTGACATCCGCCGACTCCACAAGCAGGCCTTCAAAGTTGGACTGAGCAGGAAAAAAAAAAAGGCAGTCACATGGCAACGGCAACACACACAAACACCTGCCCACAAACGATCCGCCTAAGTCTAGAAAACGCTTCCTACTCTCCGCAGACAATTCGAGATTCATCCTGAGCCAATCAGATCGATGTGCCCTTAAATATGTTCACACCAGAGCTTGAGGTGAGCCAGAGTCAAAGTCAAAGAGGCAGTGACCGAGTCACATCCCTCTAGGTCACCAAGAGTGATTAATTCAGCCTTAGGTTGTCTGATGCTTCCTCTATCTCCTCCTGTCCTCTTATCTTTTTATCTCTATCTCGTCCTCATTAACTGTGTTCAGTTGCTGATGCAGCTGATTAAATGTGAAGGTGTGGAAAGCGTCTGCTTATCTGATTCAACTTCCTTCCAAGAAATAAATATATATACAGTACAGGCCAAAAGTTTGGACACACCTTCTCATTCAATGTGTTTTCTTTATTGTCATGACTATTTACATTGTAGATTCTTACTGAAGGCATCAAAACTACGAATGAACACATGTGGAGTTATGTACTTAACAAAAAAAGGTGAAATAACTGAAAACACGTTTTATATTCTTGTTTCTTCAAAATCTGATTACTGCTTTGCACACTCTTGGCAAATTAAGGCAATACAGAGGGTGTCACAGCTGCAGTAGAATTCTGACACTGCTGCAGTTCTGCCTGATATGTTGAAGAATTAGACGTTGGATGTTGCTTGGTGTGGTGCTTTCCTAGTAATTCTAACATTAACTACAATGCAACAATGATGTTATACCAGCAGGCAACCATTTATCACATTTCCAGTACTGATTTCAATCAGGCCCCTGTGTCTCTTCCGTTTCACCAAACACACCAGTAAGCAGTGTGAGCACAGAGATTTTTCTCACTGAATGTTCTCATTTCTGCATAGTTCTAACCATGGACTGTGTTTGTACGGGAGCCAGTGAGAGATAAAACAATAGCTGCTCAGGTGACCCACATGAAACCTCTCAGGACTTTTGATACAATCCTCAGCAAGATCTAATTTTTCCTTTTTCCTTTTAATCTTTTATTCATCCAGAAGCCATGATCTAACTTTCCAAATTAACACACTATTTACAATTTATCAGAAAAAAATGACGAAATAATCATTTGTTGCAGGGCCTCCTCAGCGGAAGCATTTAAATCTTCCCAATGCCTCCATCAGATATCTGAACATTAATATGTAAATGGTACTTTATCATCTGAGGATGTGCTGTTAACTACTTCATATACTTTAATGCCATTTCATCAATAATTCAGAATTTTCTATAAAATGGGAACTTTGTGTTTTATATGTAAAATCTTAGCTTAAATATATGAAGTCTAAATAGCTACTTCAGAGTGTAATTGAGGAGAGGAAGCTCAGTCCCATCTTCCCTGGAGTATTTTCTATGTGCAGGGGTAGTATGTCTTTTGATTTTGTCCTTACCGATGTGTGGAAAGGTAGCTTTTTTGCATTTACAGTTAATTTTATTTGCCAAGTTAAATAATAAGTGAGTCAGAGTGGTCTGCTGTCACACTGTATACAATTATATGTCTATATATAGTGTGTGAGTCCTAAGGAATAGGCACCTATATTTGTATTTGAAGATTTTGAATGATAAGATCCTAAAACTATAACACAATATATCCATTTTCCATCCTCGGGACTTTCCTGTCTTGGACCATCTCGTCTCTTCGGGCTGTATATATATTTACTTATAATATGTAGATTCTCCTGCCCTGGTACTGCAATGACCATGAAGCTTCTGCATACGTTCAGGTGATGCTTGCTGCCATTTTAAGATTCTTTTGTAATCATCTCTGGAGCCAGTAAAATAAAAAAAATAAAAAACTGCCTGGTTTATAAATTTTAATTAGGTAATAAGTCATGGCTGATTTAGTATTGTATTTATGAATTTACTATACATATATCCTCTTTAATTAAAGCCCGTCTGGGGACAGGCACTGAAAATTACTACGTGGTATTATTCTGCTCAGTGAATATTATCTAGTTATTTAACGTATTCTTTTCTTTGCCGCAGCAAAAAGAAAGAACAGGTGGGAAAGGGCATGTGACCTACAGCACCACATCTCCTTTCTTTCTAAACTTACCGGCTTGGTTAGAACTTTTCCTTTCCAACCCAATGTGAAATCGTGAGCTCTTGGGTAAACCAGCAACACAGCTTCTTTCAGATAGAATTGGTGGAGGATAAGTCTTACACCAGCTCTATGTTGTATCACTTAAAGATTGCAGAATAAAAGCATAAATGGTGGTGAACAGAAAACAAAACTGAGGCTCACACTGGGATATAAGAAAAAATAAACATGGTATTCTGGCACCTGTTGATGTCCTGAAACACACTAAGAAGCTTCGGTAGTTTCGGGGCCCAAGGGAAGGAATGAAAAGACAGATGGAGTAAAAAGAAATCGGATGAAATAGATACCCGCGCTGCTTTTCTTTAATGAAGAGCTCTGCAGATATGTTGAACACGTCTCAACAATTAACATTCACCTCATAAGCAAAGTCTGAAATTCGGACTGACTTTCCAACACAAGTGGAGCTCTTCATCGTCTCTGCGCAGCCACGAAGGACTACTGAGTGGACGTAAAATGAACAAGGACAAGGACGAAAGTCTGAGCGGCACTGTCAGAAAGTAATTACAGAATAGCTCCTTTTGTCAGCACACATCCAAGGACAAAGTGTCTATTGTCGTACTCTATCCTCAGAGAGTCCACCACAGCACAAGACTTGTGCAGCAGCATCAACAAAAGGCTTTTTTTAAGATGTATGTGAGTGAAGCGCCAGATCTCTTATCTAGATTCAAGTCTTTGTGACTCACCTCGTTTTCAAGATAACCCCCACACAGATGCACGTCATGCATGCAAAATATGTCTGACTGTGGGAACACCTTTATACTTTGATGAATTATGAGACATCTTCAAAAAACAGAGATACTTATTGAAAAACCCTCCCTGCTGTGCAGACATTCTTGCAGTGTGTTAAGGCAAACACATAAAGGCACAATACCTGCAGCATGCTGCTCTATAAATGCATCCACTGATTGAAACTATAACTTTGAAAGCTCTGCTGGCTTACAAAATAACAAGCGACATGCTGGCACAGCCAACATGATTGAACTCATGAGCAAGAACAAGACTGCATGAGTATATACATGAATATAAACATGAGGCAGCCATGGGCAACAAACAGCAGAAAGAAATATCAAGTGAAATCTAAAGCACATGGTAATTTCTAACATCCATTAGCAGGGTTGGACTTATGAAAAACAATGGCATTAAAGAAACTAAGAGGCTGGACTGCACCCACTCAAATATATTTATACATTGTATACCAGTGCAATGAACATAGGAAAAGCAGGTCGTGCTATAATGCTTCCAAACAAAATAGAGACTGAAACGAATGTCATACTTTTAAATGATTTGATAAGAAACCAAAAAAAAAATTGAGAAACTTTGATCTGTTGCTTGCACAAGGTGAAAAGCTAAAGGTCCATATCAAGAGAGCCTGTCTGGAGGCCAACACTAAACCATGTCAAACCAGCTTGTTATACTTCCAACATATTAGCCCGAAGCAAAATGGTGGACCCAACTCTGCCGTGCGCACAGCCATGTTTCCAACATGGCTGAAAGCTTCAGCATTAAATGAGGTAAAAGATAAAAGCACGCAGGAGTGGCAGTTGTTCAGCATGTCAGTCTCTTTGACGGATGCGTGTCTGTTCGTGCAAGAAGTCAACAACATGTCTAAGTTTATTTCTGTTTACTAAGACAAAACCATATTCTAATCCTAACCTGTCAAATCGAAAAAACAAGGCCTCGTCATATTTTCTAGTTTTTCAGAGGGCATGCACGTTCATTTAGGAAACAAAGATCTTTTGCATCATGCAGGTGAAGTCACTTTGAAAAGATCCAGTTAAGCTTCGTCTCGCTGTGGAGGAAGAGCAGTTGGTCTCTTCTTCTTTTCTGCATGCAATCTGATGAGAGGAACTAAAACTCAAAATCCACTTGCTGCTGAATCAAATAGCAGTAATGATGACCATGGATTCATACCGATTCCATTTTTTAAATTTTTTTTTAGGTTAAATGTATTAACAATAGATTCTAAAAGGGAACACAGAGTTTTATACTAAACCTACGTAACCCTTTTTCAGTTTCTGATCATGACATACAGCAACATGAGTACAGAATTCAAAGCCAAGCACTTCTGACTCCCGGCTCTGGGGGTACAAATGTCACCACATATGATCTCCTCGCTGCTTTATCCTGCTTTTCTATTCATGCTGGAGCTTAAATCTCCAGACAGCATCTCAAAACTGCACTTAGGCTAATTCTCCAGAGAGAGAGATCCAGCATTACTCTCCCATATTTCCTCCTCCAAAGTCCCAAGCTCGCTTGCTTTCTCTCTGTCACCATTGCTGAAAATAAATCAAAGCTCCAATAATTCATGAGTGTTAAGAGTGTGTGTTCATGCAAGAGTGGGGAGGAGTGGGGGTCTTTTTTTGAGTGCAAGAATTTTTGAGCCGCTTTAACTCCATTTTGGTATTTTCAGAGAAATGTCAGGAGAGGAAAGAATTTAAAATGTGGAATTTTCTTTTTTGTCAGACGGAGAGAAAAGCTTAACAATTAGCTTAGTGAAATTAGATAAATATAACTAATTACGACAATTGCACTCAAAAGCAACCAAATAACGGTTAGAAAAAATGTCTAACCATGTTCAAACACATAAACAGGAGCTGACTGGAGAGAGAATCCACTTCTGACTAAATTTAAAACTACCCTGCATGTAATTGGACTTGAATTTGGTCTTGTTTGTTTTTGCTTTAAAGTCCTCAGAGAAATCTATTGTTGTGACTTGGCTCAGTCGGGAGACACGATACTAACAATTTCAGTCTTGCTGGAAATGTAAGTCCTACTAAAAGTAAGTAATAGGTTTTATACAGCAAACATGAAACGTTAAAGTACACACTTAACTCAATAAATGGCAAACTACAAACAAAACAAAAGCAGAGCACTTTTCAGACAGCGCCTGTGTTAACAACAATGACAAAATAAAATAGGTCAATACAGATTCACTGCCGTCTGGCAAAACCAGCTATAGCAGAACGGGATAAATAGCACTTTTTTTGTCTAGGTTATTCTTTACACGAGAGCACAATTTGCTCAGCAGATCATCTAAACCTGTCACAGCATTTGCAAACAATATCCTAATTAAGTGTGACAGCACAGCAGGGTCTATTTAGCTGGAAAGGACATCATGAATGTGTGTAATCGGTTTACTAAAGAAAAAAACAAAAACATGGTTGTAAAATGCAACATTCAACGTAAAACAAAAAAAAAAACAAAAAAAAACTTGAAGCTGAATAGTTTGAACCTAACCATATTTTGTGGGTATGAAAATTGAAATGACAGTGAAAAAAACCCATTATGATATATTACTATTTCTGCAAGTGTTAAGAAAAAAAGTGTAATTGTATCTAACCTAAAAGTGATATAATTTGTTATGTGGAGAAATAAGAATAGCAAAAAAAAAAAACCCTCACAAATCTTGCGGCTTCTGTTTTTGTTCTGTTTTGTTTCTGTGATCCCTTTGCAGTGTAATAATCTTGAAAATGTACTCACCGGCCAGAACTCCTGCCATGTAAAGCAGACTTATTCGTAAGATGCCGTGAACCATCTCTAAAGGAACGCCGATCATCAGCTGCAGTAAAGCATTGAATCCCAGCTGCTCTAAACTACAGAGAATAAACAGAAAATAAGATTAACAAATTCTAACCAGTCAGACAAATCAGATCATAACTGAACTAGTCCAGCAGAAATCGTGACGAGATAAGTGGAGTTCGTGAACATACCCAACATGCATGAACATGTAGCTGAAGAAGCGCCACACTTGTGCACGATGACCAGGATGGTAAACCAACGGGCTCTTCATAAAGTCGGGCTGGTAGGTCTGCAGAACCCACTTGTTCAGCATGATGCCGTAGCACATAAACACGATGATCTGCAACACAGACACATACATTACACCAGCTCTACCTGAAAAGCTCATTATTTACCATCTCTACATAGTGCTGCTAAAAATGGGTTAAAATGGCAGAAACTGCTTTGCAAAACAATACCCATTGTGCTTAAGACATGAGGTTTTTTTTTGTCCTTTTTTTTTTTTTGTATCACTCAGCTGATGCTTATTAGACTTGAGGAGGCAATTACTGCCTTGGGAAAAAAAAAAGGCACATCTGGTTTAGTTCCATTAATTTCTTTTCATAGAATAATGAGTCATTGTGTGTGAATTAAAATGAATGTGAACTGTTATTATCATATTCTCATTGTCATTACAAACCATTCAGCACTATTTGGAGTCATTATAAGAGCACTTGCTTTTCTGTCCTAAGAATTATGATGATTTCAGGGGAAATTATGAAGTTTTGTTGAGAAGCTGTTGGTTATTTTCACTGCTTAATCTCCAACCATTCAATTGTGGCCTGTGAGGGCTTTCCAAGCATGTGGTTTCCTTGTTCTTGTTTTTTTTTCAAAATGAACATAATGGGTCAATTAACGCCACAGCGGTGGTCTGGGCGCTTGCTGACCTGGTTTCTAAGACCTAGATCCAAAGTCAGTGTCAAAATCCTTCCATGCTGCCTGACTGAAGGTTTTGGCTTGAAGGAATGGCATTAAATGCACCCACTAAGCCCTTGGCTCCCAAATGGCTTTCCAGCTCACATCAAGCTCACAGTAAAAGCGTGTGATCAAAGGCAGGAAGTCTTTTTCAGAGGGTGTTTGCCAAACAACTGAACCAATGGGCTAGTCAGTTTTACAGATTTGTTGCAGTGACTGCACGAGTCTTGAATAAAACAAAAGTGTTTGAGGAACACTTGAAATATTGCGTGTAGATATGCGAGTAGCATTACACATATTCAGATAACCACATCATTTTAACTAATCACCATCGGGAAGCTGATAATGTGACCCCTGACCTGGACGATGGTGACAATGGCGATGAACACAGGCGGAGGACAGAGGCGGTTTTGGTGGAAGTACCAGCGTCGGTCCGTCTCACAGGGCAGGATCTCATAGGCCACATAACGGACAAAACGTTTGTACAGACCCAGCCCTGTCTCATCCAGTAGGATCTCCCTCTGCAGCGTGCGGCGGCCATTGGCAATGGCTCGTCGGAAACTGCTGGAGCGTTTGCTGCTCATCTGAGCGAAAGATGAAAGATGCGAGACAGTAATGCAAGGAAAATCTGGCAAATGCTTAAATCCTAAAGAAACTTTGGGAATGGGAAGCATCATTTTCTAAATTACACTGATGGAAATTTAAACCTCCATTAAATATGTAATTGTGGAGTCTCCATACACATACATTTTAATTTCAGCAAAACGGACATTTAATCAAAATACGGTAGAAAAGAAAGTCAATCTGTGAACATTATATCAAACCATCATCAGCCACTGAGCGCACTGAGGATGAACAAAAACAAATAACCTGTGTCTTTTCAAAGTAACAAATGGAAGCTCACACAACCACATGATATCTCATGTAACTTTCCAAAAGTTTTGCTCCCAGCCAAGAAGTAGTTTAATAATCATCACACAAGTCCTGACAAAATCCAGTCTGTCCTTTTCACATCTCGGTTTTTCTACAGTTCAAACAAACGGGTGAGAATTTGCTAATAAGTGAGCTGTGGAGATGTCGGCAGCCAGTTTTCTTACCCTTGGATGGAACCAGGCAAGATGTTTTCGATCATCATGCTAAGCTAAGCTGGCAAAATATGCAGCAAAACTAGTTAAACAGTATAGGTCTTCTCATGGCAAATAAGCACAATCGAGCTTTCATAAAATGTACCCAAATATCTTCTTTTATTTCAGCTGGAGACTATTTCATTGGGCTTCTTAAAGGGATCAGAAGTGTTTCAAGTCAAATGCAATTATTTACAAAAACAGAACGAACCAATGAGTCAAAAAGATTAATCAGTCTGTTAAAAACTGCTTACACTTTTTCTGTTCAGCACTTTGACAGTCTTTTCATTTCTTTCTGTGTGATATAGAGATAAAAATTCAAATGCTGACACTGGCAGTGAAGGCATTACGCAGTTAGGTAAAGATGTCTGAGCATACCTGTAAGACTGACGGCTCGAGATTTTCTTCTTATTAAAACGGTAATTAGAAGGTAAACATAGTATTTACTCCTTAATGAATCTGCAAAGTGTGTCAATTTGACTGAATTGGGGCAGGAAATACGTGTTCCTTTTGCTTATATTTGAGCAGCAAATGAAATATTAATATCAAAGCCATGTTACATGTTTAAACAACTGGTGATCGCATTTTCCCACAAGAGAGCCGACAAATCTGCACATGAATATTCATGGAGATAAGAAAATTCATTAATTTTGCATAGGAAGTTGTGATTAAGACTAAATGCAAAGTGAGATTGCCAGAGGGGTTGACTCCTGCTCAGACATCATAACAAATGGGCTGCTGAAGTTATTCTGCCCTTGAAAAGCAAATCTTTGTTTACAGGAATTTTTCCATGAAAAGAGAGACAGTGTGTGAACATCTGAGAGTGTGTGTCTTTGTTTGAGCGTGCTCATAGCTCACTCCAGGTTTGCTTAGTGAGCAGAGGCTTTGCAGCAGCCTGCAGGCCAACAGCTCTTGATAAGTTCTTTAATAGAGGCTTAGGATGAAAACCATCCTAATGCCTCTACTTTGACCATGAAGGCAGAGAACTGACTGGATAAACGCACTGTTCCTCCAGAAAAATACAGCTAGACCAGCTAACCACAGCAGGAATAATCTAGAGTCAATATCTAAATTTCCTTTCAGACTCCAGTAAAAATGGTGAAGGAAGAGAAAGAAAGTATGTCTGCAGCAGCTGCTAAACTGAACAGTAAAAATGTACAACAGCATTTGTTATGTGTAGGCTTCTGCGTAACCTTAGCCAGTTTCACCTGAGATGTAATGAAACCTCTCATAGAGGCACAGCAGGGAGCATAGTGAAAGAAATTGTGGGTCAATATCTATAAAAAGAGGACAAAGGCTGTAGATATATACGAGAACAAAAATAAAGAAGCACATATGAGAGAAACTGATTACTTTTTTATTTATTTAAAACAAAATATGTTTTCACTTTTTGTTTTGCAAGGAATTACTCAGGGGAAAAAAAAGAGGAAATGTGTGGTAATCCCTTTTGGACTGTAGCAGAGCAAGACGTGGCAACTATCCTAACTGTGGGTAATTATGATACTGGTTGTTGTATAGTGAGGGTGTGAGGGCCTGTTGCACAGTGATAACCAGAACGATGTCGAGGTGGGCTGCTGGCTCTGCCACACAGAGAGGGTTGCATATTTAGTATGGAAATCAGTCCTGGAAAATACAATTATACAATACTTGAGGCAAGCAGTGAAAGCAGCAGTTGAGGAGAAGAGGGACATGAGGAAACTGAGGGGGAATTAAGAAGCGAGGATCCTCCGCCTGTGTGGGCTTGGATCGTTGACTCCGGAGGCCACCAGTGGACTGTGAAGGTGAGACATCTCTCGCATTGTTAACATCTTAATATCACTAAATGTTCCCTACAAAAAGCCAAAAATGAATGTTTTACTTCTCTGCTAGCTTTACTCTCCGAGTTTATTCAGTCTTGTGCTTGGCTGCATGACAACACCTGCTGCCCCACTATGCAGTATTCTTTCTCATTCATACTGCCTCTGTGAAGATTTGCTGCCTGAAGACATGGCTTAGCATAGCTGTCACTATGCTTCACCTCCTCTGACATACAGGACTGCGCCTTTAAACTGAGCATTAGCAGCCTTTTGAAGTGGCAACAGGAGAGAGACGGTGAACAGACAATAAGGCACGCACGAGCAGCCAAAACTTGGGGTGGCATGCTGAGAGAAGTGACAGAGAGAGGAGAGGCGAAAATCACATGGCATCAATGAGATGCTGAAGGGGGAACACCACTGACTTGTGCATCAGTAAGTTTGCAAGTTCCCTGATGAGGCAATAGCCGCCAGGGGATCATTTAGGCTGAGGCTATGAGAACTAAATTAGTATCTGTCTTTATGGATGCCTGAATGGGCCAAACTGACAGCAGTATACATATGTGTGTATTACAAAGAGAAATATCCATCCTCCTCATCTTGCCAGCTGCATGTTCACAATTGAACATGCTGCTTTAGGCCGTAGTCAATTGTCCTCGATGGATTAATTCGCCACACCTCAACCCCTTAAAGCTTAATACTAATTAGTAATAATTTCAAAAGTGTCATTTCAGTGCTATGCAGGAGTATGCACTAAAGCTATGACAAAATAAATCCATGAATTCTTCTAACTTTGCTCATAGTTTACCGTGGTGACAATCTCTAAATCACTTTCCTTGGTACACACTATAAACCAGTCATTGTTGCAAAAGCTCAACAAGACTGCACCAGCTAATCAAACTTAAATGGGGATCGCCATCACCAGGCTAACAGTGTCGCCATCCCCAATTACTATCACATTGGTGAGTCATGCAGAGTCAGATAAATTCCCCTCTTCTTTGCCTTCTCTTACTCTCACAGCAGAATCTAAATCACTGCAGATCTGAGCTTCGCTGATTCTACCCTGACCCAGATACTCAGGTTCTTTCTTGCTCAAATCCTTTTAAAATGAGAGTCCTTTTTTTCTTCCCCTCAGCAGTTTACGGCCACAACCTTAACTTCATGGTTTAATCATTGCTGTAGTACAACTCAGATAAAAAAAAAAAAAAAAAAGGAAAAATAATTCACTCTTGGACACTTAACCAAAGTACACCAGCAACCCATTTAGAATAGAAAGGTCTGGAATTTGGTATAGACTTGTTATGCTGACAGGTAACATCGGAGTCCCTGGAGAATGATGCACTTTGAGCACTAAATGCCTTTAAAAGTTTAATATACAGCATATCTGCTCCCATCAGAACGGACCACTCTGCTCTGAAAAGTCACAAGTGTCTCAGCTGTGTCTCCAACGGGAACAGAAAATTGAAAATTGACATCTGCACAAAAGGGTAAACAGTCTTAAATCCACCAACCTGAATAAAAATAGTTCCCAGCAATAATTGCTATTATATACCCTCAAACTGTACAATTAAACTTGACAGCCATTTTGAACCCATGTTTAAAATTAGTCAAATTAAGCCTTGAAGAAAACAAAGACTTCTTCATCTACACAGCTGGAACATGACAGTATCAGAGTATAATCTTTAAACAAATTGATATATGGAGTTACAGCCGTGGAATACATTATAATACCGCTTCTACCCTTAGCTCATGAACAGATGTTGTTCCATAACAGAATCTTTAAAACGTCTTTGTATTGCTGTTCACAAATGAATGGATGGCTCTAGACAGTGTGCTGGTGGCCTTTATGCACACGCTTTCTGTTGATTAGTGGTCAGATACAGACCTGCATATGTGTGTGTGAGTGTGTGTTTGTGTGAATGAGCACGAGTGCATGCACAGTTCCCCAAGAGAGATTTTAGCAGAGTGCTGCTTTTTCACCCCTCTGGCTGATCTGATGGAGTTCTCTGGCTAAGATCACCCTGCATGAAAGATGGATTGGACATGAACCATGTGCGAGGAGTTTTGTACTTGTGCACATACACACCAGAGAAGCTGCTGCCTAACGGTGCAATTCAAACACATTTACACCCACTGAGGTTAAGGGAGGCAATGTGGATTCACGGCTGCGAAACTCACCGAATGAATGTCGAACAACAAAGAAATGTTGAACGCTCCCCTCAGACACAGCTGAGACAAATCTCACCAGCTTGTGGGCTGAAAGCACTGAAAATGCACAGACTGAGCACACATACACACACGCATTCTCTACCTCGTTGTGTCCATTTTAATGACATGGAGGGGTGCTCCATCTTCCACTCAGGCTAAACCACAAATCAATACAGACTTCCGATAGTGGCTATGCTACAAACAATGCAAGCGCTGAACTTTCAAAATCAAAATCTGACTGTCACCCATTTCACACTGTGCAGTGTTACTAACAAATCTGCCAAAAATACACAGCTATGAATCAGTGTGACCATATGTCCAATAATGATTCCATAAGTACAATACATTTTACACACTAAGAAAAGTCCAATAATGTACAACAATTTGATCATTTTGTGGCGCTAAAAAGTTGGAACTAATCTTTGCAAATACATTTTAGCATTTTATGGATTTCGAATCTGTGTCAACCCACTTCAACTTCTGTGATGCCAGCCCCACCCCCTTCCCCAAAGTCAGGCTTGATGTAATTGCGACTGTGACACTTGGAGAGTGAAGCAAACCCTCAAGCAACAACAGACATCAGTGCACCACAACATGGCTGTAAATTGTGAGGGAGCAGCAGGGGGAAAAGGGCTTCACCTGGCTTAACCTTTTCAAAGTTGTGGCTGGTGTTTTACGTGTTGTTACTGCGTTTATGTCTCGCACATGATAGTGTCACTCAAAATGAGATCATTTTAAAATTCTGGTAAAAAAAATCTCGAACATTTCATATCCTTTGATGCCAAAGTTGAAGAGATGTAGGGAACTACACCACTAACTGCAAACACATTCTTTAGAGAACGAAGAGAGAAAGAAAGCTGAATGTATCAGCTGATGTCCTGGCTGAAAAATGTCACGCTATGTGCCAAACTTTCCTTAGTGCAGCCCGGAGTTCATTCCAGAGAACACAGACCTGCGGAGCTCACACATCACATGCTGCAGGGCAGAGGGCCAGATTCGCCTAAACATCTTCTTAATTACTCAGCAAATCTGCACTGGAGGTGCTTATGTGTATGAATGAGAGTCTGTCTGATTTTGACAGTCTGTGTGTATCAGGGAAACAGAGGTGCTGAGACAGACTAGGAGGTGGTGGGTGGCAGCAGCATTGATTACTTCTAAACATCTTGAAGGTGTTTGTATATATGCAAATTGTGTGCATTAGCGGAGCGGTGCACGTATGCTCTCACATATGTCTAGCAGAAAAATCGTTAAAAAAAAGCATGCCCAGGGGTCAATATCAGTGTAAGATTAGGCATTCTCAAATTACTTCAGATTATTGCCTGCTTCTACCAGTGCTGGGCTAATCGAAGGCAATTAGCATTTTGCTAATAAGCAATTTTAAAAGCTCCTCCCTGATGCTGATGAAGATGAGCTCATTGCTGTTGTTTTTTCATATTTCTCCCAAACTATATATCCTATACTATACTCTACTCTCAGAAAAAGTGAAAGAAAAGGAAATAATAAAGGGGATACGTGATATCTCAGAGCTTGAGAGCAGAAAGCAAAGACGTTAGATGGATATTAATAAATAAAAAAAACACTTCAAGATGCATGAAGGAATGCACCTGTACAGTTATTTCTCTAAAGAGGCAGAGACTACAGAAATAGGACGAGCAGCAAATTGAGTAACCTCATGTGGTTTTCATTGCTAACCATGGGTAGCACCACACAGGGGAAGAAAAGTGATAAGAGAAAAGACAGACAGATATAAATATGGAGAGAAAAATCAAGAGACGGGCGAAATGAGCTTTAAGAAGTGAAAATATGCCAGGAATTGTATTGCACTGAATTAATTACAGCGCTTACTCTCATATGGTGCCGGGAGCCGAAAGCAAGCGCTGAGATATGAGCTTGGAGAGAATCAGCATTTCACATGTAAATCTCTACATGAATTTCTAATAAGAATATAATGGCAAACACAGACAGGTGAAGAAGCAGGGGATTACTGATTGGAAGAGGCAGAAAATGAAAAGCCCCGAGAAGCCAAACGCTACCTCAGAATGAAGGCATATGTAGCTGTTAAGCAAACGTAACAGTAGATGGACTGTCCTCAAATCAGTGTATAAAACCTACTTTTACAGTGTCAGTCTTCAGCTAATGAGCCACTGGAAATCACACAATGGTTCAAAGGCAACTGGTGAAGTGTGTTAAGCAAATGAAAAGGAAAACAAGGCAGCCACATTATATTTAATTTATGTTAGCTCCCACAAAATATAACTGCATTTAAATATTTGAGTTAATAAACAAAGTCGATCGCTTTGATAATGTGCTCTCTCAGCTTAGTGTAGGCGTTTTCTAGTGCTTGCTTTGCACCTTTTGTGAGGTTAAGTGCCTGGATTTACTGACACACAAACTGGAAAAACAGATCCTTCTTTTCTGTGCGTATACACACACGTGTATGGTTTCTACTTACCAGCTCAATGAGCTCCTGGTAGCACACCTGTCCCTCCTCATTGCTCTGGACAAGCGCTAACAACATGTCCAGTTTGGATGGGTCCAGCTGCAGCTCATGGTGCTCCACCAAGCTGGTGAAGTTCTCCACTGGGATAAAACCGGTGTTCTCTGGGTCCAGCTAGAAAAAACAAACAATTCCCAGACTATTGGAATAAATACTGCAACAGCTCCATCACATTGTTACACATGCTGTTTTGTTTTTTTTTACAAGCAGCACTGCAGAAAAGAAATGTCTATTTTCAGGGGGAACACATCAGTAAAAGGCAGTTGAAATATATAAAAGAGACAATAACATATAGCTGTGAAGACAGATGAAAAAAAGAAATCTTTTGGTTTGTTTGAGTGGATGCGTCACTTGACTGCCTTAAGTTTGTCACTGCAGGTTTTTATAATGACCATCCACTCACTGAGGCCCCAAACCACACGGTCTTTACTTTACTGATGTCTGTGCTATGCCTTGTAATTGATTTGAGTAAGAGAGAGTCATAAAAATAAAGACTCATAAACTAGCACCAAGCTATGTCTTGCCAAGTATAAGGTGGGTTTTCTTTTTTTGGGGGGGGGGGAGCAGTTTATTGTATTTATTTCTTGATTTTCAACTTTACCATCCCCCTTTTAAATGCAATTTCTTAACTCTACTCCTACTGTGTTAGTTATAATGTGCCCGAGGACAAAGTGAAGCAGTAAAAAGAGACAACTGAGAGAATCCGTGCTGCCTCTCATTTTTAGCATTTCCTGAAAGCTAACACGGCCTCATTAGATTTTGGATAAAAAAAAAAACAACAATGTCTTGTTGCTCCAGGGAGGAGAGAGCTTTCAGATGTTGCATCAGCGTGTAGTCAGTCATTGTTGCCAATGTCCACGAAAATAAACTTTGCTGCTCTGAGAAGGAGCGAAGAAGATCGATCAGGGAATTGGTGCAAGTTTGAGTGAGTACCTCAGTCTGAATCCATTTACTAGGTTTGCTGTCCTCACCTCCCAATGTAGTTACCACAGCTGTTGTTTTTTTTTTTAAATAGCGATCAAGTTAAACATAAGAATTCCTTTGATAGAGTTTAATCCACTTTTCCTATCCCAATAACCTTTGTGTATTCACTCACCAGGGAGAGCGCTGGGGAAGTTGGAACTAATAGGTCAATTTTGATTACACTTAACTGAAATCGAGTGTCCTCCCAAGGCTAACTGATGTGGAGAAAGGGTTTCTTTGTTACAATACTTTAATGACATTGAACACTGATACAACTCCCACCAGGAGAAACAACTCTATGGCACTTGCCTTTACTTCATTTGAACTTTGAGGAAAGTTTAAACACCAAACTCAGACACTTACAAGCCTACTATCCAAAGATGGCCTGAAAAACAGATAAAGCTAAGTTGATAGAGAATGAGTCAAAATTAGAACAGATAAAACACACATCTATATTTAGATAATCCCCTTAATTTTTATGGCTATTTGTCAAATTGTGGCCCCTGTTCCTCCTCCAAGGAGACCTGAGCAACATGATGCTGATGTCTATAATCTTTGCAATATGTAGCATACCAGGATGACATGTGGGGAACACAAGGAGAGGAAAGGCAGACACACGAAAAAGAGCAGAGATGCAAGAGGTGGAAAATGGCAGAGGGATGTGGGTGGTTGGTGGGTTGATGAAATGAAAGAAATGAAAAATGATGACGATAAAGTAAAAGGAGGAGTTGATATGAAACAAGAGGAGAGAAGAATGAACTACACAATGAGAGAGGAGACAAAAATTAAACTTTGATGTGTAAAAAATGGCTCACCACCGACTGTTATACAGCATGAGTGTCTGTCTCGCCTAGTGATCTGGCAGTGAATCCTCTTCTTCTCTTTCTTATAGGCGAGCTGTGACACATTCCAGTGCTTTGCCTCCACTTGCCACAGAGGAGAGATAGATCAGATTCTAATGTGCTCCTCGCTCAGACTGGGCTGACGGGGGGAACAGAAAGCCACACTGGGGACGTCTGATTACTGTCAACCTCCATATGTCAGCACATCACTACACTACACATACAGCGGCAGCTCACACAGAGGCACATTGTATATGCCTGTGCACCATTAGACAAACCAAGTGTTGACGCTGAGCTGTCACACTGCATGGATACTATTGCCTCTCATAGTCTGACCTTATCCAGGAAGAACTTTACACAGGGGAGACAGTCTGCTGAGGATACAAGAAGGTGAATGACTGATTCATGTAGCCAATTAGGGTTATCAATTACTAAAATGAGGCACACTGAGATAAATGAGTGCTTGCAAGGAGCCCGTTTTTATTTTCTATTTTACTTTTGGGCATGCACGTGATATGCATGAACAGGGGAAAGTGGCAGAGAAACAGAGAAAACATAGGGTAGAAAGAAGGAGGAGAAAAGCACTGAGAGAGAGGCATTTATTGAAGCGATCCAACACTGGTGAGGGCGACACTTTGACAAGCCGCATGCGTTGTCATGGTTACTAGTCGCCTGTGTGTCATCTCTCTCTTGCTTTCCTCCCCTTTTCCCACAACATATTGGCATTCCAGAGGCAAAGGAGAGACAAAGTCGGAGAAAGAAAAAGAAAAAAGACAGGAATGTTTCACATGACTAAGAGAAAGAAAAAGCAACAACATGCAGATGTGTTGAATCAGACAAATGAGATAATGATAGAACTTTAAAGTCAGGGTTTAGATGTAGGTGGGGCAGGGTGGGGGATTATGGATGGAAGGAGGAGCTGTAAAGAAAGACAGCAACCCCACTGAAGAGCAAGTTAAAGGAGATGGAGAAAACCCAGAAGGATAAACATGAGTATGAGTATGAGGAAAGCAAAGATGTTGGAAATGCTGTCTGCAGGGGAATGAGCTCAATGTTAACCCCCTGGACCTCCAGCACAGCCACTCTGACTGACCCCAGCCAACCATTGACTTATCAGTCTATTTCACAGGGGCTCAAGAATGAATTCAACAAGACAAGGACAAAACCCATGACAGACATACTGCAGGTGGGCAACATATTCGATTCTATCAACCTTGAATAAGCAGACATGACACAGAAAATGACAGCAACCTCTATATGTGGCATTCAGAGCTGTAGCAGAAAGCAGAGCTGTAAAAATGCTACACTACGGTTACAAGCTGCATGCATTATAAGAGCCGAAATTATTCTAATTTCTCCAACTATTCTGATGAATGGAAAAAAGGGTCCTTTCTTTTTCCTTTTTTTTTTAATGATAGTTAATGCAATTTCTAGACTAGACACTACAAGCAACACAAGCAAAGATGTCACCTTTAACCCAAGGGACATGTGATGGACATTTTTGATAAGTTGTTGATATCATATAGATTAAACAGTAAATATTATCCTAAATCCTAAATCTTCAAATTAGGATTTACTTAGTATAATGTTCAGAGGGCTTCAGTTAACCTGAGGTTGTCCGTTTTTAATAGAACTCTGTATTAAATACCATTTGGTCAGATATATTGAAATAAAAGTGTTATAGTCTGTGTAAATTACACAAGCAATTAGGCTAAGCACTGAGAAGGCCATTACTTACAACAAACAGTACAGTGGATTCACCACAGGCCCAGGTGATTCTTTAAGACAACTATAGCTCCTTCATCTGATCATTTATCTAATAAGACACTTTAAGGTTGATGCTGATTGTAGAATAAGAATTTTCCCCTTGGAGACAGTTTCAGGGACAGAGTGCTAACGCTGTGGCACAGAGCCAATACTACAAAGTACTTTGTTCTCTGTGAACAAGAACACTAAGCTTGAACGGAGCCGTGTGTCGGTAGTGGGCAGTGGCATTTACAGGGCAGAGCACATTTGCATGGAATCAGATAAAACTCTGCATTTCATCTGCTGTCCTCAGGACACACTGGTGTTAACCAACAATCAGGCCACTGACTCTGTAATTATCACAAGCGAGTTCTTCTGTGTTTTTACTATCAGCACATTCAGATAAAACACTGTGGCACGGCCATGTAATGGTGCTCACAGTCAAACCACTCTCCCTGCATAAGTGGACACATCAGATCCAAGAATACTTGATCCAAATAACAATTCAACTACACTTCCTGATGTTTAAAGCCTATCCAAACAGCGAGAACAATGAAAAAGGGGGAGTGTATTAGAGCCTCTACATGACATAAATATGTCAGAGGAGGACTCAGAACCCCAAGGCGAAATATAAATATGCAAGATAAGAACTGAAAGAGACACAAGGAGATATGCAGCAACTAATGATAGCAAACTGTAGTGGCTTACTGCTGCCAACCATCAAGTTGCCTTATCAGTGGTACTGCAATAGAAAGAAACTATGCGTGAGCCTGCATAGGCCAAAAATACCCTGAGCTCAGCAGACAAAGACTAATAAACTCACTCATGTTGCCACTGTTGCATTTCCTTTCTCTTCCCTTGCAGCATTTTATGTGGGTTCACGGTGACAGGCTTACAACATCATTTCCTTTACACCTGCAGTGCTCTAATACCTGAGGTATGCCCAGTCCCATCATATACTAAATCTTAAAACAGTGGAGTTCAGTGCCTTCAGCCCCTAATGAATGTTTGAGTAATCAAGTCAGAAGAACCTCGGCCCTGTCTGCTTCTTGCCACCCCAAAAAAAAACCCAACATAAATAATCATAATTAGAAAATAAAATCAAAAAGATAAAAGGTATGTTATTCAAAATTAAAATCACATCTGAAGCAAAAAAAAAACACAAGACAAGACTGAAGAGTGTGAAACTTGGATTATGAAATAATAAGCACTAACAGCAGCATCACTCTCCCTTTACAAACTACCACATTTAAAATGCCCTCAAGCAAAGTACTTGACCTCCAGGTGAGCTTGTTGGTTTTGGGGGAGACATAAGGGACACTGTGGTTGTCGTAGAGAGCCTCCAGTGAATGTGACAGAACAGAGCTGCAACAACACGAGGAATGCTCTGCAAAACATTTTCCTGGATAAAGACGAGGAAAACGTGCCCAATGTTTAGGCAGGCAGCAGGTTTTGTTAAAAAGAAGGTTGCCTGTACACAGTCCAAAAAGCTACTGGCACATTTTGTTTCATTCTGATTTAATTAGAGAGACCTATTCCAAATCAAAGGCCGCCGCATGGAGACCCAAAGGTGGAAAAAGCCCTTTCGTCAGCCAGAGTGAGTGATTTGGTCCAGACTTGAGCTTAATAAGGACTGCAGCCTGCTCAACTGTGGCTTTACAAACTGTCTATATGAACATACAGGGATAAGCAAAATAAAGCCTGCAATCAATAAAACAGCTAGCTGTTCACAATGTGGAAATATTGGCTCCATTTTCAGCCCAAGCACCTGCCTAACATGAAAACTGATATTGACACAGATGAGTCAGCTTCTCTAATGCCACATACAGTTGTATTGATGAAGGAATATGTGTGGTTAAAAAAAAACAGCAACTACTTCTAACTATAGTGCTTATACAGTAAAGGACTCAAAGGTGCTACAGAGCACCGTCTCACTCAACCCACACAGGCTACCACCATTTACTACTTATTTCAAAAGCACACACAGTGATTAAAAAATATAAAGTGCAACTCTGCACATGATCCCGGGCTCACATATATCTGCATCCCCTTGAGTCTGTTCAGCGTGTTGCTGACGGGCCACTTGCAACCCCTAAAGCCCGCAGCCAGACAATCAATTTCTCCCTCTTGGACAAAATGAGCGCCCAATCAATCTGCCAATCAGACCAAACCCCAAGAGCCCAGTTCCTCACCTAAACCAGAAGGCACACGATTTAAAAAAAAAAAAAAAACTAAACATCACATACTGCAGAGTTGTAACACACGCTCAGAAATAATTTCTGTCTTCCAGATCCACAACCCAAACATTTAAACACGCTTCTTGGGGTAGAAGATTCCCTCAAATCCATACTGGTTTGTTAATTCTGGAGATGGCAGACCAAAGCTAAATATGGCTGGAGAGGAAAAACAGTTGCTTGGCTGGAGGATTACAGGAAACCAGATGTCAAGAGGAACATTTTTCACTGGCCTAAATATGGTCCACCAACACGGCGTTTCGACTTGGCAAGCATGTTAAAAAAAACATGGCAGAGAAAAAGACTAAAAGTTTGAAGCCAAATCAGAGCATCTGCTTTAAAATGGAAAATAAAGGCATGATCTCACTAACAGCAAAAACATGTTAAACTGAAAGGGTTAAAAAGAAAAGAAAAAAAATCCACCCGTGCACATAGATGGCATGATTGCTGAAAAAGTGAATGCAATGGTGATAATGCTCCAATAATTTCATTTTCACTTAGAATGCAGCAATCAATCCATCTATACATCCACCCCTACAATAAATCAATTTGTTTGCGCATCCATCCATTCCATTATCATTTCTATAAATCATGGCATGATGCTCCCCTTCCTGCTGTGGCTCATGATCTGACCTCATGTTCTTGGGGCCAACATGGCTCCACAATGCTCGCATCTGTCATGTTGTCCTCTGCTCCCTCTCTGTCTGTGCAAACAGCCCCTGCTATCAGTCCTAACATCAGCTCTCACCATAGCCTCCATGTCTCAGTCCCTGGGTAGACGGTGATGTGACCATGAGCCTGTAACCATAGAAACCTCTGCCGCTGCTTTCTTACCTGCTCTTGTATGAGCTGAAACAGGGAGCTTCTATCCATATACTGGCCAGGGATGTGAGAGGAGCCGCCGAGGACAAGGGCATAGGGAGGAGCGAGAGAGGAGTGGTGGTGATGTTTAAGGATGGGATAAGGTGGAGGGAGATATGGTAAGGAAGCAGCTGGTGCCTAAATTGTAGCGTCAGGCCGCTTCAGTGCTTCTGTATCGCCCCCCTACTGCTGATGGAGAAAGCCTGGTGAGCTTGGTCCCTGGTTTCCTTGCTGGTGGAGCTAAAACCGGTGCTGAGTGTGTGTCGCTGGTACGAACGGGCCGTGGCTCTGCTCTGTGTCAGTACAGCGTGGCGCGGTGGTAAACCCTACTTCAGCAGACGACAGGCAGGCATGCAGGCAAGGCAGATCCAGCAGCTCTCATTCACTCTCCTCCTCCTCCTCCTCGCTCTCCTCTATCCCATTGCACTGACTGCTACCTCTCTCGCTCTCCCCTCTCCTCATACACACGCTGCGTCGCCTGCATACCAATGAGGCAGGGGAGGGAGGCGGCCTCTTTCTTCCAATTGCAAGAACGGAAGGAGTGGCCAGGGGCTGCGGTTCTTCTCCACACTACAAGTAAGGTGCCTCAGGGAGGGAGTAGAGGATGGGTTCCACTGCGGCTTTGCGCCTACTACAGCCACAGACCACCACCCCCTCCACACACACACACAAACACATTTGGTCTGTAAATGACAGACATACACACACAAAAACTGCACGCTGTAAACAAGACACAAGCTACTAATACATAAGACTTTCGGTGAAATCCTTTCTGCTATAATTGTGTTGATTTAATCAAAATTAATGTAAAGTACTGATGATATAAATACCACATGCCGCAATAGAAAAATACATAGGGCCACCCTTTACACTGCCATGCTAATTATAAGCACTTGCATATTAGCATGCAGCAAAGATCAAATGCGCACTCACATCCCACAAACATAAAACTGAATAGACAGTTTGGATGACTCAAAGGAAACCCACAGCAGCAACAACATATAACCAGAATTACAAGTAATACCATATCAAAGGCTTACTTTCTGCTCATCTGAAAATATAGAGATGCATGCAGGGACCAGTCAGAAAACACAAATGATGGAAAGGTAACTTGAGGGTCTAACTCTCTTCAAAAGCTTTTCTCTTTCTGCACAAATCTGCAGTGATCTTTCTTTCTCAGGACAATAGCAATATGGGTGAGGAAGGGGGACATAAATCTTAACTCATAAAAGAAATGAAACAGTCTTAAATGTAGTTGATTATAGATGGGTATGTTGGCAAGGTTGTGACCTGGGGACGGCTTAGGCTTATAGATCACGTCTCAGGCTGGGATGCTTTCTTTTGGACAGTTGCCAGAGAGATTTACCACCAGCAGCCTCGGGCTTTGTCACAAACACTGGCCGGGCCTTTTTTTAGACACCATGACTGCATCAGACTTCTGGACCTTTATTTTATTACATGAAGGAAAGCTTATAAATCTTCTTCAATGTGAGAAAAGGTTAAAAACATATATCTCAACTTCTTCATCACTCCTTGTGCTTTGCTGGGTCAGATGGAGGCTGCTGACTATAAGAAGTCAAAGAAACTGCTGTATTTATCCTAATGGATTGGGTCGAGGCCACCTTGAATATGGCAGAGCTCCCAGACTTTCCCTTTGTCACCTTCCACTATGCAGAACTGACACACTCTTGCTCAAACAAAGCCTCAATAATGACCCTGGAAGTCCATATAAACAACAGGATTCCCTTTTTCATGTGGAAAGACAAAGTGACATCATGGGTTTCTTTGTTCACTAATCAATGTTAGAAATTAATTTGTCCCCAATACTCTGTTGCTGTGAGCATGAATAAGACGAACGTAATTATGAGGTCACTGCGGGAGGATTTGCAAAGTGAAATAACAGCCAAAATTAAACTGATTCAAACGTTGCCTTGGAAACCTTGCAAGATTTCCATCAAACAACGACAGACCATAAAGTGCGAGAATCCTGTACAAAGAAGAAATAACTCTCTTATATTATTCATAACATCAGTCAAGGATTTATATTACAAATAGGAATGTAATATTAAATTGAAACTGCTTTAATGGTACTAAATAAAACTACATGCAGGTAAACAACATTGCAAAATATATGAACAAGTTGCCAACTCGGCTCACAGCCCTCCCAAGGGTTATACCAGTATCACCGTTTTCATTAAACTTCCACCAAGCGACATTATACAGATGACTGCCAGAGCGAGATAACCCTGCCATGAAATACTGTCTCTGCTGCCTGTAGCATCCCCAACTGAATGTTCTCTCTTGAGCCTGACTAAACCCTTCATGTTCTATTCACCTCTGGTGAATGGATGCAGACGGCTGGACAAATCCAGACAGCGTGCTCCTCTTTAACAAGGCCGTAGCAGACAAAACTGGCTTCTGAGGGAGAGTGGGGAGAGAATAACAACGCCTATCAGGGAGGCAAAAATGTGAATTAATTAAACTGAAAGTCTTCCTCAGCAGCTTAATGACCTCATGGTCTGTAAGGCAGGTGGTTGTGAATATAGCAGCGGAAAGAAGGTACTATAAATGCAAAACCTGATTGTGTACGACGTGAAACCAGGGTTTCAACATTATGGGTGGTTCTGCAATGGTTTACAAGTTTAAATCAGGATAAAATACTTGTTGAACTTAAAAAGTCAGATTCAAACATTATACTGGGCAGCACAGGCATTACTGAAGTTGTAGCTCTTAAATAACTTTTAAAAATACTTTTTTTTTAAAGCTTTATAATAATAAAGCTAGGGTCACAGTTCAAATTTTGATTTGTACATTTTGCAGCATTCGAGTTATTTCTCTGAAAGCATATCATGCAAAAGGTTGTCCAACCATATACTACTATATATATTTACACACAGGCACAGATATTTCATGCTGTCCAATGGTTTTCATTACCTGCTTCTGTCTGCTTTAGAGGCTTAGAAACAGATTTAAGTCCCCATTGTTCATAAAGTCCAAGTGCTCCATATGAAGCTTCCCAAGGATCCGCTATTTACCAAAAGAGACAAAGAAACTAAATCGTCTTTGCGAACCTGTTTGTTATGTTACCTAAGTTGTGTTTGATTTTCATTTTGGCAGAGAAGACTTGCAGAAAAACAAAGCACGCCCTCTTTCGATTCCAAGGTTTTACGAGTAGGACTTAAATCATCTGGTTCTTAACAGGTCTTAAAGTTAGATGAATAAAACCTCAGATGAACCACAAAGCACAGCCTATTACACTGTTATCTTGCATTTTACAAAAACTGCTAAACACTCAGTGAAAAACCGCACCATTGTGACTCTCTGAGATCCTATGGAAGCAGTAAGTAGCAGACAGGTGCTGCTAATCAAATGCATTTTAATAATTGATCATCAGAAAGTGTAATCACCTCTATCAAAGTTGAAGTTTAGGCAATTTGCTCGTCTGTAACATTCAGGGTTGTGTTATCACAATGCCAAGGAGGAAAGACATGATCTTAGAGAAGCAATTATATCCGCTCATCAGTCTGGGAAGATTTATAATGTACGGAAGCCCTGAGAGGCAAACGCAGAAAAAAAAAACTCAAGGCATCCATTTCCTAAATCTGATCAAATTAACCTTTTTCGCCTAACTTAAAGAGCCCTGGAAGCAGTAAAAAAAAAAAAATGTCTCACCATAATGAACTTTTTCCTTACTTTAGGAGCTGTGAAATGCAGGCAGTGAAAAAAATGCTGTTTTTTTGTATGGATTTTGATTTTTTCTTGATTTTTATTTTAAATAACTGGCAATGAGCTCTTGTGAAGATTGATTCAAAAAACACAAACCAGATCTTTTTTTCCACTGCTTGCCTCATGGGGCTCTTAAAGTGAGGAGAAAAAAGTTAAATTGGTTGGACAAATTATTTTCTTCACTTGCTTCTCAGGGCTTCTGTAATAAGGCAATTTCCCAACAATAATCTTTCTATCATCCATCATTATACAGAAAGAATGATTATTCACTCGTGGAAAACATGACAACAGCTTCTTTCCACACAAAAGTCGAACTGAGCGATGTTCAGAGAAACCCAATATCCACATCTCAGATTACAGGTTTCAGTTAGCATGTTAAATGTTAATGTTCATGACAACACAGTTAGAAAAAGAAGAAAAACAAGTACGGCTAATATGGAAGGATTGCCAGGAAAAACCTCTTCTCTCAAAAAAGAACATTGCAGCATGACTTAGATTTGCAAAAATGCATCTGAAGAAACAACAAGACTTCTGAAACAATGTCCTTTAAACAGATAAGACCAAAGTATAGATGTTTGGCCCTAAGGCACACATTTGGACCAAATACAGCATATCAGCACAAACACCTCAAATCAACTGTGAAGCACAGTGGTGACAATCTGGGCTTAATTTGCAGCTACAGGTCCTGGGTACATTGTATTCATTAATTTGACTATGAACTCCTCTGTATATCAAAATATTCTAGGGTCAAAAGTTAAGCCATCTGCCTGACAGTTTAAGCTCGACTGAAATGCAATCATCAAATCTAGCAAATCTACAACAGAATTACTGAAAAGGAAAAGAATCAAGTTGTTGCAATAACTCAGTCAAAGTCCAAACCTCAACCTGACTGAAAGGCTGTGTCAGGATCGTAACTGAGCCGTGCATAAACAAATGCCCACAAACCTCAATAAACTGGAGCAATGCTGTAAAGAAGAATGAACCAAAGGTCATATTATTTCAACAAAAGGTGGATCTATTGAATCATGAGGTGTACTTAGTTGTTTTTTTTTCTCATTGTTTCTGCATTTTGGCTTATGTTTCTTTAAATAATTAATAACACAGTGTAAAATGTGAGTTTGTATTTCCCTATTTCTAGGACCTGGTAAACAAGATGATTCTTTTAAAAATGTGTTGATATGTAAAACCTTAGAATCCAGAGGGGGTGTACTTTGATTTTAATGCGAGTGTAATTGAAGAAATGCTCCAATTTGTGGGGCTTTATAATGATTTTCCATGTGAACATTATGGAAGATTTTGTTGTATTGAGCTGGATACTATTTGATTTAAGACCCTTCAATAAATCAATCATAATCTGACATGGGGAATATATGCAGGGAAATTGCTCAGTGCTATGAAAAGCTTCATGTGTTGGGCTTTTGTGTAGCTTGCTGAACCGTGCATTTAGAAGAATCCCAGTCAGACTCCCAGAAACCTCCCCGGTGGGAAGGATGCAAGTTCTGCTACAGAAAGCAATAACCAGAAATTACCTCATGAAATCTTAATTAAAACGGTCTCAGATGGACCAGTGGGAAAGGGCCACGTCAATAATGGCTCTGTGTAGACGTCCAAGTGAGGCGGAGAGGTGTCCAGAAGATGGTGAGAAACACTCCTCCCAGTATGCCTCTGGAAAGAGAATCAAGTGTAACAGAAAAGAACTGTGGCATTAATTGAGCTGAAAGATTAAAGAATAACTTTCAGAAAGCTCACCGTAAGACTGAATACAATTTTCACCACAACACCTGACCGCTAGACAAAGTTCAGGGCATGATTACAGTAAAAGGTACTGGTGCTCTTTTGTAAAACCAAATGAACTCTGAATGTTTTCAAAGTGCATAATCACCGACTTATTATGCTACTCTATGGTTCTCTTCATTGGCTTAATCCTTTAGAAATGAGCATGACAAGTTGTTCTGGGTTTTCTAGATTCTTTTAGTCCCTATGAATCGTGAAAATTAAGATACACGGTACTTGGGCCACTGGATGCCAAACAGTAGTGATTGTACAATAACGGGAATCACCCGCATGGTGAAAAACAGCAGCAAACTGAATCAGGTCACCGAATGACACACTTTTTATCCAAACTGCTCCATTTAGAGATACTCTAGAGGACACAAGATGGGGGAGGCAAGGAGGACGAAGGAGTTACAGCAAGGAGGTTAAAATTAGAGAGAATTATAAGTAGGTGGGGCTAAACAGGATGAAGCGTAAAAAAAAAAAAAGGGAGAATATATATTTCTAATTCTATAAAGGCTGCCAGCTCTTTATTTCTTGGGGGTGCAGCACTCATCTGGCTCCATCTCTGTAATATTCACACCTCATTTAGGAGTAATATTTCTGTCAAGCATCAGTGGCTCTCTCTTGCTTTGTAGTGTGACAGTGCCACTTCTTGTTGAGACAGACAAAGCTTGTGGAATATGCTCCTTATTATGGATTTAAAACCGAGAGCAGCAAAGCAGAGGTGTGCAGAGACCTCTAGTGTTTGAACTTAGCGACGCAGCAACTGAATCAGAGCTCATTGCCTGTGTGCGCTCAAACAAGGCCATGTTTGAGATGCAACACAAAGGAGGGTACGATTCTTATTAATCGCACCACGTTTTATGACAGGTCAGAGAGTTATTGTGAAGTCTGACAGCTACCTCATGTACACAGCTAGTCACAAAGGGTTATCCTCATTGACAAGAACAACATAAAAACAATCGACAGAAGCTATTGTAGGCTCCCACAAAACCTTGATCTCATTAACACTGATCACAGACAAGAGTTGTTCACACCGAGTGTTGATCTAGTTTTATTTTCTGTGCTTTTGTCAGATTCAAATATACACCTTTAGTAAAACGATATATATATATCCCCAGCACTAATCGCTTTAATGCTAAGTCAGATAGTGAGTTAAGACAAATGGCAAACTTGGTTGTCTTTTAACTGCTGCTGCCCTCTGTTGGTAAAAATGACACTGAAGTTACCAACACTTTACTGCGTCTCCTTTAACCAGTTAGCAAAATATTCTGAAAGCACAGGAAATGTGACGGCGAGGAAAATAACTTATAGATGAAAAAATAAAAGCCTTTTCATTAAACTGTCTAAATCGGGGGAAGTCATGATTGTAATTCTTTACAGAGAAAATCCATCCAGACGTCCCTGTCCCCGGCCACTTCCTCCAGCTCTTCCGGGGGGACCCCGAGGCGTTCCCAGGCCAGCCGAGAGACATAGTCTCTCCAACATGTCCTGGTTCTTCCACGGGGCCTCCTCCCAGTGGGATGTGCCCGGAACACCTCACCAGGGAGGCGTCCAGGGGGCATCCTAACCAGATGCCTGAGCCACCTCATCTGACAGACGATTTTACAGAGAAAATGACACATTTAAATCAAGTATGCACAGACAAGGTGGCTCTAAACTAGTGGATGCCTACTGCTGCAGATTGCATCTTGTACTCCACCTAAGTCCCGATGTATTAACAGGGCATGGGTTAAAGTCAGGATTAGGGCTAAATGTAGCGTTCCTGAAGAGTAGAGAATCAAGTGTCAAATTAGATGTGATAGTTTAAAGCCAAAACTATACTTAAAACTGTTAGGAGGTGACAGCTGCTTTGATTTTAGTGTCATAATTAACAAGGGTTAATCAGTTTTAGTTTAATGAAACAATGCCTAATGGCTGCTACATTATTTCTTAATGCAAGCTTGTTTAGAAGAAAAAAAAAAAAGCTCTTAAATGACATCTGACAGTTCTTCACAGCAGCTTCCGTTGGTCATCTCTGCTAGTCTGACTGACAGCTCACAGGTGCCCTGAGAGACTGTGCCAGTGACAAGCCCGTCATGTGAGAGGTGCTTTGACAGCTGGCATTGTAGGAATAGTTACCTTCTCAACACTAGAAATGGTGCGGGTGGTTTTCGAGTTGGACTTGTGAGACGTTGACAAAGAACTCCTTGGTGTTGAGCAGAGTGATGGGCCTCTGTTGGCTCGGTTGTGTAGTATTCAGCGCAGCACTTGGGACCTGGCACCTGCTCAGACATCCGTGTGTTGAAACAACTGTCGAAACTTAAACGCACAAACAACAAAGAGCGCACTCACACACCAGCTGGCCTGCACGCAACTGTATTACAACTGCTACTGCGTCAGGAATTCAAATTAAGAATTATTCTTAGTTTCTGTGGCCTCAATAAGGCATGCTAGTGCTTAAGTCTTATCGCCAACTGTACTTAAAATGACACGCCTGCCGTCTGCACCTTTTCCTTTTCTTCAGGTTCTTTGCTTCAGCATGTTCACTTTAAAAAAGCTCAACAAATCTGGATATGTTTAGATCAAGTAAGAACCATCGGTGTGGGCAAACTAATATATTTTGTTCTATGTTTTGTCTTCAGTGCTGCCACCTTCAGTTCAAGACAATATGTTAAGTTTTTCTGCCTTTACTTAGGGCTTCGTCGCTGCCATCTGCTGTAAAATCATTTATAAACCCGAGTGTATCAGCACCACTTGCAAACACACATGCCCGAGCAGTGAAAGAAGCACCACGTTAGTTCACAGTCAAGGAAGTCCGCTTTAAGCTGCTTCCTCTTTTCCTCATATTTGCAACATTCCTTCACCTCTACGGGGCCTGATATTTTACTCTTCGAATAAACCTGTCAGTTTACTATTTTTCTGAACCACATCCCAGCCTTTCTGATTGGATTTTTATCAGTAGTTTGTCTCACACTTGGGCTCACTGGCCTATCAGATCGTTTCAAGCAACTCGAGCCACATGTTGTGGTTTTACATGAATGAACACTTCAGTGACACACAGCTGACCAAGAAACACTTAAGAGACAATTACATCCAAAACCCTTGCATTCAGAGCATTATCACCCAAGCACAGTTCTGTCAATACTGAGGTAATCTTGCATAAACTAAAGTCATATTAAAGCTGCGCCCATCATTTTTAGCTAAAACGTCCCAGTTTATAACTGTGTATAAGTCTATCATAAGGCACTTAAAAACAACAAAGTATAAATTCAGAGACTGTAGGCTGAAAGGTAGACGTATATCTGTTCAAATATTATAAGCTTCTTTCAATCTAAAGACATTTTTTGTGAAAAAGGTTGGTTGGTGTCAGTTGAACCGCTTTGTTAGGCTTCTACATTTGTTCTAATCAGTCACATGTGGATGATGGCAGGACCCTGTGGACAAGCATATCCAGCGTACTGCATGGAGAAAAAGTGGGCGGACGTGTGAAATATAAAAACGTTTGATTTGAGACAGGTGAAATAGGTTCTCATTTGTTTTCAAGAAGCTGCTGTCAGTTGCTTTCATAACTGCCATTTGTTATGCTGTCATAATTGCAGGGAAGGCCTTTGAGTCAGTAATCTGTGATTAAAAGATCCACAAATAAATTGTATTAATATCATTTTAGTAATGATGTTTTTCATATTGTAATTGTATAAAACATCTGTGTGATTATCTAGATTTAGGCTATATAGGATAGGATACGATATACACTGCATATATTATGTAAAAACTAAGAAATAACACTGATGCTACAAGAAGAATGAGATAAGTTTGTGTAAACATAGAAACCCTGTGAATTCATGGCAGGAAAGAAATGACCGAAGCTGAAACCAGCCTCCACACCTCTTTTCTAGCCACCTGAGTGAATAAAAAGAAAATAACTAATCTGATTTGACCCCATCTTACATTTAAAGTTGAAGAAACCTCCACTCTTGAAATCAAAGCAACTCCAAAAGAATGCTTTTACCACAATGATATCATGTGCCGGGTAGGACCCTTTGACAATTGAGCCACAGCCTTGATAGGCAACACACTGAGGCAAAATGGTGGATTTAACCAGAACGCTTTGGGCCAGAGACAGGACAAGGCTTGAGAGGGTTTTGGCAGGCTAAAATTACAAACTGGCATCAGGCAGATTTAGAGGCGCAAGACTAAAACACACCTGACCCGATGGTGTAGCTGTCTTCTGTAAATACATATGTAATATAACTCCCACTCCACTCTCCATGACTACTGACAAATAACCCAGAACTGGGTTAAGCATTATGTAAGCTGTATATATGTGCACCCCAGGTACTAACATTCACTCCAGAGATTCGTGGCACCGCGTACAGTGCATGCACCGAAATGGCACGAGGGATGTCAAATCGGTTTTTGCTCTGTAAAATTTAAATAACGAAAACTTCAGAATAATAATACAAGAACAAAATATCCACACCTAAGTCTGCAACTTAACATTGATCTAATCTCTGCTTTGTCAGCTCACTGTAGGACACACGCGCGCGCACACACATACACACGCGCGCGCGCACACAAAACAGTAACTCCACATAGCAGAGCAGCTGAAATAAATAGATGTTAGCGTTTTTTGTGGAACACCTATTAAATCAATTTATTGCTGATAAGAATTGCCTCAAATCCCATTTCTGTCAAGCAAGCAGCTGATCAACCTTCCTCTGCGATCTCTTTCCAATATAAAGACGACGCCCCCCCCCCCCCCCCCCTGCCATTAAAAAAAACAAAAACAAAAAAAGAAGAAAAGAACAAAGGCAGGGCAACAGAAATTATGGAAGGACAACAATTCCATGAGAGATTTTGTTATTTGTTAGATATTAAGCATTAACCGCGCTATAAGGAGCCTAATAAATTGTCGAGGTCATCACATGATAGCCCCTTCACTTTGTTATGCTGCGATCAGGGCGCGGGAGGTCCAGGCAGTGTGGAGGACGTCCCTCTGTCGGTGGCTGAAAGGAGTGGTCTAACGCAGGGAGAAGTCAGTTTGGCTGCTGCTTGGAAGCACCGCTTCCTAAACGGGGGCACGAGCGGCCAAAGACAGAAAGACATCCCTGATCGATGGCCGCAACGACGGACCAGTGCCCAGTAGGCTACTTAAAAAAATTATAATAAAATAAATGAATAAACTCGCACTCGACAGTTATTCCCGTGGACGCGTGACCCAAACAAGACTCCCAAACAAAAGACATGCTTTCATACTCTGTAGGCACATGAGAATGTCTGCAGTCAGCATAAAGAAGCACATAGCTGAGTCCAATTAGAATATCCTTCTCCCTTCTTCTCATTTATTCTTTCAGGTGCGCCGTGTAAATGTTTTAATTCTCCTCGTCACCCCCTCAGCTCGACGAGGCTTAATTAATTCACCCCTTCACCACTGATCTACCCCCCCCCCCCCCCTCCTCCGCGCGCACTCACACGCTCACCCATTCACCAACTCATCCTCTCATCCACTCCCTCACTCTTCAGCTCAGTAGTGTCAAGTGGAGGGGAGGAAGGAAGAAAAAGAGAAAAAAAACAAACCTCAATCACTATCAACCCCCTCCCTCGGTCGTTTTCACTCATTCAATCCCTCCGTACCTACTAATCTACAAACTCACCTCACCCTCTTGTAAACAAACGCGCTCGAGCACAAATCAACAAAAACACAGTCACCAACTTGCTCTAAAGTGACAGGTGGAAGCAGAGGGCGACGTTCTTCCCTTTGGAAATAGCTTCTATTTAATTGTTGGCATTGTTTATCGGCTACAATGCATAAACAGATGGGATAGAACGGTTATCAGCTGGAATGCAACTTAATTTTAGTCGACAATGAACTGCTTTAAAACGAGCAGGGTCCCATATTAGTCTGCACTGTAGGTGATCTGCCCTCTTTGAAGGGAACTTGGTTCCCTAGCCCTGATGTGCACCACTGACTGTGATGCAGAGGAGAACAAAGATCTGGTTGTTATCCTAAAATAGTGTCAAATAAGTAAGATAATCATGCCACAAAAGTCGGGGAAAGCTCCTCTCCAGTGCCTGTGACTTTCATATAGAAATCAAAATGGCGATGCTGGGAGGGACATTAGAGCTGAGATTAAAATAAGAAATCACACAGCAGAATCACCCCAAAGTTTGTTATTTGGGAGGTCTTTTGTTGCCTTCAGACGAAACACTTCACCTTGATAATGGGCAAATGTCAGACCTGTTATTGAGAGTGTTCTGATGCGCCTGCTCCTGAACAAAAGAAAGCCATCACTGCGCCCTATATTGAAGGACTTTGCTTTTGGCTGCAGTCCGTCCCCCCTGCAGCTGGACTCACACCTGGTCACACAGTAGTCACATAGCTTTGACTCATGTCAAAAATAATGTGATGAATTTTATGACCCGCCATCAGAATCCCTCATCTTTGGAGGTGTTGGCAACTTTCCTGACAATGGAGCTCGAGAGGCGACAGCCATAGTGATAGTTATAACCAACTCTGCCCTAAAACCAGCCAACCCAGCAAACCCATCAAGCCTATTATAACCGAAATAAAGCCCTACTACAGTCCCAACTGTCACCTGTAACTTAGATATTGTGACATTTCATTTATAGGAGGTTTAACAGTAAATAATCTCGACCACGTCACTCAAAGTGAATGGCCGGACTGTGTTAGTTGGGAAAATGTATCAATGTATTAAAAGGAAAAACGGACTCCTGCACTAACCGAACGACAAGCATCGGTTTAAGCAAAGATTCAATTTCAATATGCATTGCATGACATTGGCCCCGATTCCGTCCGTTTGGGTCAATTTAATGCGAATTGTGCAAAATTGTTCACGGCACACATTACTTCCAGCGGGTTTTCCTGGAATAAAAGTTGTTCGCTGGGGCGGGCGAAGGGAAACAAGTGTGTCGCCGTGAAGCCCAATGCCTCTACTATCAACCGATAATGTTGTGTGGGTCAGTACTCCTCCGTGGTTTTTATATTTGACGGGAGTTTGAGGATGAAGAAACACAAACGGGACGGCGCCAGTTCCATGGAGTCCGCTAGATCAGCTGCTGGCAGTTGGTGTTCTCAATCACGTCCGCAGATAGGCTTCATAGGCTCACTGGAGCGCCTGTGGAATAAGACACTTAAGTGAACCAACATACTGACGCGTTACTTTCTTTAGACAGTCACGTTGACATATATATTTTTTAGCTTTTAGCCAGAAAGTGCGGCATTGTCTGACGGTTTGGACTTTGAGGAAAAGCTTTTTATTTCTAACCGCGCACACATTTCGCTCTTTCTGACGGTCGAGCGTATCGAGTCGGGTGAAATTACACCTCCAAGACTTTTTTGGGGGCTTTTTTTGTGGGGCTAACTTCTTGAAAAGAGAGTGACCATGGCAGAGACGTCGGCGGCACCAGCAAAAGCCAAAAAGGCTCCAAAGCTCAAGAAGCCTGCGTCTCACCCAAAGTACTCTGAGATGATTAAAGCGGCTATTGTTCACGACGCGAGCCGGAGCGGTGCGTCCCGTCAGTCCATTCAGAAGTACGTGAGGAAAAACTACAAAGTGGGAGACAACGCCGATGTCCAGATTAAAATGGCCCTGAAGAGGTTGGTGGCATCTGGGATGCTGCGCCACACCAAAGGCATCGGCGCGTCCGGATCCTTCAGACTGACCAAGCCGGAGGACTCCAAAAAGCCGACCAAGGCAGCGGCGGCGTCTGCCAAACCAAAGAAAGTAGCAAAACCCAAACCCAAGAAGGCGGCCAAACCCAAGAAGGTGCCCAAGACGCCGGAAAAGCCCAAGAAGGCAGCTGTGAAGAAAGTGAAAAAGGTCGCGAAGAAGGCGACACCGGCGAAAGCCAAAAAGGCACCAGCCAAGAAGCCAAAGGCGGCCAAGCCCAAGGCAAAACCAGCAAAGAAAGCAGCCAAGCCCAAGGCAAAGACACCCAAGAAGGCAGCCAAGACGTCAAAAAAGAAGTAAAAGGACAATATCAGACAGTCACTGTAAATACTTGAGGAAATGTTTTCGTATATGTATTATTTTTGTAAGGTATCATGCAAACGTATGCTGTTTTTACCAGTAGTTCTCTCTCCATTGCACTATAGCATCAAGAAGCTGTAGAGATAATTGTATTTTTTATTTCGTTAACAATACCGTTCATTTCTGTCTGCTCATTGGACATAAACGTACTAGCCTGGCGTCTAAAAAAAAAAGAAAAGGAAAACGTGTATGTTCACTTCAACTAATGAATAGTTCTTGTTTGTGCACGGGTCCATACTGACAATGCAAACGTTTGAATGGTGAGCATCGGAGCCTTTACAATGTACAGACCATATGCAGTGGACGTCAGCAGGATTTTCCGAAAGGCTCCATAGTTCTCGTTCAACTTCCATTCTGTATATTTTCTAATGTTCTGACGACTCTCACCGCATACAAACACCTCCATTGTGTTCAGTCGCTTTAAAGACTGTTTACATTGTAATTCAATAAACTCTTTGCCATCTTCTAAAAAAGTGTGTCAACTTATTGCGCGCACATTCCGCGTGCTTAATGTCTGGCGTTCGCTGGTCAAGTGGGCGGAGGGATTTCTGTGCACGGCGACCGTGGCAAGGCAAGCCCCCCTTTTGGCGTTATAAATTACTTCTAAGACACACACATCTCCTCAACTCTCTTCCACGATACTGTATCGTTTGTGTACCAGATTATAGACGGATCCCTCTTATTGGAGCCTCATAGGGTCGACGACGCTTTATACAACGGTTACACTTTGAAAAGATAATGACAGAAGTCCTCTGTCAAGCAGTGGCTCCACAATACGCTTTAACAATAAGCACGCTCGTGCACTCTTAACTTATCTTCAAACTTTTTCACCTACTATCAATTAGGTTTTCTAATATACTTTAGTGATATTCGGTAAAAGCCACCCATCGCTCATATTCTATAGACAAACAATGCGACCCAAGTGCACAGAGATGAGGAACACACTCTGGCAGCTGTGCACGACCTCAAGGTGTTCAACTTAAAGAGGGAGAAAGTCTTCAACGGGGCATTAAAAACACCAACGGCTCGCGGAATTCATAATCTTTATTAAGAGATCACTAAGGTTACCTTGCAGCAGTGACTCGCACCGGCTTAACATCATCGCCAACTGCGTTTCAAAGAAGGGGCGCCTGTGAGGACACACCCACACTCCACCGCCCTGCTTCTCACCTGACCGGCAATGCTGCCATCTGGTGGCGATTTGCAGGAACTGACGGCTTCTCCTCGCAACGACTGTCACCTAACTGAGGATGAAAATCAGGATTTATTACAAGACGCCCTTCACATATTGTTATTTATTATATAGACGGGTGTAAGACAATCAGACTGACCTTGTTCAATAGCTCCAGGTATGGGACCCGGATTCGCTGAGGTATGTCGTTTTTTAAATTTTTTTTTTTTACACTATGTGCAGATAGGGAAGTAATTTGCTGTGCCCGAAATAATCAATTTTCACAAGGGGTTAAACATCAAATCATCAAAGTATCAAATAAATCTGATTTTGACACCAATGTCACACGGCATCACATCCATTTTAAACCCCAGGGCATCATACAGTCACAGTGAGAGTAAAACAAAGTGTGCGCGATCAGGTCTACGAAGGTATGAGCGCTGAAAATTCACTCTCAACGTATAATCCACCAAAAACTGGGCACAAAGCAAAAAAAAATTAAGTAACCACTGAAAAGCATACGAACACATTGGTCAGAGCATTCATTCTCTTTCATCACGACACTCAAAATGGTCCCCACCCAGTCTGGGTCTGGTCTGGTCTTTTATTAAGCATTTCAGTCAGTTTTGCTTTCATTAAGAAAATAGTTTCCAAATTCACAGAGACGTCTCCCGTAGAAACAATAGGTCCTCGGCTTAATCAAGCAACAAAGCACTCATGTTGACAGAAACAATACAAAGCACAGTGTATGTGTCAGGGGTGTGAACAGAAGAGCACAAATTAAAAGCCCATTTCAGTGTCAAATGAGCAGCGGGACTCTGGATGCAGAGCTAAAACAGACCATATTATCAATTAACACCGTGATTTTCAAGGTTTGCTTGGCCTCCTTTCAGAGCATAGTATATATATTTTTTTGGATTCCTCGTAGATGCTAATACAAACTGATCTCGTCTTCCATATAAAAGCACGTTTTCTTCATGCAAAAGAGAGCGCTCGCTTCCTACCACAGCAGCAACATGGAAGACTTGCTGTTAAAAACATTGTAACACTTAAGATTCGCCGGGATTTATTCTCAGGCTGAACGGTGCGCCTGAGGAGCAGTAACATGCCACAGCTACCCATTGCTGCTCAACTTTGTTTGGCAAATCAGATAATTATCTTCAATCTGTGGAGTCTTGGTCAAAAAGGAGAGCACAGTGCATGCAGGAGTTTGGTCGACATCCAATCACGATGTCCCCCTTTGTTAAAAACGATTCCCATTATGGTTCCAGTCAATTTGGCATTTTACCAGCCATGCTCAGAATCACTGCATGTATTCAAGAACACTCGCTAGATATCTAAAGGGAAAGTATTGGCGATGACACCATTTTCATGCAGTCCCACTCCCCCCATAAAGCACCTTTTTGGACATTAACAGTGGCAATTCTTTATGTAACAAGCGCACGCAGACAATGGCCTGGGTTAGACTATGTAAGGCGAAAAAAAGCTGGCAGCACGGCCAATAATACGATCACCAGTCTCCAATGGCCTCCGGACTGCTGTGATCAAACAAATTCAAAGTGAGGCGATCGTACACAGAGCGGCAGATACATTCCTGGGAGTATGACGCGTGGACTTTGTTCAGTTCATCTGCAGTGGTTCTGGATCCGGTGTCAGAGGTTTGGTCTTGATGGGTGAAGGTAAAATAGAAGAAAAAAAAATATAATAAAAAGAGTAACCATCAAGCTAGTTGTTGGTCATTTCAGTCTGGCAACAGCTCTGTAGATGGCAAACCCCAACACTGCGACCACAGCCGAGCCCAGCGCCACTCTCAGCCAGAATGATGTGTTGCTCATGTCTGAACCATTCAGGTGTCTGGAGGTTGGAGGAAAAGAAATCACTGAGGGTTAGCCACCACAGATACTACCTTTAACAAAATAATTGCATACTTTTTTTCTTCTCTACATCGCCACAAACCAGCTCCTCGCAAATCTTTCAAACATTACGTGAGACTGATTTTTTAATGTTCTTTTAGTGAAGCCCGTTTCCTACTAAAGTGAACTCTTCAGTGTACTTGGACGTACGGGTAGGTTGCTGCCCAGGCCAGCCGGGTGTAGATGTTCTTGGTGGTGGAGTCGAGCAGCAGGCTGGAGAAGGGCAGCGGCGGAGGCAGTCGGTGTTTGTAGCAGAACTCCGCTGGAGTCATCCCATGGAACTGCTTGGCCTCAGCGAGGTCCACTTTGGAGGCAACCAGCACACACGGGATTTTGCTCTCCATGTAATGTTGCTGAAAAACAATCATTAAAAAAAAAAAAAAATGAATGAAAGATGTAGTGGAGGATGGAAACATCCTTTACATCCAGTGGGTTTTAGTGAAAGCCCAAATTGTGTTCACATGAAGCTTTTTATTCCAAGAAGATTAAAAATTACACAAGTGAACACCATGAAATCAATAAATGTCATTTAGGAATATTCTACTTGAAACAGTGGTTTAATTCCCTCATCATTACAGATAAAATGTGACAACTCTTGCTCTGGTTCGGTAAGTCAAAGTCAAATCCAGACTGCTCTGTCCTTTCAAAAAACATTTATTTAAAATATCTCCTTAAAAGCTCCATTTTCACAGTTTCATCTTGATTATTACTCTAAGCTGCTTGAAGCCTTTACTCAAATCATGCTCTTTGTAACAGAGATGTTTTGTTAGCAGTGGATTTTGAACCACAGCAGAGGGGGGTGCCCTCCAGCTTCCTGTTCACTAACTGAATATTCACAGATCAAAATGTGTTCGTTACTTGAAGACACATCAACAAACTGATAAATGGTGGTGGGATTATGTCTTTGTCTGTTTCCTTTGGCCTTCTATAATAGAATGGACGGACAAACGGTCATTTTCAGCTCTCTGGAATTAGCTTTTTGTGGTCAACATATAAGAACGCAACAAACTGCTAAAGGCTATAAAGCTAGCATCACCAACCTGCAAACATGAGCTAAAAACACAAAAAAGATCAGAAACAGACAAAAAATGGAACACATAATTACTTCCGTGCTTCTGTATTTTCTGACTGACCTTGTATATACTGGCACAATAGTCGAAAGAATGAGGCTCACTGCTGTCATACATGAGACAAGCAACATCACAGAAAGCGTCTGATGCCTTCAGGAACTCCGTTTCCACATCTACTTCATTGAGCTGCACAGGAAAGAGAAGATTATGGCACTCAGACTTTCATCAGAGGGAAAGAGTTAGCGTTGGGATCATCATGCAAGCTACTTACAATCAGGTACTTCTCTTGGTTGCTGACTTGGACAGTATTTATGACATATGGTGAGAAGGCACTGCTGGGATTTTCCTTATTCTACGATAAAAAAACAAAAAAAGTTAAGCTTTCTCAGGCTTGACATTGGAGACTAATAAGAGCTTATTGCAGATTTTAGCATATTTTCAACCCCAGACTATTACTGGCGCCATACCAGAATGTTTCGGCCCACGAAGGACTGGAGAAAGGCTGTCTTGCCCGTTCCTCGTGGTCCAATCACCTTGCAGAGAAACACTGTTCTCTGAGTCTGACGCTTTTCCAGATCCACCTCTTTCTCCCGTGTAACTGCACATATTCAAGAGAAACACAGTTAACCCTCACAAGGAACCCAGGAACAAAGTTTGGTTCATGTGTGGTGAGTGGACTATATTTCAAACCATGCCCACATACCAATAAATGTGCTGACACACATGCCATCTGAATGCCCTCGACTCAAAGTGAATCATTCATGCACAACATGAAGGACAAATGCATGAGTGTGGAAATCTGGAAGGCTACAGTGAATCGGAGAATGACTGAGCATTTCCCAGTGGTTGCTAACTGTGAGACTGGATATCAAGCAGGGCCCGTGACTCCCATGCTAAAAGTGAAACAGTATCAACCTTTCTACAGGTTTTGGTCAATCACACACACACCTGTGACTGCAGCCGTCTGTGACTCTTGTTCAGTGAGGATAGGATAGCCTAGGTATCCAAGGTGCTCCAGGCAACGGTGGATGTCAAGGTATGCAGAAAGCCTACATGTGAGGGGCATACAGGTGAGTTCTGGACAGTGATGAATATGATCTAAGTGCGATCAAGCGTACATCAAGCTGATAACTGCGAGGAAGTCCCAACACCTCAGTAAGATACTTACATCCACTGACAGTGGTAGCCGTGATTAGAAATGTAGCCCTCATCTGTGGTTGGTACGGCCTTATAGACATCTGCACCCCAGGGCATGTAAGGACATACGCAAAATAGGTTTTTAACCTCTGCTGGTGATAGGGCGAAGTCCTTATCCTAAGAGGAAAAAACGGACCCGTTCTTTACTATATAAAAACATTATTTTTCTATAAGAATTCACAGTCCACAGAGACATTGTGATTGAGAGAGAAAAGTCTCCAACTCACTTCATCGTACTTGTCAAACAAGCGTTGGAGGAACTGGTGACCAAAGTGATTAAGCTCTGTGGTGCAGCCCACAGGCACTCGCAGTCTGAAAACACAAAACAACGGCATTCAAACACAGCACAAATACTCAAGGTGTCAAATAACTGTATGGAAATATTTCAACACAACCCACTGAAATACTACAGTTTTATGCGATTTGACGTTGCATCGACGGGATGCAGCAACTACGCTTACTCAGGGTAAAGGTAGTCGTCGGTCAGCTCAAGGTTGTCGTCGTAACCGAACTTCCTGAGGATAGTCCACGTGGTTTCATGTCGGCCCCTTTGGATAAATAATGTATTAAGAAACAGGAAACCTGAAAAAGAGGGAACGCGATACGTCGCCATTAGTTGAGAGCTGGCCCTTTAACAAAAGGCTTTAAAATGACATTTTCTCATCGACAAGACTTTTCTACCATTTAGGGTCAGGCCGTTATCTTGTACCCCATCGCTGGTGTTCTTCCAAACTACAGTCTTCACATCCTCTAAGGCTTGAGGTGCCAGAGGATTCCCAAAGCAAGATTTCTACATGGAGAGATGAGATTTATTTTTTCTTTCTATAGAAACACTATACTTTGTCTGAAAAAGCAGCTGAGAAAACGGATGAGAAACTTTTATCTGGCACCTGAAAGCAGTTGAGTTCAGCATCACTAAGAATACGGTCGTTATCCTGGTCAGAAACGTAGAATATTCTGCTGAGGGCTCGCACGCATGATGGCTTCAGCTGCAGAAAGATATCATCGGTCAAATGCTGGTCACAGATTTGTTTATGCACACATATCAGTAAATGGATCGGGAGAGTAAGGCCAACAGTCCATAGTGTGTATGAATTTCCAAAAGATAGCAGACCTGTTTATCTTCAGGGTCATAAAGAGGCGCAGTGGGGTGGAGAACTGCCTTCTGTGCATAGTAGAACAGCTCGGAAATGTTTTTTAGGTTTTTCGCAGAACACTGTAAAAAGAAAAAAAGCAGAGAGAGTCTTGTTTGCTTACGATATTCAAAGCAATCTGAATGTGTAAATATTTGAATGAAACCAGGAAAGTGCCTGATGGTAAGCAAACTGCATGGGTCTGTGATGGACTTAAGTTTCACCTCAACACACGTCTCGATCTCAGAGAACTGGTTCATGATGGGAAGAATAGTTTCCATTGAACTCCCACTGCGCAGATCTGATTTGTTTCCCACAAGGATGATAGGAATCCTGAAACAATTAACAAACTCTCAGTATACACCATCACCGTCATGAGTCAACATATAAAAACATTCCAATATAGGCAATTCTCTTTCACAAGAGAAATAACCTACCATTCCACATTTTAGGCATTCAGCTCATGTTTTTAAATGTTACTGGAGGCAATGTAACTTAACTTTACAAGAGGGGGAGTCTCTTAGATTAGAAAGTCTGACAACATTACCAGCCACCACTGAGAAGGACTTTAAAGTTCAACTGAATAGTCATTTAGCTTTAGTTTACTCCAGAAAGCCCATCAACGGATGATACGTACTTGTTTCCTTTCTCTGCATCTCCGTTTACGAAAGGTATCCATTTCGTTTTGATCTGAAAAACAAAGAGGCAGTGAAAGAGTCATTTGTATAATACAAACATGCAAAGAAATACAGTATTAGATATCAGATAGTAGTTTTTACCTTATCTATCGTATCCTCATTGGTGACATCATACACCACACACACCACGTTAGCCTGCAGGTTGGACAAAGTAAGAAGACAAGATGACTAAAATTGCTGCCAGGTGAAAATAAAGTTTAAATAGCTTTATACATTCGTAAAGCTCAGTCTTTAATAAATTTATTCAGGGCTGAATAAATTACACAAGAATGTTATAGGTTAATTTGATTGAACCTGACATTAATTCCTCATAAAGATTGGAAAGGTTCTCCTCTGTTAGAATTAATGGTTTTTAGTGTCTTTGTGCGGGATAATGCATTTACCTTGATGATCTCATCTTTAAGGACTTCATCACTCTGTTCTTTTTCTATTGTGGGGTTATGAACAAACAAGGAAATGTTAAAGTCATGTTATTCAGACCCGTATGCAACATTTGTGGCTTCAACAAACTGAACGGACACACTTGTGTTAAAGCCTCCATCTTAAAGTGCAGCAACTACTGACACCAGTCTCATGTACAACCAATGTGGGGTATTACACGTTTGCCCTCACATCAATATACCTGAGTAGTCCACAATGTGAGTGGGCACCTTCTCTGGTGTCACATCAGCGGGAATAGTGATCTCCTCAGCTCTGGGGGGGACCTGGCAGAGAGTGAAATCCATTTAAATGTAGGAACTGAAATTATAGTTATGTATAAGTCAAGATTTTTAATCGTTCAGCCAGCATGACAAAATAGTTTAATAGCACAAATTAAGCCTTGACCCAACAGGCATGGCATTTTTTCTATTCATGTGAATAATGTCAAACTACTGTGAACCTCTATAGCTGTGGGACAATTACCAAATAAAGGTCTGTCAGTGATAATTCTGCATCAATAAAGTTGGATGAAACTAACAAAAAAATGTAATGTTTACACCTCTTTCACTGCTTGATGATTAACGGTCACAACTTTTCATATCGAGGCATCACAATAAGCTGAAAAAGTCCCAAGTGTTCGTAGGATTGAGCAGAATAAACACGACAGAAACTGAGTTGCAGAGCATGCAGTGTGGAAGCAACACAAACTTAAAACATGCAAGTAAAAAAAGAGCAATTAATCAGCTAATTAATTCCAATTTCTCAAATCTGTCAACGCAAACAGAAGATAATTTTTGGACTTTCAATTCATATAAGTGAGACCGAGACACTGATGGCCTTCATTAATGTTTGGTCTTTCTTGTCTACTAAATGGCATGTTGGCGCATAAATTGCAAAACATTCAAAAGCACTCAACACTTCTACTACAGTATAATAACCAAAGCAAAAGTATTCCTATGCAGGGCACAAGAGGCAGATGTTCAGCTGTGTGGGCCCGACAATAAGGAGGTTTCTGAAAAACACAACAGTGTTCAGTAGTTGTGCTCACACTTACATCCTCTGGAAACTCTTCTCCAACCAAAGACATGATGAGGGAGGTCTTCCCCACTTTGGCTGTTGAAGGAAACAACAAGAAGAGGATAAGAGGAGCTGCCAGACAGGACCCCAATGTGTCTTGAATCTTCACAGCACTTTAACCTCAGAGTGGTTAAAAGCACATATAATAGCATCATGTATATAATATTAGCAGTTAATGTGCTGATACGGACTGGAGGGCTGCTAGTTAATATGACACGGTGCTGGAGGTCAGGCCTTGGATTTAACACAGAATGTTGCATTAAACCTCAATATCAAATGCATCCGAGGGGAAAATGGTTAACTTCAGAGAAAAAACGACGACATGTGAAGTTGTTCTGACCAATCGTTTTTAATAAGGTTTCCTAAAGATATCTGTTCGGCTTTTACTGGACAATTCTTAAATAAACAGATTGAAAAGCCAAAGGACTGAAGTTATGACAAGTACCTGCTAAGCTACCTGTTAGCCTAACTAGCAGTGGCAACTTTACAACAAAAATACAGTAAGCTAACACGGCGGAAATTAACATTTAAAGAAGTCACTTTGCATAAAACACATAGATCTATTTTATATTATATCATTAACTAATCTTTTACATTTTTCAAAACTATTTTCACCCCTAAAATAATCGAGATACATTCTGCTACAAGTTGGTAAATTAGTTAGCTGCTACGGCTAATGTTTGGCTAGTCGTGTAGTTTGTGGTCAGCTGTTCGAGTGAGACTTACGTTCCCCTAACAAAAGTATCCTGACGTCTTGCTTCATGTTTCTTCACTCTTCGAAGAACAGTTAGACGCGCCGCACGGCTACAGTGACATATATCTTTCATTTGAAAGTCAAATTTCTAGCTAATACCAAACGTGTGCTACTTAGCACAGATGTGCAGCCAAGGTGAAACCATATCGTTCCGGTTCATTCCGGGCAGGCGAATGCGGAAATACGCCCCCTGCTGGAGAAACCGAGTAGTTTTACGATACCACAGTTAATGTTGTCACGTTTTTTTCTTGACAAGGTGCAGGCATGTACGCGGGTGAATAAATTAAATTCTGACACATATTTGCATTAAATATTTAAAAGGTGCACAAGTAAAAATTTCCACCTCGAACTGTTGTTGAAGATAATCATTCACGACGTACATCAGCCACATCACTGTTGATACCACAACTTACAGGCTACTGCAGACATGGAATACATGGTGTATTTTCTTATCGCGAGAATGAAACTCAAGCTGAATCTATGAATGCAAAAGTGACACATGAGCATGTGCTGGAGATATGTATACATATACATATTCCTTGACTCACACTAACTGAGGCAAATCACAATGTCAACTAGGTTTTTTTTTTTTTTTTATTTATCCACCAAATTGTCCAATTCTTGTGCAAGCTAAACCATTAAGATCTCTATGCTCCTCATTGAAGGATCCACACCTCAACTTAAAACAAATTCTCAAAATTAGAGTTAATGTTTGTAATAACAAAGCAGACATATTTCTAATATTCTAATATCATGCGTTGTATTTGTTTAAAAAAGTACAGACACCCCAATTTGTAAAGATGAGTTCTGGATAATTTTTAGGGAGAAAAAAAAATGAAAGGAAAAGGAAAGTGTGACCTGAACTACCGGGTGTTGAGTTTTACGCTTTTGTTGTTCGAACGTCAGCAACATTTCTAAATACAATGTGATAAAAATCCCGACCAAAGAATCACTATGCGCTGCGAATATGGGAGACAGTTACTCAACCTAGGAAGCTAGAATTTAAGTATTTGTGGCAGAATATGGTGAAGAGATGCATATTTTAGTATATTCAGTATTCTCTGAGCAGTACAGCAGTCTTCCTTTATTTCAATCAAAAGGCGATGACTGAAACAACACTGAATGAAAACCCACCATAGATGCCGCTTTTTATTCCTATTGCCATGCAGCCCAGACCCAAACTCCATCTACTCAGAAGAGAAACATCGATCACCTCCTCTGTATTTAACATAAAAACTTACAGTGGGAACAAGTCAAATAAAAAATAAAAAAACAGAATTGACTGGCCACGCAAAAGATTCTGTTCCATAAAAAAAGGTTTATTTTAAAACCATACATGCGGAAAGAAAATATTCCAAACATAAACTCCAATCAGACTAATGTCTCTGAAAATAACTGATTTAAAAAAAATAAAAAATAAAAAAAAAACGTCTATGGAGCAATAAATCTACAGCAATAAAAACATCGGCATATGTGACAGCAGACAAAACTCAAGTGCTACAAACTCAAAAATAGATCAGAGGCCTTTCAAAAGCTCCGCACCTCCCACAGCAGGATCTCATTATAAGCCACAGAGAAAAGGAGCGACCCAGAGGGGGAGAAGTGACACGTCTGCAGTGAGTTACTGTGCTGCAAGAAGTCCTGAAACCTGCCACTGGTTGACTTGATCAGCTTCAGCACTCGTTCTGAAATTAGACACAGTGAGAAACATATTGCACACGATCCCCAAACCTGTGGCAGTGATTTCTTCACTGAAACCATACAGCGATATATAATAAAGAAAAAACAAAACAAAATGAGAATTGTACCTTTTGATCCCACAGCAACGAGTTGACTCTGAGGGGACAGGCTGATGCACGTGGCCCAGTGGGGCAGGGCGATCTTTTTTACTATCTGTTGTAAAAAGAAAACATCTTGAACTTCCCCACTCGTTAGTGAACACTCCGCCGGCAACACCATTCAAGTATGGGCACAGAAAACTTCACAGCACCGTGGTCGAGTAGTGAAAAACGTATGAAAACTGGCTGCGTTACCTGCTGTTTAGCCAGACTGTAAAAAGACAGCTCTTTCTCTACACCATAGCCAGTGTAGACCACCAGACTATGATCTGTGGGACAGAAGACAGCCAGGCTGGGAGGCAGGCCGTCACCCTAAAACACCAAGACATGAAAGAAACCATGAGATGCAACACAGAGAGCGAATCTTAGAAAAAAGAAAAAGGACTTTGTTGATGTTCTGTTTTTCCAAGGTGTTTCAGGTATTAGTAGAGTCACATATGCAAACATAAAATGAAAACAGCAGCCCTGAAAGTCTGTATTAACATTTCAGGGGAATTACATATATACAATGTGTGAAATAAGAGCAGAAAAATGCACACTGATGCCTGACTCAGGGGCTGAAAACAACCCAGACCACAGTCCCAGACAGTCCAGAACCTCAGTAACTACCAGCTGCCAAATCTGCCTGAAAAGCCTCAATTACATCTCTAATCAACTTCAATTAGAGGGAACTCTTCCTCCAGATCTTGAACCAGAAATAATTCTGACCCTTGCATATCACCAATACCTAATCTGATTAGGGAGGAAGAGCTTCAGTGGCGAGCACACTGCCAAAAGAAGGTCAGTATCGAGGTTGAACAAACGTATGACTTAAACAAAGCACTGAGTCCGTATGGAACCATAAAGATATGTGTTAAAGAGTAAAACTCTTGTCAAAGTAAATACTACATTACAGTTCAAATGATTCGTGTATCGGGAGAATGCAACTACAATAAGAAACAAAAAAACAAAAAGTGCTCTTTGCGGCTTTGCCTCCCTCTGTTTTAAGAAAACATCAGGATTGAAAGTACGCGTGCTGAGAATTGAAGCACGCTGCTCAGTTGCGGGTTCAGTCTGATCTCGACCGTTAAAAACAACTGTGCAGGCAGCTGCAGAAAGGTTGTTGGTGCGACCTGAATGAGAATCATTGAGATGACTCGTTACTGAAAGCTTTGGAGGGTCGCAGTCCAACTGGGCCGTGAGGTCAGCTGCTGATGAGAACATCAGATATCCCAGGAGGCTGAGAAGAGCATTGGTCAGAGAATTCAGAACTATGATAGAATATCGAGAGAAGATGGAACAAGGACTAAGTCATTCCAATTGCCGACTTATTTTCATGTTATAGTGCCTGTCGCCTCTATTCGGTGACACAAAATTACAGATTGTGACCAAGTAAGAATATTCATTGCTTAAATAATATCCAAGAACCATGACAACTTAACCTAACACAGCAATTACTCAAAAATAAGACGGTACCGCAAAAAAGGCAGGAGCAGGAAATGATAGCCAGTCGAGCAGATCGCACTTCTCCTTAGACCAGTCAGCGACCCACACGCTGACGCGTCTGTCAGCGCCGGCTGCCAACCACATTTCATTTCCCTCCAGTCCCAACTTCTTGCACTGAGGATAAGAAAACAGCGTCAGTCACATAATGATGTGAAAAATAAGAAAATAACACAAAACCGCAGTTTCATCCATCACATTCGACAGGATAGCGTTTTATACTTCAAAACAAGTATCCGAGTTAAGAATTAACATTTGAAAGTTAAATGTTGCTTTCTCCCGTAAAAAGGTCCGTTCCAAACTGGTCGATGACATTAGCATACAAGGAACTGTCAGTGTTGCCATTACTGCAATAGCAGTAATGAAAATTGAGGTTTATCATTTACACATTTATGAACAGGTGTTTAAAGGGACTTTTAAAAGGCTCAGAGAGGAAATGAGCTGTAGTTAAATTGGGTGTAAACAGAAAACTAGACACCTACAGAAACCTGAACTTCTCGAAACAGAAAAAAAAATAAGAATCCTGCGATTACTACAGCAGAAACCTACAGTAATGTACTGATGTTGAATTTTCTGGCACTTAAGCTGAAGTCTAAGCTCTCTTATTGTCTCCTTTAATAGGGTCTGATAATGCTTCTCTTCTCGGTTGGACTTCAGCGGACTGACCTGTTCATTCACACATTGAATTGTGGTAATTGTTGCTCCTTTGTGGTCCTTGATGATCCGAATAGTTGCTCCATTTAATGGGCTGCTGACAGCTACCAAGCCATTCTTCCCTGCTGAAAGGATCACATGACCTGACAGGAGGAAAAAGCAGTTATAATGCTAAGGGCCTTTAAATTCACAGAGAAGTCCTCCTCGGACATTTGTGCTCTGTTCTATCTGACCTTCAGCAATATAACGATAACCTATTGGAGAAGGATTGCAGCTCTTCGCAGGAAGGTTTTAGAAAATTTCACTAAGGGCTCTTATACACCAAACCGACATGAAAAATGGGCACAAACGAGAGGTCCTCTGCTGGGTCTTCACCAGCGTCTTAACAGACAAAAAAACGCATATGAACACACAGCGAAGATGGCTTCAAACTGCCAGTCAGGAAGACTTTGCTTTACAGTGGAGAGGGGGGGGCAGTGGTACGCCTGTCATACAAAAATAAAAGCAATTTTTTTTTGCCTTGGTGTCAAACAGCAAAATGTCAAAGAGCCGGTATCTCAAGAGTCATGATTAGCAGTTTCTTTGCTCCACGTGGATGTGTTGATGTGAAAGAGTTCCTTGTTTTGGAGAAATGAAGATGAGAAAAATGAGAAGAGACACACAGACTTCACTGAACAGCCTATCAGTGTGATCTCTTTCACAAAACTACCGGAGAGACGGTTCATCAACATTCCAGAAGTGCCTAATGGCAGACTGTCAAGTTAGTTGTTAAGATACCTTAAAGAAACAGATGGAAATAAAATACGGTGGCTCAATAAAAACAAAGCTGTTGAAATACTGAAAATACAGCAGACAAGCGTTTCGAGCATTGCTTTTGTTGTTCACCGTTAGCAGAATATTGTACAGCAGTGACAGCCACATGATGAGGATGGAGCTTCATCTCCATCTCTGTTGAAGCGAGCCGGAAGATCCTCAGAGTCCCATCGCTGTATCCCGCTGCCACACGTGTGCCCTCTTTGCTAGAAGAAGGGCTCCAGCACACACAGCCACAGGCCTAATCAAGACGGAAACACACAAAGCAGCCATTTAGAGCCGAACAATATTTAGTGCTTGGATTATTCCAAAGGCAATTCTGCAGCCAGACAGAACAGCTTATTCCGTTTGTGTCAACATTGCTGATCATTGATCTTACCCCACTGTGCACTTCCTGGGGTGTATTGTCTCACCTGGTTGAGCACCTGGAACTGCACCACTAGTTCATAGCTGGAGGTTGACCAAACTCTCACACTGCCATCCTCACTGCATGTGGCAAAGTGGCTCTCATCAAAGCTAAAGACAACATCATTGACCTGGGCAGCAGAGAAGAGCGCACACAGACAATAAAGCCTCCCACACAAAAGAGATTTTCTCTTTCCCCGGATATATACACGGTTACAGCATGGCCTCTGAAAAACAGAGCTTCCTCAGACGTTATCTGCTCTCGAGACAAATCTGTTTCTGTTGAACGGCTCCAGCTTTTCCCCCACTTTCAGGGCATTTAAAATGTTGATAAAAGCTGAAAAATCTGTGTGGAGTAGATAAAAAGACAAAATCCTGATTGAATAAAGGTTTGACAGGGATGAGCAAGCAGAGTAAGTGACTGAAGGTAAGTCGACTATTTGTGGCCTCACTGATGTCACTTAAACTCACTAAAAACACTCATGCCTTGAATAGCTCCTCCCTTCCTGGATATGCTTCTGAAAGGCAATTAATTTGCACTCTCACAGCAGACTTGGATTGTCACACATAAGCTATGACATTCAGAAAGATTTTCTGCTGTGCATTCTACAGGAGGTGGGCTGATGTACTTGAAACGGGGAGCGTTCCTGTTAATGTCAGAGGAAATAGATGGATAATAACTATGCAACCTGTATGAACTAGAAATATGCAAAGGAAATAAATGCATCCACAAGAGTGGTGTTTGTAGAATGTTCAAAGAGCTTATACATCCTGCACCAAGTCTCCTTTACAAATGAAGAAACTGGACTGACAGTGAGAGGAGAATTGTTTCTAGCAATAGCCCCAGAGGCGCACCTCTGCCCATGGGCACAAGCGTACTCTTATATTGCTTATGTCATGTTACCACAGGCAACAGTCCCAGCAGACTATGCTAATCTACAAAAGCATAAAAGAGATAGTCGCCGTTTCAAAGTCTTTTACAAACATGTTAATTCCAAGAGGAAAGTTACAGGTCATAGTCGGAGACGCACAACGCTTATATGGAATAGTTTCCATCGACCAAAGCTCACATTAGTTACCTTGGTCTTGTGTCCGCTGACCAGCCGGATGCTGCTGTTGTCTGACCAGTTGATGTACCACAGCGTTCCTGCTGTGGTGCCAACAATGCCCATGTCCATCGTGCTGTCGAATGCTGCGCTGACCGTCGTCCCATCCAACATGATCTCCTGCTCCACCACCACAGATGTCATGCTTAAGAACACGAAAACCTTTTTTTAAATAAAATATTCTTCCAACCGCTTCCAACACAAATTGACGAACTACCCCCAAGATTTTTATGGACAACGTTCGAGCTTCTTATATATGACATTTGAACAAAAGACAGATATAAATAAATGTAAATGGCATCAGTAGAGTACCTAACGAAGAAATCTACTCTTCTTTGCATTTTACTTCAATTTATAAGAGATATTTGCAACTCCAGCGTATTTAAATTCAGGCCACGGTGATTTGAAAAGCTCCAGCTTCTGTTTTGTATGTTTTTTCATGGTGGATTGTAACTCACAATCCAGACACACAACCATGCACACTCACCCAGAGAGAACCCACGCATACACGGGGAGAACATACAAAACTCCACAAACCAGGAAAAACTTGCTGTGAGGCTACGATACTAACCACTGTGTAGCTCCCAGCCACAAAGCAGAATATTTCCATCCCCTTTCTTATCACCAAATGCTGCTGCCTTTTATGGCCAGACATACCTTTGGCGATTGTGGCCAAAAGCAAAATTTAAACTTCAATTTTCTCCAGCACATGTTATCAAAAATGAAACCAACTAACCTGTAGCTGCTTTCCTTTATAGTGATTTGATTTTTTTTTTTTTATTGGACTGCAAGCCTGTGCTATATCAAAACCGTGAAAGCATAAGAATGTATAATCAACAAACGAACCTGCACATCATTTGGGAACAAATTGTGCTTGTAAAAGGACTTTGGTAAAGCTGTGATGTCAGAACTATACACCCGACACCTTCAGCAATGCCTCCAACATGCAAGCCCCCCCATCCACCCATTAACAGCTGGCTCACTGTCTCCCAGTTTTTTTTTTCCCCCCCACATCCGATCCACTGTTACAGTCGTTCCTACATTCATAGAAAATCCCTGTATAATTAGTCTGAGCTGATAATGTGGCTATCTGATCGCTTCTCTCAGACTTTCTTTTCATCGTAATTTAATAAATATAGAGCTAATAAAGATCAAATCTGATAAACATATTCCTTCTTCAGCTTTTTTGGACACAGAATGAGAGCAAAATAGAGCCAATTAAGATGTCATTTTAAACCAGAATACCTTCCAAGCCTTTCACGATCAAGCTGCTGCGCTGCACTGCAAAAGTCTAAATAAAAACACAGATAATGATGTATTGTATGGATGTTTGGATCAACTGAATGCCATCCCATATTGGTTCTCCGGTCCCGCTTTCTCTTTGACCACCAATGCTCCATGTCAAACTGACCTTCTCTAAAGTGTTCCCATGAGCATGGATTACGTCGGGCAGCAGCATATGTCGTGTGGTGACATTCTCCACTGATAAACGCAGCAGGAAAGACTGACTTTTTCCTGAAAAGGGCACACGCTGCAGGACTTTTTTTTTTTGGTTTCAACAGGGCTTTAAAACTGGCCAATACAGGCATGGCAGAATGAGCCATCTCTTGGATAGATTGAGCTGAAACTCAAATGAAACATTCTGGGGACACATGACATGTGAGACTCACATTAATATATTAATAAGGGTTATGATATGTGACCTTTCGGTGCCCACACAGTGGAAATTGTAAGCGGGAACTGTTTTGCCATCTTATTTCAACGGCAATCACCGATTTTATATGCATCCATTAGGATTTTTCATGCTGAAAATTTCCTGAGCCGTCAGCTGTTTGATGCGATTTGACCTGCTTTACAAGTACTAAAAGAGTCAATTAAGACCTAACTAGTTATTAAAACTACGACGGTGTGAGCAGAAGCCTATTCATTTTCCACAACTGTTTTTAATTTTTAATGTGAATTAGCCAATGGGGTATTTACTTTTTAAATCAAACAGTCAACATAACAAATTAACCTTTTAATTTACTGACATAGAGGCAATCTTATGAGATGCAATTATACATATGCCTTATACACACGTTGCATTAGTTTAATAAAAAATTAAATTCCATTAAAATATCAAGAGTCAAATCTAATTTGAGTGGATCTATAAGCATGGAGTGGATAAAATAAGTTTGTGGGAGATAGCTGCAGAGGTTCAAAGCAGAGCCCTCCTCGGGACCGTTTTCTTCATCCCGCTCCCGTCCGCACCCTCAACATGTTTATTACACTCCCCCCTCGCACCCGCAAAACTTGAGAATTTATGCCCGTACAATAATAGAAATGATTGTGTCTTGTGATTTTGTGTCTTCTCCCGTCCTGCATGAGAAAACACGTCATTTTATAGGCTATTAATAAAGAGATTCATTGACAATTGAGAAACTTCTCCAAATGTCAGACTTGTCTTGCTTTGTCTTTGTGCTGTAAAGACCTTCTTTGAGTTTCCTTTCCACATCATTTATTGACATCCTGTCGCTAGGCTACACCCTGATCCTGCAGTGTTTTGGTTTTTTTTGGCCGCCCGCGAGATTTGAGTTGGGTCCCGCGGGACCTCTAGTTGGACACTGGATTTAACATAAGCTCTGAATGTTTTATTGCTTTACCCAACAAACATGTGATAATAAGTTAAACCAGAGCAATGACACAGTAATCTATTAACGTATCTTAATGAAACCCTGCCAAACTGTTTAAAATCAGCAGATTTTACAATAAAACAACAATAAAATGTTACTTTCTGACCTTTTTTTAGGGCGTTTATGCTCTAAGACACAAAGAAAAACACCCAGAACATGGACAGAATTAGAGTTAATGCAGCTGAAGCTGTCACTTCCTCTTTTTCTGAAGGCTCAGTGTGGCAGGGCCAAGACTCTGTCAGACACTGGAGGCTGACTTCATTCATCTAACCGACCTTGGAGCTCAGAATAAATGTAACAGACTCATACTGGCAAAAAAGCCACATATCGTTTGGGTACGGTTGGAAAAGGACTTCCAAAGTAATATTACAATATAATGCAAACTGTAAAATAGTGATATATCTTTTAAGAACTATGATATGAAAATACAGGTGACTCTGCAACATACTCTAAGTTAATGGAGTAAAATACTAAAAAGGTACATCACCTGTTGCACGTATGTACATTCCCCTAAGCAAACTGACTCAGGATGACATGCACTGCATGAAAACATCACACAAAAAATAGAAATAAAGAGCTAGAAACAAATAATCAGAAAATTGGCTGCATACCTGTCTTCGACACTGCAGACTTTGTCCTTGGGCTTCATGCATTGTACGGCCTCCACCTCCCACAGTCGCAACCAGCGGGTGTTGCTGCCTGTCAACAAACGATTTCCTCGACACAGTAGCACTCCTGCACCAAAAAAAAACGTATCAGTCTAGTTACCATTTTTTAATATCCCGGGGACAAATGCATTTAAAGTACTATGGCCTCTTTTTGCTAGATGAAATCCCTCTTGTTGACTTAGCTGGAAATATTCTTCTCCAAAGCAGATGACCAGAATACAACGTTGTACCAGAATTTTTTTAATTGTAATTTTTTTTTTACCAATCTCTCCACTGTCGGCTTCCCAGACCATGAAGCAGTGCTGCGTGTTGACGTCCCAGGCACAAACATGTCCTCGGTTTGTGCTTGTGAACAAAAAGGAGTCCATGTGGTAGCACAGAGCAGTCAGCTCCACATCGCCCAGCTCTGCCGGTGCCGTCACACTTTGGACCTACAGGGGTAAAAGAAATCCTTTGGCACTAAAGTGAATACAATAATGGTATTTGCCCACGAAAAACCAAATAGGGATGCATGACACCTTTTAAGCAACATATAACTTTGATGTGCAAGAATGCTACTGTTCCATGACAAGTTTTCCACAAGCTAGTTAAGGCTAACGGTCAAAATCGCCATAAGATCTTGAGTTGTGATCATCAGAGTTGTTCTGTTGTCATTTACCTTAAGGTCTACTTCTGGGCCCCGTGTGTGGATGAGGCAGAAATAAACACCTTGGCTGCCCACACATGCCATCTGACTGGCTGCTGAGGGGCTAAAGGCAGCATCGTGGATTGGTCCTGACGGATCAACACTGGACAGCAGCCGGAAGTTCTCGCAGCTCCAAAGTGCCAACCCTGGGTCTGAGAAGTCCCCTAGATAATATTGCAAAAAAAAAATCACCTATAAATAAGCGAGTCCTTTCATCAGGCACTGATGACATATTTGCTCTACTTTAATCAAATGTGCAAAAAACAAACAAAACAAAAAAAAATTTAATTAAAATTAAATTAAAAAGAGAAAGCTCAAATTCACAGGACACACTTGTAACTCAGCTGCGCAGCAAGATAGAATTTTACCAACCGACAGACAGAAAGAAGCGGTCATCCCTGGAGAAAGTAAGACTCTGGACTGCCCCCTTGTGGTAGGAGATGGTGCTAAGACAAGTTCCATTCTGAACATCCCAAATGCAGATGAGGCTTCTGCTACCGCTACTACCGCCAGCTGCAGATGCCAGGGTCTTGAAAAAGGGATAAGACCAATGGAGAAAAAAAATAACCGATTCCAGAACAACAATACGCAATTGATTTATATATTGCAGGATATCTCACAGTCGTCAGTTATCAGTTTTAGTAGCAGCAGCTATGCACTCAATCATTCAACTGGATCTCATGATATTATCTAAATGGGTCCATTTAAAAAATATATACAAAGAATGGTAGGTGAACTGGTGATAGGTCTGTGATAGACTCCTGAACTGTCCAGGGTGCCAACAAGAATCAGAGCTCATTAGGAAAAAGGTCAGAGAACACAAACTATCCAAGCAGTAAAGTCAACTGTTCAAGTGCATTCACCAAATGATGAGATGCATCTCTGATTTCCTGAAGGGACAAGATGTTTTTCACCTCCTGCCGAACGTTTTTACTCTCTGAAGTAGAAAGTGATAGCAGCAAAGAACTGCGAAACTCTGACACATTCAAACCATTTTTCTCTGGGAGCACATCTGGGTTTTTTTTTTGATAATTTTGCTTTGCTTTTTTCATTTGGTCAGGTTCAGCATGGTGAAAAAATAAGGTCAGCCGAGAACCTGAATATGCTGAATGACCAAGTTTTTCCAATAAAGATTTCATGATGGCTGACTGACTGTGTCAGTGTTCAACCAGGCTCAAATTGTGAAAGAGTGGAAGATTTCTTCCCAACGTTGGATGAAAATTATTCTAAAAAAAAAAAAAAATTGCACACGATTTTATCTCAAGGAACAGATTTGGATTCATCTTTGTTAAAGACAGCTGATGGTGCCAGCTGTCGTTTCAAATGTCAAGAAAGTAATAGGATTTCTTTCATTCATAAGACAGTTTAGCATTATATATATATGCAGTGAAAGTATGGCACTGCATTAAAATAGAAGGTTCAAAAGCAGTTTTATGTTTCAAGTTTTACTGGATGAACGAAAAAAAAAAAGAGTCATCACTCAGAGAAAATGGTCTCGACATGGAGAATGACACAGACAGGAATCTGCAGGGAGTCTTTGGGTTTTTAACTATGTAACGTTTTATATCCTACGTTATCAGCAGAACCGAGCTGCAGACACGCACATTTATTTTTTCCCCCCCAAAGGTGGCTTTAAAGCCTTGAATCTGAAAGGCCTGAGTGCTTAGTGGAGATTGATGAGAGCTCTTTGTCATTTTTGTACATATGAGTCCTGCATTCATGACTTAAATTCATTGTTATATGACAACACACATTTAGAGCATGTACCTGTGCATCATTTGTGACTGCAAGACAAGATATCTCCTCAGTGTGGCCCTTAAAGTGTCTCTGGCTGCCTGTATGAAGGTACTCCACCACCACTACGCAGCCACAAGAGTATGCAAATAACCCTGCAAAGGAAATTAATAGCTTGTGATGGCAAAATAATACCCAATTATTTTGTTTTCAGGACTGACGTGAGATATAAAGTGTCAGCATGTCACAGGTAAAATTTAGCTTTTTTTTCTCCATTTGCAAGCTATAATTTGTACAGTAACGTTGATAAGAATTAAAGTAAACACTGACAAGAAGACCTTCAAAATGAAGACTTTTCAACTGGATGTATCATGTTAACCTTGGTCGGGGCTCCACACCATGTTGCCACGCCCATTCCCATTATAGCCGATCACCGCTTTTAGCGTCAGGCCCGCTTCTTGTGGTTGGGGAGCAACAACAGTCTGGATCAGAGAAAATAGCTGAATAGACCAGATACACAAACACACTCATGAACTGCAGTCCATTAATGAATAAAATTATTCTTTACCTCATCAAGAGAGGAGGACTTGAAGCGTGGGATGAAGTGTCTGTAACAATCGGGACGCACTGGCTTGTTCTGATTCAACTCAACTAAATGACATAATAACGCATAATCAAAAATGGAAAATACTTAAAAAAAAAAAAAAAAAACTCACAGAAGGTTAGTTTTCTGTTCATGCCAAAGAAAAGCCGTGAGGCTCTTACTGTTATCCGTGCGACAGGTGCTCAGGGGAGACGTGTCGTCCAGGTCTGTGACTCTGAGAAAGGAGCTGGCAGGTCTGGAATCAAAGGCCGGACTTGAACCCGAATCTGGGCCAGAGTTTTGAACTGGAATGGCTGCATTTGACGAGTTGTCTTCACAAATAGACAAGGAGCCCAAACCTGTGTGAGACAGACGAAAATATTGAAAACAACTGGTGCTATTATACAGGTAGAGTTCGCTCCATTTTGTAATTACCGGCAAGATAATAATATACATTACTGTACATCTGTATTTTCTTTAAAGAAATGCTCCATTAATATGTTGCCATCTGACACCGCCAACACACAAAAAGCAGACAAAATTAGCTTAAAAAAGACGATTTCATCAAGCCAGTACAGCTTGGGAATACACATATTCATGTAAAAACATCTTATTTTTCCTCACCCACCAATCGATCAGGAGTAACCAAAACAAACTACAAATATGTGTATTTTTCAGCCAAGTTTATCAGTTTTGTGGGGGAAATCATACAGTCAAGAGTTCGATCAGGTGGAGATTTCAAAACCACAACAGAAACTTACCTTCCTGGACAACTTGGTCAATGGTGCTAACGTCTAGCCGTGGCGGCGAAGAAGGGAGGGGAGCCGTCTGCCGAGGCATCCCATTGGACAGCAGTACTCCACTGACTTCAGCATCTGGTTGAACGGTTATATGAAAGCTACTGAGTTGGACGCACTTTACGTTATTTAAGCAAAACTAAACTTAATTCAACTTTAAACGAGGTACCTGCTTTCAGATCCGACGTCAGGCCTGCTTTATGGGATGAACTGTGGGGACAGAGTGAATCAGAGATTTAACAACAGATCTAACACAGAGCAACATGCTGACAAAGCACATACGAGTTTATTACCGACTGTCAGTCAACGGGTCAGCAGCATTTGCCAGGAAGTCCCAAAGAAATATGGCATCTCCCACTGAGGTTACACCTAATTGGTCAGGGGTGAAGCTGACCTGACGAATGGGCTGACTGTGACCAATGAACATCTGGCACAGAGACACGTTTCATTTACAAACATCATTAAACATACATGTTCATTCATAAAAAGATAGAGTATCATGTTTTAACTTAGCCAGCAATACAACAATACAAACTTGTATGACTCCAAAAATATGAAGAAAAAAAAAGCAAACAGAGCAACTTTTCTAATATAAAATCTTCACAAAATATGTTCTGTTTAAGTCAACAGCATTCTGTCCATACAGGGATGGAAACAGTTTATGCTTAAACTCATACTGGTGGTGCCTGGACTTTGCGACATTTAACAGAAAAGAAGGGCGACAATATTATTATATCATGGTATTTCTAAACAAAATGGTATTCAGTGGCATCTTTTTACAGCCACTGTACTAACAAAAAAAAAAACTTTTTGTTTAAGAAATAGGCTGGAAAATGTATTACCGTAATTTGGATACTGCTTTGATATGCAACATTTTTATAAGTGAAGCACTAGGAAAGAAACGACAGATGAATTTCGTTCAACAAAGAAAAATACTACGCCGGTGCTTTTAAAAGGCACTGAAAAATCTGCAGAAATCTGGAGAAACACACACATCGTCACGGCTTTATGAGGGAAACTAATAATCCAGTGCCAGACGATTTCAATGAACAGTATTGTCACATTTAACTTCTTGTTCGATGAGGTAAAAGAAAAAGTCGATACACCGCCCTGCTTCCCCAAAGAGTACCTTTTTTTTTTTCTCCTCATAACAGATGCAGTATTAATCTGACATTAATTCATGTGTGTTGTAAACAGGTTGGTGCCATTAGAAGTACAAACAGTTTTGGACCCAAACCCCATTTATTAAAGACACAAATGACTCTACTATCGACTACCTGTGAGTTAATATGGAGTTGCATGTTATAATCCCACACTTTCACCGCATTGTGTCCAGCTGTCAGCAGAAATCGACAATCTTCACTCACAGCAAGGGACGAGCACTGGTGTTTATGCACCTTGGAAACCTGTTGGCAGAAAACCAGTGAGAAACAAACTCTCTCTCTCTCACATGCGGTTTAAAGAGGATCTTTGATTGCGTATAAACAAGCTGTGACCATGACATTCTTCTAATGCTTCTTTTTATGCAACACAAAGAATCCACGTCCACAATCCTTTACACTTTAAGACTCCTGTCTAAATAACGAGGATATATTGCAAACACAAGAATTGAGAGAAATTAGACGCAGCAGATGCAGAAGGTCGGCTGACGTGTTTAAGCTGAGCAGAATCACCTCTCGGAGCAGACGGCCTGTCTTGGTGCTAAGCCAGAGGATCTTGTTTGCAGATGTGGCGATAAGCAAGTGTTCAGTGGTGGCCGGAGCGAAGCAGACCTTCAGTGCAGAATCCAGCTGGGGGCTTTCTACATCCAAAATACTCACATCTACATGTAGCAACTAGACAGAGATGGGTTACGTTTAGGATTAGCTGGTTTGGACAGAGAGAGACATAAGAACTTACACCAATGTGCTCAAAGCTAAGACGTTATGTTGACTGTATTCACTGGGAAGAATGGGAATAGCAGATGTAATTTTATCTATAGTTTGTGGGGAAACCAACATAACCAAAGGAAACGTCTTAATTATCATTCAGCCATCCATTTTCTTTGATTAATCCAAATAATGGTTGCAAGGGGGATGGAGCCTATTCCAGCGGGTGAAAGGCAGGATACACTGGACAGTCCCTTAATCATTTTTGTGAAATCTCATTTCAATTAATCTCAGAATTATGATAAATGATCTGCGCTGAACAGTGACAGTTGGCAAAATACCTCATCCAGAGACCGAGCATCGGCGATGGTAACAATGTATTCCGAGGGACCCACAAAGGCCAGAAAGCAGCTGTCACTGCTCACTGTGAGAGCGTCTGGAGCGCGCTCAGTGCCACGGGCCACTACATTACCTGAAGAATTAGGAACAGGGTCAGTCAAACTTATCAAGTATCTAACTATATGTAAGCAACAGCAAAGCCACATCTGGATAAGAAAAATGTGATTTGGAAACAAGCTATATGGATGAAATTGAACTTGGACATTATCAAAGGCACATTTAAAGAGTTTTACTCAATAAAGTAGGTGAAAGTGAAGAGAAAGTCTGGTTTCTACAATAGAAAAGTGATCCAAAGCTATTTCAAATTTCATACTTCTACAACATCAAGGAACAAAAGCTCATTGTGAGTAGATCTTAAATCTGCTCCGTGCGCCTGAAATACCACAAAATCAGGAATATATAAACCTTTAGCTGAAGGTAAAAAGCATTGAGTGTGACATAGCATTTGCTGTACAGAAAGTGCGTCGATATACCTACATGCAACTCTGATTACATGGTGATCTTCCTCTGAAGCGTTATAAAGTGCCAGGGAACCCTGAGAATCAGCACTGTACATGAACTCTCCATCTGATGAGAAGGCAAGACCAACCAGCTCACCTCTGTGCTGCCTAAGTTCAAAACAAGAAAAAGAGGCAAAAGCCGAGTCAGTTGTCTCTATGCATTCTTGTGCTGCAACTGACGATGCCTTCATTAAATTAAGACGTACTTATGTTCAGCCAGCAGCTTCGCACTGGATATATCGAAGACTCTGACGACTCCAGAGCTGAAGCCACAAGAGAAGGTCTGCTCGTGTGGATGGAAAGCCACAGAGCAGGGGCTGTCCTCAGACACAAAATCATACAACTAAACACAGGAGAAAAGACAGCAGATAAGCCAACCGGAAGCAAAAGGCAACGGTGTCAGCTTGATTAGTTTAAGTCACACTGCATTTCTGTGCTACTCGTTCATCGTAAATCTTGTCAAATCAGCTTCAAACTTAGTCAAATACATTTTTCTCTGTCTTCCATCGTGACCACGGTCTCTGCAAACAAAAATATACACGATCTAAGCTACTTGGCAGATGCCGTGATGACAGAGAATTTCTTCGCAAAGGGGGATTAAATTAGGTAAGAAAGTTGAGCTAAAAGTTGTCGTTGAAAACCAAAAACTTAAATATAATCTTAACTGACCTGATGCAAGGAATCCATATTCCAAATGCGCACCGTGCCGTCAGAGGAGGCCGTTGTGAGATGCCGACGAATGCCGTCCACACTGAAGCCAAGCACGGTGTCTGTATGGGACCTCATCAGTGTGTTGTAACCGCGGCTGCTCACGTCAAGAAAACCCAGGTTGCCAGTTGAGGTGGCTGCCAGGACCTGAAGGCTGTCAAATGAGATCAACACCATGCTCACAGGTCCCTCATGCTCTGGAAAACAAATACATGCCTGTTATATGTCTGTGTGAGGATCTATGGACGGCACAAATACAGTAGATCTTATTTTCATGGATGTGAATGTCAGTTAAGCCAAAGCCAATGAATATACACAGATGTCATGTCTGTTTTATTAGTGGAAGTAGTTAGACCTAACCATTGGCTTAGTCCTATTCATGAGTAAGTTATCGCTATACATCTGTCCACAAAGTATATTGTAGGAATTTATTCCCTCCATCTATCCCAAAACCTTACAGTAAATTGGGAAAAACCTTGTCTAAGTAAGCCACTGCTTGGAATCAACTGACAAAGAATCAGACTTCATCATTTTAAAAGGCCATCTTAGCTTGCAAAGGCGCAAAGGAGCATGTGACATTGTCACAAAAATTTTTGGAGGTGCGCGTCAGGCTCCGGTGTAGGGGTCCGTGTCGACGGCATGACGCAGAAGCATAAACTAGGTTTAAAGCACTGCCTGCAGAGCGGGGAACGATTGGCTGCTGGTCCTCTGCGGTGGGTAAATGTGATTCCACCTCTCGCTGTGCTTACCAGCCTCAAGGAAAACGGTAGAAAAATCAAGAGGCCAGAGACGCAGGAAACCATCTTCAGAGCCTGTGGCACAGAACGATGACGACACACTGATGCTGTTGATGGCAATTCCTGGACCTGGGAAAGAGATACATACCTACATTACAACTGTTGGGGGAAACATACAGAAAGTACACCCTATGACCTTATATTGGACTATAATAAAAATCCTTTTTATCAGGACTTCAAATGAATGGGCACCTTGCAGTCATTGATTTGACCAAGAGCTCCTGTGTATACCAAAATATTCAAGGGTCAAATTATGAGCGCATCTGTCTCACTGAACTTGGCTCATGCAACAGGACGGCATCAAGTTACCTTTCAACGAATATGAATTAAGTGAAATTAATGTAAATCAGTTAATGTTAGCGTGAGTATGCACGCGCACCACCTTGATGTCCTTAAAAGATCTTCTCAACGCCCATTTAAAGAAAATACATAACAACACACTTCCTGTCTGAGCTGAGTTCAGACAAACCTGTGTTAAAAGTCCATTTCTCCCTTCGGTCCGAATGCTGCTGCTGTGCAGGCGTCAGCTTCCTCACATTCTTAATAGCAACTCTGCTATAGTCAATCTCAAAAATATGGCCACTCCGACTGCTGGCAAATCTAGGAGAGGACAGTCAGCGGGAAAACAATAACCCCTTAAATCTGAACATTTTCAGTCGATTTCCATAAGATTTATACTTGCTCTAGTGCAAAGGAAACTCAGATATTTTCAGTGAGTGATGCGTTCGCTCACAGAGTTCGATCGTCAGTATTCTGGTCAGAGAAGTTTCCCTCCTCAAAGGCCACATCAGTGAAGTCCAGGGAGTGGTATTCACCCAGGTTGATTGGACAGGACCTCAGCATTCCATTCCGCACTCGCCAAAGTCGAATATTGTCACGACCACATGAAACCATCCTGAAGCCAGCAAAGCCACAGATTAATCTCCTCTCTGACTTCGGACTATCTGATGATCTTGCACAAGTCCTCTTTCTGATGCTATATGATGCTATATAATTCCCAACTGCTTCTCAGACGTGTCTGTAAAATGTTACTGTGATAATCTCCCAGTAAAACGCCTGAAAGAGTGGGTGAGCAAATAGGCCAAAACATCTCCAAGTACATGTCTAATTAACAGATTTCTTGATGCAGAACACCTCATTCAATCAGGAAGGATCTACACTCTTCAATTGCTCCTTAAGGGAATCTGTCAGCAAACTACACACCTTCCTTGCTGCGACTATAAACTACCAAGGGAACAACTTAGGAATCATAATATGCCAACATGGCATTTAGAAATAAGCAGCTCATGAATGATGACATTCTTTACCCCACAGGTAGCAGCATAACTGTCACAGCTCCATGTTGCTACTCATAACCAGTTCTTATAGTTGTTAGAACCAGCTTGGAAGAGTGTCATCTTTCAGCCAGTCCACATTAGAGCACCACATGCCCATCCTACGAGTAATTAAGAGCTCGGGAGGATTTTCTTTTGCTAGATCTCCATGTGTATTTGTTGTGCAAATATTGACTGGACACTTGCTATTCGAAAAATTAATTTATACCGTGCAGTTTTTACAGACAAATAACAGTCAAGTAGAAAGTAGAAAGTAGAAAGTGCTGGCTGACAAATTTATTAGAAGTTATTAGATTGTTAAATGCAGAGCTGAAGTCACGGACTGCCATATCGGCCCGGATCAAATGGGATTACAGATGCATAAAGATGTTCCCCAATTAAATATGTTTGCATGCACGGTCTGCTAGCAAAATGTATGACAGATTTAAATAGGGAGTAGGCAGGATACCTTGTATCATCAAAGAAAGCAATCTTCATGGTGCTAATGTCGACATCTGTGTGTGCTTTGGCTAAGATGGCCACCTCTCCACCTTTGACAACGTTTCGAGTGTTCCACACCACCACCATCTGTGGAAAAATGACAGAACAATCAGGGGGAAACTTTTTCTGATTAAGGGGGCATGATGTCACACCACAGCATGTCATTAAAATTATGTAGATGATCTAATATGGGTGATTGCATAATGATCCGATGTGTTCTACAAATCCTGAGCGTCGCTTACTCCAATTCTCTTCAGAAACAAATTAGAAACTAAACTATAGAATTTTCATGCCGCTAAATGGATTAGTAGAGCTTACCGTTTTATTGTGGCTATCCTTACCCACTCCACAGAGAACACCACCGCCATATGAGAAACTTCAAACAGGAAAGTGTTTGATGAAAAATATTAAGTTAGTGTGAGCAAGCGGGGTTTATTCTAAGCCCAGACTTAAATGTGAATGTAAGAAAAACTGCACGTATGAGTAAATGAGTGTATTTTGTTGGTTACCTAAGACAGGATAAGGAGTGTGCATGAATTCTGAACATGGCCAGACAGTTTCCTTTGCTGTAGTTCCATACTCGAATTGCACTATTTTTGCCAGTTTGTGCTGAAGCCAGCAGTGTTGTGTTGCCATTAAAAGCCAGTGCAGAAACCTACAGAGAGAATGTTGAAAGAATTCCATTTCCACCAAGTTAGCTCCATGTACTGAATGTAACTGCACATTAACTGAATCATTACAGCTGTCAGCTGTCATCCCGCACATGGTACGATCCGTTCACCAGCCCGTTTTACCTTATCAGTGTGGCCGATGAAGAATCTCTGCCGGTTTGAGGATATTTCCATGGAGACGATAATGGCATGACATGGATACACCACTGCATCACCCGATTTGGTCCACAGGGCCTGTAAACACAATAAGGCTAAAACTTCAAAATGGCCTGGTTTTATTGTGTTTTGTACAGGAAATTAAAGCTTGAACAACACGTAAGGACAGTCTGGTAAGGGTTCAAGTCAAAATGAGCATACATATCTAGTAGTGGCTCCTCCAAATCCAATGATTCGACTGAGCCTGAGGATCGGATCTGGGAGCAGCTTCTAAAGAGGATAGAGACAGGTTTTACAATGAGCTCTTAAATACGTCTTGGAAGCAGTTTTCAGTAAACTTTTCATGCCTTACCTCATGTTTGCCTTCTTTCGACGATGGCAGAGCAACAGCATGTGAGACAGGAGAGCACACCAGCTGCAACATAGCATTTTTAGTTTAAAAAAAAAAAAAAACAGTCGTCGGTATAAATTTCGAAGCATCACCTCTTCTTCACTTTCCTCTTCGTGCGTGCTGAGCTCATCTTCAGGAGTCACATACACATGGACTCCACCATCATCAGTATCACAAGCTGGCCTGGAAGTGAGCTGCTGTGAACTGGGGCATGCCGACTCCTGCACTTGGCAATCATTACGAGAAAACAAGTCCTGCTGGTGAGTTGACACAACACCCAAGTCAGGTATACTGGATACCACTGGGGTGTGATTCCTTGGGAGCTGAGAAGAAAAAGATAAAGAGAAATTGCTTTTACTGTAAAAATAGTTGCTCCTTAAAACTATATTTACAGTAAAATGCCTTGACCTCAACATCACACAGAAATCCATGCAGAAAATATAAAAGATGATGGACTGAATGTAAATAATCTTACTAATTTTGGGATGGTGAGCTGCTGGATGAGGGAAACCCGGTCTTGAACTGATTTGCTGAGGTTAACACAGCAAGACTCTTCTCTTGCTGGGCTTCTTCGGTTTGAAGTACTTCCTGAGAAAAAGATGCGCAAGTCAGTCATCCAATTTGTTTTTGGAATGCTTTCGTGCTTTTGTCGTGCCCAAATGTGTCCGTTTCCATCATAATGGGAGTCTCCCATTAACAAGACAGGCACATGAAAGTTTGTCTTAATATCATAATAATGGACGAAGCAACGTGGTCAAAGTAAACTGCACCACAACAAAAGACTCATCAGCACTTCTGGCAATGCTGGATCATCTAATAAGGCAAAGACTCAAAACATAAAAGTTCTAGTTCAAGAAGAGAGTAAATTGTTAACAGAAGACGATCTAGAGGAGTCCTGGCAGAGACCAGAATCTGTCAATAAAACTGAAAACCAAAGTGATCATAAGAAAGCATTTGAATCCAAAGACCTGCAGACCATTGCATAGGTGGATTACAAAACGTCTTGATAGTAAGTACAAGAACTGCTGCATGGCTGTGACGGCCAGCGAGGCCTTTGCCTTCTGATCAGTGAGAAGAGGTCAAAGTTCTGGATGTGGTACTTTTAGGATGTTGAACGTTTTTGCTTTTTTCCTCACATTCTTGTTCGTCTTACAATCTGTTGTCATTCATTTGATCATTTCTACAATAAATAAAGAAAACAAAAACTAAAAAAAAAAATCAAATATCAGCAAAAGTTGGAATAATTTGTCCTGCTGATTTATTGAAAACTACGGTGGCTCCGATTCATGCTCACAGCACAGACACATAATAAAAAGCCTTTAAAATATAATATCAGAGATGAAGCATTTACTGAAGTGTCATTTGTTTCTATTGGTAACAATTTCTCTAAAAAGCTGTTTTTGTGTTTGTTTTTTAAACTTAAATCTAAGGATTCTTACACATAAAGGCGGCAGAAGCTTGAACAAGAGCATGAACGTGACGGGGGTGCAGCGTACTTTTCAGAACTCACCAGCTTGTGAATGGATGCTGTCTTTTTGAAAGGAGTCATAGGGTAACTTTGTGCCCTCTGAGGGAAACCTGTTGGGACAAAAATGAGAGGCTTAGAAGCAATAAAATGAACGCCACTTTTTAAACATTTGAACTAATATTTCAATCGGTGGTTCAGATGTTATTTCCTGGTGTTCGAAACAGATCACTGAAATGGGCTTTCTGTGTAGACCATAAGGAAAATCTACCGTTGAAATGCTCTGGTACAGTCATATGTAAACTAATCTTCCATCTCAAGGGACAACACTTATAAAAAAGTGTGTTTTGCCTTTAACCGTGTCATTACAATTTTTTTCTTTTTCTAAATCCTGGTAAGACAACTGTACTTGATGTGATCGTAGAGGTCATGCCAGGAGCCTCCCTTCGGCACCGGGAACGACATCTCTCTGGGAATCGGACCTTTTCCCTGAGAAGAGGTAAGACCCATTTGCTTTGCTTCACTGAAAGAAACTCCTGTTGAAGGAGAAAGAGTCTGTTCAGATACGTGAGACATAGAATGAACATGCACTTAAGAATTTCCTTTGTCTATTCAAAATATTTTCATTCAAGAGCTTGGTGGTTTGACTAGGGCTTTGACACAGGGAGAGCTCCTTCAAGCTTCAACAACAAAGCATTTTTCTATTAGAGCAACATCTTTGTGTTTCTCTTTCCTACATTTGGTCTTTGAAACATTTTTACAATTTGCTTATCATCCAACTAACAATAGCTCAAACTAGATGTAAACAACCCATGACTCTCGCATCTAGAAATTAATTTTTTGCAGATACCCTGTAACACAGCGACGTCATACAGAAGCAAAGATAGCAATAGGCTTGACAGAAAACGACACTGACCAGGATCTAGCAGCAGGTCACTGGTAAAAATGTTTTTCACGGCCATGTTGGCACATAGTTTGATGTTCTTCAAGTGACTATAGTGGCGGTTGAGGTAGACTAAAAGGGTGTAGTGCAGATCCAGCATCAGACAGGTCCAACGCACTGAAGTCGGAGCTGGCCCCACCAAACCTGGAACCCATAATCAGAAACATTGCTATCACATTGAAAAAAAAAAAAAGAAGACATGTAAGCAGTGGTTCAAGTACAAGTATGTGTCTGCATGTACTGTATTTTACCATGCTTTGCAGATTTGGAGGTGCTTTCATAGACCGAATCCTTTGCAGCCCCACACAAGAAAGGAAACTGAAGCCACGTCGCTGTGGACTTGAACTCTTTGAACATGTTGGAAAAAGAGATACGGACCACCTGTCCTTCCTGCAAACCAGAGCACAAAAAGAAATGGGGCAGAACTTTCTTTATTCAAAAAAAAAGAAAAGAAAAAAGCTATTGTCTTATAACAAATAAACTTGAATTGCTTAAAATCCTAATAGCCCAGTTTGAGCCTAAGCACATTCAGCTGCAATTACCCATATTAGAAAAACCTAAGCAGTGAGACTAAAAACAAACATTAGTGAGACATTGTTTGGTATAATCAGTGATTAAAAGGGAGAGCAATAGATTAATCTTCTGAAAACTGTCAAAGGACTTGCTAAATGAAGTGTAATTTAGAATTTAAAATATAGCTATACTCTTCATTTCACCACACTTTTTACCCAAGATCATCAGGTCTGATACCTTCACAGCAACGTCAAGATGGACCACAAAGTATTTTCCAGGAGTGGGCCTGAAGAGGAGGTAGAGGAAGCGGCCAGTAAGCCCCAGAGACTGGTTTGTGTTTCTGGGAATAAGGATGTAGCTGTTGGCAGGAACGGGACCCTTTATCCGGAACACCGAGCACTTCAGTGTCTTGTCCTAAGGGATGTGTTGTCAGACAAAAAGTCAGGTGAGCTTGTTGTAAATAACTACAGTTGATAAACTTTATCTCAACAACAGTCTGTCTTCTGACAGGTAAACGCTAACCAGGTGTAAAGAAGCTCACAAGCGTCTAGCATTATAACAAATCCAGCTTAGGCACGGACCTTTAAATGTCAAACATTTAACGTGAAAGAAGTTACCATATACGTCGACACATCTCCCTCCTTGGCCGACCTCTTCCAGTCCTCAACTCTGACATGTTTGAATATGTTGACGTAAGGATGCTGCCAATCTGCAAAACCATAACAGCGTTTGGGAACAGTTAGCACTTCATGTTAACCAGCGAAATAACAGCTGCTCACAATGTTTCACGGCATGTTTGCACTCTCACAGTTCCTGTTACTGTATCCAATATTTCCATAACTAGCGACGCTAATTCAAAATAAAAAAAAAAAGTTCACGTTACCTTTTGAGGCCATTGACAGTTACTGCAAAATAAAAAAAATCCACCTGTTGATTCCTCAGTCTGTAGTACGTTCGCTAGCAAACTAGGACAGTTAAGTTCTTCCCGCTTCAGCCTCCGCTGTTGCCAGCGACGCCATGACGTAATAACAGTCATGGTGCTGCTGGGTAATGAAGTTCATTGACCCAAAAGCCATACGTGAGGAAATAGATTTTGACAATAAATACATGAATAAATAAATAAATACATGTTTTAATTCATGACTTCATTGCTGTACAAAAACTTTGCCCTCCAGCTTGGAACTCATTCACTAATCTTAAATCAACCAATACATTTCCAGCTGTCATGGGTAGATCCATGGCAAGGGGGGCACTGGCCCCTGCTGAAAACTGATAGGCCCCCAAAAATGCCCCTGTCCAGTTAATGATGACTTAACTTTTTAGAAATGAGTAAAGTTACAGGCTGTGGCACTTTCATCACCATAGTGACAATGTGGTTATATGGTGTGGTAAACAAGACAACAAATACAAAAAAAAAATTAAAAAAACACCAACTTCAATAGATAAGATACACATTCAAATGTGTATTTTAAGAAAGAACCTGCCAATACCAGCAAAACATAAATAACGATCTTCAAAGACTCTGAAGCAGTATCCTAGATCAGAAATTGAAGCAGATACAATCCACAAAAAATAACAATGTACAAATTTTACTGAAAAGTAGCTAATTGCTCAAACATCAAAATATAGCCAACAGCAAACAATGAAATGCTGGTTAAGTGCAAATACACCTTGCAAAATTGTATATGTACATAGCTGCTCTTTAAAATGCACCATATGGTAGTTCTATTTCTTTCAGACATCAATATATTAAAACAAACCTTTCAATTCCACATAATTTTACAATGCACATAACACAGAATATTTTATATATATGTTCTCAAAGCACAAAGAATGTGAAATGTAGGCCTACAATTAATGCATTGCTCCCTTCAGTGTGAGTCTGCATTTGCAACATGTGGGAGCTGTTCCACCGGGTCTTTGAGATGAATGAGGAAAGACATCTGCATTGCCATAGATGATTGTCCAGTGTCATCTGGGTCCCTGTGCTGCAGGATGTTATCGCTATTCCCCGCTAATGGAGAGTGCTTCAGAGAAGCATCTGCTTGTGGGGAAGTTGGCTGAACAGGACGTCTGAAAATCTGTGAGCTGTCAGGAGTAGGTGAACCGTCTGGCACTACCCTGGCTGTTGAGACAGAGGATCTGTTGCGGTCTGGGACAGAGGCAATGGAGAAAGTGTCTGCTCGAGATTCAAGCACAGCTAGTCACTGTCTACAGCATGCGATCCCTGTCTCTGTCCTCCAGCTGCGCAACTTCCTTTTCAGTTCTGTCTGCACCTGAAACCAGAGTGGAGATTAGGCATTTAAGAGTTGATATGGAAAGTCAAAAACAAGCACAAAATACAGAAAATGTATGTTTGGCATATTAAACCCCTGGATAACAATACTAAATCAACAGCATACCATATGTCTTTTAATCTGAGTTCTTCTAATATTAGTTAAACTGTTAAACTCAAGATTAGAAAACATTTTTTAATAAGTAATGAGAATATCAACCTCTTTATTGGCATAGCAGTAGAGTACAGCCACGAGTAAGCCCTGCAAATAGAAAAAAGGCCTTATTTAGTTTAGGCAAAGAAGAATTTGCTGTACAAGACCATATATATACATGTGCAACCCCAAAAACACATCAAAGTCCCCAAAAGTTGTGATGCTGTGCCAAATATGGGTAAAAACAGAATGCATTCATTTGCGAATCCTCCAAATCAAGATTTTACTTATAATAGAACATATCAAACCTTGAAAGTGAAACATTTGACCATTTAATGAAAAATATTGGCTCACGTTGAATTTGATGGCAGCGACACATCTCAAAAAAGTTGGGATGGGGCACCATGTTAACCAGTGTGTAGCATCTATTCTTTTAACAACAGTCCATGAATGTCAAGGAGTTGTGGGGACCTTTGGGAGAAGAATGTTGATCCATTCTTGTTTGAATTCTTATTGCTCAACAGTTCTGGATCTTTTTTGTTGTACTTTGTGTGTCATGATGTACCAAATGTTTTTAATTGGCAAACTGTCTGGACTGCAGGCATGCCAGTCTAGCACCCTATACTCTTCTACTATGATGCCATGCTATTTTAATAGATGCAGTATGCGATTTAGCGTTGTCTTGCTGAAATTCTACAAGGCCTTCCTTGATAATGAAGTCACTGGATTGGAGCGTATGTTGCTCTAAAACCTTGATATATCTTTCAGCATTGATGGTGCCTTTCTAAATGTGCAAGCTGCCACTTCCATGGGCACTAATGTACCAATATATCATATATTCATTGAGTTTTTCATTGAGGTTTGAAACAAGCAAAATCAACCCTTTTGTCTTTAGTTTAATCTTTCCAAAAAAGATTAAAAATTTTGATTTGTCTGACCACGTAGCAGTTTTCCACTTTGCCTCAATCAATTCTAATTGAGTTTTGCCCCAGCTTTGGTTGATTGTGTTCACATGTGGCCATTTCTTTGTATGATAACTTTAATGTGCGTTTGTGGATGGCACGGTGAACTATGTTTTCAGGCAAATATCTTTTTAATGCTTTTTTTTTTAAACCACCTGAGTCCCGTTAATCCAATACAGATTCCCAGCCATGCCCCTTGCACACAGAGTTGTCTCCAGACTATCTGATTATTTTGATGGTATTATCGATGGTCGAAAGGCAAAACCTCCTATCTGAAAAATGTACTTTTTTGAGAAAACTCGTGTTTTGAGAAAAAACGTGTTGTTTTCTTGCAGAATGCAAGAGCAGAGGATACCTGATACATAATACACTGTTTTTGGACTACATTACTATATTATGTGTTAACAATACAGACTGTATATGACCAACCTTCCTTGTTCTCATCATTCAAAGTGAAATCCACAAATCAGATGGAGGTTTGGAGGATTGGAGGTTTTGTATTTCGACTATCATTCTGTATCCACAATTTTACATTGAGAATATTTTTTTCTGTAGCAGCTCCACAATTACACATTGCAGCATGTTACCACTAATGAAAAAGCAGTCACACTTAACTCTTGTTGTACCTACCTGAAACGAGCTAATAAAGAGGTTAAAGAACACTTTAACATAACGAAGAACACCTGTTGTCTGCTCATCTGTTGCAAAGATGAAGATCACCTCATGAATTCCAAACAGAGGAATAAGGGTAAGGGTGGCCTTGGCAAGCCTAAAAAGGACAAAAACAGATTCGGAATGTGTCACAGGGTCATACATGTGGCTTTATGTAAGTATTCATTTAATAAAGGCCTTCTTAAGAAAGAGTTTTAAGCATATTTAGTCACTGAAATGATGCTCAAACCACTTGCCGAAGTTTGTAATCTGGGTATCGACTCTGGTTGATTGCTTTCAGTTTGGAAAATATGACTCCAAGAATCTTCAAGAAAATCAGAAAGTTGATCTGTTGATCGGCAAATGACAATATGAGTTGTTTTAGCCAGCACAAAAACATACATATTATGATGCATGTTCTAGTACGCATTGGAGTCAATGTGTGACTCCAACACTTGGTAGACTGTCTGCAAAATGAATCCTTACAAGTGAAGAAAAAAGGACTGGGAAACGAATGATCCACCAGTAGTTCATGTTCTCATTGAGAGCCCAGCACCTGAGAAAAAAAAGGCACATATCACTTTTTCTTGTTTCAATCTGTTGCACAGTTGTCTAAATATGGCGGCACCATGCACGTACAGCACGTACGCTCACTTACTCTTTGTTTTCTTTCAATATCTTCACCACTACCCAGGGGACTACAAACAGGAAGGGGGTACCTGAAGCAAAAGCATTAAAAGAAAATCCTGTTAAGTACTTCAGTCGCTTTCAAAACAAACTTAAGAAAAAAACAACATGGATGCGCTTTGAATTTCTCCATGGCATCCATTAAATGACTATTCAGCTGACATGAGTTTGCTTCAATGTCCATTCATCAAACATAACAGTGGAGAGTCATGGGGGCTGTGTGATGTTTCTCGTAATGCACTTTGCGACTTTTGTACATCTAAGATGAACTGCTCCTTGATGTAAAGCCAATATGGATTTTATCAATGACAACATCTTCTTGAATTCAGTGTAATAAGCTCCATAAAAGCTCCTTTGTGGCATGTTCTTTTAGGTACAAAGAAATAACAATATAGTACTTACCCCAGCAAAGACAGAGGTAAGGCAAATGCTTGTTGTTGTCAATGAACACAGAGGAAATAAGTACTGAGTACAAATAAATGGCCTCTCCAAAGAACCAAAAATGATTGGCCAAGACACAATACTGCATCACGACCTGTGCTATCCTGCATCCAATAGCAACCTGGAGGAAAGAATTTAGAAACAATTATAGCATGAAAAACACAGAAAAGTCACAGGAACTGAACTGAACAATTTTTGTGGTCATTTACACCAGATAATAAACCGTCACCAGTGTACTTTAAGACCTACCTGATGACTGAGCATCTCGCTCACATCGGCCTGTTTCATGATTTCTCTCCCCCAGTGGCGATCTATCATTGTGTCCTTAACAATCACAGCCACGGCTCGCAGGATGAAAGACAAGAAGAGGTTGGCGTGGATGTAGTTTCTGGTGCAATGCAGTTTCCTGTCATGAGTCACAAAAGGAATATTAGGTGAGTCTAGATAAAAGAAAAAAAAAAGTACCGGTAGTTATTTTGTTGTGTTTCTTGTAACTGGCCTGCAAAACCACATAGATTTCAATTACTTTGTTCTTGATTTTCTTTTTAAAGATTCTTTTAAAGCTGAAGACTTTGTTGGCTGAAGATTATCGAGGTGTGATTGTCTATCTTTGAAAGCATAAAGCATGTGTTATAGCATTTGTGATGGGGGGGGGGCTATAACACAAACAAGATGGCAATAATTCCGTCTATCCTCAGCTCCTCGGGTGAAACTGTCCACAACCCACAAGAAATCGACAATGTATTTAAAACCTTCTATAACCAACTATACTAATCTAACCATTGCCCAAAGGAAACAGAAATTGAAGACTCTCTCCACACTGTCAGAGGAACAGATAGACATGTTAGATGCTCCCCTCACCCCGAAGAACTCAAGAAAGCACTCAACAAAATGCCAAATAACAAATAACCCGGACCTGTTATTTCTAAGATTCACCATAGGAATTAAAATCACTTCCATAATACCGCCACATATGAACACAGCAGTAATTACACTTATCTTAAAGTCCAATAAAGACCCAAACCAACTTTTTCACCGTCCAATCTCTTTAATAATCTAAAGATTATCACTAAAGCTCTTACCACTAGATTAGAAACAGTCACTCCATCAATAGTTCATCCAGATGAAACTGGTTGAATCAAATATAGAAGAACCTCAGACAGCAGTTTTCAGTGTTTCCAATTTAATCAATCTTGCTCAACAAAACAAACCAAAGCCATAATTGTACCACTAGACGCAGAAAAAGCCTTTGAAAAAGTAGATTTCTACATTTCTACTCAACCCACATCAATAAACAAAGATTTGGTTTTTGGAGAGTCCTTCCACTGGATGAAAAAACAAATCCTTTCAACATAAATAACAAACCCATCTTTAATAACCTCTGGAACCCATTTCTGATATACCTCAATCTAAGATAAACAGAACTTTGTGAAGCCTCGTACATTTCTACATTCCCACAAATAAACCTTGAATTGTTATCATTGTCATCATTATTATTATTATTACTCTTTTTTTCACTCTATTTCAATCATCATTATCATTAACAATTTAAGTAAGTACGTAAGTAAATGAAGTGTTTATTTTTCATGTTTGATATACTTCTTTTTTATTCATTTATGAAATTAATACCCCACAACATTTATTATGGATTAATCTATTGGTTATTTTCTTCTTCTTCTATTCTATTTATTTCTTTGTTAATTCATTTGATATTATAACTAAACTAATATTGTCTTTTTTATTATTGCACTTATGGATATAAACTATAGGAGGTTTTTCTTCTTCTTCTTCTCTTCATCATTGTCATTATTATTACTTATCTGAACGGAGTAAACACACATCTCCAACACATCTCCAAATAGACACCACACAGCACCGGCACAGTGTTAATATTCACCTTTACCTGTCATTTGTACTTTTGCCTTTATGTTCCATGAACAAACAAATGACCAAAGAACAACGGTGCTGTAGTTTTGACACACAACACACTTACAAAACAAAAGGCTTTTACGTACGTCAGACAGCTTACCTAAAGCTCAGAAGAATGATGAGAGCCATTGTGAGTGTGGACAAGGACAAGGAATAGCCAACAGTGTACAACATCCTGAAGCTCAACAGCAACTGTTTGTACCACAGCTGCAAAGACAAATTCACACTTTTTGGGAATCCGCTCTCCATAATTTACAAATAACATTGACAGTAAATTTGTTGAGTGAATCTACAAACATTTTTTAAAAATGTTTTATTACTACTGCTAACACACCTCAATTGCTCCTTTTGCATTTTTGCAAAGTTTTGGGGCTTGAATAAAATATGTCTTTTATGTGGAATAATTGACTTACTTACTGTAAAAGCTAACAGCCGTGTGGACAAAAAGCATCCCATCTACAGTTTCCTGTAGTTATATGCCAACAAAGCCACTTGGCAATGCAGTATAATAGAACTCTGTAGCCTTGCATAGAGCAATTTCTAAGGGCACAGAATCTTTTACCTGACTATTTCAAAACAGCCAATTATCAGTCAGTGCAAGACAAGAAGTGTCCTTCTTTCTTTCTTTCCAGATTGCAAAGATATTTCTTTGAAGTTCCATGAGCCACTAAAATCTTTTTAGCTCTTTCAGACTTTATTCTGCTGGTGGCCATAGTCCTGTGGTAATTCAGTTCATGTCTTTTTTCCTGATATCTTTTTAACTAAAAAAAATAATTTATGTACAAATAGATAATAAGAAAAATATTTATTCATATATTGTACAGAATTCAGGTAATACAGGTTCTTGTTGTCGTTATACCTCCCGAGAAGCCACTTCTTTTTCCTCCTCACACTGGCTCTTGTCCCTCCATACCACCCCGCTCTCGTCTCTCTCCCAGAGTCCGTCAGACCCACATTGCCTACGAACAACACCTTTGGACACTGGAAGAGAAGCAGTCAGTCCTGCAGTCAATATCTGCCTACTCCCAAATAACAGCACACCTTGTTGAAGCATGCATGCTGGTAGATAGTAGCCTGATTAGGTCGTCTCTCAATTACAGAGGGAAAAAAAACAATTGACACAACAATACATGTAAGTTCAGGCTAAACTAAAGGATATTCACGAATGCTAAATAAACATCTAAAAAAAAATGCATATAAAAAGTAATTATTAAAAAAGTAATTGCAATCTGACTGTGGGGTGAACCTGCTGGATTATCACTCTTGTGGAGATTGGCTACGGTCTTAAATGGTTTCCACTGAATGTTTTTTCTCAGAGTGGAATAATGAACTGTAGAAAGATAATCGTTGAGAAGTTGACGGACAGCAACAACTTCTTCTTTATGATTCCTGATGTCTCTCCTCCTTTGCGTTGGTTTAACACACACCTGAACACTCCAGACCAGCAAACTGCCAAAACATCTGCGTTTAAAAAGGGGATCGCACCAGCTGGCGATCAGTTAATCAAGGGCATTTTATCAGCAGAACTTACTTTCTGTGGGGTCACTCTTCTTCAGCATTTTGGCTAGATAGATAATAACATGGTAGTCGCAATTACCTCATTTTAAAATCTGATAAGTAGCACTCAAAGAGAGAGTACTTTCTTTTTCTTTTTTCATGATAAGAAGATAAAAAAAGAAGAAAAACAAGAGATGCATACTGTATATATATTAGTTGGTTGTTTCTGTTACCTTTATCATACCATGGCAGGTAGAATGGACATGAGATGTTGACCATAACGCCAGCAGGAGCATCTGGCCAGCAGGCATATCTGTCAAATGTCCTGTTGCAGAACAAGCCTGCAGGAATGGCAAAGAAAAGGATTCTTTAGACTTCGTCAAGCGAGAATCACGTTTTTAACTTTGATAAACATGCCCAAGTGTTTTTATTTTGAAGGGGTAAAATAGATTATGGCAGATACACACAGTCAACACCAAGCCTGAGCTTACAGTGCATCGATCAACAGCCAGAGCTTAAACGTAACTAACCTCAGAACTCATCCTGTCAGCTTGCCGAATTCTCTGAGCCGGACTAGCTGCACTGGTTTACTCGACTCTAGCATTTTACAATTGGTTACTTAGATTTGCATAGATCGACTAATGCAAAGTGAAGTGAAGGTACAATTATATTGAAGCTATTTTTAGACGCTTTTCACGGAAAAGAAAAAGCTTAGAAATATACAGTATTATGATCATGAAAAGATACTATTTTTCATTGCTTGGAAGACTTCAAATAGGACATCTGTGCCTCAACAAGAAGTCACATATGCTAATTTTGTAATGCAATAGTAAATGACTTCAGTTGACTCCCTGCTTTTTTCCCCGGTTGCATATTTCCTTACTCAAGATAATTCCGCTGCAAATTAATTGAGTCCTTTTGTACCTTGAGGCAGCGTTTCATTTTCTATCATCTTGATACAGTCCTCTTTGTACTGGACCCATTTCCGGTAAGTCTCTTCAAAGACTTTCCCGCATACCGTCTCAAACTGTAAATATAGGTGTAAACACAGCAGAAACTATAGATCCATAATATCATAAAACACATGACACTCAGCATTTTTGGAGGTTAATATGTTGAGTCTTGTATTTCATGTGAACCAACCTTTGGCAGCTTGAGAAACAGCAGGCAAATCAAAGCTGTTCTGTTGAGTGTCCGGTACATGACTGCAGAAGTGGTCTTCTTTATGAAAAAACCCCCCCCAGTAACAGCCCAATTATTCAGACCTGCAAAAACTGTAGAGAATGAGGATGTTGATATAAATCTACAACCACCGGCACTCTAAAACCTATTTCTCTGCACACCCACTCACATTCAATCAGGTAATTTCTATAAAACATATACCAGAAGTAAATCCTTTCCTAAACCTTTTCCATTAATGCAAAGAATTTCTGATGCTTTTTTTCTCAAATAGGCTGTTTGCTTTCGATACAGTAATGCCAAAGGAAAAGGCTCTTATATCTCTGGTTTACCACGAGTGGAGGACTTCTACTATTGATTTTTTTCTATTTTTTCTACTATTTGATTTTCACCTGATTTTAGTGATTGAGAATACAATATTTTCTGGTAGATTTTACCTTCGGAAGGAGTCTGCGAGTTCACTGGACAAGGCTCACGTGTACTAGGAATAGGCGGGTTGAAGAACAAGTTCCCAGCTGTGAATCCATTGAATCTCGTTAACGATTCCCTGATTTTAGTGCCTGTTTATAGGGTCCTACCATGGTGCCTTTTGTTCTTTTGTGAGGTGTTGTATAGCTGGAAATAAGAGTACATTTGAAGAAGAAGAGCACTTCAATTTGCCATGTATTGTTGCGTTTTGATACATAATATCGATGAGGAGTTTTTTTTCCGAAGGTATAACATATCGGGTAAAACCTTAATGATGGTGTTACAAAAATGGATGTTAAGGGGGTTAATGTGTCACCCCATTAGGCTCTGAGCGTACTTGATCGTTAACAAAAAGATAGGCACTGAGATATAGAGGAGTCAACACAGAAACATGATTCATTCTTTTTTGTTGCTGTTGTTATGGTGTGTTTGTCATGTGGCCGCTTGCAGCTGTTTGGTGCAATGGAAGATCTCATAACTGAAGCTATCTAAAATCATTATACACATATGTCAGAGATCAGTGCGTTAATGAAAGAGTACATGTAGCTGATTTGCTAATTACTGACAGAGACTTGTGTGAACCCGTGCAAATGACCCATACTTGGATAAAATAGTTTTTTGTAGTTGTTTTTCTTTTTGTGATGTTGTCATGGTAATAACTGTAGCCAGTCAGTATGGCAAATGTCTCATACCATCATGAAAGGCCCATTTTAGTAGTATGTCCATAAATATGGTATCACATTTTTTTTTGTGTGTAATTTTTTTTGTCTTGTACATTTCTAATATCTTTTTATATCACTGATAGAGGGTTGTTCCACATTTCTTACAGCATGTCACAGTGACCAAGAAAGGCGCTTGTATCAAAATCTAACACGATTTGGAACTAGTTTAAAAAAAATTCTAAATTGATACTTTTTTAATCATTTCCTGACTGATATCTATTTACTTTTTTTCAAACTGTAATGTCATTTCTGATATTGCAAAGCAATATTTAACCATGCAGCTTGTCTATGAAAACCAGACAAAAATGGCACCAGCACAGTACATTTGAATAATGAGCAGTGGTGCAGTCTGACACCCCACAGATTAACCTAAATCTCTGCAGTGGAACCACTTCTTAGCAAACTGAGCATCATGCCCCCTGCATCTGTGGGGGACCCTCCTCCGGCTCAAGGCAGCCACTGTGTGTCAACAGGCTGCCAAAGCGCTGATTTGATTTCTCTCTGATGACATTTGACTATCGCTGCCTTAGGCAGAATGAGGAATGGCTGTGCGTTTCTTACTAGAAAGACTGTGCTGTAATAGGTTACATGTAGACAGGATTCTGTTACCACATGATATGAAAAATTATTAACTCTATCAGCAAAGATAAGATCTGAAAAACAAAGCAACCTTTTTAGTTTTAGATACTTTAGCTACTTGCTTACTTTTCACATTACATAAGAACTTGCTGTAAACTGGCACGCAGTTGTGCCGTCATCTTTTTGTAAGGATAATTGTATTTGAGCTTTCCTAAAAGCCTAATATTGTCAACAGAATATATAGAATTTCTCTACTTGATATATTCTGCTGCCGAGCTTTTTACATAGGATTTTTCACTCCTTTTTTTAAACATTTGACTGACTGTTACACTGAACACCATCAATACATTTAGTTTGCATCAAAAATAAAATGGAGATGTTCACAGAAGCGTATTCATTCAAATTTTCTTAGATTTTTTTTTGTATACAGTGCAGCAATTTCTCTATTTGATTTTGAAGTATTGTAAAGCGACTCAGATGGGACTGCATTATTTCATTTACAAATATAAAAACTGACATGTATGTTTGTTCTGCTGCAGATTATATTTCAAATGACCAACCCAACCCTGTCCAGTGACTTCTAGAATTACAATAAAACATCTGAGTGGCCTTTAACATTACTCATCTTCATTCATCAACTGAATACCCTTGCAATCATTTCAGTGCTTCACACAACCTCCAAAAATCTTGCTATTTTACATCTAATACTTGTTGGATGAAATCTCCTCCTTTTTAGCCCAGGTTTCCTTAAACTTCAGTCAGTCAGAAGACAGACAGAGCTGAAAGACTGAGGGTTTTCAGGTGTTAACAGATGATAAACACTCTATAGCAACAGCTGTGAGATGATTATCAGCTGCAGGTGGTTGCTTCATGGGAGGGTAAATACTTCCATCCTGCTTAAATGATCTGTAAATTTGACTACATTTCAGCTGGAAAAAAAAAGAAGCAAAAAAGCATTTCTTCCTCCCAGTCATTAAAAAGACTATTGAAAACCATTTGTCCATTATTTCCCATACGGGTTGTAACTCTAATTAATGGACGAGGTTAAAACATCTGTATCATCTGTATGAAACAGTTCATACAGTCAACTAATGAAAGCAGAGGACATAAAACATTTAGTCACTTACAGCTGATCGGTTCGTTGGAGGGGAGAAGATGAGATAAGAAATCCTGTGCGCAAGCGTTCAGTCCAGTTTCAGTCAGAGACGGACTTCACCTGAACCTGCACAGTGAAGTTGGGTCGGTCTGCGATGCTCCGCTCATCTCCCACCGCCTGCCTCCTCAGACCGCCACCACTGATTTTCCTCATGCACTGTAACTAACTGCAGTGGTGAGTTAGGCGATTGACTGTAAAGCTTTTCTCCTATCACGGAGATCGATCGTGTCTATTTTTTTTATCTCTCTCTCTCTCTTTCTCTCTCTCTCTCTCTCTCTTTCTGTCTTTCTTTTTGTTTGTTTGTATCTGTTTATGTCATGGGGCACAAGCGATATTTGTATCGCAAGACAATATCATAATTATAAAGTGGCCATTATGCCACTATCAAACTACCTTTTAGGTGCTTTTTTTTTGCACGATTCATTAAATCAAGGCAATATCATTTAGATCTGCAATAAACATCTGAAGTAACCAGTCCAATTCCTCGTTTTACTGCGTCCAAGTGATTCCCGTGTCTCTTTCACAATGAAGGAAACGAAACAGCTGTCTTGACAGGATCAGGGGGGAGAAAAATAATGAATAAATTAATGGAAGTCATGTTTGCAATGCAGGACTTTCAGAAGCCTGTGTCACATAAACAAGATGTTTCCCCAACATTCTGTGATATTTGTTTGACCAGATGTTTAGAGCAGAAACAGACTCATCAAATTTGAAATGATATTCAATTAATGATTCATTATAGTCCGTCTTTTCTTAAAACTAATAGCAGATGATGTCAATCTGAAATAGGAGACAATAATATTGTCCATATTTTGGGTAAAAGGATTTAGCATCAGGTGAGCCAGTCTTCGGAATTTGCAGGCATTTCGAGAGTGAAGTTAGAGTCAGATGTTTACAGTCAGTGAGATGAAAATTGGATATGAGCAGGAAACCTGTTCTATTTAAAGAAGAGCGATCTATCAAAGTCTCAGCTTTACAAAACATGTTTGTGGAAGTCCATCATGGCACTGGCAAAAGAGATCAATCCACAATTGGACACTCTAAAAAGTAATTCACTGGCTGTGGTGAGTAGGCACTGAGCTGTCACAGGGTGAGCAGGCAGATAAGTTGTGAAGGTGAGTTCTCCCAGATGTATCCATAGGAACTGATATTAGGGAAACAGACTGTGCTGAACCACTGATAGGAATCAACATAAGGTTTTCACAGGGAAGCTGAGGAACAAAAGAGATGTAGGTAAATCTAATCAATGAACACAAAGAGCAGGGTAGCCACGAGAGAACCCTGATTACCACGTGGAGAACATTGACCATGTGGGGAAGATTGGCTGATCTTGCTGGTCTTTAGGATGGACTCCTGATGAGGTTGAATGAGTGACAGGTGTGCATGCAGGAGCTTATGCAGCCTGCTCAGCCTCAACCTAAGGCTCAGATCTCAAAACAACATCTTGTGTGAACAACATCAAGACAACTGATTTGCCAAAAACTAACTGCTTACATGTACCCTCTCTGAAGAAAATGGAGGCGTGCTCTCCAAGGTTTTACTGGTTTTCTTCCAAAAAAGAATATAAATGTATTGTGTTCTAAAACCATTACATTTTTAACTATAGATGTAAATGCCTACAGTGCAGTAGAGCTGCTGTACATGATTGATTGATTAAACTTCAACATCTACAGTAACAGTATCTCAGTGGACTCTAACCCTAAGTGAAGGTATAATTGTATAATTGTCTGTGAGAAGACAGAGTAATTTTTTAAGGAGTTCAAGACCTCTTTCGTGTTGGCTTGTGTAAATGTTGAGGAGTCCACCATCTAGTGAACAATAGAGTGTATGGCAGCGCTGAAAGGAGAGAGCTGTTCTTTAAAAAGATCCTTGCAGAGCACCATATGAGGTGAAAAACAAACATAGCACAGCAGTAAAAACACCTCATACCAACAATCAAGCATGGTGGTGAAGGGGTGATGATATGGGCTTGTTCTGCAGCCACAGGACTTGGGCACCTGGCAGTCATTGAGTCATAGAATCATTAAGGACATCTAAATCTTGGCTGAAAAAAGGGTCATGCAAAAGATTACTTGAATTACTTCATTAGCTAAAAGCTAATGGTTCACAGAGTATACTTAGTGAAGTTTGTCTTAGTTTTTGTTAAATAAACAGCGACAGCTGGTGTAATATAACATGTCTTGTTGCTTATGTATTTGCCTGATTTAAAGACTTGTTAAGAACTACATGTTTTTCAAAAAACATTTTTATTCCCTGATACATAAAACTTTAGATTTGAAAGGGGGTGTGTTTTCTTTTTCACAATGACTTTAGACAAAAAGGAACCGGAGGGATCTGAGCATCCTTTGTGGAAACCGATCATTTCTGTGGCTTTACCAACTCGAGTGACACCTCTCATCTTTTACACAATCATTTCATCCAAGGTTATTAAAATATCAAGTAGAACTGGTACATAAAACAAATCACTCAAAGGCTAGTTCGGTTTTATCTGTAGAATGGATCAAATATTCACTTTATTATGCAGTCATTCTTACTGTAAAGAGTCTTTGCGTAGTATCAGACTGTAACCCAATTTATCATGCCTACTGGAACAGTATAATAAAATTCTTTGTAAATTAATTATGGTAAGTTTACCCATAACTGGGTACTTGTTAGAGGAAATTAATCAAAACTGAACTGCAGGGATATACTTCTGTCTATCTGTGCATGCTGGCATTGTCAGATTAGTCTTACTGGTGTGAGCTGAATGATTTCATTTAGTTGTAAATTGAGTTTTGAATTCAAGTGTTTGTTCATGTTTGATCTTGGCTAACAGGCAGGGGGGTTATCTCAAGTGTGAAGTCTGAGTCCTCTGGCTCAAATTCAGACTTTAGACACATGCCTTGACTAACAAACCTTTCAATCATTTCAGTAATGAACTCACCAATTATTCTGTTCATCTGTCCATCCTTTCCCTAGTTATTTTAGTCCCTAAAATGTCACTTTGCACACATGTTTATTTTACAGGGTCAAGGGGAAAATCCCTCTAATAATGCCCTTCTAATAGTAGCTAAGGTGTGCGAGGCATACAGCTTTCCTTGCGTACTAAAACTCGGCACATTTTATGGAAATTAACTCCACTACCAGCCATGTTGCTGTTGTGATTTTTGTTTTTCAGGGCCTAAAGTACAAAGAAAGGGAGAATGATTAGTAATGCACTGATAAATTAAAATGTTTTATTCATCTATGCTCTCTTCAAAGCCAGATATAAGTGATTCAAATTTTACCCTCGGTCTACCTCTGTATCGATCGATTTGTTCATTTGCATTATTATGAGAATTTGCTGCTTCACAGTAGCATGTTAGTTTGGATCCAAAAACCCTTTAAAACACAAAAGCAGGAGTTGGTGCCAAAATCTAAAGAATTATTCAGACATTTGTTATATGTGCAGTGAAACCCATGTATAACCCTATCATTTAAAGGGGCTTTTGTTTTGGTAGCTTGGATAATCCACATACTGTCACGCATTGTATATTCAATTGACTGAGAGATCTGGCAGCGCACACTGCAAGTAATCTAAATAAACCCCTGACATTTTGCATACAAGACATCCATCTATGTTGCTCATGAATGACAGAACAGATCTGATTATGATCGATCTGGTTTGCAGTTTTAAATGTTAGACACGATATTTAATGAAGATGTTTCTTATCTTGACATCGAATTGGTCTTTACCAGAAATGTTCATCTGTCCATTAAGTTGACGTTTGGTCTGGCTGGCTTTTCAAGAGGCAGTCAGAAAGTCTATTTGTCATTACGAAATAGATTGTTTGCAGCTGAGAAAAACCTTATGGATGTGACTTTTTATCAAAAATGGTGTTTAATTTTGTCTTTACAAACGTGGTCCAGACTTGCTGTAGCTGACCACAACATAGCTACTAAAAAGACATAATATTTCTGGGAAAAGGCAACTTTATCATTATTGAATTTTACATTCTTTGGCTATAAATAGCAGGTCTGTTACGGAACGGAACGGGATATTAATTTCTTCACTTGAGTTTTAAAAGCAGCCCTTTTTGTCTATAATTTTTCACAGAAAGGTCTCAGTGAGTCGTGACACTGAGCCAACATGCACAAAAGCACTTGGGACCCCCTCCCCCCATGTAGATTTGAGCTTTTACTAGAATTACTTTAATCGGAGTCATTGTGGGATCTGTAAATTCGTGATGCTTGTATTGCTTTATGGTCTTTGGGGGCTCAAGTACCTCAAAACAGAATACCAATTAAAAATACTTTGTGTGATGATAACGCTGTTTCTGCAGTTCCATTCATAAAGAGATTTGAACTACATTTTGTGGACTCTTATTTTGTGTTCATGTTTCTATTTTCAACCATACAGCTTAAAACACTGATTTCGGCGGAACGGGACAATGCGCAATGTTGTGCTTACATACATTTTAGCTGCTGTAGTTTTTACATTTGGAATAGCTGCTGTAAATGCACAGCTAACTGTTGCCCTAATTGGAGTTTTTCTTCAGTTTGTCATAAAGGATAAGAAAAGGTCTTTTTGAAAGACTGAGTGAATAAATGGTGGGAATTCACTGACACTTTAAGTTTAGCAGGAAAAATACCAAAAAGCAGTTGGCAGTTTTGGTTGATTCACTATTGATGTCAGACAAGGGGAACAGATATCTAATACTTTGTGCATCTAATTCATTCCCCACGTCATAGTCAGTGTGCTCAAGCCAATGCACACTGACTTCCAAAATAAATAATTGTATTTGGACTTGATTGCTCAAACTTTCCAACATGTTACTACAGCTAAAGATCCTTTGAATCCATAACGAGGTAATTATCACACCCACTCAACCCTTTGTTTTTTTTTTTTCCCTTTTGTGATTAGTGCCGTTAAAGCACTCTGCCCACATGAAACCCAGCAGAGAACAAGTAGTGAGTCAATAGAACTATAAGAAAAAAAACTTTGTCTTTCAGAGACCCCTATCAAATAAATAATTTTCATAACACATAAGCCTTGGTAGAGTTTTTCTCTGACCTTTTATTTCTGGCATAAATTCAAAGGAAGTGTCTTTTCTTTTAATTTTTGTATGTTACGAAGTCCAAAGTCAAATTTCAAGACACACAAATACCTTCTGTCAATAAGAAAAAGATGTTAGCTATATGGTCTTCCCAATAGTTTGGATCATATAGTGGTTTTTGTGGTTCTTGTGGTTAAAATACAGATTTCAATAAATTGATACAGTGGTAGCTGGCCCAGCCATTGCTTAAACTAGTCTTACCTGAGCAAACTGTGGATTAATGGGTCTAAAGTGTGTATACCCTCATCAAAGCTACAAAGAATGTTATGATCCTGCAAACTTAAATGCCAGGAATAGCCTTGAAATTCATTTGACAGCAAAAACAAACACGAAAAAAAGCCCAACTGAGAACTGAGAACCTTTTTCTCTGAGTCTTATGGCCTTATGTTTGCAGAAATTTCTTTAACCTCTCTATTAAGGTTCTTGACATTTCAATAGTATAGCATTCCCTAAGGCTGTTACATGTGATACCATACACCGCCTCGGTTTAGCTGTGTCTCTGGGTGGGGAAGGACAGTTTGTAGTGAGTTCTGGCTGGTTTAGAATTAATAACCCCTAACTCTAACCTAATTTGCCAGCCTTCCTAAGTGGGGTGGCCTGTTTGAGATGCTTCCCATCATTTCCTTAGCAACTGAACCGTTAAACTGCACTTGTAATAAGATTATCTCAAATGAAAAAAGATATCTTTGGATTATTGTATAGCTTGGTTATTATGTCTAATTATTACACCTTTGAATTAGTTCAGAAATTCTATTTTTCTAAGGTCAAGAATGAAAATATTTCAGAAAAGGTCAAGAATGAAATTATTTCAGAAATTCCAAACATTTCTGAGTCATGTCTCTGATTTTAAAGGTGTGCAATTCCTGAGAGCAAAGTTGTTCAGAAGGAGAATACTTTTGCCGATGGTGACAGCAAATGGTGGGAGAAAGAGGAAGTGGGTCATTCAAAGTAAGTAAAGTGAAATCTTCCATACAGGGCTGTCAAAGTGCCATTCTTTTGCTCTTACAGCTTGAATATAAATGCTAGTTGGTAGTTTTTTGCCGATAAAAGGTTTTCAGCCTGAGACATCTCTGTAGTTTTACTTCCTTGCCAGAAATAGAAATATCATGCCCATTAGTATCTTTCGGACAAATTACCCATTCATTTATACTCAGGGAGTCAACAAACAAACCCCCTCTGTTAATATTTGCCAATTATCATTTAGAATCATTCAGACAACTAAAGCCACACTGGTGGAACAGTTAAAGCATTCAAGTCAATGTAGAATGAACAACAGAGAGCGAGAGGGAGAAAAATAAACTGGTAAACACATCTGTGTCTTACACAGAGGGTTTGGCAGGTTCACATTTACCTCTTGAAATGATCATCTATCACGACCTGTGTTGCTATGACAGACTGAACGGGGAAGTAGTTGCTCAACACGCTGAAAGCAGACACACTTAAGATCTGCTTCAGAAGTTTATTCTCTGCATTTCTCTGCTTAAAGATTTTAGGATGGGTCAATCAAGAGAATCGATCCAGATATGGTTGCGTTTGGCACTGAAGTCTTTTATGTGTTTGTTGGTTTGTTTTTTTTTGTTTTTTTTTCCCTTGCAACATCTTTCCCACCAACTGAATGTATCTAATCCTCAGTAAGTGGATATCTTCCACAAAGTTGCCTGATAATGTTGTTAAATTTCAACTGTGCCACATCTCATTTGTAAAACTGCAAATATTTAATGCTGCAACTTAGCATAAACTGTTCAGGGAGCAAAAAATGTTTACATTTGTTTGACTGCTTGATGTTACATAACATCAAATGAACATTAACATCCAGACTCAAACATTTGAGAAAGTATTGAATGAATAGCCTTGAATCTTATGCATTCATTCATTAGGAAACATTCATGACTCTTGGGGATTTCATGACTTTTCCTCTTCAAGTAAATCATAAATTTGTTATTTTTTTTACATTTTTCAGGTTAAAGCTTATGATTACGGATGAATTTGGTAATCTCTGAGCCTTTCATGTATCCCGATTTTCATCAAATGCTTGTAAGACTAACAATATTTCCAAAAAAAATCCACCAGTTGTTTTGAAAGGTGTATTTCAAGCTATATCAAAAGATAAAAGATAAAAGATAAAAAAGATACATATTAATACACAGTGGCAGTCAAAGGTTAGGCTCACATTGAAAATGTACGAGTAGATTTGTCCAGCTTTTGACAACTGTTGAACATTAATTTTTCTGTAGCTTTTCATAGCATCTATACAATCTTTGTTGAAGTCCAACAATGATACTAAGCCTAAACATCATTGAGCATCTCCTTTGCTGCTTGTTGTCTAGGTTACCAGGCCTTATAGCTTAATTATTATTATTTTTTTATCTTTTAAGGATCACAATTCAGAAGAACATTGCTATGTATAACAACATACTGATAAAAGGTATGTGTGTGTGTGTGTTTATATGTATATATATATATATATATATATATATATATATATACATATACATATATACATATAAAATATACTGGGAAATTATACTACTATAAGCATTGTAATCAAACATATTTTTCTTGTGAACAACAGCACACCTGCTAGGACAAGAACGTAGAATCCTTTCTCATTGCCAGTAGTAATGTATTTACCCTCATTGTTCTGGGGGCCGCAGTATAATGTTTTTGACTGGACGCAGGACAATTAAATAGATTTATCTAATCTTTTGTTGTCCACGAGTGGTTGCTTTCTGTTTGAGAGCCTCCATGTCAGACGTCACAGTTTGTATAGTGTTTCTGTGAAGAAAAAAAGAAAATCGATATCATTCACCTCATGGTGTCGTGTTCCTATAGATACTGATTGGAGCCTGAACTGATAAATACCCGTCATATGATGTGGGACTGAATGCAGATTAAACTCTTTCCACTTGCCCTCAAAAGCCAGATGTTGGTTGGGGTTAATGGGTTTTTTAAATCAAAAAGAGCTTTAAACTTCTAATCGCTGGTTTAGAAGAAACAGATCAGGGATTTTATTTTGGAAGATCACTTTCTGTATAATGTTCCATTTTATTTCCTGTCTTTATTGTTATTGATCATTCCCACCTGTGTCTCGCCACGTAATGCCTCTCCTTTCTTTGTCAGTTCATCCGTCTCTGAAGTATCTTACTTCTGTTGGTTTGTTCCTCATCATGTTTTTGATTTCTCCTTTTGATTTTCTTTAATAAGGACTTTGACTTGCACTCCTTTTTTTTCCTGCATTGCCTCCTTACCTAAGTTTTCAGTAGAATTTGATTTAATTTGCCTGTTCTTCTCTCCTCTTAACAAAACTGAACAAGAACTACAGATTGAATTATTCATCAGACATCTGCAGAATTGCAATGCTGAATTGGATAAAGTAGGTATGAAAATTGAATGAATGAATGAATGAATGAATGTCTGCACAATGACACAGCTGACCAAAACACAAGGGAACCTGGACTGGTCTACAGAATATAACCAGGCAAAGGAAGGTTAGTCATTTCATAAATGTGCATTTGCAGCAACAGCAACCTAACTGGGATAATTTTAGATTAACCTCTGCCAGGTCAGCCATATGAGACTACCTCTTGTCAGGAGCAGAACCACTCCTCCCGAAGAAAAACTATTTCAGCAAATCTTGAAAACTGCTACCACTGTCATTGGGAGATGCAGTAGACCTTAGATTTTAAGAACTGTGAGGACATTTGAAACTAAAGATGTGTTAAATAGCAAACATGAATGGTGTTTTGGGATAACAGTCGGCCGTGTCTTATAAAAATGCAACAAGCATGAATATTTAAGGGTTCTAAGGCATAGAACACTCAGAAGAAGAAGCTGTCTACAATTTGTACAACTGAAATGAATCCAGCATTTGCTGTGCTTCAACTCCATTGCAGCAAATTTGGCAAACCTGTGGCGCAACATTTTCAGAACGGGTTCGATAACAGCAGTTTCCCCTATTTACTGCTTGGGGGATGTTATTTACAGCTTTGATTAGATGGAAGTAAAATTGACTGGAGTCTTTCAAATCACACTCTGACCTAATGAAAAAGATTACCTTTTTGTATCTCCAGATTTTTCCAATTGTCTCTTATCCATAGAGCCCAAAGTCATTCAACTTTGTTCTCACAGTGATGGAGCTATTACTCAATGAACTGCTTTTTGACGTGGAGAATTAAAAAAATAGCCTAAATAGCTATTTTTTTTTTATTTTGCTGGTTTTGTAGCTGCATACTGCCTTGTATTTCATGCAAATTCACACGATGTGAAAGGATGACACCTTACCCTACATTTTTACCCTAACCATTTGGGGAGTCATTTTATCAGCTTAAAAACACACACTTGAATATTTATTGATAACACGCCCTAAGCTTTATTTCTAAGCGTTGCTATAATATCACACTGGTTGTGGCTACAAGATGAAAAGTGAAAAAGACACCAAAAGGTGTCGAGGCTGAGGACACCAAAGTCATAAACAAACGTTTGTGACTTTGCTAAAGCAACAGGTTTGCTGTGTACATTTTATTTCTATAAACCAGATTTAATTGTGCAAACAGAGCAAATATACAAAATTAAATCTTATTAAAAGAAAGACAAATAGAGGAGAATACAATGTAGTCCCTGTAACTTTTTTAGAACTAAGTGTATTTTACAGATGTAGGTAAAAAGGATATGGTGCAACTAAAGTATTCTCTTTAATTAGTTTTTTTTTGCTTCGTCTTGAGACTGACAAATGGGACCATTTACATTCAAAATAAATATTACAATAGCTATCGAAATATACAGAGAACAAAATAAAATTATAGCCAGGTCTCAATATTCAAGAACATCACAAGGCCAAAGTTCGACTAAACTACATAATTTACATTTTTCTGTGATAACAAAGTTATTTCTTCATTGTGCATATGTTGCTTTCTTCAGTAAAAGGTTGGTTAGATGTCCACCACACAGCCAGGAGCACTGGTTCTTATTGCATCAGATATGACCTTTGCTCCAGATTCTCCAATGCCATTCCCCTGCAAACTACAGAAACAGCTTTAATCAGGTCAGACAGATAAATTAACCGATCAAACATATGTGCTGCTAAGAAAACTTACTTGATGTATGTGAGTTGGTGGTTTCCCTTTAAAGCTGTTGCAATGAATATGGCTCCATCCATACCCAGGGAGTTCTCCTGAAGACTGATAATTCACAGAATATGCAACTATAAAGCCTTAGCAGTGCACTGTGTGAACATTTATTGGGACAAATAGTGCAAGCTTCTTGCTGCTTTCCAGGAAATATTACTTTTATATGGTTAATCTGAAACATTTAGAGTCTGACTAACATTAAGAGCAGCTACTATTTTCATTGGATATTTAAACCATAGGTGAGAAGCTAAAAGTTTGCATGTAGCAACAGTTTCATTAATAGGAACTACACCAGACTGAAATACTTGAGAACTATCCTTTAATGTTTCTTTCCGAAAACAAAGGAAGACCTTTGCAGTTTTCAAAACCATGAACTTATGTCAGTGTACAGCTGCCTCAAGATGATGAAGTTTACTGTATCAGAGTCTGAATATTTTAATCAAATTTAAAACTTAACAGAAACTATTGTATGAAAGACTTGAAATTCAATTCAGTTTAAATATTAGTACCTAAATGTTTAAAATGCAGATATGACAAATCATGCATATGAAATACAAACTCCATTGAACATAGTTCCATAGAAGTAGGTTCAGGTGCATAGACTGTAAAAATAAACAAGTTGCAGTCAGGACTTACTTCAGTGACTTGAGGCTTCTGTTGCATTTAAGAGCGTTAGCCAGGGCCTTTGCTCCCTCCATCCCTACAGTGTTGCCGCGTAGACTGAAAAACAGAAAATGTGTTGAGAACAACTGAACAGAAGAATTACTATCTTTGGCACTATGGTATTTCACTTCTCTTTGGTGCTGTTCCAACAAAGAGTGAAACCATGGTTCTTTATAAAGAGTTTAAAAAAAAAAGAAAAGAAAAGAGAGAGCTTCACAATAAAGCGAGGTGTGTGCGCTGCATGACAAAAAGGATGAAAGAGGTTCACAAATGGTCAGCATTCTCTTCCTGTGTTATGTGTTCATACAACTTTAATTTCTGTAATGCTCAGTAGTTTTAGCTTTAGATTTTCTGTTTGAGCACATACAAACAGGGTTGTTTGCTCTGCATTTACCATAATGATACATATACAATATGATTATTTCCATCCAAATGAAATGAAATATCAATTAAAATTCTGGAAAGTTTTGAAAAACAAAAATGAGAACAATTTTTGGGTTAAGCCAATGTTGCTTGGCACTTTAAAACTAGCATAAGAAGGTATTTAGGGGAATGTAAAAAAAATGTAAAAATGAAATGTCTTCACATGTAAAGCAGTCGTATTTAATGATTGGATATGAACAGACATTTTAAAGGAATAGCCTACTGTTAACAAAATCTTTCATTACTGACCGTCTCAGCCAGAAATTGTGAAATTTCTCTGATGCATAGATGTTTCACAGACTTAGGCTTAAATTGTATGAGATGACAACTTTTTGGGTGATAGTTACTTCATGTCATGTAGAAGAATAAATCAAATATAAAAAATCTATTGCAGTGTCTTCTGCATTTAAACTTTCTGAAGCCAAAAATGTCATTAGACTTGGGCATATGGGGCTTCAGCCCCTAATCTTTTCTAAATTTCCCTGGAATCCAAAACAGAAGAAATGGAGAAATAAGTCCTTCCTATCATGTATTGAATCCCAATATGTTCAAACTCAAACACGGGCAATGACTTATTTGTATTTCATGCATGCAGCATCGGCCTCGCACTACCTGGCACCATAGATTGAGGAGGAGTTGATCCTGTTACTTCAGAAACAGAATGGCACCGTTTCATCTATAAATGTGGTTGGTGAGGACTGACTCAGAAGTTCTGAAAGTTTTTTTTACTAGGCACATTTATGAAAGTAAGCATTTCCAAGGCAGACCTTTGCTGATGATCAGGCTATAGCAGTGAGATAAACCCAATCTCAAACTGGGAAATTCTGGTGACAGTAGATAAATAGAAAAATAAACAGCAAGCAAATAAGAAAATTGAGCTCACTGAGATTTGAAAACAAGCATTTGAAAACCAATAGGAACCAAAAAGAAAAAACGACGGTCGGATGCAGATTCACAACAACACACCTGGTGTTGCTCAGATATTTCTGTCTGAAAATGCATAAAATGAATTAATCATCAACATGTTTTTAGGATACAGCTCATCCTCAGACCAAAAAAGTGAGAAATTTCACGAGATTTTGGTTTGACTTGAGAGCAGGACTGAGCGATGACGAATGCAACAGAGAAATGAAACACCCCAAGATTTGGCCGGGTGAGGAGTAGGGTGTCAGATAGGACGTAGAGTTGGCATGGTTTATCACAATTTAGAATTAAAAACAATAACAACAAAAAAACACAAACAAATAAAGTGTTAGAAAAACATATACATGTCATATGACTGTCATCGATGTCAAGGCTCTTATTCCCCCTCAGTGCTTTAATCTTGTTGCTAATAAAAGATAAATTCTAAACTGTAGCAAGACTTCTGATTGTACTAATTTTCTCTAAATTCATATCATGTTGCAAAACCCGACCTACACATGACTGGTACAGCACATCTTGGATTTATTTTACTCTTAAAATATTCAAAATGATGCAACTGTCTTAGACTACAAAGCTGGGCTGTTTCAAGATCCAGCAACGCCGCTGTTTGCAGCTCTTCATGTTTATTCTGTGCTTAAATGTCAGTTCATTTTGATTTAATGGCTGCAACATTATTTCCTGAAGCCGTGACGTCATCTTCAACATTTTACCTGCTTTGTGCGCAGAGAGGTGGAATAACAAATGGCCAGGAGGCTGGCTAGCTTTTAACAGATATCACACAACGGACAGGAGGTTACCATGACAGCTGACTGTCAGTTAAGAAAAAAACAGTTTAAAGAGGAAATCTGTTAAGGAAGACAGTAGCCTAACAAATTGAGAAAGGTGGCAATCAAAGGTTACAACATGTAGTTTGTGTGCGCATTGTTCGCGTTTCAAGATGAGTTGGGTGGGTAGCCGACACAGCCGCAGGCCCCTTCCATACATAATTAATACATATGTAACAATTAATTTCTTCACAATTAATGAATTAATAAAATGGTCAAGGAAGCACCATTTCAGTGCCATGAAATGTCAGGGTGCAAACAGCACCGTGTTGAAATGTCAACCTATTGGAGAAATTTCATCTTTATTTCTGAAACTCTCATTATCATTATTAGTTCCCATTTTGTTTTTACCTGGATGATGTATCTGGTGCGACAGAATATTCTGTTTCTAATGTGGAAACTCTTACCGGGGTAGTGATAAAAAAAAAAGCTTCTCTGATCACGGCACAAAGTAGACCCGAAAGAGTCTTTATTTTTTCATTTGCATTTGACTCTTTAATTATATAACTTGTAAACAGGATCAGGCTTATGTCATGTGTTGCAGCAGCAAGGAGCAAGCCGTGCCTGTGTTATCAGTGAATGAAAATACAGACAAACCAGCAGATTATCCAAACATCTGCTGGTTTGTGACTCAATGTTAATTTCTGCTACTCCTGGTGGAGTTCTGGTCCCAACTGAAATGAACAGATTGTGCCTATGTTTATAAATCAGCGCCGTTATAAGACCTCACTGTTCATGACTTGCAATCATTTGCCCTGCTTATTAAGTTCCTTTAGGAAAATGAATGAAATATAAAAGTTCTTCCCACCAGTTCAATCGTCATTAAGCCAAATCAAATGCAATCTGGTTGTCTACTACTTATGTCAAAGAAAATATTTGATACACCAAAGAGCTTGGACTCACTCTAATGTTTGTAGAGTTTGATTGGTCATCAGAGCTGCTGCCAATGCGACAGCTCCACTCGTACCTGCCGAGACTCCCTGCAGACTAAAAGCATACAAATCAGTGACCACAGGGGTTGAGGGTGGGAACAGAAAACAACTACTTGTTGCACATATAGACTTTTTTTTTTTTAAATCATTCATGATTCATATGTTTAGAGGCATGTGTAAAACTTTTTGTTTTCTTTTTAAACGACCACTTCAAGGCCAACATGAAAAGTAAAAGGATCGAACACCGTAAACAACAGTAATACCAACCATAAGGTACGCAGGGACATGTTGCTTTTCAAAGCTTCGGCAAGAAACACGACACCTTCATTCCCGATTGCATTTTCCTGCAGGCTGCAGCAAAACATAGAGACAAAAATAAACACGTGTTGACAATTGTGATTAACTGTAAATTTCAGATTTCAGATAACTGCTTGGGAACAGACAAGACCACAATCACTCGATGGGAACCTCCAGCTAGTAATTTCTCACAGTGATGTGGTTGCACATTACTTCAACATAATACAGTTTGACATTTTTGTGCAGATCAATATACCATAATTACATTTAAATTGGAATGTGTGGTATAGAGGTGACTGAAAGGAGGACTGTTGATAGGACAGTGGACAATGACAAGTAGATTGTCCTTACTCCAAGAGCTCCATTGTGGCATTGGAGAGGAGGGCATGGGCCAGAGCTCTAGTGGCTGTGGACTTGATAAAATTCCACTGAAGACTGTAAAAAGAGAAGAAGAAGAACACAGGGTCAGCTATGACACATTATTCTGCAGTTTTGGAATAATGTATGTTTAAGCCCTTAGTGTATTGATGCACTACTTCCATTTATCCTTACTTGAGCATCTCAACTCTCTGCTTGACCAGGAGTAAAATGTTTTCCATTTTTCCATTTTAGTTCTTATACAATCATGTGAGAAAGGAACTAAGGTCTTTTTCAATTCCAAGGTTTTGCTTTCAAGAACATCTTTTAAAAGCTTCAAGCAAACTAACTTCTGGTTCTAAACAAGGGGCCTGTGCAAAGAAAGACGGATTAGAGGCTAAACGTGGCCAATTCAGCTTCTGCTCGGGCCTTTCAGTATCATGAAGCTGGTTCATTTTGTACCAGGTTGTATCACCATGGCAACTCATGCTGGAAGCCTTACCTCACCTGATCCTGAGATTATATCAAGTGTAAAAGCACCACCTGCGGAGAAATCAGCTCTCTTAGAAAGTAAAAAAAAAAAAAAAAAGACATCTGCTTGTCATCATTGGAAAAAAAAACTGATCACTAAAATATAAAGGCTTTTCTGTCATCTTTTTATGTGCAGCAAGTCAAAATTGCCAAATTGCACCAATTGATGTCTGAATGTTCATATTCATCCCTATCCTTCTCATAAACTGTTTATAAAAAAAAAAAATTCAAATCACTGAACAATTAAAACCTCGGAGCCCGAATGACAGAATATAAACATATATACTGAGTCCACTGACTGATTTAGATTGCTTTTATATCAAATATAGGATTATTATTGGTCATCTGATGCCAGCTCCACCCGTTTGATATGAGTGCACACAAATCTAGGGTTGGAAAACCTAAACTGACTAACGGAGTTGATGACCAGTTGTAATGCCGCTTTGTGAGATCTCCATTGCTAGGCTTGGTTAGGTCAGATGGATAAAGATGGATACAGGCTTCAGGTCTTACAATTAGTTACATACAACCTCAGATGAACAACACATGAAATATTAAATCGCTTAATTCTCTATTTAAACAAACTAAGCCAAAGTGCAGAAGCAGTGTGTAAAAAAACTAAGTATACCCAATTAGCTTGTATTAGCTTGTAGGACACCGTTTTGCAGCAATAACTTGTTGTAAATGTTTTCTGTTTGATGTGATGTGTCTCTCACACTGTTATGGAGTAATTTTGGCCCACTCTTTTCTAGAACCTTGCTTTAGTTCAGTAAGGTTTGCCATCAGTCACACAGTATATGCACAATATCTTTTACAGTTCCACCATAGAATTTCAGTCAGGTTCTGGACTTTGACTGGGTCACTGCAACACATTGATTCTTTTCTTTTTCAGCCATGTAGTCACAGATTTGCTGTTGTGCTTTGGATTTAGCTAAGCTTTACCTGTCAGACAGTTGGCCTCTGATTTTGACCCAATCATCACCCACTGAGGTTCGTGACAGTTGGTATGAGGGGTCTGCGGTGATATTCTGTGTTTGCTTTCACAAGTGGTTTTGCATATTATGGCAGAACATCAGCGCTTTGGTCTTGTATGCTTAAAGGAAGTTGTTCCATAAGTCTTGGGGTTTGTTCTAGAAAATGTTCTTTATAAAAATATGTTTTAACCTCACAACCCTTCCAAACAAAACATCCTTGTCCAGTGCTTTTTAATTGTACCTTCAGGAACCTTCTGAACATTTCATATGCTAACCGAGGCCTGTAGAGTCTGAGATGAAGCGCTGAAGATGAAGAGTCTGAGTCTGAGTCTGAGATGAAGCGAAGTTTGTTTTTCTCTGAGCATCATGTGGTCTGAACTTGGGATGAACATGCTGGAACATCCACAACTTGGAACTTAAATATTTTCCACTTGTGAATAATCTCTGTCATTGTCAAATGATAGCCACCAGCTTGTTTGGAAATGGTCTATATATATATATATGTCATGTATCATGTATCATATATATTATGGTATATAATCCTTCAATACTTCACACACACTGCTTTTGAAACTCTGCTATTGCCGTTTCCGTTCTATTTCAAATTAAGAAAGACACAATGTAAAATGTCATGTGATGTTGTACATCTGAGATTAAGATCTAATAGACACAAGATGATTCTTCTTTATCATGTCCTGATATATAAAACCTTAGAATTGAGGGACGGTATACTTTTCAAATGTATGTAAAAGCTGTTGTTACCAGTTCAACTGCAGGAAGGGTTTTATATGCAAAATGAATAAACCACATAAAATGTGCTACGATGTAATAGATAAAATACTTTGTATTATCCAAACCAACAGAATAAGAATACTGACAATATTAATCAAATAGAAAATAACTGCTCTGAACATTGGTCTGTTTACTCATCTGCACACTTTTGGCCCTTGAGGTACATCTTATTCAAAATACTATTGTATTTCTATATGTTATCAAGTTGAATCCTTAACACAAGATATTACTATATATTATCATAATTTATGTTACTGTGATGTAAATTTTTTCCATGTCTCTTACTGGAACACTGCACATAGAAAACTACAAATCTATTGTTAACGTGGCCGTGCAATGCAGACATCAAGCTCCACGTTTGGCAAAGATTAGCTTTCTGACAACGGACATATACCATTGTCCACGGAGAGCAGTAAAAATCCCATACAAATATTACCAAAGTGGAACTGTGTGGTTTGGATTTACTTATTCCACGCTCTCTGATCTGTTCCCAGATTTTTGTGTCGCTTGAAAAGCAAATCCCACTTACTGCAAAGAGGTGAGGCCTTGATTAAACTTGATTGCGCCAGCTATCGCTTGAACCCCTTCATCGTGCAACAGGTTGGCTGTGAGACTGCAATGCAGACACAAAAAAAACATGCACACACACGTGGACTTAGATAGATACGATGAGCAATAACACATAATTAAAAAGGGGACAGAATATTCTCTAACTTTAACCCTTTGCGATGGAAAATGAATATATGCATTGTACTGGCTCAATACATGTGGAAGTTTAGTATGTTTCTTATGGAAGATGTTCGTGACCTTCAGTTATTGTCTCAACTCAACAATGAACACTGTGCGAACAAAGCATCTTCTCGTGGTAACCGGGAAGGCCTCTTGATATCAACACTGTGTTATCTTGCCTAGGTCATGTGTACAAAGACTCCCAGCAGCTGCAGCCCTTTGTCTCTCTCTCTCTTTTTGACTGACGGACCTTTCTCACATTTCTCACAAGTAATACATACCTAATTGAAAACATAGTTGTCCTTCTCTTATCAAGACTCACTTGAGAAAATTTACACAACACCTCCACAGTGTCAGACATATAATTATGTTGTGCCAAGTGCCATTTTTAGTACCTCAGCTTGCACACATGGCTTTAAAGTGGGAAATGGATTTTAATTGGGAAGCATGATTATCGTCAAAACACTGGAGCTGCCGAGTGTAAGGCTCTAAATATTATGAATTAATGTCACAGTATTTGTGTTTTTTCATGACATACTATAGTCTTTCCAAATGATAGTGAAGTATTACTCTACACTGTTAATAAGGAGATGACTCACTCCAGGTCTTGCAGAGAGTTGTTCTCCTTGAGGGCTTGAGCTATGTTCTTCGCTCCCTCCACCCCAACTGAGTTCTCCCTTAGACTGAAAAAAGCAAAACAGGGAAATGAAATTGTGACTCTATGTATGTTGACTCTATGTATGTGTATCTATGTATGTGAGTGGCAAATTTTAGCATTTAAATTAATGCTTACTTCAAGGAGACAAGGCCCCGGTTGAGTCTGAGGGCTTTGGTCAGGGCTATCATTCCCCTGTTGCTGATCGAGTTACTCTGAAGTCTGAGGAAATAAAAGGTAAATGCCACAAGAATTGATGTACATACAAGACTTGTTACCATTTTGTTCCACACTCTCTGAATCACAGTAGCATTCCACAAAGCCTAATTGCATTCATGGTACACTCATGAATGTATAGTAAGGAAAATTATTAGGCTGAATGGCACTTCTGAAGAAAGGTTACTGACTGGAGTGAGAGCAGAGTGTGGTTGAGTGTCAAAGCTTCTGCCAGAGCGACCGTTCCTTTGTCTCCAAGCTGGTTACTACAAAGACTGCAGAATAGAAGAAAAAAATACAGCTGATCACTATGTCAGGGCTTCTTTTCCTTTTTAATTTTTTTTTCTTCACATTTTTTAATGCTTGACAGGTCTGAGCTGCAAGCAGGCCAGTTTGAGCAAGATAATTTGGCACTAATTTGCTGAAATAGGCTAAACTTTAGCTGAAAATGACATTTTTCAAATGATAAACTTCCCATGCAACGCAACCTCCATACAGTCACAGAGACTGGCTTTATGCTGATAATCATCTCAATTTTGTATTTTTTCTTTAGCTCAGAATCCGAATCATATCCATTTTGAAAAGCAGTGCTGCCTTGGGGGCTGAACATTTCAGCAAGGGGTTTCCAGCCTTTTTTCTTGGCTCTGTTTTGAATTCCCTTTTAATGATATTATACAGAGGAGATGATGAAACACTCTTTTTATGTCAAATAATGTTTCAACAATCATAAAGAGCAAGTACTTAAAAAAATTATCAGTATCAACATCGATTTGTTGCCTATGTGTCATTTTGGGTTATGTGGTTTCAATGAATTTTTCACATGCTGGATAATGCCTCTACTTTCTTTGGAGACAGTGTTGTAAAGGTATCAATCTTGATGACCCACATACTAGCTCTTGTCAGTATGTACTAATCTAAAGTCAAGCAGATTCTATCAACAAATCTAGCAACAAATTTGTCCATGTGTCAACAATGTTAATACACACCTAAACTTAGATATACAAAAGATATGAAGACAAGATATGAAGACAAGAAATAAAAAGTATTGCATCACCAAGATGAGTAGAGGGAACTGATATATAAACTGATTACATCAACTTTGTAAGAGTCCGATTTGTCTTCAGTGAATCTGCGATCCTTTTTGCTCCACCCGATCCGATCGTGTTCTTCCGCATACTGAAACAAGGAGAATGGACTGAAAATTCCATAACATAAGCATAAACGTATTTCACATTGCTTTTTATGTGGAAGAACATTTGAAAACAACATGCAAACACAATGCAACTTACTTTAGAGATACCAGTTTGCGGTTGCACTGCAGCACCTCTGAAAGGGCCTGAGCACCTTCCTCCCCGATGGCATTACTCTGGAAGCTGAAGAGTGGAATGTGAATAGATAACTTCAACCAGCTTTTCTTTATAGCCCCCCCCCCCCCCCCCCCCCCCCCCCCTCTCAATATTTTGGCACATAAACCAAGATTTTATGCAGTTGTACTTACTTGATAGACATCAGGGCTTGATTCATTTTGAGAGCCTCTGCTAGGAACTTTGCACCCTTTGAGCCAATGTTGTTGCTCCGGAGGCTGAATCATAAACAGTATTTAAGAAAATCTCAATTTTAAATACTTAGCAGCAATGTCTGTACTACAGCACCATGCAGAGGAGGCGTGTAACCTCCTATTATGAACTCAAGCTTTTGTAACTGTCCGTTTGATTCAGGCAAGAAAGGAACCTCACTTGAGAGACATTAGCGTGCGATTCACCAAAATGGCTCGACTCAGGGCTTTGGCACCTTTGTTGCTGATGGCGTTGTCTGCCAAACTGAGTGGATGAATAAAAAAAGTTCACATACATCACATACAACACAAAATATACGGAGTAGTTGCATTCATCCTTCCTGCACCACTCCTATAATCACATACTAACCAATCTGGGTTTTATAAAGCACTGTAATCAGCAAGATACTTAACAATAATTAAAGGGTTCTGTCGTTATCTGAGCAATCAAGCAACCCCATGTGACACAGTGGTTTAGAAATTTTAGACTGCAAAATGCTCCTCACTTGAAAAGAAATTCAACTTTTGAATATGATCTCACCTCATTTTCTGGATGTGGCAGTCTTTGGCACTCAGGAGGCTTCCGAGCAGCTCCATGACATCGTCTTTGAAGTGATTATTCTCCAACCTTTTAAACAGATAGCACAAAAGTTTCTTTCTCCAGAGCCTTGGTTTATTGGGAGATGGTGCTTCGAAGAATTTACCTGAGATGGCTACAATACAGCAGCTGCGGGAGCAAACTTTTAACCGTGGTGTAGTTCAGAGAGCCTGTCAGGTTGGTCTGCTCACTGCACACTGGGGAGACATGCAGCAGGAAGCCCAGCACCACACAGTGACTCCGTGTTAGCTTTCCAGCCAAGCTACCGTGCCGTAAGTCCTCCTCTACACTTCGCAGCAGCTCTGAGTGTTGCAACTCGTGTAAACAGTAAGCCAGGTTGACTGCTCGCAGGGACACCACAGCACCTCCGCCGGCCAAGAGGTCTTGTAAAAACCCAGCTGCCCATGCCTTCTGACTGCCATCATCTTTCCCCAAGGCCAGGAGCCCAGCAAGAGGTTTGAGTGCTGTTGGGCACAGAAGGCCTGTCAGGAAGCGAGCAAACACATCCAAGTGACCATCCTCAGCTTGTTGCGAGTGCTGAAAGGCACTTCTGAAGTGGTTTTGGAAGCCGATCTTTGGCCATGACATGGTGCTCTCTGAGAACAAGTCAAAGATGGCTCGCTTTGAGGAAACATGGTAGAAAGTAGCTGCAAGAAACTCCTGCAGGGTCAAATGTGTGAATCGGTATGTTGTGTGTATGGCGGACTCTCCCCGAATAAGAAGTCCAGAACCAAGACTGCTTTGAGTTAACAGTAGATCTATCCCATAGGCCCTAAGATCCTGCTCACTGAATGTGTACTTGCGTTTCAGGAGCCCATAGAATGCCAGTCGTCCAAGGTTCCCCAGCAGTTTACGATTACTCCCATGAAGCTGCTCTGCTTTTACAGGCTCCCTACCTCTCGGTTCACCCACCTCTGCTTTCATAGAGCAAAAATGGGCATAAAGCTCAGTGCAGGTCTTTGGAAGACTCTCCTGACTTCCACTTTGCATGGTGTACAAGAAAGTGTCAGCCACCATCCAGCAAATGCATGGTATGTAGCACATCACCATTAAGATCTTATTAGACTCCAAGTGGGCCCAAATTTTGCTGCCAAAGTTCCTCTCAGAGAAGTGGTGGTTCAGGAAGATCTGGATGTCTGTGGGGCTGAATCCTGGGATCTCTGTCACCCTGTCAACCAGTCCTCCGGGGATGAGAGCAGCTACTCCTGGCCTGGAAGTCACCCACACTCCCACGTCAGGGAGCAGATTCCCTCGGATGATGTTAGTAATTAAGTCATCAATGGACACTTCTTTCTTTGGGTCATTGCAAGAGGCTGCATCAGAGAAATTCAAAGTGCAGCGAAATTCATCCAAACCATCAAATATGAGCAGGGTGCGGCAGGCGCTACTCAGGACCAAACTGGGGTCTTCTAAATGAGGAAAAGTCATCTTCACCAGCTTTTCTGCAGAAAGCTTCTCCAGGGAGTTCAGCTCGCTAAAGGTGAAGGGCAAGACAAAGTGTACATCTGTACAAATAGCCCCCTGACTCCACTGTCTAATGAAGTGTCGTACCCAGGTTGTCTTGCCAATACCAGCCACCCCAACCGTGAGGGATACTCTGGGAGGCAAACTGACCCGCGTCAGGGGCTCAAACAGCTTCGCCAGCACCAGCTGCCTGAGATGATTTCTTTTCCCTCCTCGAGTCACTCCCACCTGCATCAGGTCATGTTCCTTTTGCTGGAGGTCAGAAAATCCATCCACCATCATTAAAGTTCTTGAGGAGATGTTCAGTTTGGGGCAGCTCACCGAATCCCTGTCTCTGTACTGTTCATATCGACGTAACAGCACCTCTTTGTGCTTCTTCACCACGGTATCTACAGATAAAGAAATGACTCAGTGATTATATAGATATTTGACAAGTAAAGTGCTTTGCAGTGTGCTACCTTTTCTTAAACAGCAGGAAATTGAAGCACACTTTGATTTGGTGTTATGGAAATTTTGGAATGAAACAGCACCCACTGTGCTTACCATTTACAGTAGTTACTTTGCCACATGGATGCCTAAACTACCTACTGAAAAGTGTAAAAATGTTCCTTTTACACTGAGCAAATCCAAAGTAAACACTCACCATGGTTTATGATGAGTTGGGCAACCTGAGAATCCGAGCTCTCTACAAATCCCTGCAGGGCATCAGATCCTTGACTTTCCTTGCCATTGACAATAGCAGTGAGCATGTTAATCTGGTCCTGTAAGTGGCCTGCTTCCTTGATGTTAGTCTCCTCAGCTGAAGTGAACACATCCACCTCTCTTAGGTGGGTTAACATCTCCTCCAAGAAGGAAGGCGTAATAAAGCTTCGTAGCTGGTTTTGGTGCTTTTGGATCCAACTCAGATCTGAACAGAACACAGCATAGAAGAAACTACTGAAAAAGACAACGTGGCGAACAGGGTAAACACTATAACATCAGAAGGTGAGCGCTGTTATTTTTAACATGTCAGCTGGTGGTACAGCTGTGTTAAATTCAAAGCCCACTGTGCCTTTACACAGCCTCAGATGTACTAAGATGTAAACTGATAAAGTGCTTCAGCCTTAACACGATGAAGTACCAGTTGCATTTACTCATTCACAGGATATAATATATTCAGGGAGTAGTGGTGCTGCACTTGTAATCAACAACAGTTCCTGTTGCATAATCTCCTCAAAGGAGCAAACAATTATATCTCTAAAAATATTCCTGCATGTGGAATTTGTGCAGTTTGTGCACTGCTTTCTTGTGAATGAGAATGCCATCTATTAGCTCTTTCGTTGCCTTTTATAATTGCGTTCTTGATTCACCTATTTACCTGTGACACATTTACAATCTCAAACAGGTTAAAAAATAAAATATAAAAATCCAGTGAAGCGTTTATCAGTGTCTGCGCGAAACAAACATTTCTGATTGTTATTTGTTGAGGTCGCCTTTGGATCATTGTGCTGTTGTGAAAGCCTCTTAGATGAATGTCTCTGTATTGAATTCACATTCAGAATTAGCGTTTTAATCAGTGGATTACTTTCTTCCCTCAATCTGCGCAAACAGCCCCTCTTCAGTGGAATGGTACGGCCATTTCTTCATGTCAGAAAGAATGTTGCAAGGAGGAGGTAATTTGATATCCTTTTGTATTCCATTCCTTTGCCACAGGCACCACTTGGCTTAATTTTAAAACTCACCAGGTTATCAAAGTGGCTCTCCAACAATTTTCTATTCCTGCTTCATCAAATTCAGTGTCACTGGGTGCTGAAGCCTATCCCAGCTGCCATCAGACAAGAGGCAGGGTACACCCTGGACAGTTTGCCAGTCCCTCACAGGGCCAGCACAGAGGCAAATGAGACAAAGATCCATACTCGCGCACACTCCCTCCTTGGGACAATTTAGAATCACAAATCAATCTAACATGCATGCTGTGGAGGTTAGCACCATCAGGTCATTAATCTTTGGCATGGGCCTTACAGCGTGCAGTTTGCATGTTCTCTCTGTGCGTATGCGGCTTCTCGCCGAATGCTGTCACTTCCTCTCACAGTCACAAAAACTTGAAAAGATAAAAATACTTGAGAGTATGAAAGTATGAAAAAAAAAAAACCCCAGTGACATAATTATAGTTCCTTTTCAAATGTTAAGGTTAGTCTGTTAAGTTATACTTAGATACTATAAAATAATCCTCCTCTCAACAACTTGTTTGATGCAGCCGTTTAAAACTATGTTTGGTAATAATATCAATGTTTTCAGCTTTAAACACAATCACACCTCTTTTTAAAAAGTTCCAATCCCTCTCCTGAAAAGATGTCGACAATATTGACCAAAGGTGCTTGTTTCTTTATTACCCTTTATGACACAATTTGAACAAACTATGTTTTCTAATTTCATTTGAATAACACCGATTGGCCATATTTCCCTGTCAGCACCAAACGTTCCTATCATCCATCATTCTAAATATTCCAGTAGATCTCTACAGTGATTTAAAAGGCACTTAAGAGACTTGAATAAGTGAAGGACACACAGTGAAGCTCTTACCCTCTGCTTGTGATGTGGCAGAGCAGGACGTGGACTGCAGATCCATGTAGCAGTCGGCCTGCCACGTAATGCGCTTGCTTCGGTCCAGGATAGAATCGTAATGTTCCCTCCTCTCCATGAGAAAGTTTGAGGCTTTCAGCTCTAAATGTTCTGTTTGTCTACGCACAAAAAACAGTTCTTTAATGCGATGATTAATCAATGCGATGGAAGGTTGTGCAAATTTCACAATATTCTCTGTATTGTATCTCGACTGTATGTCATGCATTGATACTTCAATATGTCTGTAGAAAAAAATGAAAATAAACTTTCTGGAATAACCCAAGAAATCACAAAGAGTTTATGAACATTTTGTTCCAGGAAAGTGGGTTAATAAACAGATGGCAATTTATCTTTTTATTCACATGGATGAGAATCTATTCAACAGACGTGACAGGTGCTCTTAACCAGAGCTACCAGCTGCTTTCCTCAGCGTTGTGGCTTCATCTTAGCTTAGTGAAGTGATTTCATGTCCAACTTAAAGCATTTTTTTGGCAACTGTTGAAAGCAATGCCATCTTAGTAGCAGCATGGAGAAAAGTCAATTAATGTTCATATTAGAAAACTTTGGAAGAAACTGGCGTATCTTTGACTACCAGGTGTTTTGAGTACAAATACTCTGCTACAAAGTGACAAAATCTTGACTTGGTCCTTACTCCATCTTGGTGGTCAGTTAACCAGTACCTAATGATTAACTTGAAACCCATGTTTATTGGGACACTGGTGATTATTTAATGTCAGGTTACCAAAATCCAAGTGAACAACTAATTGAGAATGAATGGACAGTTATTGAATAATTACTAAGCCCTTTCTTAAAAGTTCCTAAGGAGAGCTATAAAGTTGACATCAGAGAGTTTCCAGAAAACAGATTTAGACATTACCTTAGGTAATGATTAGTTAATGAATGTATACCAACATACTGACTTGCCTCTTCATGAGAGTTCGGGATTAACTCTATAAAACTAGCAACAAATCATTCAGAGCTACTGTATGTGGAAGCTACTCTGTGCTGTACAGGATTACTGAAAATGGATAAAAGACAATGAATGTTCAAGTAATAGGACACAAATGACTTGTTACTAATTTCATGCTATATATCCTTATAAATCCACCACTAAACATGTTAACTATTAGTTTTGTATTTGTGTTCCTCGTTGTAAAGGGTTATCTTTTCCTATGCATGCTTATACTTTGCATAACATTAGATGGTCACAAATGTGATATCAAGCAACTTTGACACCAGGCAGCCATGTTTGTTCCCCATCTTACCCAATGTTTACAAATGACTTTTCTCAATGGACAAGACCAGACCAAAGTGGAGAGACAGCATATAATGCACAGCACCGTGTTTGGTGAGAACCAAACACCTCATACCAACTGTCAGACGCAGAGGTGATTATTCGAGCTTCGTTTGCAGCCACAGGACCTGGCACCTTGCAGGCCATGGAGTGTGCGTGTGTACCAAAGTTTTCTCGAGTAAAATGTGAGTCATACGTCTGACAGCTAAAGCTTGGCTAAAATTGGGCTTTGGTCCTAACCACAGCAGTAAATCTAGGACGGAATGGCTGAAAAGGAAAACACGATGTCGCGATGACTTCAACCTGTTCGAAATGCTGTGGCAGCAGAACTTTTCATAAACGAAAGCCCACAAACCTCAATGAACTGAAGCAAAGCTGTAAAGAAAGCCAGCCAAAGTCCTCTACATTAATGAGTCTCATGTCATACGTCAAATGGTGACTTCACGTTATTGCTGCAAAAGGTTGTTCTTCAAGCTACTGAATCATTTTTTCAGTGTAATCTGATTGACAACATTTAAAGTTCCTTTAAGTACATCACTTAATATTGTATTTGTAAGACGATGTGAGATTCTGTAGCACACCTATGAAATATGTGTAAAAATGCATTGCATTGTTAGAATAAGTCTTTATTCCAGCATGTTCATTAAAAAGAACAGAGAGTAGGGTAAACAAACACTTTAAGTTAGAACTGAGCTTTTACTGAAATTAGCAGGAAGCTGCAAATGCTTTCCTGTGTGGTTTGCTGGTCCTTGCGTAGCTTCTTACAAAGGAAGCCAAATTTTCAAAAAAAAAAGTAAGACCTCAGACAAAATAGAGACCACTTGCCAACTTCCGCTGTTCAGTCTTAACCAACAGCAATTCATGACACACTCGTGTTGCATTGACACTGTTTGAATGCGTCTCTGTGGCTCAACCGTATCATATGTCCAGTGAATGCAGAGAAGTCCGTAGAATATGCAACGAATGTACCATCAGCAGCAATAGTAAAAAAGGAAAAACAAATTCAGCTCACTCACCATGGGTTTGTTGAAGTTGGCTGCAATTGCCTGAAGGTGGAGATTGCAAAATTCACAGACGACTCGTATGTCAACTCCATCATTTTTCGGAAAACACGAGAAGGTAAATCATAAGTAGAGGAACCTTTAGAGAGTGAAGTCCATTTGAATAAACGCAACGAGACAAGTGAACGCAGACGCTCAAGTCTTAATGCAGTCAGTGCAGTTGCCTGAGATGTAGTTTCACATCGAGGCGTCTTCCTGCCTATCTTGTCTTGTCTTCCTGTGCTGTGGTTAGCAGGTTGAGTGGAGAGAGAAAAAAAGAAAGCGCTTATGCTCTACTTGCGCGTGCAATGTGACATTGTGCCAAACCAGAAAGTTTAACCGAGTCTCGACTCTGCACTTGGTGTTAAAACATTAGGATGCGTGCCGAGACGACAGATGACACATGATAAAGGTTCACCGAAGCAAAGCAACTGTACAGTAGCTTTGCAGCACAGTTTTCTTTATATCCAAGTGGTTTTGCAGACAGGTGTGAAATGACCAAAACTGGGTTTTTTGTTGTTGTTGTTTTTTTTTTTCTAATGAAGCAAGAAAATATTCTTTGAACTAATCTGGGTAGGGTTAAAAAAAAAAAAAAAAAAAAAAAAAAGCTGTCATCAGTACACACAACAATGGACACGACTGTGGAAACAAAAAGGCATCAGACAGAGCTGCGACAAAGCAGTTGGTGGAACCTAACTGCACATTTGGGAAAAGTTTATTTCAACATGCGCATGAACATTGGCAGAATGAACCCAAGAGCTTGTCATTCATGACTTGCGGAGATGATAGGCCGTTTTTCTGGTGTTTCGTGCTAACAGTTGTTCAGCGTGTGAGTTTCTGGCCAAATTAAGTACTTCTACGAGTTCCTGTTTTCACGTAATAATTTTGTAACATTTCAACGCTGCTCGTCTGCATCTATGAATATGCAGAACAAAAAAAAGCTTACACGGTGTCAACAGGAAGCGTTACACTGAACTATGTTCACTCTCTTTTTTTAAAACACTGTCGCTTTTTCAGGACATCTCGTTCAGGAGTGTTGGTGTGGAACAGCTTCTTTTTTTTTTCTTTTCTTTTTTTTTTTTACACCAACACTCTCTCACACAACATTTAAAATATATAGATGTTTACAATAAAACACATTTAATTATCATTCACGAGAAAAATGAAAGGGGAAAGCCCATTTTTACAGCAAACACCAAAAAGGCTTCATCTGTCTTAGCTTGTCTGCATTTACAAAGAATCAAAAAACAAAAAAAAGTTAGAAAAAAGGAACAACACTGCTGTTAACACACTGTTAAATTAGGTTGATTTCACGGGGTTAAGTCTGCTAGGCAAGAGGAAACATCAACAAATATACCGAGGGGGAGGGGGCATCTCATCTCATCGGTAATTTAAGCAAACAAATTGGAATCCTGTGCAACTCATCAGATGAGAAGAGCAACAAGACGGGGCTGTGCAGTCCAACGAGTGAGCAATCTGCTGAGAACAGGTGAAAGGCACAGGGGAGGCTTGTGTGGGCAAACCAAACACACGTAAAAACAGAAAATAGCTCGAAATGCCAAGCAATCTTTCATCTCCAAACACAAACACTCTTCATTTAAAGAAACTACTCCAGTTCTGCGCCTCCCTTTTTTCTCAGGTTCAAATCAGGGTAAATGTAAACAGGTTTGCTTAAAGCAAGCACAAAGAAGTGGTTAAAAACACGTACGACAAGTTAGAGACGTTCACATTTCAGGGACACTTGAACCCTTTGAGTGACTACAATCTAAAAAAATGGACAAAAAAAAAAAACAACACGGAGCAGGGAAACAAGCAGGCTTAAGATTAAACGTGAGCCGAGCAAATATCTTAATCATAAAGCACGGTGTTAAATCACTGCAGTACCAGCTGAGCGTCCTGCAAAAAAATTCAAATAAAATAAAAAGCATGGTCAAATTTAAAGGCTTTATCCACAGTAACATATGCATGTCAACAAAAATGAGCATTTAGGACTCAAGTATTCAAAAAAAAAAAAAAAACAAAACTCCCTTTCATCCTAATTTTCCAAACAGGTAGTAACTAGCAATGTTCACAGGAAAAGGTTGCACCTCCATCCAAAATATCTCACTATGTTGGGGTCCAGGTTTCATGTCACTGGAGCCATGAAAGATGTCACAGTGTATCCAGCCGCACTCTTCAAAAACAATTACAAGTCACGTTCATCGGTGATCTTCCACAAGACACAGGAGGACACCTCTGGTGGCAGTCGTGTCAGAACAGCCCCGCAATCACTTATGTACACATCAAAAGAGCCTCCGATTACCCTCGTCTCTCCGTTGCTCAGCGGAATCTTCCCACACACACACAAGCGCTACCAGGTGGAAGCATGCTGATTGAAATACTGGATTATAGATCAGACAGCCCCTCTGCGTGTTCACTCAGCTCCATGGTGGAGTAGTCCAGCGGACGCCTGAGAATGCAAACAACACAAAAAGACAAACTTTAAAGCATTTATAATATGCACACCGCAGTTACATGCCAGTTCCCAGAGCAACAAAGCATGCAAGTCATGAGGATTTAGCTTAATATCATATCAACAAACTTGAGAATGCATGACCGCTGTGCAGCTGAGCCAAAACATGGCCCATCCTCTTTCAACCTTGAATATAGTTTAAAAAAAAACAAAAAGAAAAAACCAAACCATGAAGCTTTTTTTCTAATCAATGTCGGTCTATTCCGTATTCTATTCTGCACGCTTTCATTCCACACTGGAAGTGTTCCATCCATCCATTTTCCAGCACTTGTCTGGGTCCGTGTCAAAGGGGCAACCATCTAAGCAGATCCCCCCCCCCCATACTTTCTTTGTCTCCAGCCACCACCACCGGGGGAACAAAGAGAGAGAACAAAGTTCCCATGCCAACCGACAGAAACAATCTACCCAGCGGGTTCTGGGTCTGCCCGAGGCCTCCTCCTGGTTCCGCACTGGGAGTGCCTCAGAAGCTTTTGTCTGTCCAACTGTACAATTCAGTCTACTAAATTACCCACTTTCTGTCACTAAAACTCCAGCAATTAATGTCAGTTTAACCACTTTAACACTCAAGTACTTTTCTAACTTCTCATCTTCCATAGTAAAAATCCTCAAACTGTTTGACTTCTTGCTGAGTGAAACAGGATATGTTGATGCTGTGGAGGCAAGGGTGGAAGTGGCAGAGGAGAAAAGGGCCTCAAAAAAGTAAAAGTCTATATTATTTAAAAATAATTCATGGCATAATTCCTACAAGTGAGTTTTAGGCTTCAGGAGTCTCACGTTTCATTAACTGATATCAGGAGTGTGATGTCTTGGGTTGCCAAACTGAATTGTGGGTCTGTTGCTTTGCTAACACATCTTACAGCTGAACACCGAGAATAGTTCCAAGTTTTTGGGTTGCAGCACAGGCAACTGGCAACTCGAGCGAGTCGCCGTCGTTCAATGAGCTCAGTGAGCTGTTTCAATCCTCAACTTGACATGATTTATGAGCCCTGTTCACAGGCTTCACTGTGTGATCATGAAGGAGAAGCATGAAAGCAGACACAAAATGCAGTCAAAATATGTCAGTTTAAAGATGGAATTTGAGAAATCTCATACAAAAGAGACAGAGAGATTAAAAAAAAATAATAAAAAGAGGGGAATAATTCAAGAGTCCTCACCTCCGTCTGTAGAAATATGTGAACAAAGCTGCACCTAATCCCAGCAGCAGGAGCACAGCTACTATCAGCCCAATTTGCAACCCCAGGGCAGAGGCTAGGGGAAAGTTAAACAAAGACAGAGTTACACTTTCAAAAATGACAAATAAAAACACATTAACACTATAACCTACTCATATGCTACAAATCACACAAGCAGTTTTGTAGACAACGGCACAGCTGTTACGTTGTCACAGGCCCAAACGGGGAAGAGTTCCAGTTTCTATGCAGTTTTTCTTTGCCTCCCCTGAACAGCTGAAAGATGTCATGCCACTGCTGTGAAAAACAAAAATTTCATATGAAAATGTCATCACGCTGACCAAAGACAACTTCAGAAGCCACCGAAAACCTAAAGCAACAATGTGGCGTAATGTTACAGGACCCATCAAGAATGAGACTGCAGATTTTCACGTACAGTGAAGAACAAACATACAAAAATATAACGTTCCAGTTCATCTGTAATACGGATCGGTTGCACACAGATCTGACTTGGCTAACTGAGGCGTCACCTGGAAGGCAGAGATGATAAAAATAAGGTTTTATGTCACATTTCAATTTCTGATGAACAACCCAACATGATTAAATATGTTGGAGATTTCCAGTTGCTCATGAAGCCAACGTCTGGGGTATAATATAGATGTTATATTAGGTTTATCATAGGAATCAATCCAAACTTCAATCTCCTCTGATTTATAGTCTGCGCAGGCCAAAAGGGAGAAATGATTACGTTTGTGTTCTTTTTATGATTATTAACACGTCAACGACTTCATCAATGCAGCCATGCAAAGCAAGCACGACTGAAAAATATAGCTAATACAGTTACTCTGCATCTGTCGACCATCCTGTTCTGGTTTTTTTTTTCTTTTAAAGAGCAACAATTTAAATCTGTTTGTAAAAGGCAAAAATGTCTCCCCCCACCCCCCTTTCTAAAATTCTTTAATGAGCCACCTTCCTTCATCTTATGCTTGACCTCTTAGTTGTCTCAGTGTGACGCAGAAGTAATTTATTCCAGTTTTTAACTCTCATTTTGCTATAAAACTGAACACACACTGAATTTAAATTATTTTTTTTTGAGTCATTGCTCTCTTCATACACAGTGTGTGTAGCAGGCTTGCAGGGCTCCATCCTCACCTCGCCTGTGTTAAAGTGCTAACTGAATTTGCTGCCATTGTACTTGAAAAAGGTGCCGCCTCCCCCCTTCCCCTTTTCTTTACATGAGTGCATTCATCACTTTCAACATGGCAATGACAGGTCACACATGAAGAGCTGCAAGTGCTACAATTGTGATTAATTTCAAACACTTGTTTGAACTTCAGCTTCAATGAACATTGATGAAAATGATTTGTCTTGGTTTCCAGTTATTCTTTTTTTTTTTTAAAAAGAACCAGAACCCCACATGTAATGGTGTTAGAATGTATAAATGGTATAGATAGTGCTGTGCAGTTTTCATCAACACGATGTCAGCTCTGTGAGCAAACCGGCTGTCCTTTGACATTCCTGTGGGTGATTATTATTATTATTTTTTTTCCTCTCTTTTCTTTTGAGCACATCATCCGTAAAAATAAAACATAAACGCCACGGAGACATGAATTAAAGTTTGACATTCAACAAATGAATTTATTTCGCGTGCAATAATCTTCCCCCAGATGGATAAAATAACGGCACCAGTGGAAAACCGACTAAGCATGGGAGATTCATAACAGGGTCACATGGGAAATATGAACAGATTAAGAGTTTTCATTCCCCAAATAGGTGTTCATTTGGCTCGAATGCAAGCTTTGCATGACTTTGTCAATACTGAAGAAAAACGGATGCACTTGAAATGCATTCTGCATGTGTCCAAACAGCCCATTCTCCAGCATACATTTACCTGAACACATACGAAGGAACGGTGTCTTGTGCGTTGTTTCTTGGCAAGTGCAACTCATTCCATCTAAGATTCTTCGCCTAACAGAGAGTCAAACACTTGCCATTCAGCCTTTGTCTGTTTCTCAATGAACTAAAAGCTGGCGTCATATGGTGCTGTGTCATTTATGGGGTTGCTTGTGTCATTTATGGGATTGCTTTAACTTAATAAAACATCCTGGCCTTCTTTTTTGAGTATCCCGTATAAAAACGTATAAAAATAGAGCCACAGTACAACATACAGTAGCAGAAGGGGAGTCACACACTTGACAAGGCTTTACAAGGCTTTACAATAACTGCATTTACCGCACGAAAGATGCCGGTTAAAAAATGTTATCTGTGAGAAAGTGAAGAAACAGGAAGACGGTTTCAAACACCTGCAGTGTGCTTTGTGACGGGAAATCTTCATTCTAATGTGTGGAGCTTCAGAATAAGACACACAGGGAGCATGTGTGTGTGTGTGTGTGTGTGTGGGGAGAAAGCTTCACACTGCACAGGTAGACTCTACTGATGATGACGATGGTGTCTGACTGATCTACTTTTATCCAAGAAAACCTTTAACTACGTGGATATTTCAAATTAACCATTTTAGTTATTTTCAGTTTTTATTAAATTAATTGTCTGTTTAAAGATCCAACATGCCGATGCTGACTGATACTCAATGCAGCTCATTAGTACCCTTCTTCTTTTTATGCCATGATAATGAATAAGGTGCGACACTGTGTCATTAAAAATAAACCAAGTGCGTCACCCTGGGGAGCTGGAGATATGTCTCACCTGTGCCTGTATAGCGGTCAGTGGTGGGAGAGGAACAGGCGTCTGCCTGAGAAGGTGAAGGATTCACGTGCGATGTCTGGAGGATGAGGGTCTTCTGATGGTCCGACAGCGCCTGGATGTTCCCCCACACTCGCAGCCAGCCAGACATGCAAGAAAAGTTGGCCCCTTGAAAAGGAACATGCAGACAAATGCTTAAATGTAACTCCTAATGACGTCTTTTCATTTGGCTAAAATTCAGCCAATGGAGATGTAAACCTACAATTTAATGGCGCAATTCATGAGACAAATTCACAAATTCACAGTTGCTATGGCATCACTATTGAGTGATGGTCGTCTTTTGTGAGTTGCTACCTTATCAACGAATTTGAGCCGTCTATTCATGCATTCAGGCTGCTTATTCAAAATGTACCTGCCCTGAGATATAATGATGTGCTTATGGTAACGATGTCGAAGGTCTGTTGTCTTAGATTAAACAAAAATTAAATAAAAACAATTGAAAGTGCCTCACCTTGAAGATACAATGCTGAAATGCCACAGCGACACCTCTGCTCCAAGTAGTCAGCCACCTCTGCTACTTTCCTCCCATGAATTAAACTATTGCAGTCTGGAATGAACAGAAACAACTGTCAGCGGTTACCGGAAAGTCATCATATTAAAATAAAAAAGCATGAATTGACACTTTCAAACTTTTCATAGACTAATTTACCCCCCCCCAAAAAAAAAAAAGTAAAAATGCATTCAAATGACATTAGAGATGCAATTAAAACCGTGCTCTGTGTTTAAAAGTCATGCACCTCATTTGTTAATGATATGGGAGCAAAATCTCTAGCTGATAATGCAGAAAACAGGAAACGGTTCAGGTAACGTGTCGATGTAAAAAACGCCAAATAGGGACTGGGTAACTGATGGAATTTTATAATCAATCATCGTTTCCCACCACTGATTATGTAAACATTGCCCTGGGAGTTGTGTATATAGGAAAAAAGTATGTTTACATGACTCAACCGCTGTGCACCAGGACTCCGCTCATTTAAAACTCTTCAATATATAATACCGTATCAGTCTGGTATCACTGCAGGAAAAAAATAGATCCAGGTTCAGTTTCAGATGTGGGGTGGGTGAAGCCATTCAAATTGTTGTGCGAACACTTAGAAATCAGTCAAAGATTTTCTGATTATGCGCACGGTACTTCTTGAAGCTTTGAGAGAAAGAAACATGACCTCCTTTCAGCTCTTGAAAGACGTTTCACCTCTCAGGGAAGAGGCATTTAATCCCCGAGGTGAAAAGCTATCAAGAAACAAGCTTGTTAGGAAGTTCCAATGATCTGCATGACAGAGAATTTGCACAAATTCCCCAACTGTGCGAGACGTTTTTTTTCTTTTATGCCAAAACAGAGCAGCCTTTGTTCATATTGTCCAAATCTCAGAGAGCTTCACCACTTGCGACGCACATTCATGACGATCTATGATAAATGTTATGATGTCTTACCTCCTGACTGCTCTTGCCAGTCTTTGGAAAGGGGTCCGAGGCAAAGATCGATTTGACTTGAGAAGGCTGAACTCGGACAGAGGTTGGTGCTGTGAGGTGTGGGAGACGAACTTGTCCAGGAGGACGGGCTCCTAACCTCACAGCATGAACACCGGCTGAGAGAGACAGGACCAGCTCCCACTGACCTGCACAAACAGTCCCACAGGAGCGATGGTGGTTACAAACCAGAGATTTATATATCATTATACAGCAATACATATAGTGACAATGACCACATGTCATGTCTCATTACATTAGTCACTCACTCTCCATATGTTGTAGAGCTGTTAATTTAATTTTGGGACAGCACAACAGTTAGTCTAATCCTAAATTAAGGGACTCTGTACATGCACGTGGTTCTTAAGTTACATGACACAGAGAAACGTCTTTGTTAGCCAGTCTTTGCAAATATAAATGGCTGTCATTGTTTAGACTGATACAAACTTCTCTGTTGCAGGGCAACACTCATAACAAACAGAGTGTGCGAGCACTCAACTTGAAACTAAAAATGTGTGTCGTGTGGTGCAGAGCAGGTATGTAAATGAATGTTTTTTTCATTATGAATCTCCGAATCGACTGCAACGGTAAAAAGAACACTTTGTGCAGCCAATAAAGCTCGGACCTGTCGGTGCATGTCGTGTGCTGAAGGGTGGGCCTCCTGGATGAGATTTGGGCTTTTTTTTTTTCCTTTCCACAGATGTTTCATCACACTGAGATTTGGGAAATTTGGAGGCCAAGTTAATGCCTTGTTCTCTTTCTAATGTTCCTCAAACAATTTCATTCAGGAACAGTTTTTGCATCGTGGCAGGGCACATTCCTTGGCTTGCTTAGTTTGCACAGTTCATCCTGCTGACACCTCTTCCAAGTAAACAACACACAAGCACAAAATCCACCACATGACAGGGAAGAAAATATGATTCATCAGACCAGGCGACTGTCTTTTATTGCTCTCTGGTCCAGTTCTGACACCGATATGCTTATTGTAGACTCTTTCGGTGCTGGACAGTTGTCATTATTGAGTCTTCAGATAAGGCCTTCTAACAGGCTTATCTTCCAATACATCAACCTAAAGACCACTTTTTACAAAACATATTCAACACATTTATCAATGCCATACCAATAAGATAATGAATGCCATTTAGTGGTTTTAATGCTGTGTCTTTAAGCGGAGTTAAAAGCTAAGTGAAAGCACTTAACCTTTACTAAGGTCTATCTGAAGGGACCCTCTGATGAGCATCTTACTGTATCCATAAAAATGATAATAGAAATGATGGAGTAGGAGCCAAAGCCAGTTAATTCAACTATGATAATTAAATCTTTCCGATGCTTCCCTATATTGCCGTGCAACACAGCAGATGGTTATTCCAGGCAAAGCAGATTTCTAACTAATGTAAAAAGTGAACCAGTTGTAATGCCAATACTTAAAAGGAACCAATATCTTATATCTAAATGTACATTAAGTCAATATGCTTTACTCGGGAAGTATTAATAAATTAAAATATCTGTATGTTACTTTCAACACATTTTATCTGTAACTGAGTGAATCTGTTAAAGCACTTCATGACGATTGGCACGGTGTGTTTTTACCGAAGAGCTGGCATGACATGTCTCCCTCTGGTGGTGGACAGAGAGGAAAGCAGCTGTTGGTTTTCACTGAACACCAGAACATCTCTGAGGCTAGAGTTGGTCAGTGCGGTGCCAGCCCTGCAGACACTGAACAGGTCATAGCACAGGACCACTGCACCTCGGGCTGGCACTGTGGAGCCCTCCGGGAAGGTTTGATCTATGCAGGGGAGAGAGTGAAGCAGAGCACAAAGTAAGGACGAGAGAATGGAAGGAGGCAAGGTTTAAGCACGATATGGGAAGTATTTGGTCCCTCTGCAGCCAGGTCTTGCACTTCCCTCACCTGCTCCGGTGACATTTCCAACAATGTAAAACCCATCGTGGTCAAGAGATCCAGTCAAAGGAAGTGCAACGACTGTCCCACTGCGCCCCTGGTCAAACACAGAGAGGACTAAGCCCCGCAGGTCTGTCATGGGTGGCCCGTGCAGCTCCACGAAGGCCCTCTGCTGGCTGTGATTGGTCCAGTAGCCACTCGCCACCTCAGTGATGACAACACCTTCAGGGGCTGGGGGAGGACGAGGGCAGCTGTTTTCCCTCAGTGGGGTGGGTGGAGCCACCTACAGTGATCGTTAGAAGTCTTATGTTTAGAACTTTTAACATGATTGTGATGTACTGCATAGAATTATTTAAAAAAAAACAAAACAAAAAAAACAAAAAAAAAAAAACAAAAAAAAATCCCTACTGCTGTATCAAGTTTTGGGCTCAACAGGATGAGAAAATGCTCCTGAATACCTAGACCTATTAACGTAACTGCTAATAGCTTTATCAATAAAGACCTCATCTTCTTTGTGGTCCTTTGTACTCACAGAAAAAGCAGACAGGTCAAAGGGGTATAGGCCTCTACAGCGGCTGAGAGCCTCATCACCAAGCAGAACCTCTGGGTCTTCCAGCAATGGCAGCTGTCCTGGAGTCAGAGCTTTACTCAGCTCCTGTGCCTCCTTATCGGATCCCCTCTGTCGGTACACGACTGCATCCAACAGGCCTTTAGTAGGGATACCCCTTTGGGTAGCTGACGGTGGGCCAAAAGGACTGCGGTAAAGCGCCACAGCATCTGGTCCATTCTGGATGGTGTTGGGAGGCAGACGAAGTGACGGAGCTGGCACCAACCTGTCACTGCCCAGCAGAAAATAACCTTTGGCAGTGGTGAAGTGTCCACTCAGACTGATCTCCCGGTAGGGTTTGTTGTTGTGTGCACTGAACAGCAGAATCCAGATTCCCTGCAAGGAAACTCTGCGACCCGATGGATGCCAAAGCTCGATGTACTCTCCATCCTCAGCTGCACCGGGCGTATCGGTATTCAGCTCATTGATTAGGAAGTCACTGTTTCCCCAGGGTGGGAGGTGAGGTGGTGAATCGGTTCCTCCTGGAATCACTAAAAAGGATAACAGAAAAAAAATGAATGGGTAAAGAAAACTGAAAAGAAATTAACTAAATATAACACACATACATATACTTGATAATGTCTATTAGAAAATACTGTGGGACTCTCTCATACCAACCATCCATCCATCCATCTTCTACACAAGCCTAATCCAGTTCAGGGTTGCGGATGGACAGGTTGCCAGTCCATCACACAGAGACAAACTAAACAAACAACCATGCATGCTCATATTCACTGCTAGGGACAATTTAGTCACCAATTAACCTGACATGCATGTTTTTGGATGGTGGGAGGAAGCCGGAGAACCCGGAGAGAACCCACGCATACATGGGGAAAGGCCCCAGCTGGGATTTGAACCAGGAACCCTCTTGCTGTGAGGAAAGTGCAGCCCCTCTCTCATAACATATGATGCGAAATTACAAAAATGCGAAAGTATTCCTGTTTATCGGGCTGCAGTGGATTGATGCAAAAATGTCAACCTTTCAATCAAGCGATCGCCTACGCATTTTTTTTTGTTTTCAGTTTGCTTCAGCGAACAGTTTAAACTGTTAAGTGTGCTGAGACCTTTTAACAAGACTGAAAAAAAGTTAGCAGGAAATTAAGGGGAATGAAAGGGTGACACAATCGTTTCAAATCTACCACATTATGAGTTGAAATATTATCCGAAAAAGAAGTTATGAACCTCAAAGCAGCATTTTCCATTTATTTCATACATTTACTGCAATGACACTTAATAGGAGGGACGTAGATGATAAGTACAGTAATCAAATAGACCCCACTTTACGCGCTCTTTAAGCAATTCCAACAAGTTATCAAACTTAGCCTGATTACACCTTGGGGTGGTCTAATCACCAACACTGATGAGAGGTAATTGGGAGAGGTTTAGAGCCCTGGCGTCAGGTCTTCTCGCTCAACTAAAGAGCTGATTGCAGATATTGGAAGGTATCGTGCTATGAAGTGGAGCCTTCTTAAAATCACAGGGAATACAGGGGAGAAGGTTAGCAGAAACAAACAACCCTTGGTTCACTCCACTCCGGAGGTCAGAGGAGCAGCGTTCCACAGCAGGAACTCAAGGCCAGCAAAAGATGGTGTGAAGGACGATCGGAAAAGTGTGGAAGAAGTCAGAAAACACAGTAACACATTTCCCACGGTGGTAATCAACACCCCTGTGGACACGGTGTGGTTAGGACACCGCAGCATTTTTCATCTCCTGCTGGATAAGAGCACCATGTCTGCCTTGCTTTCCCAACTGGACATATACACACCCTGCAGTACAGAACAAGAGCGGACAGCCAGGGGCAAAAAAAAAATCACCCGGATTGTGGCCTGTTTTCTGTGTTTCCATCAGGAAGATTGCAGCCTGAGGAGCAACATGGCGAGGCTTAAAAGGAGCTTCTTCCCACAGGCCATCCGGGTGCTCAATGAGAACACTGCTTGGGGCTGTCCTCTCTTCTCTCCATCAGTTATAATTACATGTCAGACTCCAGTTCTTGCCTTCCAAACCCTTTCTAATTCCAAACTAAAACCAAGTCTCAAGTCTTAAAGAGCTCATTACAGATGTGTCGGAAAGTGAAGCCTGACCAAAATGTACCTAAGTCAAGCTGGTACAAGAGAGACGTCTACGGAGCCAACGCTTGCTTTCCTGCTAAATCTGACCGTTTATGGACATATAAACAGTAAATATATAAAAGTCTGTTTATTAGTTTGTCTCTGGAGGAGCACTGCTGATAAAAGCTGAATGCTATGTGTTTTGTATTCCACTCCATCTTTTTTAAAATGAGTCTTATCCCAGGGCAACTTGGAGCAAAGCTACCAGTCCATGCTTAGTATGGCATCGGTATAAATCTGTATGAGACTGAGGTGTATGAATCCAACTCAGACACTGAACTATGCTACCAATGCGCTATAATAAAGTCTTCTTACATATTCAACAGATCTTGAAGTTCAAAAGATGTTTTTCTTCTTAAGAAAAAGGCATTTGAGATTAAAATCTCTCTACATGGATCTCTAATGGAGCCTTTGGTCAGATTAAATCATCTTCATAAGGATCAAAGGGGATCTTCTCCGACCCAGATCTTATCTTGCTAATATCATATATACAGTTTGTCGCCTAGTATTTCTACACACTATAACCTCATAGTTGACGTCAAATAAAGCAGAACCCTGCAGCTATTTGTAATAAAACACCCTCCATGCGGTGAATCACAGCTTTCCTTTATTGCGAAAGAACAATCGATTTCTTTAAAACACAGATCCTCATTCATTTCTTTTACGAGCCGTTCCTTCTCGGAAGAACCCCAACTCCACTGTTGTGAAAGAACTTTTCATGCTTTGCCTGAAATGAAACTAAACCACAATGAGCCCGATCGATCGGAAGATCCAGTTCTACTTTAAGAATCAAAAGGAAAAAGCAGCTACGTAGAAAAGGAAGAAATACGAACAGAGAAACAAAAGGCCAACGTAAATAGGCCAATAATAAAAAATATTGTATTACAAACTTAAAGCAGCTTTATGGAGTTTCAATGGGGGTATTAGTACATGTAGGAACTGTAATAATATAACAAAGCGGTGAAACTCAGGGCTACAGGAGCAAGATCATCCCATCATGAGTAGCAAAATCCTTCCCTCTGTTGGGTCACAATCTTGACCTGGACTTAGATATCATTGCTGAGTATTTCAAATGTTTGAGCACCGCAACAGACTGCCATCTAGCTCCATTTCATTCAAGAAACATCTACTACAAGTGCCGGCCCCCGAAACTACGAAGCTCACTTTCTACCTCTCGAAATGGAGCACAACACGCCAGGAGAACATTTTAATTCACTCGAGATGCCCTCGAAACATGGGCAAAGGCATGTTGCCTCAGGCCTAAACGTATGAGTAATGCATGAAGACAATCCAAACACTTACCAGTGCTGTGAGGGCAGATCTTTGGCCAGGGGCACTGGTTGGGCTGTCCGGGAGTTTGTGGGGCCTCCCAGAAGATACCAGGATCTCTACTCCAGGTAGCCACACCACAGCGACTGAGGTAGAAGCCTCCCTCTCTCAAACTGACAACATAATTCAATCATTAAGAAACAATGGCAATGAAGTGACTCTTACTGCGATTAAAAGAGATGTATATTAGATATGGTTTAGTGGTGGATGGAACGTTACATTTTTTGCATAATGGAAAATCTCATGCAGTCCAATACCGATATCTTTGAAATGGATATATACCACTTCAAATGCTTGGTTGTCGAATTAAAGTGCAAACATTATTTAAGCGTGTGCGAGTTAGTGTGAGTAAGAGACTATTCTTGACTGCTGCTAAACTGTGATGACACTGCAAACCAAAGAGGAACTGAAGTCATATGCTGACCACGTCCTTCCATTTGAAAAATCCACTTAATTTATGGCATTGCTGAACACTTGAAACCATAGAATAAAAAATAATGACTGAACATTGCATACATAAAAAAAAAATAAGCAAAAAAGGAGGTTGTTATTTGGAATATACGTCATACAACTTGGGTAGTTTAGCTTTCAAAGGAGTTTGTAGGGATCAAAATGTCTTGCCTGGTACTAAGCTGGTATGGCTGCCTGCCTGGGATGAGAGTCTCTATGAGATTGGCACTTGGCTTGTTTCCAGGTCCAGCAAACACAAATGCATCTAGAGGCTGTATCTGGCTCAGTGGACTCCCCACCGGGAAGTCTGTAGCTCTGCCACTGTAAATGGCCACAGCGCCAGACTCATCTCCTGAGAGGAAACCGAAACAGGAACAAAGCATTCCTAATGAAATTATTCAGTAAATGGAATAAAACCAACCAAAGCACAAAGCAGTCGCCCTTTGCTTCCAAACTGAAAGCCTACAAAGCTGACGCAAACGAAATATAATACACTACTTAATTTCAAGTGTAGGGCAAATCAAACTATTCAGAGCACTGACCTTTCATGTATTTCTTCTCTATGGTCACAGAAATCAGACCATTTCTGGAGGGGTCCACATCCACACTGACACTGACCCTATCTGTCTTCCCATCCAACACGACCAGCACGACAGGACCTGCAGCTGGAGCCTCCCTCGTCAGTTCCACAAACCCTTCCACCTGTCCTCCGCCCAGCTTCAGCTCAGTAATCAGAGGAATGTTTGGCGCAGAGGTAGGCGGAGTGCAGTTGTTTCGCTGACCCGGGGAAGGCGAAGACACCCGAAAGCCCCACTGCTCTTCAGAGAGAAGGCACCTCTCGATTGACTCGTCCCCCTCAAGTGCCGCTTCGTCCTCAACAAAGGCCGGCTCCCCCGGCGTCAGAATTTCAGCCAGGAACTCTGCGCCTCCAGTGCGGCGAGTCATGTAGACGACAGCATCCACGAGCCCGACAGCAGTGACGTTCATCTTTTCACTGTAGCGGGCAGCAGATGTGTGGTAGAGGACGACGGCGTCTGGGCCGTTCTGGACTGTGTTTGGAGGCAGAAGGATGGCCGGTTTGGGGAGCATGTCCACCGAGCCCACCAAGAAGAAACCTCTATCATCTGTAGTGTGGCCCTTGAGGTCCAGCACCTTGTAGGCTATATTTCCATTGCCATTATAGAACACGAGGGTGTAGCCATCCAGGGAGGCCCGCTGTCCACTGGTGTGATACAACTCCACAAACTCAGTCGTGTCCAGTCTTGGGTTGTCGGCATTGATCTCGCTGATAATGAGGCAGGGGTCACCGCTAACCGCCCCCACCAGCCAGAGATACATGGCACAGGCTAAACCGACTAGCATCATTCACAGCTTCTTTCGAAATGCTTCAACAGCAGGGACAAGTTCTGCAAGAAAAAAGGAAAAAAAAAACAAAAAAAAAACACCAGTTGCATTACTCAGCAAATGAAAATAACTCAGTGAGTAAACTCCAATAACATTATTTAAATCAACGGGCCACATAAAAAGGGTGATGAATGCTGTGTAAAAGGGTTGCTCCCAGTAATCTAATTTCATTTAACCACTCGGAGAGCAGACTTATGAGTAGAAACCTCATAATATCATGAATGGGTCCTCTATGGGTCTATTTTTTGTTCATGGTGACATTGGGAATGCACGTCTTCTGCATGAGTCATGACATGTTGCGAAACTCACTGGCAAGCAGATGGAAACTTTGCATGAAATATAGAAAAGCTTTGGGTGCGTTTGGATAGGATTACACAACTTAATGGACACACAGCCCGGAAATAAATCCCAACGATATGTTTGAAAAGGTTTACTTTAGCGTGGCATGATGCAATTTGAAAATCCCAAGTGCTTTTAAAATCCCTCGAAATCTTCACAGCAGCAACGTTAACTATAAAATGTGTCTTCAAGTGGCTACACTGGTTTGCACGACAGTCCCTCTAAATAAGGGTGGGAGGGGGGGCTGTAGTTATTATTCTGCCCCGAAATCATCTCCCATCTTCCGACAATTATTCCAGTCACGGTTAGGCAGCTATGCCTGCATCTTTCCGTCGAAAAAAAAGGCTGTCAATCTGCTTTCCAGCGCTCAACACAGGGTCCCAAAAGGCGTCGCAACTTACCTTGTTTTCTCGCTTGCTGTGGGTCAGGTATCGCCTGTTGGGCTGTCGGAAGTTTTCAGCTGAATGTAAAATCGTCACCAGCTTGAGATATGATTAGTAAAGTTTGTTTTTTGTCCTCCGCCGCTCCCGTCATTCACAAAGCAGCACTTTCTCTCTCCCCCCCCTGTACTGTGGGCGGTCATTGGCTGAGGGGGATGATGCCTGCCTGGGAATAGATCTTTTTCTTCTTCGTTTTCTGCGGCTCAATTCACAATTCTGCCATCACCCCGCTGCTCAAGAGAGAACCAACAACGCAACGAACAGCAGCAAGAGTAAAAGGCTGGCTAAACTTCATCGACTATGTGTCTGATCCATGAAAAATGTGCTGTTTGTTCATCTTCATAATATATCCGCGAATTTATCTCAAGACGCCTTCAAAGACCTGAAGGGGGCCCCTGACCCCAAAGGGAAGCGGGTTCAGTAACACTTCAAACCCAAGCCAAAGCTCCGCCCAGCACCAGTCTGTAGCCTCTGTTCCGGTCAAATGTGCCACTGGTGAGACTAATTAAATGTGACCTTGATACATATGTTTAAAGCGACCTATGGGGTACAATCCAAGATTACCAGGTATTTTATATAGTTCGTTCAACAGGATTAAGGAGACTTTATTGGGATTTTCTTGCAGCAACCAATAGGATAATATGAAATGTCTAATACTGACAAAACGTTGGTTTTCTAAATTAGGTTCTGTACAGAAATATGTCATTTATTGGGCTACAGGTGTTTTTTCACTTTTAAAGTAACTGTAACATGATTTTGTTTTCTTACTCTACTATTCATACATTATGCAAATGAATAATTTTACATTGTTTCTCGTCAATTTTGTTAATATTTAAAAAATACATACCCTACATAAAAATGTGCAGCAGTGCAGTAGCTGATGTATCTCAGAAACTGAATGAAATGATCAAAAGCATGAAAACTCGGAACACTTGATCAACTCTCAAATAGCATGAGAATGGATTTTTCTTTGCAGTGTTTACTTCTGCTCTTTTTGGGAAAAGAGTAAAACGTGGAAATGGCTATTTTCAAACCTTACCCACGTAAATGAACAGGCAGTCTGACTTTTTGTTAGGTCTTTGTTGATATTTCTAATTTCAAGTTAAAAAAAGATTCCATGTTCAGAGGTTCTGTAGAATGTGTGGAAGTGGCTACCTGAGCTTTTGCTAAAAACCCAACTAACGCAACTTATTCCCAGAGTATGACCCCAAATCCAGACAAGTTGAAGAGGAGACTTCTAAGATGTAGAGCGTGTTCAAATTGGAGAGCAAAGGTAAGAAAGTTTAAAGCGCGATCACTCAATCTCCACTGGAATTGTGATGGCACTGCAGTGATAACTGTTTCGCTGACACATGGCTGCAGGAACCTGTTCAAAACTCCAATAACTTTCTACCAAGCTTTAGCTTTTAGTTATTAGTTGTTCTACAAATCAAAACAAAGACATTCGACAATGCTCTTTTCACCCATTATACTCAAGGCGACTGGAACAAACTGTGTAACAAATATAGAAACGAATATAGAAAATGGATGGATGGATGACCTGATTGGAGGGACTGCTTGTGTCTAAGCCAAGAGTTTTGTTTCTGCTTTCAACTGTCTTAAAAATAGCTGCGTGACTTGTATGTGCTTAGGGAATTTACAATATGTTGACAATGCAGAGAGAGGGATTTCTTCCACTTTCATCATACTTTCGTCATGCTAAATGAACATTTCAATGATCTGAATGTTTGAAAGAAGTATGCTTTTTAAAAAAAATATATATCTGGTGATTAAGTTTAGAATGGCATGATATGGAGGGAATTTGTTCCCAAGCTTTTGCACGAAACAATTATTTTTTTAAATTTTTTTTAAATGATCTATATTGTTCTCAGTTTTGGACAGTCCTTTTGTATCCTGCTCTAAATACAACTGAAACTGTTTCCACTGAGACTCCGAGTGATGAACATTTCTTTATGGTTTAAGGGAAATGTAACTGCTCAGGTGCAGCTGGGAGATAACCTAATAAAGAGAAATATTCATGCTGAACAACTACTTATTTCTTCTTAAAATTCAGCTGCTTGATATTTGGCTGAAAACATCTGCCCTATGCTGTGGGCTCAGATGACCAAAATATTGTTAACCATTACATATCGTATATCAAAGGAACCGTAAAATGGCTTTAACCCCAATCTTGATATCTAGGTGGATAGGCTAGATATTTAAAAAGGCAAGATTTGTCACCTTATAATATACATAACTGGTGAGCTGACAGGGTTTGTGTAAACTCACAATGTATATTCTTATAAACAAGAGGCAGAATCAATAGAAGATGCACCATCCATCCATCCATCCATCCATCGGCAGCAGCTTGAGCAGAGAAACCCAGACGTTAGAGGATGCACAGTTCCCTCTATTACTCAGAAGTCAGCACGCTTAATGACAGAGATTTTTCCATTGACAACAAACAAACTCTTATGATGTAATCTGGGAGATTTTTACCTTTTGAAGATTTGAACTTTAATACCTTTTAACACCACAAGATGGCCCTCAAAGCACAGGAGTGTGTTCTATTGTTTGCACTTTACTGAAGACTTAAGTGAACTGTCATTTGGAGAAAATATGCAACATCCCTGTAATAACTCCCTGAAGCTCCTAATAGGTGTTTCTAGTTCTAATCTGATATTTGTGTTGCATATGTGGTGTTCCTTGACAAAACCTGGTACATTCAGTCAGTGAGAAAAAGGTCAAGTAAAATGTTAATGATTGCACAATTTGTGTGGGCACGGCATAAGCAAGACAGTGCAGGAAATTAAATATCTGTCAAAATGCTTCTCGCTTTTCTCAGTGTCAGCCTGTTGATGAGGTGCGTCTAAATAATTTGACTGCTTTGTTTTGATGACTCACTGCTCGATGCATCTGATTCATCGCTGCGCCCTGCTCAAGGTGGAAAATACTCAGACAGTATGTTGAGTTATGACAGCACATCTCATCCCTCTACAATATGTCAGCTGGAGTTTAATATGATACTAAATTAAAATGGTCATTAATCAACAGCTACATTATAAATTCCTTTCTGAAAATGCTATTTTTGGCTAACCTCTATATCCCTTGGGCCAACAGTGCTTTCTCTGATTTAGTCTAACTTTCCTATATGGAAAAATACAAGTCAGTCAAAGCAAACGGAAGCTTCAAACTGGTGGAGCAATAAAATGTATCCAGAGCAGCACAGCAGGATGCACACTTGATCTCAGATGGATGTGATGTCAAGTCACTTTTTTTGATCGCAGTGAATGGTGCGAAAGTGATTGGATGTGAGTGTTGAGTCATTTTGTTGGAAGAGAGGGCAGCCAGCCTCATCCCTGACTCAACCATCAGATGAGTTTCAGGAGCAGCATTTGTATGCTTTGGAGGATATTTTCGCTCAAGGGGTGTTTCGAGTCAATCTTTGGACACATTTATTACCAGTGAAAATCTGGCTAAATAAACAACAGACACTGCAGCATGAAGTTCTGCATGAATGCAGATTGATATATATGAATTATATATATATTTTACCACAGGAGAACGCTCTGAACCACGATCTTGTGAAATCACTGGCTAAAGTTTGAGCAGTTTTTTTTGAGAGCAAAAACCTCAAAGGCATTATTAATGTATTAAAATTGTTGAATTTGTTTAGTGCTTCAAACACACTCTCATGGGAGCCTCCAGAACTGAAAGATAAAGCTGGCAATTTATCAAAATTGCTCTTATTTTCATTAAACTTCACAAATAGGTCTTTGTCTCTCATTTAGAACCTAGTGCTCTTAAGTGCTATTTTCACTGTCATATTCATTGTCATTGTTACTATAAAGTTCCCAGAAAGAAGCTCAGACTACATAGACTCCCTATCCTTTTGTCATTTTAATGCAAATACAATTAATTATCTTAAATTACAAATTGTATATTGGTTTCTGAATATAATATAATAACAAAGAAAACTATCTTCACTACAAAGAAATACATGTTAGGACAAGAAAAGCCATGACAAGAAAACAAAACTAAAATAAACTAATAAAAAAAAGAAAAAGAAGTACACTAATATGCATTTGTTTCACAAAAAAAAACAACAACCTGACAACAAATAAAACATACTTAGCCTTAGTATTTGACTGGCATATAAATGTTAATACAAACCGTTATGGTGCCTTCAACCATAAATGTAAGTATGTGAATTAAAAATAAAACCCTGCAGATTAATACATATTCTGTCAGCGCTGTTGAATATTTTCTGTTGCACATATAGAGTCTGTCAGTGGGCGATTGAGTAAGAAAAAAGGACACTGTGTGGACTGTCTGTTTTGGGTCTTCAAGCTGGTTCACTGAGATAAACAGCCAGTGGCTCTAATTGTTCAGTCCGTTGTAATTAAACCATTGCAAAAAAATGAGTAGACAATGAGATGATGTCATGGAAAAAAAAAAGTTAAGCAATGTACTTATAGTGATGGAAATATGTCACTTCTGTGCATTGTCAGTTCCTGCCACATGGCACTTATTCCAGACCTCATCGATGACTGGTCTCAAACAAGAGATTCTAAATTGTGGGATTTTGTGCAAACCTCCAATCAAACCTCTCTCAGGGGACCTTCCTGTTGGTTCAGAGAGAAACACTAAAGAATGACACTAAGCTGTTTGCTGTTGGTGTATCATATCGCTGCATCCAGAACTTCAGTGCATCAACACCAAATGACACCTATGTCAAAGAGCTTGTATTGAATAAAGCTTTGGGGAAAGTTAAATAAAAGAGACCTGATACATTTGTCACTCTTTATTGCCAGTTGAGTTTTTCCTCTTCTTCTCTGCCACTCCCTTCTTTCCCACGCTGTCAAACCTTCTACATTAATTATGACATCACGGCTGTGGCCCAATGAACTTCCTGCTTCTTTTCTCACCCAGCCAATCAGTGTCTTTTCTGTCCTTTTAGAATCTCACTTCTTCTGCCATTCTCTTTCCAGACTGCGCATCTCACCTCCTCCCAACTCCACCCTCTCCAGTTGCCCAAGATGGACCGTCTAGACTTCAGGCCTTTCCTACCATCCATCATTTCACATTCAGCCTGGATGCAGCATGGGAGTCTAACCACTGAACTTTCTAATTCTTTGTCCACTTTTACTAATTATTGCACACAAATAAATTTGTGTCAACCTTTCATAAGATCTCTCCATATTGAGCCACCAAAAAAGCTGACACATGGCCTAAAATCTTGGTACTGAGTGCAATGTTCAAATGACATCTATTGCCCTCCATAAATCAGTAGTTTTATCGAAATCTAGACTTCGACTAAAGAGACTTCGACTAAAGAGATTTAACTGCGATTTTGGCCATTTAAACTTTTTTATTACAGCTCTTGTTTCTATAAGTTTTTTTTAAAACAACCTTTATTATATTCATAGCTGTTTTGTGTGAACTTTGTTGAACTGAGCCTCCGCATAACCACCCCATATTTAAAATCAGCCCTCTGCTTGTTTTCCCAGAGATAATCGTTTTCTTCATCCTGCATATCTTATCTGCAGCTGTCTCCCACCAAAAATGGTTTTGCATGCTTCTGACCCTAAAAAAGCTTCCCTGGTGTGCCTCAAGCTAATTTTTCACCTCATTAGTCTGGGCAGGCATTAAAACTAGGACACTGGGAGGACAAATGCAAGCTTGTGTATACATCCACAGCAGGAAGGCATGGAACGGTGTGATGGAGGCAGAGGTTGAATTAAAGGGACTATGGGTACGCGAAAGTTCTCAGAAGCATAAAGGCAATTAGCGAGATGATAAGAAAGGGCAACAATACATCAGAGGGTATAACGTATGCTGTGTGCTGTTGTATTTCTAACTAACTGTGTTTTTATGTGACCACACATAAAGGTATGGGCTAAATGCAAGTAAAGGGCAGATTTTGACATTGATGAGTAATGTGGGGAGGTCTGTTTTCTCTCCCCCTCCTGTTTCTCATTTCCTTCCTCTTGCACTTGCAGACACAGAGGAAGCTTTCTGAAGCTTCTTCTTCTTTTCTTTTTAAAAAAGAACCTCATCAGGATTCACCATGCATCACCAGCTCACTGCATCCAATCACATGCTCTTGCCATACAGAGAGCAAATTTGCTTGTGCATGTGTGTATGAGCGAACTAAGTCTATATATGTGGAATAGAGACAGGCAGAGATAGGCAGGAAGAAATCCCTTTTGTGTTGCTTGTGAATGCTCAACATGATTTATAGGCATTCGTGACCAGATGAAAGGTGTTCACTGATTTAAAGGCAGATATTCTATTCCAGTTCAGATTATTGTTTTTTTTTTTACTCTACATCTAGGTTAATAGTTGCAATGGAAACACTGACCAGATGTATGATGGATTATTGATATAATGCATTGCTTCATCTCATTTTTACTCACGAACTGAGGTCTGTAAACCCTCACATGCTCCATCTATGTTTATGTTCATATTCCCACATAATCTGTCAAATAATCTGAAAGAGCTGACTGCAGAGAGGTGCAAGAGTGGGAGCTTGTCCACAAGTCGATTTCTTGGAGAGACTGTGTCCTTGTTTGAGGCCAGTTCCCATGGTAACCGGGAACCGTGGCGCACCTGACCTACATATGTGCTGTATGTACACAAACATGTTGCAATTGTCTGTTACTGTCAATCTATATGCCGTGGAACCCGATGCTGAATGGGTCTGTCTGTGATTGTAAGAACAGAGGTGCCATGAGCTCCTTTAAGTGGTTTTGAGAAGCTGTCAATGAGTTGTGTCAACAGTGGCTGCCTGTCACATGGTGAGAAGCAGCTCTGCTGTATTTCCAATTTGCGCTGTAAACATATAGCGTATTATTATACTGTAAATCAGTCGAATGTTTTACAGTATGTAATTAGTGACAAAACATCAACACCCACAAACCTCTGTGGAAAAAAAAAGAAAAAAGAAAAAAAGGCCTTTTGGCTGACCTGCAGAATATTGCACTACTTTTACTTTTTAATTAAACGATTGCTTGCAAGCTTTTAACAGTTTCAGTGCTTAAAATTGCTTTTCGAAAAACACCTACATCACACATTAAGCCTCCTTGTCATCTTTACAAAAAGCTGTTGATTACCAGAACTGGATTTATTTTCATGTTTCATATCAAGATGTTTTCTGTTCCCTTTCATGATAAACAGTACTATTTAGCACTCTTGGCAATGGACAATTCAGATGTAAAGTCAACTTGACAACTGCTGCCAATCATCAACGAAAAAAAGAAACATTTGGTTAGATTCCACTTTTTTTGTGGAAAAAAAAAACTTTAAATTAGACTGAGAGAGGTTTGGATTAAAAAATGCACAGTCCTGTTTTCTACACAATCTCCAACATTTGGTCACATGTTCTTGCCCATGTCACATCATGTCATCTTTTGCTATGCGACTCAGATGAAAAAAGCTCTTGACATGTCCTATGTACCCCTGGCAGTCCTTAGCTGACATGACTCTGACAGCCTGCAACCTCTGCATTCACTAGGAACAGTTGGTCACGTGACAAATGATCTTTCATTTTCCACTTCGAGGAAGAAAAAAAACATCTCAATGGCTGAGGAAAGAGGAGTGTGGGAGGAGAATGGGTGGAGGCATTCTTAGAAAAGGTTACAAACAGGGTCATCATTGGATTTTAATGGCGGAATTCATTCCCATTCATTCACAAATGTCCTCATGTTTCCTCCCACCTTTGTCCTTGCGCTGAAAGCGGCTGTGTTCACAACCTACATCTGCTGTTTCTGTCATGTCTTTATCTGACATTTTTTCAACATAAGTCTCAATGCTGTTTATTAGGAACCAAAAGCTTTATGTTTTAAAATTCTAAACCTTGGGTTACCAATTCTTTAGAATTCGTAAAGAGGACAGGAAAAATCCACAGTTTTGGTATTTGGTGAGCTTTAAATGCAGAAAAAAACATTTGGGAAAGCAATTAATAGTTATTGGTACAGTTCATAAGCGACGGATGCTAATAATGATTAGAGTTTGAAAAGTGACTACAGATTGGCAGTGGATATTAGTGTGTGTTGGAAAATATGAGACATATGCTCACATGTAACCAACAAAAAAGTTGGTTAATTCTTTAAAAGTAAGCATTCACTTTACATTGCGTGTTACAATGAATAACAAATTCCAAAAACCATATCCTTTTTAGTAATTTTTTTATGTGTTTGAGGTATAGACCTATAGCGACTGGTATTGGCACAAGGTGCATCTTTTGATGTATTTCTCTTATTCCTGATTGTAAATGGCTTTTTCGACAAGATCCATCTGTCTAGTCTGAAGAAGGGCCTGCTGATAGATTACCAATAACTGATAAATTAGGGGGTTTAGATCAGATCAATCATGGCCAAACAGGTCTAAGATGTACCTGATATGATGAATGAGAGTGAATGACTAGCCATACTTTATCATAACATCGTGATGTGAGGTAGTTATTTTGATTGTGTGGTTCATTATCACTTCGTTGCATCTCTTATGTCAACCCCCTGAGTAGGTAAATGACACACAAATTGTCAGCATGGATTCTCAGTAATCCAGTAAGCTCTTTTTTTGGGAAAAAGAATTAGATTAATGGTTGTTATAATACAGATAAATGTCTAACAGCACCTGGAAACAGGAGTGAAACACTGACCAAAACACAGCAGTTGTTATCCAACAGACTTTAGCACTGAGTGGGAATCATTTGTCTGGTCACCTGAAAACATGAGTTCAATGATCTTGATCCTTTTATAGCTGTTTTGGTCTCCATCGATTTTTCAAGGAGAATATCTGACTTTCTAGCCACTATTTTCCGTGAACAAAGATGAGTAACCTTCTCTATTTATATCCATCTTTTTAAAGTTCCTGAATCCACTAATTCTAACAGAAGAAGTGACAGATTTGAACTGATTATACTTTCTTCACTCTCCAAACGAATGTTGAACACAAGTGACATATCTCCCAAACATTCCAGCTTTTAAATAGCTTCTTTTTTTTAAGTGACACAAATAAGAAGAAAATAACTTAGAGAGCGGTGTGTGTCTCAGCAGTATACTCTCACAAGATGGGGCAATATAAATCTGTCAGCACAGGAAAATATAAATATGTATTCACCAGACATAACCTAGATACATGTGAATTTCCACATTTACAACATTTCAACATGTAAAAACTCCACTTTACAACATTTTGACTGCACGTTTAAGAGAAGCTAAATATATGCAATTTCATTGTATTAGTACAACCTGTAATGCATCCTCTGTGTGTGGAGAGGACCTATTCAGTGGGAGAATCAGTGATCTTTGGTGAAATGGGCTTCCAGCTGTGGCTGAAAATGACATTGTGAGAGGGGGAAGAGTGAAACAAAATGGTAAAACAGTATGCCAACAGCTCAAGCCTCAGGATAAGATATGAGCATTTTATTTGTTTCTGAAAATATGCAGGTATTTTACACTTAAAAAAAACACACACACACAAACTGGCTGGTACTGAACATCAAGTTATGTCGGCAAAATGTTTCAAAGCGAACTAACCAATGTTATATTCTTTTGTGCATTCTTTTGCTTTTTACAGGCCAATATCAAACCTTGCTTTTTGGAGTAAAATCCTAGATTATGTTGTTTTTCAACTGCTGAACAAATTCATCAAAGTCAACAACTGTTTAAACATCTTTCAGTGAGGGTACAATCCTGATAAAGGACTAAGACTTTGTGTATGTAGGTAATCATGCATCTGAGCAGTCAATAATGAAACGAGGAGTTCTCCGGTGGGTTTATTCTGGGCCTCTTTTATTCAACATTCATGCTACCATGCTCAAATTATGCAAAGCAACAAACTAATGTATGTTACCATAATTATGCAGACAAAACATAAATCTTCATAGCTGTTGTCAGATGATTATAGTCCCTGACAAGTGCTCATTAAAAGCCTTGAACAAAAAAACATAGGGATGTGCCTGAATTTCATTTAACTTTAATATACTTGATTACTGTGAAAGTGCATTTCCTAAACTGTTTAAAAGATCAATCAGACAGCAGCTGATCCCAAACGCTGCAACTCAAGTTCTCCCTCAGACCAGAAAAGTGGGTCATATCACTCCAGCTCTGAGGTCTCAAAACTGGATTTTAAATTACTGCGGTTGGATTATAAAGATTTGAATCTGAATTCTGCAGGGCTGATATTCAGTTAATCTGCTACTGTGTGAATCAGAATCCAGAACAGGTTTGCTTTCTGCCCCCAGAGTTAGAAATAAATAAGTTCTTTCATATGAACGATACAGACTATTGGGTGCACATGTGGGTAAATATGATGTAAATAAACCTTAACATCACCATCTCATCCATGACCTTGATTTTGGCCTGACTCATATAATAGATTTCCTTTGAGAATTGCAGTAAAAAAGCAACATCTGCAGTGACCTCATATTCTGTTTGTGCAGCTTTCACAGTTGGGAATGAGTTTCCCAAAAAGTTTTAAAAAGAAAGGCTGAAAACTGATGGGATCGTCCCTTGAAAGGTCTACAGCTCATCTGTACTTCAAGAGCTACATGTTTCTGGGGAACTCGCGACCCTCTTCCGTCTTGATCATGCCCCTTCTCGTTCCCCTGCATTTTCTTTACAAGATGTTCTCACTCCCTCTGAGTTCTCTCTAATCCAAAATAGCTGTTTCATCTCCTCTACATCTAGCTCTTTTCCTACCCTCTTCCGTTAGTGCTTCATCGATTCTGCCAAGACAGAGCATGGGACAGCGTTCCCCTGTGGGGCATTCTGGGTAATAAATCTAATTCCTGTCTACATGTGGAGGCTCATGGGAAGGTTCTGGCCTATTTTTCACCCAGACAAATATATCCACAAAATGGAGGAAAATGGGCCAAAAAAGTAGCAAAGAGGTGCAGCTAAATAAGTGAGTTTGCTCAAATCCAGCTTGGTCCTTGTTCTGAACTAGGGCTCTGCTAGTAGCCGAACTTTTTGACTAAAATACTGATTTGTTCATGCTCGTTAAGACTGAGGACTCAGTCCAATTATGTTCTTGTCTATTACTGTCTTCTTCTAACGTTCAGAAACTGTTTTGCTCTTACTCAGACTCTGCCCTAACACTCAACCAACAGACAAGTTCATGCAAATTTGCAGTGTCTGACCTCAGAGCTGTGTTTCTGCACTCAGATACACTGCTGCTTTTACAAGTGTCCTGTTTAATACTTCGCGTCCTTTTCCTTGCACTCGGATTTCTTCCGAGCGCTCACAGGCTTCTTCTTGGATTGTTGCTTTTTGCTATGGGTTTGCTTTGAAACTGAAATCTATCAATTTCAACAGCCTAAAATTCTAGAAGTAGAGGAAAATGGAATCAAATAGATCAAAATGAGTTCAAGTCTCTTCTGGGAAGAGACCCCGGGGAAGACCCAGGACACGGTGGAGAGACTATGTCTCTCGGTTGGCCTGGGAACGCCTCGGGGTCCCCGCGGAGGAAGTGGAAGTGGCCGGGGACAGGGACGTCTGGGTTTCTCTGTTAAAGCTGCTGCCCCCGCGACCCGACCCCCGGATAAGCGGTAGATGATGGATGGATGGATGGATGGATGAAGTTCAAGTAATAGTAGCTATATTTAGTGTGTTTCCCTGTTTGATTTGATTTTATACCAGATACCAGTAATTCACCATATTTAGCATGCTGTGACATGCTAAATATGGTGAAATATTGTATATTTTTGAAGGGTTTGATATTAACTTTTTTATTGTACATATCTATGCATTGTGCTGATACAGAGTTGATACACTCCATTTTGAAGGGAACAAGCATTAACCCCAAGGTGTGAAGGGTTAAAACAGGAAAAGGACTGAGTTGAGTGTTGACAGAAACTGCTACATGCTTAGAGGGAGAGTCAAAACAGGTGGGATGAAGCCTATAGTGGAAAATTACCAGACGCAGGGCGATAGGGAGGAATTTTCCCACACAGAGAGAAACATCTGACTAGAGTAGAGATGGAGTACGAGGCTGATATCGAACCAAGGACCAATCAGGGAAAGCCAAGTCTAAACCATGGCTTCTTCCTAACTTTTGAACCAATCATTTTGACATCATGTTTGTATGGCAATAGAAAAGTTTATTTTGCAAAAGAGTGGAACCCTTTTTCTGATCAGAGAGGGGTCCACAGCGCTGTGTAACTTGAACCTTGAACCATTTAATACATTCTGAACTAGAGTTGGAGTTTGTACATTTTCTCTCAGATGAACGAACACGACAATAAATATATATATATAAAGTAAAAAACAAAATTTTGCAAAAAATTTTGCAAAAAATTTGCATTTGCCCTTGTTGTCACTACTGGCTTGTTTTGCATTGTACAACAGGTTTTATAAATGCAGAGTGACGACTCAAGCCTGGTGAAACTATTTTATATAACGTGTTTGATACAATCTAGAGGTCACAGAATATTCAGTTGTATGAATGATTACAATGTATAGTTCTGAGTGCTTGACTTAACGTTTAATCTCTTTGTTACATGCACAAGATAACTTAAAGAATGATGAATAAAAGACACATAATGCCACATAGCATAATAATATCATGTCAGGGCCTGGACATGCCATGTTGGGCTTACTCTGAGTCCTCCCAGCCTCTCATTTCTATTCCTAATTAAAAAAAGGGGCCGAGTGAGTCTTGTGCATATTTCCTGGGACAGAACACAAGAAAATGCTAAATCAGAATGAGCATTTATGTGCAGCTGTTGAGCTGCAATCAGGTCAGCAGAATAAAGCCATGAAATAATCATGTCTTGTCACAGTTTTGGAGAATCTGGTCTATTTGTGCCAAGCTTGTATGGAGCACATCAGTGATTCTGTACAAACAGCGTTTCACTGCTCATAAAATCAGAGTGGTATTGGAAGCGCACCTGAGATTAGTAAAAAGAAAAAAAAACTGTCATAATTAGCTGTTTTAAATTAAACGGTTGGGAAATTCCTATCAAATCAATGCTTCAAAATCCAGATTTCTAAATCTTCTACAACCACACTTAACAAAATGGTTCTACATTCTCTTTTACTTTTGTAGAGTAATATGCAGTATGTGATGTTGTGACTTTTGGCTATAATTTCCTATCTTCACCTTCCCTGTCTTCTTTTCCAGGAAACGGTTTCACTTCTCATGCTGTTCAGCTGTGTGCAGCCTTTGGATGCTTTCTGCCTGAATGCGTCATCATAATTAAAGATGGAATTTATAGTCTGGAGAGCAAGCGTTTCTATGGGTTCATTAACTTTTAATGGTTTTCCAGAATGGGAATGAGAGGGATTGGGATGGGGGTAGGGGGGTTTACGTAAGATAATACATCACAATTTGCATATCACATGGTACAAACAATGTTAGGTTGCACTTAGTATAAAATGTCTATTCTCTGATCTCAACATATAAGAGGTTGGGCTGTTATGACAACACATTGTTCAGTTTCTTTTTTATTTCATGTTAAATAAAAGTGCTGGGTACAAACTCTCCTATGTTTTCATTTTGGACACAGTTAATTTACTCAAAGCTGCCTAGAGAGACTGTTTCAGCCAGCACAAAGTCTACAGACAAAGCACAGTGCATGCTGATGCGCTATGCATGAGGAGCTACCACAATTAGTCCAGAAACTCCAGTTTCTCTCCGAAGTGTCTTTTTTCTCACTCTTTTGTCTTGCTATGTGCAACATGAGCAAGTTATTTTTGATGGTGTCAGTAATAATGACTACCTCTGGAAAAACAAATGAAGACAATCTTCTTATTTTTTTGAAGCCTTTTGTTTTTCAATTCTGAGCTGAAGGCAAACCGACATGACTCCCAGATTAGTTACAGTGCAACGCCTCCTTTCATTCAGCAATATTTCTTCCATACCATTTTTATTGTTTCCCTCCATAGTTGTTATGGTTTCATTTACAAACATATTGACAGTCAATATAACATGTCTCCTACTTAAAGGTACAGTGTGATCAATAGATATCGCCTTGGAGGACAAGTCTGCATGCTTAAATAGAAGCTTTTTAAAGAAACACCATCGCAAAATGCAGAAGAATAGCCACAATCTCAGAAAACATATGAATTTTTCATTCCTTCTTAAGTCACAATTTGTTATGGAAAAATCCATCAGGACCCATTTCCTCTCCCCTATAATTATGCTCCAAACAGGAGGACAAGGTTATGTATGTGTGACTGAAGTTCACCAACACACCCTACAACAACATACCTATGAGCACATAAAACAAAAGTGAAACGTAAGTAAAGGGTAAACTAATTCACAGTGTTATTGAAAAAAAGTAAAAAGAAAAAGTCTTTAAATTTGCATGTCGTAATCATGGAAATTACGCTGCACTGATGGGATTCTCTCAGCATCTTCAATAACGTAAAACCTCCTAATGTAGGGATCATTTCATACATGGAAACCAGAGCGTTACACTACTATTCCTTCAACTGGATTCTTGCCCCAGGCTTTGGGCTGTCAGCAGAAATGGACCTGATGTTAAGTCCAGCTCAACTGCTCTGATGGCAGGAGTCCTGATTGGTCACCACTCTGGGAAATTGTTCACAGCTGCAGCTGGGATTGGCCGCCGGCTGTGCTGAAAATGATCACAGCAGGTTTGGGAATATGAAGGATGCTTTTCCTGAGCATAGAGCTCTAATGCGTTTTCAGTCTGCAAGGTCACAGGCTCATACGTCTCACTGTTTGCACGTCTGCAAATTCAATCACTGCCGCCTAATGAGTTGTACAAGTTTAATCATGTCTGAGGTTGCTTAGTGTGCCATCACACCCTGTGAGAATACGTCTACTCAATAAAGGTTTTATCCAAGAATAGAATGAAATTAGCATGCACACAAGCATGTGATTGTTGTTTAGAACCACATGCTTATCACATGCTTAAATCATGCTTGGCTAAAAAGACCAAGTTCTTAATTGACAATGCAGAGAATGGACATGAGTAATATGGTTTGACAAATGAGAACTTTTGAATGTCAAGACGAACAGTGATATTCACGTTCGGGCTGTCAAACGTTTTCTCTCCACATTTCACTCTTGTTTCACTTTTGTAGCTTTTGTTGTCTTTAAATGCCTTGTTTTCAGCAGGGTGGAATTCTTGACCACTGTCTTGTTCTACTTATCCTGCCCATCCATTTACTTTTTCATCACTTATCTTATACTTAGTTGTCTTAGTTGACTGGACAAATGCTCTTACTGTTATTGGAAAGCCTCAACCACAGTGTTACAAAGAAGTCGAGCCAACTGGTAAAATAAAACTCCCCTGTCAAATGAAACCTGAAGAGATACTGCTTCTGACATGACTGAGGCTAAGCATCTATCCTTAGCTACCACAGTTGACTTCTGCCACATCTTAATACTGTTTGTGGCTGCCAGTAAATTGTGTTGATTGAAATGACATAACATGGACTCTGCCACAAACACTCCACAATCATTTCTTTTGTGACTGTGATCATGAGAATCCTCTGAAAATCCAGCTGCCTGTAATTGCAATAGTCACAGGGTCTTAAAGAGGAACAAATGTGCAAACATCTCACATCATCTAAATGCCTAACCCAGTTCCACTGAGATGAGTTTGTTACAGAAAGAAAAAACATTAAATGCTGAAAATCTGATCAGTTTTAGAGAATAAACCCTAGCGTAGTCATACTCAACCCAGAGAAGCTTATCCGGTCTTATCTCTATAAGCTGATATCTGCATTTGAATATGCATTATCTGTAGGTAAGAAACAAAATATTAGTTTGGGCTGCTGTCTAGTTTCTGTTTGTATTAGTCTGTTTCTATGTTTGCCGTCTGAGCAAGTCCAACCAATTAAGTGTGAAGGGGCTTTGGTTGCATGTTGACGATCTATCATTTGAATGCAAAGAGACAGGAACCTATTTCCTGCTGATCTGTAGGATAAAACTTAACTTGCTACTTTCTGGAACATACAACCCACTTCACTTTGATGCAATTTTTTCTCCCACCTAGTCTTTCAATCAAAACACATTTATAGCACATTATTGCCTGCATGAACAAACCCAGGACTTTTTCTTATCAGCAGCTTGGGTGAACAGTGATTTGCACTTTTTATGTCTATGCATTTGGCAGACACTTTTATCCAAAGCAACTTACACTCACATCTCAGGTAGGCAGGTAGTGTCGGGGACCCCTACCTGAGATGGTACCAGAAGTAGCACCTTTCATGCAGGGGAAGGTCAGGATTCAAACTCCAGTCACCCACATGAAGGGCAGCAATCTCACCACTGCACTATCCAGTCGCTTTTTTCAACAATGTTGCAGATCTTTTTTTTGTTTGTTTCATAAAAGTATCAGTTTCAATAAAAAAAAAAAGTGTTGATCTTCCAAAAGTATATTTCGTTAACTGCCTAACCCTTGATAAATAGCAGCACATCACCACTTGTGATTTCCTGAACTTTTAGTCTGTGCAAATACTACTACATCATGCAAACTACTACAGAAGCAATGAATTTTGTCTATGTGTGTGATATGCTGCATATCCAGAGAGCTCTTTCACCTGAACCATAAAATCACCACAAATCTCGGCCTATTCCCTCCTGCACACATCTGGTTTGTTTGCTGTCCCAACGGCCTAAGTATACTAAGGAAAATGGGTCAGAGCAGAATGGAGAAGATGGAGAGGAAAGACACAGCTGGTGTCAATTTGCTGCTTCGACATGCAGATATGTACATTCCAGCGCTGAGGGATGAGACTGCTCAGTGCATCAGGGAAATCAGTTGTCCAGGACACTGAGCTGTAGATAAAGATCTGATCCAGAGCAAGGATCAGAGTGTATGTGTGCCTGTGTGTGTATGTGTGAGTGACACTTAATGTTTAATGGGTACAAAGTCCATTATTGTTTGCTCACCTTTCGGATTATGTCTTAATCACCATCCTCTTTAGCGTCTCAGTTATCTAAATTCATTTGACTTTTCACAAGCTGCACTTGCATATGGACCATGAAAAGTGCAGTCAATATTGACATGACCAGATTTGACATGATATACAGTCACGTCATCCTTTTCAGTCTCTACAGACGTATGTGTTTCCATCACATATGTCCTGATCATATTTATAGAAGCTCATCAGAATCGATGCCAGTGAGTCTGCCAATGACAGATGGCTCTTCCTCTGTGAGCCACAGCCTTTTAGTAAAAAGCATGACACAAAGAGCATACACTGCGGGTGAGTCTGCACAAGATATAAAACATATAGTTCATTTATTAAACCAAGCAAAGTTCAGCACTATAATACAGAGAAGAAAGAAATGCCTCCACCGAGGTTTATTCCACACATTTCCTCACAGATTTCCTTTTTTAAACTACACTTAACTCAATTTCTGATACCCTGTTTAGCTTTCTTGGTGAGTGTTCAGAGAGTATTTTTGGTCATCTTTTAATAACTGACAATTAAGATGAGATCCATCGCTGGCAGACTGGAGCATCTCTGACGCTGATGATGATGTAACAGCCTCATTGGCCAAGGAGTAAGAGAGATCCAACGTTTGGCATTTTTGCAAACAGGAAGGCAAACATTGCACTCTATAAACTTTTATAAGAATGATCAATGAGAGAAAACATACATTCAGAGCCCATCTTTTATTTGGATTTTCATTACAGAAATATGTCTGAGAAATGATGAAAAGGGTATTGCTTGCTTTAGATCAACGTATCGTGACAAGTTGAATTACCTCAACATTTAGAGGCTACAGCTACTCTGCTTACTCTGTAGCTTTAATTTTCCTCTGAAGATAAGGGAGAGGCAATTAATGAGAGGTTAGCCCCAGGGCAATAATAACAGACCATCTTTTAAAGTCAGGGCTATGCTTCCCCTCTGCAAAAGCTGCTTATTTGATGTCCCTCTAATATCATCAACTTCTAGGAATTGTGTGATGTTTGGCAGCCTATTCAATTTCAGCTTATTGGCTTCGACAAGCAGTCATGCAAATGCAGAAAATCATTCATTTGAATTTCTGACTTGATTTCACCATGGAGACCATCCGCATTACACACTCAACAAAATATGTCACGTTAGGACGTCTCGTCTGGACTCCAATCGATCATGTTTTCTTGAATATAACCAATTATTTTTTGTGCTCAGACCTAACCAAACAGCAACAAAAAAAGACAAATGTAATAAAAAAAAATGCATGTTTCAAAATGTTTAAAATTTTCATCAGGGGCTGACCAGTTTATCAGTTAAAAATATAATTGGCCAGCCATAGGTATATCATTATTGGAATGTAAATCATTATGAAAAGCTATTTATAAAGAACTCCAAGCAGAACTAGTTGCTTAGTGAAATAATAACTTTGTTATAAAGTTTGTTTGTCAGAGAGGCTCTTACCAGTGTCTGCAGCCTATCTAGTACATCACAGCTGAGCAGATGGTGCAGCAGATTCATGTGGTGTCTACACAGTAAGTTGTTAACTAGTTTTTAAATTCATAGCTAAAGGTGTATCCAGAACATAAAGATGTGATGTCAAATTCTCCTAATGAGACATCAACACGAGATAAGAAAGGAATAAGATTATCCTGGCTATGAGGTGCAAAAGACGGAAAAAGGATGAAGGATGAAAATGGTGTAACAGAGCATCCATTCAACTATGATAACCAGTGGTGGTAGTATATCCTAACCCCAGTGCTCTCAAGTACAAGTCTATAAAACTACCAGGTGTTGATGGAGATCCTCAACTCTAAATTTGTGAGGCTCTGCATAAAACCAATCTGTACTGTCGTACAAGCTTGTCAGTTTAGCTGTTCAATCCACTCAGCATTACTCCAACTATATAAGAAAGTTGGATGCCCCCTTGATGTCTTCTATGCTGCAATTCAACTCGGTTTGTCAGAAAACATTCCTATTCTTCTTATTTCTTTGGTACCTCAACTAAGGAGCCCATCTTTTTGGAAAACTCTGGCATCCAAGGAAAACACATTTGGGTTGGCTACATAGTTAGCTGGCAATGTTTGCTAGTTAGACGGATCGCTAATATTTAAGGTATAATCTTTATCTCAACCGACACGATTTAGTTGAACATGATTTTATACATTAATCATGTATTTCTAAACAACTTTATGAATTTTCTTTATGCAGACTACACTATCTGTTACCAAGCACATATTCTGCACCATTTAATGTTAATCTAACTGAACATTATCATTTTGTTTTTTTTAGTGCCTCTGCTCTGTTCCTTCAGTTACTGTGGGTGCAACACATCTCTGCAGTCTAGAGATGGTCACTGTCTGTCTGTTTCAGAGTCATCTATATTGCAGGTGCCAGGAGTAGATGTTTCAGTTCCTTTTCATGCAACTTAACTTGAAGGCCAAGTATTTGTCAAGAAATTTGGTAAGGTATTTTCTGTAGGGTCTTTATTAAGTATTTAAAGGCTGATGGTTTTGACTTTTTTATTTGGTTTCAATCAGTATCAGCTGTCGCTAATGCTCTGTATAGATTTTGAAACTGCATCGTGTTGTATATAATTTACAGATTGGCATCATGTTTGGTGTTGGCAGATACTCAATTATGGATTAGTGATTGAAAAAAAATTGTAACCTTGACACACTTTCTTTTTAAAGCTGTTCTATTGCTCATAACATAACATGAGTGTGACAAATGTCACAAGACATAAATCAAACCCACGCAGTCTATACATAATATCATTAATACTTTTAAGCCTCACTCAAAACTCCCTGAACCCCAATCTCTCTCCTACTTTTTTCTTCTTAATTTCCTTCACTGCAAAGTCTCCCATCAACACTTCACAGACCCATCCTCATGCATGAGGGTGCATCACAAAAAGCACTGCCCCCCCAGGATCCTTAAGTAGGTCTGACGTAGTTGCAAGGGAAGAATGACGCAGATCCGTTCATGTGAGTAGGTGGTGTAGTCCTCGGGAGATAGGCAGACAGAGGGGGGGATGTGGCAAAATGGATACAGGGGATGAGCAAGAGTGCAGGGAGAGGAGCAAGAGATGAAGAGAGGCAAGAAACTGGGAGCAAAAAGAGAGATGATAGTTTAAAACAGATGAGGAGGGGGGATGTGAGAGCGGACACATTGATGACTGCGTGTTTGTGTGTGCCACAGCGAGACAAATGCCAATTTACTTCACCAAGTAAGTGTTTCAAATTGAAGTGATGTTTTAAAAGTGGCCACAGGGTATTCCACTTGGATTCTATGTGCCCCCTTGTTATCAACTTCCAGTCCTGCTGAGTCTAAGAAATATAAATAAACCCAAACAAATAATTCAACCATTATCCAAGACTGATTGTGTACATGCTAAAATTATTAACATTAAATTTAAAATTAACATAATTAAAAAAAAAACAGACTCGCATGTAAATCTTCTTAGTTACAGTTTGCTAAATAGGATATTTCAAGTTTTTCGAACAATTCATTGCCACCCAGTTTTAATTTGACTCCTTTTCCATCACACAAGGTAAAATGTTTAACAAGAACACTGAGATATTAACATGAACCAGAAAATCACCTACTGTGTACTGTATATTTTCTTTTCCAAGCAAAATTAGACTGTATTCAGTGTAAACATGTGTAGCTGATAATAAGCAGGATGATGTTAACAACAGGCAACAATGCGTTGCCACTTTCTCAAAATTCTGATTCTCCTCAGGACAACATGAAAACAATTATCACATTTTTTTAAGTGTTCCAAGACTGTCCAAGACTAATAGTGTTTTGGCATTTTAGATTGACAGCTGGGATTAAAACCTTCATGCATGTGAAAGAAAGAGATAAGGAAATATTTATGAAGACAGAGGCGTAGCGAATGCTAACTCTGCCGCGTTGGCATGCTTCCCGTAGCTTTATAAAGTTCTTAGTAAATCCTTCCTTAAGGGAAAAAAGGAATGGATTGAAATTAGAAGGGTTACTAAACGTATCACAATCCAGTGAAAGAAAGGGCCTGTATTTGATAAAGTACAGGTACAATGAGTCATTGACAAACAATACAATGAGTCATTTGGTTTTCACCGAGCCGGTCTTCAGTTGCAATTTTATTGGATGAGCAATTGCATGAATAAAGCACGCACAGCCTTTTGACTGGACAGGGAGAGCAAGCAGAGGACACTGGAAAAGAAAGCATGAATAAAGCACGCACAGATGCTATCAGTATAAAAGGCTACGCTGTGATTATGATGAAAGTTACGTGCCTAGTGCTGTCAGTGCAGCAGTGCTCTCGGGATTATTATCACAATGTTAAAATTAATAGATTTGGAGAGGACAGAAAGGAGTCGGCTCAGTGCAGACAATACTTTTGATTACATCCACCACGTTCATCTTTACAAAACAGCCATATTCACAGCAGCCCTGCAGAGCGTTTTGTGAAGAGAGCAAAGAGGAAGCTTATAGGCTATCTTTTGTTTGCTGCAAGACAACCTTAACTGCAAAGGCTGCTGATTGATTGTGTTGTTTGCACTGGTTGTTAGACTGTTCGATCCTTCCGTGTCTTGGTGTTTCATAATGTTCAATATTCTCTGGCTAGTTGCCTAAAATGTGCCTTCTGTCCCAGCAGTTTTCAAAGTAGGATTGCCATAAATGTTTGCAGAGTAGCTTGCTATTCTCTTTAAAATTGCTCCCCTACATCGCTCCATCTGTTCTGATGTTAGCCAACCAAGCCAAGACTCAGCGAGTGTGGTCAGACAAGCCAAAGTACTTTAAGAATGATTAAAATTTAAACTCTTTTACAGTTGCCTGCCATTGTAAAACCGCCCGAGACCCAGCTTTCAAGACATGCTTAAGCAGTGCGACAAAACTGAATCAAACAGAGTGTGTGTTGCATAATAGGCTTAAAGCAAAACATAAAACCGTACTGTATCCAGGGGATCTGATCCTAAAATTAAGGGTATAATAGGTCTTTTTATTCTTAAACAGGAGAGGTTAAGGTTTTTATTTTCATTGTGCTCACTGAATTTTCTTTTTCCTCTTGAGGATGAATCCACAGCAATCTGTTCAGAGCCGTCTGTTTGTTCCAAATATTTAAAAGACTCAGACATCTCAAACAATTTTAATCGACCGTGCAAAGAGTTGCAATCATACATTTCATATGTGTAATTGTTATTGATTAAACTGTATATTATTGTGCCAACACTTGGGGGGGCTTCACAGCGGTTAGCACCGTCACCTCAAAGCAAGAGGGTTCCAGGTTTAATTCCCAGCTGAGGCCTTTCTGTGTGGAGTTTGCATGTTCTCCCCGTGTATGCGTGGGTTCTCTCCGGGTACTCCGGCTTCCTCCCACCATCCAAAAACATGCATGTTAGGTTCACTGGTGACTCTAAATTGTCCCCAGAAGTGAATTTGAGCATGGCTGGTTGTGTGTCTCATTTGACTCTGTGTTGCCCTGTGACCTTTGAAAGTAGACCCATTCGCATTTCTTTATCAAAGATAAACCTTTAAACTGATGAAAGTCAAAGTATATTCTTTCAGGGTTTGTCATTGTTTGTGAAGCAAAGCAATTGATTGTGTGCACTTTCTTTTCTGTTTGCACTGATATTCTTTTGAACAAAGACATCATTCCTCCTCTGCTACAGCAACATACATCTTTCAAATCAAGTGCATTGTCCTGGCTTGATGACAAGTGTGGTCTCAAAGAAGAGGATAAACTACCTCTTTTTCAGTCTGAGAATCCCAGCTTAGACAGGGTGTAGAAGCACGCCTCTGGCTCTCATACTAAATCAATTTTACAGTGTTCAGCAGCGAGAACTTTGACAAATGCCTTTTTAACATTTCTGTTCTAGAGCGAGTTTGCATTGAATCTGACCTTCAGTCTCCCTGTGACCTCATCAGTCCAGCTGTGTTGCACTCAATATCAGCAAACTCTCGGCTGACTTTAATGTGTTAAAACTGAAGAGCAAGCAGAGCTGGTTTAATTACATTATATACAATGGGATAATTAACGAAGTGGCCTGTGCCTCCCCTTTCAGTGATAAAACCATTAAAGAGAGACATGGTTTCTTTGCTCTGCAGCTTTGGTAAGAGTGAGTCGTCAATTCATTTCCTTTTCTATTCCAAACACAAAGTACTCAGATTGGCACTCTGTGTTAAATAAAAAAAATCCTCCAAGCTGCTGCCTCTCCAGAGCATCTCATCTTTTTACATGATGCATTATTTTTGACAGAGAGTGGATGGCTCTCTCAGCAGGCCTCTTGCTTGCTTCCGAAAAACTGTTTCTCTGCTCAGCGGTTTTAACGACAAACAACACGCATCCCGTCATATCCTGTCACCAACCACGCTGATTAATAGAGATTACCCTGGCAACAGAGGCGAGTGTGTGTTTACACCAGATGCAAAGCAACCACTTGAGACTGCATGGAAGTTGTTTTAATCACTGCTTTGAAACCAGCAGTGTATGCTGTCACCCCAGTCGAACTTTTACTGTGCCTTCACAGAATTAACGCAGAGCTCGCAGGTTGTAACAAGATGCAGAGTGAAGCTGTTGGAGGTGAAATCAGGGATGGTTTTTCACTTCTCTTGATTTCATTCACAGGGATGAGAAGCATGAGTCACGCAGGTCTCTCCGCAGAGCACGTACATGTCTGACTCTTTTCACCTTTTTTCTATATTTGGCCACACAAATGTCTGACTCCACCACCATTTCTACTCAGTGCAGCAAATACCAGTTTAGTGATGAAACAAATCATTAAACTATGTATGTTTTGTTTCATTATAGTGTGATAATTACTATGTACACATCATCTATCACAAAGGAGACTGGGCTAACTAAGGGTTATACAGAGTTGTCAGTCAGTGTGGCAATCGGGAGCCAGAGGGTGAGGCAACAAGGAAACAGTCAGACAAGAAGGAGAGAGCTGAAGATGAACAGGCCAAGGCACAAATAAATAGATAAAAGCAGAACTACTGGAAGGCTTCAAGAACAATTAGGAAAATTGGCAAGTGCAACCATAACATGCTGGGCTTCATTTACAAAGACAGCTGATTGGCTGATGTAACACAAAAAATAGGCAGGAAAAAAAATATAGAGACTTGAAGTAAAACTACCATGGACAAACAAGGTGGGTGACATCACAATTAAATAAGCTTGTTGATCCATAGTGGGATCTTACAGTGGAGTTAAGTCTTAATCCTTCACCATACTATGTAATTAAAAGTGGATATTCCAAAGCTGTGTGCCATAGTTAGTTTTATATGTAAAATTCAATCTGAAAAGAAACAGTTTCTTATCTTTATGGGAAGCATTATCAGTGCAGTTGTTATTAGTATCATTAGAAACTACTTGTGGAGAAGTTTTAAACTGTTGCTTACTACTCTATTTGAGCTAAATATTCATTTGTTATTATTATATTATAATTATTAACATATACATTTCTGATGTTATACATTTAGCCTGACTCCCCCCCAAACAATATTAATAAAATATATGTCAGACACTGTAATATATCGTTGGAACACCTTTCGGTTTGACTACAGCACTCAGTCAGTGAGGCAATTCCTTGGATAAGCTTATGCTATGGTGTAACACTTAATGTCTTCCAGACTTGCATAAATTTTTTTCCAAGATGATGGAAGAGTTTCTTCAGCTTATCCCAAATCTTGGATATGGTTAAGGTCTGGACACTGTCTGTCTCCAGTGCCCGTGTGAAAATTATATCTCATGCTCCCTCTGAAGCACTATTTCACAATTTGGACTACGCTTGTCCTGACAGGAAAGAGAAAACTTATTAATGGAAATGCCTCGTCATTCAGTATATTCAAGTAGTCGACTTTCTTTTTAAAATTTCTTATTGAAGTTTAAAAAAGACTCAGAGTTGAGGAAAATAGTTTTGAATAGTGGAAAAAGTCTCTGTTTGTGCTGGTGCATTTCAATTTCAAGCTCATGTGGTAAGTTTAAATTCTTTTATATGAATCTTGAGAGATTCATTTATTTTATTTCCAAGTTTTCAAGACTTTGAAATGTATTTATATTCCAGCACCGTTCCTCCTGGCTCTAAACACCTTCCATAAGTGTGTCACACAGCAACTGAGGTAGATTCATCCCCCTGCTGGCAGGTCACACGTGCTGTCCTGGGTCACCGATGTCTGAATATCTCTTACAGATGAGACGGGGCATATTCCCAGAGCATCTCTGGTGCACACTCCTCCGTAGCTGATGGGAGTTGCTGAGGTGTCTAAAATGCATTGTCAAAGCTGAAGCTTCTTCAGTAGCTATCAGTGCAGTAAGGCACCAAGCATCATAAACACACTCTGACAAGCGCCAGGAAAGGATATATATACGGTCACAGTTGGTTAAACTGACGTAGAACGAGAAGGACGCATTTAGTATGTGGAAAAGGTCACATAGGGACTCGGGATTCAGACACAAAGTTAAATCATGTTCTCGATCATGTTATCATATGTGGAGGATACAGACTCCTCAAAAACAAACAAAGGACTGGGCAGAATTAAAACACTTTTAACTTGATTCAGTGTCCATTCCAATATTCTTATTTTTCACAGGTTTCCACTCAGGGGTTACGTATTGTTATTCAGTGTTCTGAAGATTCATTTCTTATCATCCTATGAATCAGTCATCAAGCAAATGCTCTACAGTCTACAGATAAAAGCTAATGAAGTATGATCATTTTTCTCCAGTTCCTGCACCTCATATTCAACTGAAGTCTGTCGTGCTTAAAAATTAAAACAATGACAGAGAAAGTGATTTTGTGTCTACCAGCTAATTAAGTAAATCGTTATTTTAGTCGTTCCTTTGGTGCTGCACCGTCAAGTCACAGCAAGATGGTTCCTGGTTTGAATCCCGAACCTTTCTGTGTACAATTTGCATGTTCTCCCCGTGTATGTGTGGGTTCTCTCCGGGTGCTCCGACTTCCTCCCACCATCTATAAACATGCATGTTAGGTTCACTGGTGACTCTAAATTGTCCCTAGAAGTGAGTGTGAGCATGGATGCTTGTGTGTCTCATTTGCCTCTGTGTTGCCCTGTGATGGATCGGCGACCTGTCCAGGGTGTACCCTGCCTCTCGTACAATGGCAGCTGGGATAGCCCCCCACGACCCTGAAGTGGATTAAGTGGGGTATAGAAATTGAATGGATGGATGTTCCTTTGGTGTAAAGGTCAGTATCTCCGTGCCTCTGCTGGATCAATTTCACACACTCAATCAACTGAGGTTGCACAATCCTGACTGAATATTTTTCACATGTACAGCATACAGGTCTCTCTTGTAAATGAGATTTTACCTGTATAAATAAAGGTTAATAAAATAGAATAAATACATATGTGCACAATGCTGTACAAGAAACAAATACACAATAGACATCCTATATAAAAGTGACAGGCAGCTGTCTTGCTTCTATATAGCATTGAGATGTGTGTCTGATGAACATGTCACAGACCAAATTATTGTAATCGTGGTATTGATTAGAAAATCATCTCAGCGTCAATATTCTAACATGTAAATTTGCTGCTCCTAATTCCATAAGTAAACTGAAAAGTCAGAACTGTAAGCTCAAAAAGTCTAAGCTGGAGTGACTTTTATACATTGATTTGAAAGTGGTAAAATTTGTCTTTAGGTGGCAGATAGTTTATGTTCACCTATGCCGAGCAGACTAATGCAAAACAAGCTATCACACAGTCTTATCTAAAAAATGACAACAAATACGTTTTAGTTGACTTGATCTTTAATCTGACCATTTGCTTAACAGTAACATATAAGGCAGAAACTTTATCCATCAACATTTATTTCACCCAAACTTATTTCAAACTAGCTCGATAGCTTAGCTACTTACATCTCCACTGGCTTGTGCGATGTTTATGATCAAAGCAACAAGTCTTTTCTTACTCCTGAATAGCATTCAATTAATAACACAACACTTTAATAAAACACCTTTGTCCCATACTGATTGGGTGTACGGAATCACAAAACTTGTTCAGGGTTGGAAAACAATCATGGTAAGCACTGAAATACATTCTTTTTGCAACATGACTGTTAAAGGTGCTCTTTGAGGAGAAAAAATCAACTACATATATAATCAGCATGAGCAAAAAAAAACAAAAAAACTATGAGGTTATAAAAGAACACCTATGCAGCTTAGATGTACATCCTGGGACTTTAAAGGTAGATGATACTTTCCAGTAATATCTCTTTGTGACACTAGTTGGGTCAACACCAGTGCTGGCAGTGGCAAATGGACAAACCGCCAACTAACAGAGCATAAAGACAAGTATAATAGTACATATTGGTTTTGCGTTTCTTCTCTGGAGGCAGCTTTTCGGCAATAAAAAAGTGAAATCTGATGCAGACCTCAAAACTTTTCTTCTGGACAGGTATGTGAAAAGCTTGTGCTGTTAGCGTTGTTGATGGAGCTTATGTTATTGCTATGACGTTTCGAAGCAGATGCCATGATGTTGACTTATTGTATGTGTTAATTAACAGTGTGAATTAACAGAGAGGAACAGCAGGACGTAAACGAGGATGTCCATATGTGGAAAAGGGCAACACAGTTAATATGTTTGCTACCATGTTTGTCCCCCCAAAAAAGCTAATCATATAACGTAAACTGTACACATAAAAAGGTAGCTAACTGACCAGCCTGCACAATATTATCAGCAGTGAGATCAAAATTAGCATATGCTCATCTTATAGCTAGTTGTTAGTCAACTATTTTTCAGTTAAATTGAAAGAAGCCAGAAATAATCGACAGGTAATAGAGTCAATCGGGAAGAGTTTTTTTTCTTTCTTATTTCTCTCTGCTATCATCCTTGGTTGGGGACAATAGAAAAAAAAGTCTTGAATATAAATGGAAACTTATACCTTGTGTGATAATTCTTTAGGACATTCACCTTTAACTTCATGGACGCAGTGAGGGTGCACATTCTCAAATGTGAGCATAGGCCGTTTTTGGCCTGCATGAACAAACACCCCATGGAGACTTAAGTAGGTGGAGTAATATCTTGAGCAAAGACTTAAACAAGGACAAAACCACAGGGGAGGTGGGGTGAGGCAGGCGGGCCATGTACAATCAGTGTCAAGGTTAAAAAATGGCACGATCCAATTATCCAAATCACGGATGTATGCAACAGTATTTTAAGATCCTGCCGGGCATAAATATAGGAAACGTGTAGTTGCATTTTGAATAACTGGCAAAATAGTACATGGATGATACAGCTGCTTGTATCATTTGCCAGTTTCTTTTCTGTACATTTTCCCATTTTAATTAGGAGGGTCAAACCTCTCACTCCCTCCCATAACTACAGCCCTGCCATGTGAAAATGCAACTTAATTGCAAAAATGACAAACATGGAACAGCATGGAGGAAAGGGGTAAAAAGTGTGTCTTAAACGCACTTTCCCACTAATTGGAAGTCTGACTGGAAGGACCTCACTGAACATGGCTGCAAATGAAAGCATCGATGATAAGTGTTTCTTACCGTACAGCTGGTGGTTAAATGTCAAAGCTATCAAAATGGGTAGCTTCAGCTCCGGCTTCCTTAAAGAAAGAAAATCTCGCTCAGTTCTATTTATAATCCTGAGGGAGGATTAATCTCCGCTTGTCTCAGCCAAATAAAGAACGATTTAAATTATGCAGTTAAGACAATGCAGGAAATCACCTCCCATGTCCAGCCAGAGATAGAGGAGGTATGCTTCCTTGCTATCAGGTAGTTGCTGTGGACATTAATTACTTCCACAGAGCCACTAGTTCTTCTGTCACAACTGCATTTCTGGTTTCAGAGACTCATTAGCGAATAATTGAAAGTAACAACACTGATTATGAGAAGTGCTTGAGTTGCATCCCAGGGGTCTTTGCCATTTACAAGCAGGCAATGACATGGAGATGATGGTCTTTACCACAATTCAAGAGGGAACTTAGTTGTTTACAGGCAAGGCCAAAAATAATTGGTTTAACTATTCATTGTGTTTTGTTTCAACATGTCTGTGTGTTACCACATTCACCTTCCTTCATGTTGAACCATGGTAAAGGTTTCACACATATACAACGCCTTTTAGGCGATAAAAATTGTACCTTTTATTTCTATACTCTATATATATTGAGTGCAATTTTTCTTTACGATGATCCACCAATGAGCATATCAGATGCAATATGGGCCTCATTCAGTTTTGTAGTTAAATTATTGACTTGGTTCTACGACAACTGGACTTTTAGTATACATGTATACATTCAGTTGGGCTGAAACTGACTAAGGATGTTCTGCACAAACTCAACAGTTTCAACAGCTTCGACCTGCAAGTGACAGAAGAAGCTGGTAGCAACAGAATAACCACAAGGGAAAGCATGGATCTGTAGCCCACAATTGTACAGAGTTACAAGAATATCCAATTCATCAGTCGAGATGGTAACAATTTGTTGGCAGCTTAATTGTTTGGTTGGTTTCGGTTGGAAAAAAACGAATACTGAGAGGCACATTGCCACCCTTTGTAATGGAGTCAGAGACACTTTGGTCAACGAATCAGCTCACCTCATGCTTGTATGCTGACTAAAGGACACTTCAACACTTGGAGAGGCCAAGGGATTGCACCACCAATCTTCCAACTGTGAAGCAACTACTCTGTCACATGAGCCAAGGACACCCTATGGAGTTAGTTCTGTCTTCTTCTTGTTTCTTTGCGTCCTCAGTCATATTGATTCTTTCTTTGTTTCTCTTGCTCAAACCTTCCTTTTTCAGAAAAATAATCTGACACCTAAAGTAACACTTAATGTAATCAAGCAGATAGTCTTCCTATTTTGCCTGGAACCCACACTATTCTATTCCAAAAAGCTATTCAAATGTCATTAGATGGATGGCACAATTGATAATTGCACGTTTTTCTTTAAGTAAACTGAATTCTCACAACCAAATTATCAAAAAAAAGATGCCACTGTGAAAACTGAGAATTAAAGCAGAAAACAATATATTGTAAATAATTGCAAGCTTTAAACTGTGTCTTTTCTTTTATCTGTATGCTACTTTTGAATTTGATGCCAGCGTCGTGATGGAAAAAATTGAAGCCAGAGTCACATTTACCTCTGTTGCATCATCTCTTCTTCTTTTTCATTACAGCTTTAGAGGCATGATTTCCCATTTTTGCTCAACAAAGAATTTCAATATATCATCTGATTGGCAGCTTCAAAACCTGGATATGTCATTCAGTGTTAAACTGATATACAAGGTTGCCATGTTATGTATGTCAGTCACCATCAGCTCTTGTTAGTATTTTGACACACAAGGAATTTGGTTCCTGCTCTTGATGGTGTTTCTCTTGATATCTAAACAGTATTGACAATGTTGATGGTGCACAGTACAATACAATTCAATATATATCCATGATATAGAAACATTGTACAATACAAACAGTGCAAAATCCAGTTGACATTTCTGCGCTCATGCGATGATTTCCACTTCAATATCAGGTCAGCTGTTAATGCAGTGCTTCTTTGCCTGAACATCATGACCGTTCACTAATGGCTTTCAGCCTTTTGCCTTAATTCTCACTGGATTCTCTAAACCTTTTAATGATATTAGTTCCGTAGATTAATGATTCCACAAATTCTTTGTGATTCACACTGAATAACATCATTCTTAAATTGTATCAAACTATTTTCATTATGTAATGTTGAGTGGTTATTGGAGGCATGTTGAAAAGTACTGTACTGATAGGGTGCAAAGCTTTATCTATTGATTTCTCTCTTTTTTAGTTTTTTTTTTCCATTTGATATTCAAAGTTCCATACATTATATTAAGTTAGGAAAATGCGGGAAAGTATCAGGGAAGATTTGAGGCGTCAGAATACAGGAGTTGGTGGATGGTGCATGCAGGTCTCATGATGGAGCACAATCAGGGTTCAAAATGTTGGAAGAATTTCCGTTAGAGCGATAATCGTTTGGATGTGAATGAAAAGGGTGTGGGAGGGGAGGCTTATGTGGGACATCAACAAAGCTCTACAGCATGAACAAATGGATTCTTCATGACAGGCAAAAATTAAAATCATGCAGGGAAACAGGATACAGACATAATTTGTGACAATATGAGTCCTAATTTGAGAATCTCCCATGATGATTTGATTAAAAGACCAGCCTCTTAGTGTTATGTTTACATCTTACCTTGTTTTGTCTCTCTTGTTTTGCTCCGATGAACACCAGCTGTTTGTGCTTTGATTTTGAGCAGTGTTTATTTCAGGATTCAATTAATTGCATTGCAGCAGGCTTCCGTGGTTTATCTAAAATTAATCTGGAGCACTATTAAACACAGACAATTTGCCGTTGGACTTTTAGATTGTGATAGATTATTTTTACTTGTATGTTAAGGCCTGAGGGTGGCATGGGACAAACATTTATATGGTAGATGGTGATGAAAGGTGTGATATTTTCAGCTTTGGATAAAATTTAATCAAAACTTTTATTGCAATTGATCCTCTAATTAAATTGAACATTTTCTTTTGGCCAGGAGCTTAAACTTGTTCAATATTTGGCTGCCGGTGTGGTGCAGGTTATTGCCAGTGGGTTATCAGATTCATTATTTATCAAACACCAAGGTTCAGAGTAAATGTTAATGCTGCAACTTTCTCAGTACTTTGAATGTTCTTGTGTTGCACAGAGACTGTGCTTGGTGCTCGAGGAGAGGAGGCCAGTTGTGCATATGCAGCAAAAGCACACACCTTCCTGCCATCCAAGCCAGAGACAATACACCCACTCTAAAATGAAGAACAAAATGTTTTTGTGCTATAAACTGAAACAAAAGTACATACATAATGAAACACACAGTGAGTGCTCATACCTACCTCCACAGCAGGCAATGTGTGTCTGTGTGTGTGTATGTGTGTGGGGGGGGGGGTTTCTAAAACAAGAAGAAAATTTCACAGTTCTTCTAATTTGGGAACATCTCAGTTGCTATAGCAATGCTGGCAGACGACCACACTCTTTTATGCTTATGTCTCACATCAACAAAATTTAACACACCTCATGCAATTCTGCAAAGATAGGTCTGAAGTCTGCAGCAATCTCAAAATATCCTAACCGATGTAGGATAACCAAAACCATGTTATTTTGTAAATAACCGGGTGCACACTGTCCTTGCCTGACTCTCTTGAGCATACACAAGCACATTTGTCCCACTAGACACACCTCCGCCTGCCTCTACTACCCTGTCTCCTCTCTGCTCTGACAGTCTTTTTCCTCTCCTTTCTTTTGTCTTCCACATCTGAGGGTGCAGAGAACATTCCTCCCTGTTCAACCCTCGCTGACCGACTTTTCCAACACAGAAATCGTCAACTGCTTTTCCAGCAGAAACCCTGTGGCTGTTTTGTACAAGTATCAGGGACAAAAGAACAGTTCATGCTGCAGCCAACATTCTTGGAGTGATTCATCTGTAGGTGCAGAGGCAGGGAGCTGAGGTGACGCACAGAAGAATTTTGATATTAGACAGTATGCTTCCTGTGGTGTTAAAATGAGTAGAAATGATACAGCGGTGTGCAAAAGTTTGGGCTCGTGGTCACAGAGGAGTTCTAGGAATTTCTACACACATATTTTTTCAAATCCTGTGAGCTGGTGAAAAGTGAGAAAATATCTATCTTTTGGGCAATGTTGCACCAATAGAGGTGAAGATGGATTAAATAATTAAATATCAGCATATTCAGCAAGCAAAACTCAAAGCATGTGTGAACAAGACTGAAAAAAAGGTTTCTAAAACACATTGTGATCCTGAACACACCTCAAAATCCACAATGCACTACCTCAAGAGGACAAAGCTAAAGGTTTAGTAATGGCCCACACAGTCCCTCCAACCTACATATTAATAAAAACCTGTGCTTGCATCTCACATAACTAGAGGAATTATGCCTGAAGAATGAGCACATGTCCTTGAAACAAATCTGAAAGACTTGCTAAAACAGCATCAGCGGGATTTGGCTTTCTTCATTATTTAAAAGAATATGTTTTTTCTTTGCTTGGTTTTGAAGTGGTTTGGGGAGGGTGGGAAATTAAATATTTTTTTTTTTTGTGTCACTGCTATTGTAGAAAAATGCTTAGCCATTCATGGGTACAGAAATTTTAGACCAAATTTGCCCCAAGCCATTGAAGGTGGCTTATATAAAGATGCATTAACTTGTGACTTCTTACTGGACTGAATTTGGATGATGTGGTCAAGCATCTGTACAGCAGCAAGTGTGAGCTGAGAACTTTTTTCAAGCTACACTTAGGATTAGTTTAGGTATTTACTGTTTTTATTGCTGTCAAACCATTTAGCTCTACTTCATGCGAAAGCCTTGGCAATGAAGAAAGGATTTGGCGGCCAAAACTTTGATGTCATAACAGAAAATAGGATGAAATCAGAAAGAAAAGTGTGTTTTTGTTTTTTGTAGCAGTTTAAATATGCTGGTGAATAGTCTCCCCATTTGTCACTTCCTGTTACCAACATCAGTGTAACCAAAGAGGATTATACACTTGATCTCATGAGACAGCTGCATTTAGGGAGATCGCTATCCTTGTTCTGCACTATGGACCACCAACTGTGAGCTTAACACCCTGATTTCTCCAGTGCTGGGAAACAATTTAGTTTAGTGTTCAGTCTTTTAAAAGCTGACGAATAATCCAGCAGCAGCAGAATGTTCACAGGGTCAGTTTGGCCTCGTCAGAAAATTGTTGCATTTTCCAACTGTAACCTACTGGTATGGCTTCGAATAAATTTGTTGAAATAGTGAACAATTCTATGTCTGGATCATTTGCTTTTGAGTAGAATGTCTCATGTTGTGAAACCTGCTTTATTGTTTTTGACATGCCCTGACGGCTGCAGCCAGCACAAGCACGGCACTTTCAGTGCTCTGCCACCAGGCTGCTGTAGCACTTTAAGGGCAGATAACAGCCTATCCCAAAGGACATCTTCCATGCTCTACACAAACAGGGTGTGTCATGGTTGACCTTTCCTTTCTCTTTGCACTGTCTGACCTTATTAGTTTTTCACTGTGGCAGATATACCAGCGCTTGCTGCGGTTTAAACTGTTTAAACTGATATCAACTTGCGCTCACTCCTCCTCTCTGATAAATCGGCTGAGATGCCTCATAAACGGTTAGTGGGATGATAACTGTTCTCATCTTCAGCGCCATATTCTAACATCCCTGAACTCCTGTGCTATTTGAGGAAAGCTGATAACTCCTATCTGCAGATGTGTTAATTGGGCTTTTCAGACGGAGCCAGACGAAAGCCAAAGCCTTGGGAAATCAGATGTGATTCAAGCTGACCTTCATCTAATGGTCTGGGGACCGCACAAAGCTGGGCTGAACAAGCTCTGCAGAAAAAAATAAAAAAAAAAATAAATGACACACTGCTTTCAAACATGCCTAAGAAACACCCCTGAGCCATAGGATGTGGTGCATAAATTTATTTCAACATATATTAACATTTTGTTTATTCATCTTGTTAAAGACAATACATAGGATATTTACAATTAGAGCCTAAAAACGAGTTTCACTGGCAGAGAAACTGTTCATCACTGGACCAGGATGAAGTGTGTAAGAGGAAGGCTAAGCTCTATAGACATTAAATAAAACTTGGTACAGTTTGACACCTAATCTATGCCATTCCTGTCATAACAGACCATGAGAAACAACAGTTCATGTTTCAATTAAAAACAGACAAATGACACACATGGCTCTGATGCAGAACAAAGCAACAGCTGCTCAAATCAAAACAACACCTTCTGTGTACAAAACTTATTCTGCATCACATGATGTTGAGTACATTTTTTACTTTGCAATATTTTGGAATACAATTTAATTCATGTGGCATTGAGTTACTGATATTACAACTCATTAAGAGGAGACACTCTGATTTCTTTTTCAATATTTGAGATATTGGATTCTTTATTTTCTATTCTATCTCATCTTTTGAACCACCAAAAACTACTGAACATGTTTAAAATCAGGACACATTTTCTTAGATGTTGTCTACTTCTCATATGTTAACATTGTAAGTAACTGTTTTCATGTGAATAATCAACTCTGGAAGTTTATTGGTGGTGTCTACTGTATCAGTTAAACGCTACAAAGTAGTTTCCAATAAAAACGTTACATGCAGCAAACCTTCCACTTTCATTCTTAGCTATCATATTAAGTTTTTTACAAAGAGCTTTGGTTTTATAGACCTTTTTTTTCTAAAACTTTATCCAGTTTTTAGATTTCTGTAAAGGAAATGTATCTAATGTGCCGAGTGTTTGGCAATAAAATGTAAGCAACTTGTTGAGCCTCATTATAATAATTCAAACGTTTTTCTTTCATTTATCCTCTTTACCTGCTGTGTCACACCTTAAACGCATTTGAGCTATTTTGCATTGCGTCACCCTGTGCCCACCCTATGAAGTCCAAATAATCCCTGTTCTTTTGAATGTGTTTCCTACATCGTCATATCAACAGAATAGTGACTTGTAGAGCAGAATTCATTCAATTTACTTGTTCTTTTACTGAGGGATTTCCTTTTGACAATTACTCGGAAAGCAGCTAGACTCTCATCATATAATACATTTCCATGACATAAACTTCCATCTTCAATCAGTAAGAATGAAAAGGGACAAGGGAAATGACGGGGACCATCATCAGCTTTGATTATATCTGGTGAGACTGCATAAGGACTTTAAAGTTGCTCATAAAGTGCAGGAAATTTCGTCTCTGCAGAAATGCGTCATCCAGTATAACAAGCTAAGCAACTGTCATGAGGAGCTGTGGATGACTGGGGGGGTGGGGGGGACCAGTTGTCTCAATAGTCTCAATTAGACTTGATGCTCAAGAGGAGAAAAGAAACTGAACCTGAGGGGCGCCTAGTACTGTCACTATAGCGACAAAGGTGATGAGCTGTCATGGGAGGAAAGTAGAAACAAGAAACACTGACTCAGACACACACACACACACACCTGAATGACGTGAGACTAATTCAAAAGAGGAAAATAACGGTAACGAGCACACGGTGGATCATTGCACCGAACATTTGGTGCTTTTAAGACCCTGTCATAATTAGCAGCATCTTGATGAAAGCTGAAGCCCCAGGCATGATCAGGATTTAAGCAGATGACACAGCGGTCATAAGCACCTGGTCTCTGCTATCCATGTAATATATTTGGAGAGAGGAAGTAGGATTGACTTAAAGTGAGTAGAGGGACTGCGGTAACATATTCTGAGGAGTTGTGATTGCAAGTTGTTAACCTACCAAGAAGCCCTCTAACTGAGTGAAAGAAATTCTACTAACTGAAAAGCAATGGGTGTGTTGATTTTACACTGCAAATGAATGTTGCTTTTGATAAGGTGAGGGTCATAGGTCATTGCAGGAACCAACGCACTTATTTGTATTTCATGGTGAAGTAAAAACACTAGATCCAGTTCAGATAAGAAAAAAAATAAATGTAAAAAACAAATAGCAACTGCTACAAAGTCATACATTGTAACTGGCTCTAGATTGCACATCTATACGTTATATTTGTTGTGATAAACTGTACATTCTGTCATATTTCATTGCTACATACAGTGCAATACATCACCTGTAACAGTAAAACTCTAAAACGCTTTACCCTGTTGTAGAGAATCAGTACAGCTACATAGTTGATCTACCTGGTACTGTGGTACACTTCAAGAAATATCAAGTTAAGTACAATATGGAGTCATAATTATCTCTAAGTGTTGTCTTCCATTACAAAAATCTTGTGCTTTAGCATTTGAAACAGACACACAAATGCCAGGTAGAAAAAAAAAAAAAAAAAAAAAGCAAAAAGAACATTTCTTCACTTTTTCTTTGTTCAACCTTTTTCAGTTAGAAAATGCACAACCCTTGTAGTCTGTTGTGTCTCACTGGAAATGAATCTCGCAAAGAGTCCCTCAGAAGAGGCAGATGTGCCTTCCAGCCACTACATGGATTTCCATTAATATTTAAGCGGGAAAAGTTCCACTGAAGTGTCCTGAGTTGATGACTATCACTGAGAATCTGTCTCTCGGTCTAGACACCTAAATGATAAGATGTTTCATACAAACTGCTACATTAATGTTTTCATTTCTCTTTCTCCATTTGTAATACTTTATCTCTGATAAGTCTATGATTTACTTTATGCATTGTAAGTTGGCAGAAATTCTGAGAAATGACAGCTGAATATAATTTCAAGCCAACCTCACCTGCTCAGGTTAAAATTTGGCTTTACTGGAACTGAAACTGTGTCATAAATAATCACTGAAGTATAGGGACTTGGAGTGAATCTAATTATAGAATCATTAGCACCACCACAGTGTATGGGCGGAAAACACAAATGTAAGGTCGGCAGAAGGAGCAGCTTAAAGGAGCATCAGCTGAATCTTAAACTCTGCCTGGATGGCTTCTCCGCACTGGAAGCAGTCTTTGGTTGCTAATCAAAACCAAATGGCATTGAATATCAGTAACAGGCTGTCCAAGTGTGTACCACTGATTGATGATGTCCATTTCCACAGCTTGGGATGGGATCCTGAGCTTCTCTTTCATGGTTTAAGTACCACTCCTATTCCCCAGGGTTCTCAGTGGTAGTCGTTAACACCTCTTCACAGCTTGTTATTTACTGTGGAAAGCCATCTAGTTTTCAGCGCTGACTTTGGTGTGATCACACACAGATTTCTATGGCAGTTGCCATCACCATCTGGCTTTTGTTCTTGTCTCGGCCTGGAGACTGGTGCTGTCCAGACTCCTCTCTGGGAGACAGCGGATCAGAGAGGACACTGCGTTTGAGTGGCGCTGGTCGCAGGCAGGATGTTCCAGGAGGGGTGGAGGGCTCAGGGTGTCTGTGGGAGGAACGTGAAGACGTGGATGAAGAGGAGGAAGTGCAACTGCCGGTGCACAGTCCCGAGCTTGACCTCTCGCCTCTTTTTGCCCGGTATGATGCTCTGCGCCTGAGCTCGCTGACCAGCTCGTACTTGATGAAGCAGAACACGTCCTTAACCCCGCAGCGTTTTTCTGGCTCAGCAGCGAGCAGCCTCTGGAACATGCGCAAAGCATCATCAGTGAAGCGGCGCCACTGAGATGGGTAAGTTCCCACTGGGCACCCTGCTTTCTGCCAGCGCCGAAACTCCTCATAGAAGGCATCGGCCGGCAATGCTGCCTCCCAGGGGAAATTGCCTGTTAGCATACAGAAGACCAGCACGCCAAACGCCCACACATCCAGACTGGTGGTCACAAGAAAACCTTCTGCACGGTTGGCGCGGCATACCTCTGGTGCTGTGTAGGGGATGGTGCCACTCACCCGTTTAACACGGCAGCCCACGCGTCGGGTCATGCCAAAGTCAGCAAGCTTAATGCGGCGGCACTCCCGGTCAAACAAAAGCACATTCTCTGGCTTGACATCCCGATGAACCAGGTTCTTACTGTGCATGAAGTCCAGGGCCAAACCTAGTTGTTGCATGCAGCGTTTGACCATTTCTTCTGGCAGACCCACCTAAGAAAAGAGACAAAGAGAGTATGAGCATTTATACACTCTATTAGACACATTTCACTGTTTAGAGAGGTGACACAGACACAGTGAGTAGGTTCCACTATCATCAGAGCAAGTGAAGTGACAATGAGGGGGGGTTTGAAAGTACAGGCGGAAAAGTGATGTGCTCCAAAAAGGAAAACTGAAACAACAGCCTGAGCTATAAATTCTTCTGCAATCTCTTTTAATGAGTCTTTACAACACCCTTGAAGTCAAGCACTCACAACGCATTAACTGGAATAGCACTAAAGCAAAGTGAAGGCTTTGTGGAAAAAGAAAACCGGGACAAAGTCAAGACTCCAACCCCTGGAGAGCTTGTTAAAAAGGCTGTGTCTAAACATTTTTGACTGATTGGAGCAGATCAAGTTGGGTGAGGATGTTTTTTAGTGGAGGGAAGGATGATGACGTTACCTGTGGTGGTATGATATCGAAAAGGTCCCCGGCGGGAGCATATTCTTGCCCGAACACATAGCTGTCCTCCGTCTCAAAAAGCACGTCCAGGACTTTGATGATGAATGGGCTGCAGCTAAGTGAGCCTGTTAGACTGTATTCCCGCAGGAAACTTTTGAGCTTCGTCTTGTTCTTGGTAACAAACTTCAGGGCCATTTTGGTGCCTACAGAAATCCCATATTAACATGCAGAAGGAATACATTACGCTAAGCTTTTCCTGGTGTGGATGTTGAGATCACAACAATCTACCAGCTTTGGTTTTATTCTAGTGGTTTTGTTGGACAGTTTACAGTCGAGACAAAAGTTTATTAACCAACTCACCCTGTGTCCTGTGTGCCACCAGGTCCACCTTGCCATATGTGCCCTTCCCCAGCTCGCGAATGTGCTCGTACTGTTTGGCTACATCTGCTGTAGATAGAGAGGTGATGGCCAGTGCCTGCATGTCCTCCACTGGGACACCTCCACAGCAGTCCATTTTGGATGTGGGGGAGCCCCCACCGCTACCTACACGTCCTGGCCCAGATGGAGAAAGAGACAGGCTCGCCTTGACGCTGTGTGGCAGACTGATGAGAAAGGAGAAATAATGTTGTGGTCATGACAACATTTATTTTAATTCACATTCAAGCAATATGTTTTGTCTGTATACTTTGACTCAAAGGGATGGTAAAAACAGGAATACTTTAACAGACCCTCATTTCCATGCAATCAATTCTGGGAAGGCATTAACAGTAGGGGAGGACTTTCAGTAAATGTATTGGACTTCCTGCTGCCTCTACATTACTACGAACAGCTTTCAGATATGGCAGATCTCAGACAGCACTTACCGGCAGACGGCTATGGGAAAATCAATAGAGGGACCAACAAATGGCAACAAATTGTGAGAGCAGAGCGCTCTGAGGATTACACATGCCGCCAAGACATGCTACATGCATGTATTTCCACAGAGTAGAAATGGTGAAGCTATTTAAAACGGGTTGCTTCATGTTGCCTTAAAAGTACATCTGATTTACCTTCTGGTTGGTAGGAGTGTTCATTTTGATCAGTTTGCTGAAGTACTGCAACAGAGAGGTTATTGCTGAAAGTTTGAAATAGGTCTAACTTATTCTATGAGGGTAAAAATATAGCTTTCAAATTGTAGGCACACCTGGAGTCAGAGTTGTTTGCCTGTGCATGTCTTTGTTAGTGTTTGAATCAATGTGAAATTGACAGAAACTGCTGAAAACTAAAACTGCTGAAAAAAATGCAGAAAATAGAGCCTTTGATGAATGACACAGATCACTCGGATAATCTTACCCATTGTCTTTTTTTCCTCTTAAACTCTCCCTCCCTACAATAAAATGTAATCACCCAATCATGTACAGCATGCACACACACAATACTAATAGGCATCAAATCAGCACAAACCATTTTGCTGATGGCCTTTTTCATCCATCACTCAAAGCCAAATTCTGTGGTCTTTGTTATACTCCTTTCCCAGCAGCCAATTTCATCGCACCACTGCTTTAAACTCCTCAAAGCACCTATATAAATCCGTCTATCGTCTATTGGATACATTTTTAGACAAAAAAAAAGGTGAATTAGCAATGCATCACAGAACTAAATGTACATGGCAAAGACATGGATTAAGAACTTTTATGAGAACGAGTGGAGGAGGCTGATCTGGAAACAGTGGGATAAATACTGCTATAAGATAGCGACAACTAAACCAAGATGCAGCCCTTTGCAGCCTTGAGGTCAAGGTTCAACACACGGTATTAGAAAAAACAAATCCAAGTCCAAAAATAGAAAGAATGCCCTGTTCACCGTATGTTCTTAGCAGATAACACCTTCTTCTTGATTTTATCATGACCGTAGAGAGAATTATATAAGACACCATGAATACTGTAGCCAACTCATGCTGAGTGTGCTCACTGTATTTAGCCTTCAGCAAGTCAACACAAAAACTTGATCATGGTCCAGAACAGCCAGTGGTCCAAGTTTGGTGATTAAACATTTAAACAGGACAGACAGACAGACTGGTTGAACATTTCCTCTGACCGCCCACCCTGTGTGGCCCCTTAGCCTCGATCAGTGAGAACAGAGCAGAGCGGAGATAGCTTTTGTTTACTGGCAGGCACTCTTCCAGCCAGCTCCATGAGCAGAATGTAGAGCACTCCAGTACGGATCCTAATCACATTACTCAGCCCCTACATAGACATTTCCTTTGCAGAACTGGATTAAGAATCCTAAAAAATGATGAGCAATTGGCCTCTGAGTGGCTGCAGTGTGAACCAGAAAGAGCAGCGTATTGTCTGGGAGATGTGTCGATGCACTTGTGTGGTATCTGGAAGATGGTTGCGCGCTATTGTTTCAGTGTTAGTGTTTGGGAGGGGGTGCAGTGGTGGTCTGGAGTATCCGTGGCACACGGACACTCTATCAAAGGATTTTTGTGCTCCTACCTCTGAGAGGGAGCAGCTGTGAGCTTCAGCACAACTACAGCGATTGCACTCAACCACACTGCCTCATGCCCACTGATCTGCCGCGCTCCCCTCAGCTCCTCTTCTGTCCTCTCAGGCAGAAAAAGACAAGGTAACATCCATGCCCTACATACAGATGAGGATCCGGCTGGAGACACATCCATTCTCACTTAGTAGCAATTTTCTGCAAGCCTTTTAAAAGCAGACTCCGGCTGGCAGCGTACTCCAGCATTATGTTATTTATTGTTTGGGGTGAGCAAATAACTTCAACAACCGCATTTTCTTCTCTTTTTTTCTTTCTCTCATTTTTCAAGAAATAGCTGTTACATTTCATAGAGTCAAAACAGGCCTGTTTTCCTAATTTCTAAGAAGGCGAGATAAAAGGTTTTCACTCTGAAGCAACAGCCCGACACTAAATTGCACACAAATACAGATTGACAATCTCACTCCATTTAGCAATTATTCAGAGAGGAGCGCATTGTCAGTATTACCCATCTATAACATTACAAACTAAAAAAATCTGTTTCCACAAAAAGGTAAAATCCCTGGTTTGCTGGGAACCTACGCCTTCCAAAGAGTGCCATCGTAAGGTGAAAAATTTCAAGATGGAGCAGTTTTTCTCTGCAGACTGCAAGACGCCTTGTTATTGTGTCCATAGGATTTGATTCAAAGCATCACTGTATTGCCTCAAAGAGATGACAGTATGGCAGGAAACTCAGAAAACTAACTGTGGCACAGTGAACTCTTTATCTTTGCAATTGTACCAACAAGGTTCGTCAGGGGCTATGCTTTTGAACTGTGAGCTATTGGTTCTCTTTTTTTTTTTTTAAAGCAATGAACTCTTTTCCACCAAATAATGCTGTTCAGCATTGATGGAACTATCCAGTGAACCTTCCTGCACTTCCCATCAATTTGAAGTGGAACAATTTTAATCAATGCTCATCAACAAAGTAGATCCATCCTGTTTTCCCAAACTGTAAACTATGACATCCAGACTTATGTTTTCAAGGTTCACAGAAGTGACACATATTTTTTGCTAACAGCTGAAAACCAACTTTTTTTTAATTTGAAGTCATTTCTTTTTTTTTTCTTTTTTTGGGCCCATTTTGTCTTTTTGCTCCATAACGGCTGAACATTTTCTGCAACATGTTCCATGTTGGTGGAGAAGGTGAGTGAGTAAATGATACTGTTGAAATTAAGTGTGTCCGACATACAATTGGAAAATTCAAACAGATTCACATCTCTGAAATCCTAAATGTTTAAATAGAAAGCAGCTTGACTTTGATTCTTGGTTCTTGAGGACGTCTCAGCTCTTTGCCAAAATTGCTCTTCAGTTCTAAATGTATGGTGGACAGTTTCAGGGCTTATAGCCTGTGGTTCAGACATTCACACTTGTTATATGAGGGACTCTTGCCAAGACTGTGGGTGTTTTGGTTCATTGTCACCTGTGAGTTGTTTTATCTAACTGGCCAAAAAAGTGAGATGTTATGGCCACACAATTGAAACTGCGAATGGTTGTGAAACCGCCTGGGGAAGAGATTCAGGGCTGCATTTTAAGTGTTAGATGATGTCTGAGGCCACTTCTTCTGTTTAGAATGGATTTTTCCAATTTAAAACAGATCGCTTTTTCAATTCCTCTCTCAAACTGCCTTCCTAGTCCAGAATGTGAACATTGTTGTTCTCAAAAGAGTCTCCATCATCTTTCAGATGTAGGTGGGCTACTGTGTCGAATCCTAAATTTCTCAGACAGTCCTGTCACATAAGGAATGACCATTTTTATTAGAAAAAAACAGGTGCAAAATGCTGGATGAGAGGTGAAATGTTTTCAAGCACCCAAAACTCCAGTTACTTTCTATTTAAGCATGTACAGTAGGAGTACCAGGAAATTCACATGCGTTTAATAAAGATGAAAATCTGACTACTGGAGTGTTCAGAAAATGCACGTTAATGTACATAAAGCAAATATTCCTTAGAGGCATTTGAATCAGCAGCTTTACACACACACTGTGTATCTGTTTAGGGTCACTCACCCATTCCTCCTCTTCCATTTTCTTTTCTGTCTCTTCCTACAAATGTTAACAAGGGACTAATGAAAGAAATAAATAGACTGCAGAGCCTGCCCCACATCCTTACCGCTTTCTATACTAATGGAATAGTTGCGTTGCTCTCGGCAAAAGAGTCATTATGGATGAGGACTGATCTCTTGTGTCCAATTTACTGTCAAAATGCCCAAAAATGCCTGGCCTCCAGGTCGCAGTATAACCACTGAACAAAATGCAGTGTGACTGAATAACTGCATTCAGTGAAAAACAAATAGACAGTATCTATTTATGTCTGCCTGTATTTGATCCTTTGTTGTTTTGGCATAGACAGGTGCAATGAAAACACATATCATCCAATAAAAACTGATTAGGCTTCCTCGTGACATTCTGTTGCAGTTCTCGGGCTTAGAAAGTGGACATCAGACTCATGAGATGGTGGTCTTTGTATCTCCCTCAACACATGGATGAAGAAACCTCCTGCTGTGCTGTGATAGGTGAACAACAAGCCCAGGCCACATACACTCACTTTGACAAAACCCCTTTTCGCAGCTCTGCCGAGCCTCCCACATGGATCCCTGCTGGGATCCAGTGTTGTGTAACGGGCTCCTGACTCGCTTCACCTCTACTCTCCTTCTCATCAGCCCTCTGCCTGTACTGTATGTCACAAACCTAATGGAGCAACCTCAGCCTTACTACTGAGAGACCTCAACAGAAATGTTGGCAGCCAGCTGCCTCCTGCTGGGATGACCTACAACCCAGTGAGGGACAATACAAGGTGGAATGCTTTCATACTTTGACTGGGAGTGGAGATTAGCCATGTGCAGTGACACACCAAGGACACCTGGCTCAATGTTGACAACAAAGGACTATCAGCACGATGACTAAAAAGAAAAAAGATCTGTTACTGTGACTAGTTAAATGAATACAGCATGAATTGGAGGCAAAAAGGGCTACAGTGAATGATGCTTCTTTGGAACATTTCTGAGCAAGTATTGTGAGTTTGTTTCTATGTCTTGTTTTGCTTTCTGCCAAAAAAGACTGTTTCTACTGTGCAGTAACAGCTGCACAAATGTACGCTTTATTGGAAAACCCCTCGGAGAAGACTCAACATCTAAACAATCCCCATGCATCTTGGATACAAGACCTGTCAACAGATTAAATCATAATACATTCTGGCAGCAATAAGCAATGGCATTTTTGGTATTTTCTCATCAAATTAACACCTCTCTAACTTTTAAACACAGAGAGGAATCAACCAGGCTTTGGGTTTCTGTTGCTGACAGTAACAGAAAAAAAAAAACATTTCAGTGAGAGTGGGAAGACTGGATTTACTTATAAATGTACATAATGCGGGCAAATTCATGAACACCACACAATCTGCAGAGGAAAGAAAGCTGCTGATGAAAAGCAGACGGATGGCCTCTACAACAGGATAATTAATGTAACCCTAAACACAAATAAACAATGGAAAAACTCAAAAGGTGCAGCTGGAAAGTGACCTCAGCAGAGGAGAGCATGAAAGATGGCCAAAGGATCTCACAGAACTGGAAGGCTATTGCTGAAGGAATGGGAAGAAATATCCCAAAGAGGAACCAAAAGACTTTTAACTGCTACAAAAAAAAATGACCAAGCTGTGATACCTGCCAAAGATGGCCATGCATGATGCCCGAACATTTGGCTTTCACTCTTTCTTTCAAATGATTTTGAAGCATTAAAAAATGGAAACAACGTATTTTTGAAAGTAGGTCATATTTCACTTGCTTTGCTATTCAGAGAACAAGAAAATATCACTGGGGTGTCGAATCATTTGCATGCCACTGTACATACTCTGGTAGATTCCATCATCATTGCTGTTTTGGATTAAAGACTTTTGGGGTAAACACCTCCCTTGGCATCCGATTATGAATGCCAATCATAATCAGTGTCGCCATAACCCTCACTGTGTTGTGCTGCACTGCAAAAAGCTACCCAGTGGAACATACTGTACCTCTCCCCCACTCCGTTACCACGTCACAACCCAGTAACCTCCAGATATAATAGGGAGGCTTCGTGTGATGAAGATGAGAGGCAAAAAGAAGGACTGGGGAAATCCAGTGAGACAGAAAATGAGGTATTTCCTTTTTTTTTTTTTAAATCGCACAGACTTTGCCCCTTTGATTTCAAATACATTGGGAATTCTGACTCTAATATGAGCCCAGTCACTCAAGGGTATAGCTAAATGATGTAACAGCAGTATATGGTGATTAGTTATGCTGCTCATATACAATACTCTCTAACCATAAAGTGAATAATGTTAATGAGGCTGCATCTGCCAATCGTATCTATCCCTCTCACTTAAACTCAAAGCAAGCTATGCAGCTATGTGCCAGGTTCTCCAGTGAAAGCCAACATCCAGCCAGACTGCGCCTGCAAAATGTCTTCTTTAAAGAGACCCAAATGACAATTTCAGTTTCCCAGTAATCATAACACACCTGTGTATTAACGTGTCCGTTTCTTTTGGATTCTGTGGCTTATATTTGAGCAGCAGAGATGAAAGTTAGTTCACGCCAGCTGGAGTGGGTCATTTTCTCTTTCTATTGTTTGATTTAAAAAAAAAGACACATTTCTGCAGCTATCTTATCTATGTGCAGCTGGAGTAGTTGCACAGAGTTTTACTGGGAAATTTATGTTCACTCAAACAATGTTTCTGTTACATTAAGGCCAAGATAAAGTCCTCTCTATAGATGAGTTTATTTACTGAGGTGATTATTGGCTGAATATTGATTCCCACTGCGAGCATATCGATTCGTCCTTATGTCCCTATAAATAAACGCATACTAGAATCTTTATTGCTTATATGCATCCTTCCAGACAGAGCAAATTTGTCTCTGAATTGTATTTAGTTTACTCCTTTACATAAACAAATCTGTCACAGCCAAAATCTCAGCCAATACTGCTGCTCCACCACAAAGCTTATAACAAATGCAAATCCGTGCATGCTGGCTGCTGTTTTAGATATTTTCTCTCTTTTTGTTTGCAGTCCATTACCAGGCTCTCGAGTTTGCTCTTACAGGATTTGCAAGTCAGCTGTTCCTTTAAATGCATTAGGCGGCATAAAGGATGAGATATCACCTGTCTGCCCTGGACAAAGTATTACAGAGGTATTAAAAAGTGAACTACCCCTAATATCCGCGCATCCATCAAGCGCAGACAGGATAACAAAAGTGGAGTCGGTAAATAGAAGTGCTGGGTTCAGAACAGACGAGCAGTGTCTCAAAGGAACCAATAACAATAGTTGGAATTGATTCCTGAATAACACAACTATGGTGCTGCATAATAGCTGCTGATACTGAGAATGTTTTACTGTCAAAATAAGCAAAATGTAGATTTTGCAAAGCAAATGTGAATTTCGATGTGGAAACCGTCGTAAGTAGGTTCCGAGCACACCGAGCTCCTTATGATCAGGGCATCAGAATTCATTCTAAGAATATTCAATAAGAAATTGAGTCTACAAAAAAAAGACATATTTCTCTTTCTTCCTTTCTTTCCAGGGTTTAGTATCATGCGCACTGACCCAGTTTCAGGCACCTCAGGGTGCATCAAGGTGTTACTCACTCACCTGCTGGCGACCTGTCTCTCTCCTCCATGGTCCTGCATCCGCTCGGTGAGCAGAGCGCAGCAGCTCTGCTCAGCGCTGATCCTTCTGCTTCTGGGGGAATCTGATCGTCGGATCTTATCGCTGATATCAGTCAGTTGTTGGCTTTGAGAAAACCGAACAGTTCTCTTTTGAGATGAAATAAAAAATAAAAACCATCATTGCGGGTTCGCGCTTGAATTATCTGAATTCGTCTTTGTGATCTGCCCGCTGATCGCCCAAGGTGATGCTTGCCCTGTTTCTGGAGACGCTCTCCAGTTTGAGACTTTCTGTGAAGGCGGATGAAATCAAAGCCACATGTGGAGCTTGATGTTAAGATGAGGACACCCTCCTCTGAGCGTCCACCGTCTCAACCTGCCAAGCGGCGGCAGGAGGCTGCGAGTTTATCTTTTGCTCCTCCAGTGGTCCGCATGACCCACTTCAACAGCACAAACACACATTCAGACGCCCATTCATTCACATCCACGCTCAGCGGGTGGCTCTGATCTCTGCAGCATGCATAAACAAATCTTCACGCTCCCACTCCGTCTTAACTCAGCTCAGCTGTCACCGTCGGTCTGTTCAGTCCGTCTGTCCAGAGTGATTCTACTGACTTGGGGAAGGATGTTTCAGATGTTGCACCTCTGCTGGTCCTACCAGTCTGCTCCTTCATTGTTCACCGTCTCCTCCCTCTGGCAAACTAAATACACTCACGTGTCCTGGGTCCTAGTGCCGGGCTACAGCATCCAACCTAAACACGTCCACCAGCTTTTACTTTTGATTCATGCTCTGAAGGAGCAAGCTGCTCCACTCTTGCATAATTCAAACGCTTACGACCTTAAGTGCGTCCACTTTATAAGACTCACAAATGACTTTGCCAACTGCCCTTATTAGGTAACAGCAAGACAAGACTTTCAGTTAATTCACTGCCCTGGCAGTCTCCCTTTACTGTACATGTTGTACAACAGGCCTCCCGCCAGACATGTTTGGTATCCAGGACAGATTGGAAAGAGTAAACAGCCTTGAAATAACAGGGATGACTTTGTCAGTAAAAGACCTCAGAAGGGTTGGTGGATGTATTTCGGGGTGGTGAAAATTTGTTCTCAGAAATAAAAAAGGCAGATTTTACTGATCCGGTTCTGATGCACTCTTCTCCATACTTTTCTTACCACAGACCCTGCATGTCAAAGAAGTATAAAGCGAGCACTCATTTTGTTTTCTTTTTCTTTCCTCTCTTTTCTCCCCGACCCTTCAAGAAATAAAATAACAACAACAAAAAAAAATATCCTCCTACCTATAGGCTGGAGGATCGATCCAAGGTAAGGAAGGGAGGCAAAATGAGGCCCAGATAAAGAGTTTTTACAGGGGAATATGATCTCTTGGCTTCCTGAAACTAAATTATTTGACCTAGGGTGTTATCTTTGTGGGGGGGATCCCGAATCACTGCTTCCAGGTTTCCCACACTGCAGACCCACATGCAACAATATGAGAGAGTTTCCTCAAGGTTATCGTTGGAACAGATGTGTCATTAATCTTGGTGAAAGTAAAGCGCTGTGGTGTCACAGTAAATGGCACGAAGGGTCAAACAAGTGGGAACGGGACAGTCTCACAGTAACACACACTCCTCTGAGCTGCAATAAAATGGAACAGAGCTGCTACTCTGATCCTCCAACTCTCTCCTCACTCCTTTATCAGCCACACGATTCTTGTCCTAGATTTAACTTTTTGTGTCACCTAAACTTTTCCACCTCTTGTTACAAAGTGATGGCCTTGTTTCTGCTGCATTCTCAAATTTATCCTCGTGCTCTGTTTTAATTTTTGCCCTGCATGCTCTGCAGCCTTCACTATCATACTGGAGCCTGGAGAATATCATTCTCCTCCATTTCATCCTGCTTTGTTTTAAGAACAGGGTCATGACCAACATCTCTGAGTCTATCAGAAGTAAGAATGGAGGGGTTTGCCACTATGTGAATGACTGTGGGCAAATAGTTCAACAGTTTCAGAAGAATGTTTCTCCCTGTCAGATCTCATCAGTACATGATGTCATCAAAAGATTCAGAAAATCTGAAAAACACACAGGACAAAGCTGAGAAAAACTTTGTATGAGCTTGATCTTGGGCGTTTCAGATAGCCCTGCATTTTAAAACAGACATGACTCAGCAGAGGGAATCATTGCATGGGATTAGAAAGACTTTTAGAAATCATTGTGATTGAATATATTTCATCATTGCATCCACAAATGTGAGTAAAACATCTTAAAACTCTACGGTCTTCTCTAAGCCTGAGTTCAGTTAAGACGGACTGAGGCAAACTGGAAAACTGTTTTGTAATCCGATGAATCAAAATCGAATTTTCTTTTTCTAAATCATGGATGCAGCTAAAGAGGAGACATATCATCCAGCTTGTTCTAAAGCAAACACATGTTATGGGAATAAACAGTATGGGTGGCTTGAGGGCATTCAGCACTATTATTCTTGAACGATGTTTACATGGTTTGGAGCAACATATGAGGACATTTTCCTAGCTTTCCTAGTCCAAGCTTATTCCAACAAGACAATTCCAAATCACAAACTGTACAAATCACAACAGCACGACTCTGCAGCAAAATAATCTGGGTGCCAAACTGGCTGGGCGACAGTCCAGATCCGACAGTCATTAAAGACATTGTTCTATGGTAAAGAAAAATAAAGAGACCCCAAACTTTTGAGCAGCTGACATTCTAAGCAATAATGACAGAACATTTTAAAACTAATGGCAAAAACTTTCAAAACTACGGCAAATAGTCTCTTCAGTTCCCAAATCCCCCCAAAGTCTTGTGTCCAAGCTGTATTTATTACTCAGTGTTGTATTTCTTGTAGTTTTCATTAAAAAAAGAAAAAGAAAGTGCCAGTCAAACTATCCTTTCCCTCTCACACATTCCATGCTTAGCTCTTTGCTGTTAATAATAAAACAGTTAATACTATACCGTACATCTTTCTCCGAAAATAGGAATTCCAAAAGTGAAAACATTCAATCCAATTTGATTCAATATTTTATTACAAACTCTACTTTTTTCACATAAATTAAGTCAAGGTGATGCAATGACTTAAGTTAGAAAAAAAATTCAAAGCGTCTGTAGGAAAAATAGAAAAGAAAAAAAGACTACATTTCCCATGACGCAACTGTTTGGCCCACGGTTGGTCAGGACGAGTTGATGACGCTAAAACTGTGCGCTTGTAACCTTGTGCTGCTGCACAGAAGTGTTGTTGGAACAGATGTGGATGCAGTAATAAGACCTTTTTATGTTGTGTCTCGTTGTCGGCATTGTTCTGGAGTGATGAGCAAATATATTTTACCAGTGTCCGTCTTCGGAACAGTAGCAGGAAGCGCTGTTTTACTGAAGTGAGTAACACAGCTTACTTGCCACTGTGATGTAACTTTCGAGAGTAGGCAATTATACACCGTATGTGTCCCTGTTATCGCTGAATTTACAGTACATGCATTTATATTTATCCAATTGACTTGTCTGCGCGACAGGGGGGGGGGGGGGTTGTTATGTTGTTGGGACAGCTAGCCTAGTAATGGCACCCTTAAGAAGTAATAATCTTCCCTCGTTTACTGAAACAATTCCTTTCAGTCCAGTTCACCAAAGCAACACGGTGCACCTCTTTGTTCAGTACCACACTTCCAAACGAATTATACGGGCTCTTTGATTGGGTTTAGGTTAGATACTGGTGAACCTGCTCAAAACTGATAAATAATACCTCCCATTTAAAGCTTGCACACATCCATAGCCCATCACTAGGTGCTGTCACTGATGTTTCTGATTGGGCCTCTCCTCAAGACTGTGTGGGACGGTACACCAATATGTGACAACGTCCAGTCAAGGCTGTTGAAAACACCTGTTCAGGCTCAATCATTTAAGTTGATTTTCTGCTTAAGAGCTTCACATTGCCCCGAACACATTTTTAGATAAATGAGCAAAAAGACGTCTTCACACAGCAGCTCCTACAGGACTGGACCCTGTTGTGATTGTACTCTTCTCTTACTGGAGTATTGCTTAAAATGCTAATGGATTTCTTTGACATGGATCACAGTAATGTTTGTAATAGAATGATCTCTGTAACAGCTGACAACTTCCTGACTAACCGTGCCAGTCTGCTTACAGTTTGAGCTGTGGGAAGTCCTACTTCAAACTGCCTCATCACCAGCTGTGATGCAGTGTGTGCCGTGACACTTTTCTGTCGTAGCTAGCGTTAAGCTGTGTCTCAATTCTGGCTTTGCTTTAAAACTGTTTCCATAAGCTGTCCCCCTTTGGATGGTACGCGCCACATACTGGGGTGGCCCACAAGTTCCTACCCAGTTACATAGAGTATAGTTCATCATTCAGCTCATTATTGTTGCATTTATGCATTTATTTTTTGCTGCTTATAAAAGGAAAAAAGATTTAAATGGATAAGACTTTTCACTTCCTGTTTATTATAGTACATTCCGCCTTTTTAAAACGTGCTCTTATAAGGAAAACCTCCCCTACCCATGTCAATGATTTTAATGTTGTGGCTGTGTAGAATACTCAGGTGCTTAAAAACTTCAGCTGGTTTGCAACTAGACAATTTAGGAAAAGAGAAGTAAGAGCAAGAGATCTATTGTGTATCGCACCGGATTGAGAAAAATCCTGAACAGTTGATTTACAGTAATAAATATGTGCTTCAGCCTCATGCCTGAAAAAGATTGCACTAAAACAATGTTTCAATTTTTCTCAAAGAAACTATGTGACTGGAGGCCAGTGTCCCAGTAAGGCTACCATTCAAGGCAAGACTGTAGTGATAACAGGTGCCAACAGAGGGATTGGAAAAGAGACGGCTCAAGAACTGGCGAAGAGAGGTGTGCAGAAACTATTTCCCTCTGATTTGGTGCAAAAAGGCACAATACTGTACACTTATTATCACTGACCCACTTCTTTTCCCAATATTACATCCTCAGGGGGCCGGATTATCATGGGATGCCGTGACATGGAGCAGTGCGAGGCAGCAGCAAAGGAAATAAGAGGAAACACCCTGAATCCTCATGTTTATGCTTGTCACCTCGATCTGGCTTCCATGAAGTCTATACGGGAATTTGCAGAGAGAATCAATCAAGGTGGCTGATGCAAACAACTGTTCTTTTTGTGTTTTGTTTGATTGATTAATTGTAAAAAGTGTTTCAACTTTTGTTGTTACCATAGAAGAGAAGCGTGTGGATGTACTGATAAACAACGCAGGGGTCATGAGATGTCCAGCGTGGAAGACGGAGGATGGCTTCGATATACAATTTGGAGTTAATCACTTAGGTACATCTGCTGACCGATGAAACGGGCAAATAAGCAAAGCAATATTTGGTTGCAGTGACCGACTTCATGCGCTGAAAGGAAGCAAGTGTCTGATTCTCTAAACTCTATAAGAATCCAGAATGTCCTCAGATTCCAGTGAAGTTTTCTGTACTCTAATTCCAAGTTTCTGACTTCCTCCAGGCCACTTCTTGCTGACAAATCTTCTGCTGGAGAAGCTGAAAGAGTCCGCCCCCAGCAGAGTGATCAACCTGGCCTCACTCGCCCACATTATTGGAAAGATTGACTTTGAGGACTTGAACTGGGAGAAGAAGAAGTTTGATACCAAGCAGGCGTACTGTCAGAGCAAGCTTGCCAATGTTCTGTTCACCAGGGAACTTGCCAAGCGATTACAAGGCAAGTCTACTGGCTGCTGCATTAGTGGGCATGTGTGGGAGCAAGTGCGGCCGATGTTCTTGTTTATAACTGGCCGTTGGATGCATATTTTTAAACAATGTTTGATATATGCATGAAACAGGCACAGGAGTCACAGTGAATGCTGTACACCCAGGAGTTGTTGCCACGGATCTCGGTAGGCACACCGGTCTGCACCAATCACAGTTTTCAAGCTCTGTGCTCAGTGAGTATCTCTCCTTCATTCTTGGACAATGACTTTAGAGAAATCAATAAATACTTACCTAATGCACATGCAACAGTCAGACCAGGCTTTGTAGACTGCAATTTGTTTATTAAGATTTGCGAATGTCTTATAAGAGAGCATCATGAGCAAAAAACATTTCTATAATCAAAGACAAAACTATAATAGTAAAACAGAAAAAGTAATCATTTGAGAGCTGAGGAGACAAATTGCTTTTTGTTGCAGTTATTTTTTTGTAATTATTTTGCTCTGCAGCACATTGAAGAAAATGCACTCTGGGATGATGAAAATCTTCCCCTGTAGAGAGAAAACCGTTTGGTGTCGAGTTTAAACCACTCACTCTTTCCACAGGTCCCTTTTTCTCCCTGCTGGTGAAGAGCCCAGCGCTGGGAGCCCAGCCCAGCGTCTATCTGGCTGTGTCCGAGGAGATGGAGGGAGTGACGGGGCAGTACTATGATGTTATGACTGAAAAGGAACCAGCTCCCCAGGCCCTAGATGATGAGACGGCTTGCAGGCTGTGGGAGGTCAGCAGCAGGCTGGTGGGTTTGGAGAAAGAACAGCCCAGCAAATCGAACCCACCGCCACCACCTGCAGAAGACCAAAACAAAGCTGGACTTACGAACCCTGCACAGACAGTTGTACAGAGCCCAGAACCAGATGCTGGTGCTGTTGGCCAGTAAGTCTTCTCTGACCTCTGGGGCAGCAGGGGATAATGGGCCTTGATGATGCTTACAGGAACTGTATGAGACTACGATTGTGGTTGCCTGTATAATGACATTATTCAGTCAGTATCTCTTTATGTTCCTGCATCAGGATACTCTTTTTTTTTTCTAAATCGACCGTTCATCTTTGAATCAGTCAATTATTTGGAGAGCTGAACTCTTAATAAAAAAACAATACTCCCTTGATTGCTCCGTGGCACTCAAGGATTTAAGCCAATAATACTGATGAATTGTGTTTTGTATCTGCTTCTTCTAGAGTTACACAATGTTAGCAGTTGAAAGATCACATGGGGCAAAACGACTGAACTGGTAAAATATGCCATCAATAGCAAATTTGATTTTGTATGCATTATGGAAGAGTGCTTGGGAGACTATGTCATTATATATACAAAGCGGAGAGAAAAGGAGCATTCCAGAATAGTGAGGTAAATTAAAATCTTCATAAACCTTGTTGCTGTAATTTTTCACTCCTAAACGTAACTTTTTTTAGATACTCTCACACACAGGCGGTAGGAAATTGAGTAAACCAAGTCTTGGTCATTTGAAATGTAGCTGTATATGTGATGCCTTGAAAAAGATTTTACATCCTACAGAATTTTTACTCTATTTTTGTGGCCTTACAACCTGGAACCTGGCGCAAACAAGAAATAACACAGGAAATTTGAGGGTGCAGAAGTACACGGCCCCACCCAAAATCAATGCCATGTCGCCCCCATTTGCATTAATTACAGCGGCTTGTTTATTGTGTATGATAAGATTGGGAATTCTGCCCATTCCTCAAGGCAACAGCGTTTTTTTTAGTCCTGCCATGGATCCTCTTATCAGATTAAGATCTGTGCTTTGAACAGGCCATTTCAAGACATTGAAATGTTTTCTCCTAAAACCACTTAAGGTGACCCTTTAGTGCAATGCCTAAGATTGTTTCCATTCATGAAAACACATGGACCTCTGTCCTAATCTGCACCCGGGAGGATCGAAACATGTCTCTTCAAGAATGGGTCTTGATTTCGCACCATTCATTGCTTCGGTTTGACCAATTACCCTGGCCCTTCCATCAGAAATGCATCTCATTTGATTTAAGAATGTTTCCTTTCTTTTGATAACACTCGACCAATTTGGAAGATTCTGTGTAGGTCCATTTCATAAAACCTCAAAACATATGCACTTAACTGCAGGTGTACTGCAACAGCATAGGAACAAAGGGGGAGGTGGGGGTATCTTTTGATCTTTTGAAGTTACTGTATATATAGAGGGACACACTTTATGCAATCTTACGTGTATGTGGAGAGGTTTTAATTTTGGATTTGAGAATTAAATGTTGGCATATATCGCCACCTGCCTGCCAAACATTAAAATACAGATGCTTGGGAGCAGATAACAAGTAAACAAGTAACCTTGATTTTAGCTTATGTCATGGATCCACATTTATTTTTTTTGCATGGCCCAAGTACAGATATCTTTGCTCATTAGTTTAGGTTCTGTTCATACAGTATAAATACAATTAACTGTGGTAATCCATCACATGAAAGGTGTGATATTGTTCCACCATGACAAAGGCAGTACTGCTGTAGAGTAACGCTGTCACCTTTTAAAGTTCATAATAATAGAACATACACAGCCAGTTGATTTCCACATAATGTTTAAATCAATTTAAGATATTAATTAGAGAAGTTAAAAGATAAAGTTTATGGTTCTTGGGAGTCCAGACCATCCTGATAAAAGCGTCCGAGTTTGAGAGTGGAAGCTGCTCACTTTTAAGTGTGCTTCTGATGTCTCTCAAAAGACAAATCCAATTACAAAAGCACTCACATTTCATTCTGGTCCCCAGCCATGCAGCCGGGGTGCAAAGTATTTGAGGGATTCATTGCACAGAGCTTTTCCAAACAGTAACTCCCAAAGCACAGATCAATAGGGGCCACTCCGCCAGCACTAATGCACACCGATCATCATCAGCCCTGAAACAGTAAACCCCAGATCGTTTCGTTCAGTGTTGGTTTACAGGGGGAGACCTTCACTGGTACCACCTGAGAAGATGATGGCTATTGTAAATAAACATCAGGATCTTTGCATGATGCTGTGCAATACAGTTTATCTTTCAAGTATGAATAAAGTCAGTTCTGACCTTTGAATTTTAGGTTCTACGGCACTTTCTACATTTTAATCCCAGTTTATTTGTATTTTCATCGTGTTATACTCTTGGCCATAGTTCAAGCAGAGAAAGAATAACCAGAACACACTTGAAACTGTTATGGTGCTGTTTAAGCTCTTTAAAATCTGAGATCAGTTAACTCCTGTTACCTTTCTATCTCATCTGAACTAAACTGAAAACATTTTAAAGGCCAGATATACTCTGGAGAACCTTAAAACATCTTAATGCAATGCATTTCTTTTGTGGACTCAAAGCAATGACATCCGGTTGTTGATATGCAAACACTCTTTAAGCAAGAGGCAAATCAGATTTAGAATTTTATTAAGTCTTTTATTAATGAACATCATTACTGTATGTAATTTTTGCTCTAAACTCATATTCTTCCTATCCTACAAACATGGTTAGAGTACCAAATATTATTCAGCTGTTAAATGGCATGTATGGTGGGCAGTTAGGGGCACATTATTTAGCAGCAGGTACATATTAAAACACAGCTATATGTTGATATTATTTACAGGCTGCTGAGTTCAGCCACCAGTTTCACAAATCTAACATTTAGCTCTTGTCATATCCCAACTTTGGATCGACATCAGGGCCAATAAAATAATACAATCAAGTCACATGTCATAAAATTAGACCAGGCTCTTAAACTGTAAACGCAGAATAAGAGTGAAGACAGGCAACCTGACAAGGAAGATATGGGAAGAAAAACTGGAGATTGGAGCTGAAACTGTCGAGTTGAGCAGGGGGGAGATTTCTTAAAAATGATAAAACAGGCTGAAACAATGACAAGGATTTAACCCAGGTCAATATTCAGAGGCTGATTGTGGCGGTAAGATAGCTTTCACACACCATTAAAAAAATAAAGAGTAAAAACGGCGAACGGTTGAATTTGAACAAGGACAAATTTGTGATCTTGAACGTGACCTTTTAAGACTTCATTGCCCACAATGCATCAGCGAAGGACGGTGGGGGAAAAAAGTACAGGTCCAAGGTTCAAGTTGTTCCGAGCGTAAAAAATTCTCCTTCTTATGAAAAGTCAGACCTAAATGTAGGACGGTGTCGGTCAGACTTAAATTAGCGCTTCGTGTTCAAGTCGTGTTTCACCGCAAATTTGTTCTTCCGGTGCAACAAAACCAGCTTGTTTTCCTCACCAGGTATGTGACGACCGCAGCTCACGAGATAACTGAAGTGAACTGAAAGGCCTTGGAAGTCTTGAGCTGTTATATATTCCGTCACTAAATGTTGCAGACAAAAATGCACTTCTTATGTGTATGTTAACTTAGATCAATATTCTTAAAGAAACTGCAGCAGAGTATCGTGCGGGAGAGCTATGGTGAGGCTCGTGATGAGTGTCAGTTGAGCTGCAGCTCTGTGAGGCAGAACTATGAATCGAAAAGACCGTTCAGTGAGAACGAGTAATGCAGATTCCCTCAGATGAGACTCCTCAGCTTGCCACGAGTTAAAGTGGCCAGATCTGCTTGGGCTGTTTTCCTGTCATTCACTTTTAAACACGTTCACAGTGTAACATGTTAAACAAACACGTGTGTGCTGCATTTTGATTATAGTGAGGCCAGTGGTTTGTTTATAAGACATCATTCATCAGCATGGCAGAGCCAAAAAGGAGAGGGGAGTTGCTGCCCGAAGATGTTGGAACAGATGACTGCCTGACTTCATACACGCACATCTACAGTCCAGATTTATTAAAGTAAGCGTGGAAATATGTGCTGTTTTACTTGCTTCTCCCCAGTACTGTTGTGATTTAATGGCGTCGCTGCATCCCAAACTTGTTGGCATTAAAAACTTCAAGAAATGCTCTTCACTTTCCTTAGAGATCACGTTGCTTTTATAACAGGAGGTGGATCTGGAATTGGACTGCGTATAGCTGAGATCTTCATGAGGTAAGGAGGATCGCCTGCGTACTTCCTGGGAACATGCAAACATGTCAGGGGGGGGTTGTATTCAGCCAGATTTCACTCTGTTTACATTGTCAAATGTGAGAGGTGCACGCTTTGCATAGCACAGGAATAAATCTGCTACCTGTATTGTAGAATCCCCGCTGAGAGTCGGCCCTAAATCATTTTGCTCGTGTAACAAAGCTATGAAAAAAAAAGCATTTTACCAGAATCGGAGCGCTCACTCTTACGTTGTCTCATCTTTAATTGCATTCTCGAAATGTCATTCCCTGCCTGCTATCCCACGCTGTCTGCCCTACCTGTTTTTTTACTCCCCGTCTCCCTCATTAATAGGAGGATTACATTCCCATTTTCTTATCAACACACTACGCCATGTGCTCTCTCTTTTTGTCTCTCCACAATGTTATATTGTGTTGCTTTCTCTCTTTTCTCAGGCATGGCTGTGACACGGTGATTGCCAGCAGGAACTTGGACAAGCTCAAAGAGGTCCCCCCCCCCCCCCATTACTGTTTGCACAAATCTTCAAAACCAATTAAATGATAACTAAATGCAAATATTCTGGCCTCTTTCATTACGAACACTTCTCCCCAGGCTGCGAAAAAGCTGTCTGCGGCGTCAGGACGGCACTGCCTTCCTCTGTGTATGGATGTGAGGCAGCCTGAGAGCATCAATGCTGCGGTGGACGAGACGCTGAAAGAGTTTGGTCGCATAGACGTCCTTATCAACAGTAAGTGGTGATATCTGCGCCTACCCTTTATGATGGGTGGTCTGATCTCTCAAGTTTTTTTTTTAATCAAATCTACTGAGCGGGCTGTGCCACACAGTCACTTGCCTTTGCAGGGTTTTGATGATTTTCTCATAATGCAGTGCATCTGGTGCCAAAGGTCCACATACATTTTAATGCATGTTGGCCAAATCCAGTGAAATGTGTTGTAACCAAAGGTCAAGGTGAAAGGTCTGGGTTTAATCATCAACTTTACTCATGTTGCATCTTTATCTTCTATCCTCACACCCTCTTAACCTCCATAAAACCCCCATTAACAGTTCTCTAAATGATCAAATTGTGGTAATGGTTTATTCATCGATTTATGTCGTAATTAATGCATTTATCAAGTTTTTATGAAGCACTTATTTTTCGTCAACTTGTAATAATCCTTGCCTTAGTTAGAATCTCACATTTCTGTTTGGCACAGACGCTGCTGGAAACTTCCTTTGCCCCGCTTCTGCACTGTCCTTCAATGCTTTCAAGACAGTTCTTGAGATCGACACCATGGGTACATTCAACACCAGCAAGGTGGTTTATGACAAGTGGTTCAAGGTACGTGACCCCCGCTGTCTGCGTGTCACACCTTCACACCTTTTTTTCAGTTCAAAGTTATAGTTAAGGAGCTAAAGTTGAGTAACTGAAAGTAAATTATTGATTATTTTGTATTTTTAGGGACACAATGTGGTTTATATGTAGATCAGAGATACAAAGTACAACATTAGCCAAAGCTCAACAATGGGGGAAAAAAAGGGGGGGGGGGATAATTCACCTCTTACCTTATTGATCAGTGACTTTCTGTAGGGTTCACTCTGTGCAGTTCATGCTTCTCACCATAGGAGGGCAGTAGAGATCATATTTTTTTACTAAATGGCTTGTGGCCTCCAAATGTGAGTTAAACATCCTCCTTCCGGCTTCAAAGATGATATGAGATATTGAACCTCTCATTTAACCTCTCTTTTGTGTGTAGGATCATGGTGGCAACATAGTCAACATCTCTGCGACACTCCCATACAGAGGACAAGCTCTTCAGGTGCACGCAGGCTCTGCAAAGGCGGCAAATGGTAAAAGCATTTTTAGTGTCATATATAAAGATCTCAAAATGAGAAGCTAATGATTGTATGTTGCCTGACTTGTTCACAGACGCTATGACCAAGCACCTGGCTGTTGAGTGGGGGCCCAACGGAGTAAGAGTGAATGGTGTGGCTCCAGGGCCAATCTCTGGAACAGAAGGCTACCGCAGACTGGGTAAAAATTGTGTTCAGACAGTTTTTTTTTTTTGGAGACCCAGTGTCAGCAGATATAGAAGATGTGAACATTTATACACAGAAATATAAGTCATTGTATCTGAATATAGGCTTGTCCTTTTAAAACACTAAGGTGGTCCCAAAGCGGAGGCTGTTGGTTCTTTTCAGTCCATTCCTTTGGAACGAGCTGGCAACAAGACGGAGATGGCGCACTGCACGCTCTTCCTGGCCAGCCGAGCGTCTTCATATGTAACTGGCACCATCCTAGTGGCTGATGGTGGAGCGTGGCTGACCTCACCCAATGATGTCTCCACGCTGTTGGGTATAGCCTCTAAATCTGCTAAGCTCTGAACAAGCTCCTGTCCTCCTCCTGACCCAGGTTTGTAGGAGGAGGTACAGCTCGAGGTCCACGTGGAGAGAAATTCTGCCTGAGAATGTGTTCGATCTGTCTGACATGTCACCTGATTTACATAGTTTCAGAATACAGCTATACACTGTAACCACTACTAACCCACTTTTTTTGTTTGTTTTTTGTTTTAGGCTATTGGTCACCTGAAAAGAAAAGGGACAAGTGAACAGGAGACATTCAGCCCCCCTTCCGTATACTGATGAGCTGCATGTAAATTATTAGTAGCTTATCTCAACCTGGAAGAATGTTTCACTGGGTGGTTAGGAAACTACAACACTAACATACTATTCTCACTGTTTTGAAAAGTTTGACCCATTCCAGTAGTCAGTATTAAAAGCATTTAGTGTACTTTCATTTTTCGTCTCTCCAACATATATTGTTTTCTCCTCTCGTTAACTGATAAAATGTTTGTAATCATGTTCAGCTACGATCAACATGTGTCAACATCCTTTTTCAAGCCACCATGCTGTACCATGGAGTGAACTGTTTTTCACGACACTGTAAAATGCAAATAAAAACAGCACAATGATATACAAGTAATTGAAAGCGTGCATTTAATTGAAATGGTGCAAAAATCAGAGCGGACGCTTTGCGTGTGTTTAGAAGAATCTTGTGTTGAACCAGATACATATTTAAAAATTAAACAGTAGCAGCAAAAGACAAAAAAAAATCGCACAATGCATAAAAACACAGAATACATAAAAGGGAAATACTGGAGGAATTTCTGTACACAATAAGCAATGTTTTTTAAAAAAAACTTTTGCTTAAAGCTCATTTTTATGTGACCGAAATCTGATGTCACAAACAGTTACAGTTAAAGTCAGAAGGGGGCGCCAAAACACTACATTAACATCCAGTGAACGTTTTGACTTGAAGGTCTCTTTTTTATGTTTATTTAAGAAAACAACTACTGAGTTATTAGGGTCAAGAGACGCATCCGTTCAACCACTGGTGGATCCACACTGCTGAGGTCTCACCAAGAATGGAAGTTGAGCGACTGACTGTCTAACCCCAAATTGTGATGACTGCCCTTAAGCGCTTGGTGTTTGTTCCTCAAATGCTGTCAGTCTCTAGCAAAAGTGCATAAGCAAGACTTTCCACAAGTAACACTGAGTTTTGTCCACAAACACAAACAAGAAACTCTCAACAGACGATGCCAGGGATACTGCGGGGTATTTTGTACGCTTGCGTGAAACGTCAATGGTGTGTGTATGCGGCTGGAGGAGGAGGAGGAGGCGGAGGAGGAGGATGGGACACTGCTGATGCTGATGCGAGAGCTTTCGTCGTCAGCGATCAACATCGGTGGACTGTCTCACATATGATGGTGCTTCTTTGCCTTATTTGACACCCCAGTCGCTCGATGATGGTTTGGAACGAGGGGACACAGAGGCAGATGGGTGTGTGAGACGAGGACAACAGAGGAATTTGAGGAGGAAAAAAACGGCTTCGGCTCGTCACTCGTCTGGCCTGGCTTGGCTGACACAGGTGGATTGACGCTGGAAAGCGGCACGGAAAAGAGGAAATCGCGCTCGACTGCGACTGAGGCAGCAGCTTGTGTCATAAGGGAACCCCTTTAAAGTGTAAAGCTTACATTTGGTTTCATATAACTGAGCAGGGGGGGAGCTGGAATGTTTAACGTGTTAGCTAGCAAGTGGGCTAATTTTGCCAGCTAGTCAGTTAGCAGCTTCTCCGACCAATGACACAAGAGAAGCGAGATGCTCGAAGGAGGAGTTAACGTTAGTTGCTAGCATAATCCCATTTGAAGAAAGGCGATCGGTGTTGCATGTGGTTGGCCGCTTTGTGATGAAATTGTGAACTTCTAACAGCTGGAAGTTGATTACGGTTTGAGTATAGCTGGTGACGCCGTTTCCTCGCTTTGCTTGTCGGCTCATTAGCAAATTAGCTTGAGATGTACGAGATTAGATAATGATCGAAGAAAGCTAATGTTGACAAACATTTAACAGACTGACTTAACGCGTTAAATTCGTATCATTATTGTTCCAAACAGGCGAGAGGTTTTGATAGCTGTGCCTGTTCAGGTCTCAGACATTATGTTGGCATTCTAGCATCTGTCCACCGAAGTGAAGCATGTTGATGTTGGACGTGCCGAAGCCCGAAAAATTGGCAACAACCAGGAGTGAACCTGCCATGACAGAAAAACAAATAGTGAGTCAAAACCGCTTTGTGTCCACATGATATGCAGTAAGGCAAAGTTATTTTGTTTCAGACTTGTGTATTTGGGTAACATTCTATTTTTTTTTAAATCTTTTTTTTTTTTTTTTAGAAATGTTGAAATGATTTGGTATTCATCCGCCGCCTTGCTGGGACCGTTTCTAAACCCGCTTCTACAAACGTGTAAAAAAAGATTGCAGCAACTATTTCACGCTGTATAGTTCTCTGTAAAACATCACATTCAACTAGTTGTGGGAGGCAGGATACGTTTGCGGCAAATTCTCAAGTTTATTTCAGGAGAAACGTATTGCCATTTGAAAGCATGGCATCGAAGCTTATGAGCTGGACGACAGCGGTCAGATAAAAACATTCCCGGCTTTCTCAAGTATGCAAAAGAGAAGAGCCAGTAAATAAATGGAGCCGACGGTTCTGTCTGGCCCTTTGGGGCACGCACAGTGGGAGTCAGAACAGCCATTTCCTCTGGGATTTCAAACGTTGGACTCAGACAATGGAGGTGTGCTTTGTCAAAACAAGACTGGCCAGACGGGTTTGGATTTCAGGAAAGCTGGTCAGGAGAAAACCTTCCAACAAACCGAGGGAGAGGGTGGCTTTCTGGATAAGTCTGTAGACTTGGACAACCTGATAAATGTCTCTACTTTTTCTTGTGGGGATTTAATATTTGACGAAGGACACCCCACAATCCCCCAAGCTTCTATCCACAGTGCTCATATACAAGAAATGTCTTACACGGAAAAAAATGAAGGTCTTGATGAAATCAGTGACTGCACTCTGGCTTGGCTCTTTTCTCCCAACTTTGCTGATGTAATTGGGAAAAACTCTGCCAGCAAGGAGCTGACTCTTACACAGGATTCTCCTTTCGAGGGCTCAGATGTGCTCAGTGGAGAGGCTGAGCTAATAAGCCTCAGTGTGCCATCCTCTCCGTTTAAGATTTCCGAAAGGAATTCCGAAACCGACGTAGGCGATCCATTTTTGTTGGTAGATTTCCTCTCTGATGAACACTCTAGTTTCACCCAGGAGTCGTCAGATGAGTCGAACCCACAGGGTGTCACTGAGGAGCTGGTAGAACTGCCTCAGGAGGAGCGGGCAGGTCTCCCTCCCTTCCAGAGCAGAAAGACTTTGTCACCTGAAACCGGAGACAACGTTTTATTCCCTGATCAAGTGACTGATCTGCCCATAACCAGTAGCACTACCCTGCAAGGATTACCAGAGAACTACCTGCTGCATAATCACATCGGCAAAGCACAGGAGTGCTTTGAAGGATCTGTGCCTTTGTTGGATTTAGAGGTTCCAGAATCTGACAGCAGTCTGAGCCTGTGCCCAGCCAGTCCCACCTCTGTTTCCTGCACGGATGCTTCATTAGACGTATCATCAGGGATTTCAGAGGTGGCACACGCAGAAACTACTTTAATTGGCAATTTTCCTCCAGAGAATCAAAGTGAGAATGACTCACTTTCTCTGGGTTTGGCAGACGAACCCTCTTCTCTGACACCGGCTGAAGATGGCTGCCTTCAGGGTGATCTCACCAGTGCGAGTACTTCCTTGGAGGACATTTCCAAGGATTTGATGGAGGACAGAAGTTGTTCTGAAGCCAACAGTCAGGGGAACAAGGCAATGGCTTTGGATCTGTGCTTGACTGTTGAAGAAATCCGCAGTGATGAACCATGGGCCTTGAAACCACAGGAGGGTGTACGGGATGAAAGTGTTCCCAGTCCGACAGCAGAGCAGGGGGAACAGGAGAAGCTGACGAACTCAAACCAGCCTGATTCAGAATGCCATGAAGAGACCTCTTTGGCTTTTTCAGTCAAAGACGTGAGCAGTTGTTCTCCTGAAGCCGACTGGACTAGCAGCAAGCAGGCTGTGGAGACTATTTCTCTGTCTAAGATGGTGGTAGACGACTCACTGCCAATGGTGTCAGCTGTTCACACGAGAGAGGAAGATGTCTCTCCGCTGAAAGCCGTGTTCGACGCTTTAGACCAAGATGGAGATGGCTTCGTTCGCATTGAGGAGTTTATGGAGTTTGCGGCTGCCTATGGCGCCGATCAGGTGAGAAGCTTTTTTTTCCTTGCGCTCTCTGCCTTTGAGGGCCCGTCTTGTTCAGTGCATGTTGAGTGAAATTCCATGTAAAATGATACACAGCTCCATTTATTATTGATTTCTGCGTGACTGTAGAGGGCCTACCGCAGGAGGCCGGTTTAATTCAATCAGTTGAGCTCCATCCACTGCTTTCACTTTCACTCGTTTTAAAGTTTGCAATCATTTTTATCCTCACCTATGTGGCCAGCTGAATGACTGACTTGGAGTTCCTGACATATTTTGAATGCTTGCTGTGAAAACTGGGTCCTGAGTTTCTTTTTATGTTGCCCCAGCATGTTATAAAGCAATAACACGCTCTTCTTTGGCACTAATGTACATTCAGACGCTCATAATGCTTTGTGTGAAATGCATAGATGATAGTAGTGCAGCATATTTATTCAAACCATACCTGGATTAGTGTGTTGTGTATCTTTTGGCGAGCATTTAAGAGCTAGGATTCGGGTTATCATCCAGATGAATCTGAGCATATTGTTGTCGGGGGTGGAAACTCCTCCACATATCAAATGAGAGACTCTTGGATTTGTTTGCATACCCTGTGGTCTGGGTTAGGGTGAGAGATTACAAATAATCTCTTGTGGTATCACTGCTGCTCGTCACTCCACCCGTGACCCTCAACCTTTTGTTGCACCTTCCCCTCTGCGGCAGGCCAGCTTTTATAACAAAGTTGAGAGACGATTTGTTTAAAAAGCTGAACCTGTTCAACGTGAAACTTTAGAGCGCGGCGCAACTAGTCGTTGGCCTCGACCGCAGCTGAAACTATGAACCTTTTACAGAGATCACACATGTTTCGTAGCTGAAACTACTCGAGTTTAATTTCCGAACGCGGTCTTTTACGCGTGCCTTTGCGGTTGTTTACAAGAATCGCCCCTTTTGCAAATTGCAGTAAAAGGACAGAATCTGTCAGCTTTGTTTTCTGAGCAGAAACTGAAATGATCTATTTCCCTGCTTGGGACGACTGGACATGAGCTCTGAAGCAGCCAGATCATAAAAGCGTAGCGTCTGTTAGCTTCTCTCCAACAGCACGTTTGTGTCACCAGATTTGGTGAAATGGTTGATTTTTACTAAATATTAACCAGCTTAAAGCTGCCTCACCGTTGAGCGCTTTTTGAACGGAGCATTTAAGTGCATGTGTCTACACACAGTGTGACACGCGCTCACTAGTGCTTTTTAATCCCTCATCTCCTGTTGTGTCCTGTGACCAGCAATGGGTATCTGCGACTCCCCAGCCACAGAATTGTGTAGAATTAAGAATAAAATGCATTTTCCTGAGTCAGAGATGCTTCATGGTTTATTTGCTGTCCACTAACTGTCCTTAGCTCTGCTTTGAGGGACCAAGGAGCCGAACTTTAGTCATGTTCGTCCCATGTAAGTCTGGTTATCCTTGTTGATTTGCAAGAAAATGCTCACAGTGGCATGTTTTACGACACCAGAGCTTGTCTGTTGTCTGTTTTACTGTTATTCTGTTCAGAATTCACCTCTTGCACTGTCGTTCCTGCAGTTCTTTTTGGATCTCTGCAGCTGAAAGCTTTACCTTGGACTGTTAACCAGATTGTGCAGATTGATTACTTGCCCTCTCTGTGTGTGCTGGCTATCGGATAGCCTGGTTTCCAAGAGCTGTAGAGGCTAATATGTGCTTCCACAGCAAACCACTCGGATTTCTTTACTTTCGCGATCCATGCGAGAGACGAAAGGGTTTTGGCCTGTTCTTCCATTCTTTTCATTTACAGTAAGGATTTACGGTAAATCAGCAGACAGCAGGCGCACTTATTTTCAGAATTTGTGGAATGTTGTATAATAAATGTAACCTTTCAGTGGATTTGGCACTCGCTATCTAAATACAAGGATCAGTAAGAAAGCCAGGACTGATCTAACAAGGTTACCACACACACACGCACATTAGGATTGACTCTTTGCTGTGGTGGCAAGTGGTTCACTCGGCTCCTATCAGTTGGGAATATATCTGAATGTGCTTTTCATATTTGGATAAGCTTTGAGCTGATATCCTTGTATTACAGTCGTCTGCAGATAACACACAGTTTGAATAACCTCCCACACCTGAGCGAAACTGATCTGCAAAACTGCTCTTTGGGCATCAGAGGCAACACCTTTATTTAGCTTAGGGTTGAGAACATCTCTGTGGCTAGAAATGACTCAAGAACAATGACAAAAACAATTGGAGGCGCGGTTAAAGGGAGGATCTTGATATCGCGGGGATTTTTAGATGAGCTGATGTAGAACATGTGGTTTAGTGTCTAACCTCAACAAAATGAGTTTCCCCTTATGTAACCTGGTCCCTGCCGGGCCTTTTCACAATAGACTTTTCTCTTTCTTTTTTTTTTTTTTTTTTCTATGTTGTCACACTTCAGGATTTGCATTTCTGCTATCCTTTACCTCTTTGCAAATTTCCAAGCCACCTGTCAAACAGCAGGGAAGTATTCATGAGGTATTTGCATGGATGTCTGCTGGTGCTGTACGTTAAGCACGCAAATGTTTCCTCCAGAACTATTTCAGGAAATGACGGGGGCCGTGTTCGTCCGATTTGTGTGTGTGTGGTTCGAATACGATCATCATAATGTAGGATCTTACAACAGGGCTTCAGTTATTCGATCTTTTGGAGAAATCAGACACAATGCTTGCTAATGAGAGCTTTTAATCAGATGTTCACCTGAAATCCTTCCGCGTGTCATTTTATTAAATTTCCGAGATTCCTCTCTCATTTTCCTGGATGAGATGAATGTTCGGCCATCTTGTTTTTGCTGTGGTTTCGAGTTATTTCTGGACCATGTTGGGAACATGTAAACCAGTTACCTGCTGCCATCCATCAAAGGACTCTTCTGTTAGTCCTCTCATGAATATATGATCTCAAAAGAGGGGAAAAAGTCCCACGTATATGCATCAAAATTTGATTGACAAGTTTCTAATCACGAGTCCCTCGCTGGTTGGGACCACGATTCTTTACAAAGGCCACGCTGAACTGCATTGTGATGGCGTCTCCCCTGTGAGCCGACACCAGCGACCCTACTTTGGCCAGCCTCCCTCCCTCCCCTCACCCCCTGCTTTTATGTACTGCCCTGCTAATCCACAATGGAATGTCCCAATGCCGAACACATCCCCTCTCTTGAGTTCACGTTTGTGTGCATGTCTTTTCAGTTTTTCAGTGTTTTTTTTTCCGTTTTTCTTTTTCCTTTACATGAACTCTGCCAAACCTCTGTGCTTTCTAATTGTGGTTGTCCGAGGTTTTTGTTTTTCGATCTGTAGTGAGATGTCCTTTTGAGGGAGAGTCACTGCAGGGTACCCTTCTCCACGGGGTTATGCACAACAGTGGTCTGTGTGGGGGCGGTCAGGCGTGTCCCGGCACTGATTAGACACAAATAGAGGAAACAGAAAAACCACAGCAGCCTTTGCTGCGCCGCTGAGCAGTGGAACTGAAAGTCGCGTACGAGTTTCTAACTCCGTCTTCCAATGAAAATGAATTAAAGTGCGATTTCTTGATGTCAGATTAAGTAAATCCCTAACAGGACTGGCTGGTCTTGAGTAGCGTGCTTATCTCAGAACAGTTTTCCAGTTTTATCAGCTTTACCAGTTACTCTGCTGAAATCACAGTCACCTTTTAGTTTTTAGGTTAGACCTAGGAATAGCCGCCGGGGCTCGGGCCGACAGGACCTCAGGGGCCTGGCACTACTGTAGAGTCGACCCGGATGTAGGCCACGGGTAGCTTCCACAGTATGGCAGCTTACAAGTGTTCCGTTCGGCAGCTTGTTCAGTGGTGAGTTGTTGTTATAGTAAACTCTGCAGGCATTTTGATAAATGCCACTTTCCTGCTATTTATAGCAAACATGCAAAAGATGTCATCAGAGTGTCACCGCTGGCTCTCCAGTAACGCCCCAGTTTCTCACCTCACCCAGCAGAGGTGTTTCTGAGCAGCTGCATGGAACACACTTATTTCCTTTTGAACTGTGATCTTCCGTTATGAGTTGGAAACCACTAACCTTAGCCACGTATGCCTTTTTTTTTTTTAGATGTTCACTCTAGAAAAATTAAAACCCCGCACTAATCTTTTATTATCCCAGAATATGTAGCCAGTATAGAGTTTGATGGGCCTTGATGTAACACACTAAACTAAAGATTGCGGTGTCTCCGCCATTCAGTGAGATCAGTGACGCCCCTTCTCTCCTTACAGTACAGCTGGGTTTAATTCATCAAACCCAGATCATAAGCCAGGGGGGTTGTTTGAGTCACTTTATTAAGATTTTCAGCCTTTCAGCCTCTTGACTCAGAGCTCAGCGTTGCTAAGCAGATCAGCTTGTTTTAATGTGCAGCCGACATGAGAAGCCACACACAGAATCATTTTTATCACATCGTGAACTTAATTTCTCAAGGAATAAGATAACCAAACCCTCTGCAGCCTTGTGTGAAATTCTCTCAGGCTCCCACACGGCTACAGTTGATTTGTCGGTGATGCATGTCTGACATAACGCTGAAAATAATGGTTCAGTGCAATTTTTAGATGGATGACATGTGACTTAGTTACTCATATGTGTGAATATACTTTAGCAGCTTGGTGGCACAGGTGATTTTTGCAGATGAATGCTCGTGTTTGGGTTTTTTTATCTAAAATTAAAAAAGAAAAACAAAAAAAAACAACAAGCTGGTTGCCAAGTTACAGATGGTGGGAAGACTTGTTATATAGGTGCACTTATGTAATCTATTTCGCACTCGGCTGCAGCCGCTGTGCACAAACGGCTGCGTTTCCGAATATTATTCAAATTAACACAATCACAGCCGTGATACCAAGTTGTCAGTTATTCGGGTAACCCACATAACCTTTAGGTTGGAAAGTATCTGTGAGAAAGTCACTGCTTTTGTTGTTTTTCCTGTCATAATGTGGTCAGCTTAACGACTGCACCCTTTGTACACTTTAAAATCCTTTATAAACTCACTACTGCCCTCAATCCAATAAAGAAAAACATTTGACATCTGCAAAAGTTAGTTTTCTTCTGCAGGTCAGAAGGGTTTTATTGCCAGTTTTCTGCTCTGTAATCAGCATATGCTTGGACTCCACATAATTCTGTATTTACCTGCCATGTGAGCGTAATGACCTGAAGTGCCAGTTCTTGGTATCTTAAGATGCATATCTGTTCTTTTGTATATGGTTTGCTTTTTGCATTGCAGTTGGAATGCAAATATTGGTTGCCAAGTAATTTTCCCCCCTTTTGCTGAAAACTTCCCCTTACATCATATATTACGTCATCTCAAAGCAGCTAGGCAGAACAAACGATGGCTTCATGGGAGAAGGCTTTTCTTCTTCTGTTGCCATGGTGAAATGAATGTTGAAGGCTCTGTTTATTTCTTCCAGGTGAAGGATCTGACAAAGTTTTTGGATCCCAGTGGCCTCGGGGTCATCAGCTTTGAGGACTTCCACCGTGGAATCACTGCAATCAGCAACGGAGGTGAGGACCATAGATCTTGTTTTATTGTTTTTCTTGCTAACGCTTCCCCCTCTGTTTGTTGTCTCTGTTGGGATTTGACAACCTTAAATGCTGCCAGATCTTATTAGAAAAGTAGTTGTGTGGTTCGTGACAAACCTCAGTCCTTATGTTGGTCCTTCTTTTTACGCACCTGTCCAAATGAGGCGATAAAGTTTCTGCCACAAATTGCAGCACTGTTTATACGGTCATGTTCACAGACTGCTTTACTCTCTGGCATCTGGCTCCATCTCTCCGCATTGCCCGTAGTGTCAGATTGTGTTGTCACTGCAGTGCATCTCTTGCTCAGCCGAGATGAATGATTCTGAGAGCAAAGAAGAAGGACTGACCCAAGTTGTTTGGTTTCAGGACTCAGATTTATGTCGTCTCCCGTTCAACTTTTGGAAACTCTTCCGTTCATTTTGTAAATGAAACATTTGATTTACTTTAAATGCAAGCTGTTTCCTATGGGTCACGAGTTGAGATGTTGGATTTCGATACCCCGAGGTGAGGATGCAACTGAATGATTAATACACTCATCGGAGAGTGACTGCAACAGTGCGATTGCTGACTCAATCCCCACCAATTGTATTGATTTTTGTTTTTTTCGAATTCCGTCTCAAGGCTTTCTGGGTTACACAGCTCTGTTTACTGAGATCATTAATAAGTCATGCACTGGAAAGCATGAGATGCACAGACATCATGGGCTTACTGGCGAGGTTTCAGAGCAGCAGAGGCAGAGAGACACACGAGGTTTGGGTGGAGTGTCCTATTCACTTTAATTATTCACTAGGCCCTGTCCTGTTTGTTTCTGCCTAATATGGCTCCTTCTAGTCACCGTTGTTGTAAAATCACAGAGAAAGCACAAACATACCTTTTTGCATGTGCATTCAAAGATATTCTCAACCATAACATCAGTGTTCAGCGTTCATGTGACGAGTGAATCAGATATTTCCTGCTGGAGGAGCGTTTCCCATAGCTGTGTGAGGATCAGACCTTTACTGTGACTTCCCAAGTCGCTCGCATGCTCCTGACAGATTTCCAGTGTGCTCGTCGCTTTTCAGCGGAACAATTGATCATTCCAACCGCCAGATCCATCCGCCCCCATCGTGAGCGCCTCTGACGTGAACAGTGGTCAAAACCCGCCGTTCCAGCCTGAGGTCCAGTTTCAGTAACAGTCATATTGCACCTTTTTAATGAGGGCACGCTTGCAGGCTGTGGAAGCCCCTTTGCCTGGAATAACAGAACCTGGTGAGGAAAATATGTGCTCTCTGACAGTTTGACAGTATGCTAAGAGAGTGCAGGTGTGTTGTTCAACAGAAGCAAGCGTCTCAGGTACCATCCCCTTTGTCTAGCACTCATTTCACTTTAGCAGCCTCCACTGTCTTTTAGCATTGAAAAGCAAAGGGTTGCATAAGACCCAGGGGCATAAAAACCCTCGGGCCTGCTGGCACATTGGAATTGTGTTTGTGTTCTTTTCTCTCAGCTGGGTGCTATTCACAGCTCTGTTTACTAGATAAAGGAGCTGCAATGGCTGATGGGACTCTCAGTGGTCCATCTCAGGTTACACTACCGCTCTTTCAGCCGAAGGCCTTTAATGAGAAATGTTAAATGTATACGAGCTGCTTCTTTCTTTCTTTTTTTTTTTTATGGTTTTATTTTGCCTGTACTCTCATTGCTGGACATTCTTTTTCTCGTGAAATGCGAGTGTAAAAGTTACTCAGTGTTTACCGTCACATCGCCCATAAATACGCTCACACGGGGCAGTTAGGGCCTTTTAAATGTGCTGATTGCACACTTGAGGGATCACACGGTGGAAAAATATCAGTTGTTTCGACCACGGTTTGAATAAAGGACTAGTTTCGTAGTTAGAAAACCTGCAGGAATATGACATTGGGTTATGTTTGGAGGCCCAGCTGGCAGCAGGTTGTGGAAGGAAGAGGACGATACAAAACAACACCTGTAATATGTGTGAAGTAATATAAGAGTTTGCTTGTCTTTGCCAGACAAAAGAATGTCACAGTCTCCTGTGTTTCTAATTTCACATTTTATGCGTCATCACTGTGCAAATGAAATGAATTTCTGCTCGTATTTCAATTAATTTCCCATTAAATAGCAAAGGTGTGTGTTCTCTTATCTAACTGTGTCAAAGGATGAGTTCTGAATGGTGTTTTAAGGGGGATAAAAAAGACTGGTTTCCATTTGTTTGCTTGTAGTTCGATGTCACTTTACAACCCTTCTCTCTACATATTGGCTACCTGCTCGAACAATGACGTCTGTACTTTGCACCGCGGCCCCCGTGTTTGTTGAGCTCCTGTTGCCGTTTGACTTTTGTTTGTTCTGCACGCACACTGAACCTGCCTTCTTCCTCTGATAATTCCAGGCCCAGAGCCACAGCTCTACAGTGTAAACTACAGTCCAGGGGATGGAGCTGTGGGCTGTCCAGAGGAGTACGATGAGGTGAGGAGCCAAACAAGAGGCTTAGCCTCTCCTTTTGTTGTGTATGTGGTCCAGTTGTTGTGTTTTCTGTTTCCATTGGTGCACACAGCAGCGCAGTGTGAAGGCCACTGGCTGAACTCCACGTGCACTCTCACTCTTCCCGCTGTAATTCACCGAGCGGCTTGCAGAGTTATCATTACCACTCTGTGAACGCTCCACAAACTGAACACACTGGTTTGGCTGACACTAAATGGCAGCTGGCGGACGAGGCTTTTGCGTATTCCTTGACAAATATCAAATTGGCTGGAATGTTCGAGACTTTCTCAATGTGTGTAGTCTTGTTTTTTTGTCCTTTTTTTTTTTTTTTTTTTACAGTTGTGGTTGGCATATCTGGAATTCCTGTCTTCTCATGTGCACAAAACTTGTATATTTAACCACCAGTACTGCTGAGCTCTGCAAGACTGAAAGGTTTCTTCTATCGTATGCCCTTTGTGCGTTCCTGGGCAGTGGCTGTTGTTTTGTGGCTACACATTGCACGATGATGAGCGCCCCCTATTGTTGTGGTTCAGAAGTGCAAATCCATGTAGTAAAGAGTTTGGCTTCAGTCTCTTTTACAGTTTGGATGACTTTATAATACAATGATAAAATCATGCATTCTTTTAAGTCACTTTGTTAGGGAAGGAGGAGGGAGGGAGGGGGGGGGGCAACAGAAAAAAACATGGCATGCTTTTGCAGTTTTCTTGAAACCAAGAAATACAATAAAATCAGCACAGTGCCTAATGTATTGTAGAATCTACTAAATTATGTGTGTCCAAACTAATTTGGACACACCTAATTTAGTCTTCTCTGACTAAATTACTTTAGGCTTCTCTGAATGATGTGTTAAACTCCTTTTTAAAGCTTTTTCTACGTGCTAAAGCTCTCGCTCCTATATTTTCACATGTTGTCAGCTCTTCCAGATCCTTGATGTGTTGGAAATAAGATGTGAGTTACAGCTCACGGTGTGAATTATTAATAGCACATTAAATATTCCAACTGCAGCGGTTGCTGTTTGCTGAAGACGCCGGTTTTTGGGGAGGTTTGTGCGTGTTTGAAGTAGTCGCCACACACCTGTGTCCATTGCCTTGTTTTTCCCTCGAGTTTCTGGCAGAAAAGGGCTCCTCTCTCAATGGCCGTGCTGTTCTGTCCCTGTTTGCTTTCAAAACAGGCAAAATGAGGGTGTTTAGCAGAAGTCCAGCACATTTTTCCTTTGAACTATTACTCCCATTGCTAACTTTCTAATGTACATTTCAAGTTTAGATTCTTAATATTGATGTGAGCATGTGCTTTTTTGTGTGTTCCTTCTTCCAAAGCCTTCTTCTCACAGTGTCACTGCTTAACAGCTTTATAGTTTTTTTTTAAATTTGAGAGCGTTAAGATTAAGGTTGTTTATAGAATAGTCCACTATAGGCATCTGCTGTGCAGCTGTAGGCAGGTAGAGCACGGCTTAATGATTTATGCTGTAACACTGGGGCAGGAAGTGTTGCAGCAGGGAAGATTAAACAGTTATTCAGCTGATGCTGTGGCATTTTCACTTGGGGCTGAGAGCTGGTAGTAGCTGATGACCTGGCTAGTGTTACTCTTTGGACTTTCTCTGTCTCCACCCACTCTGACCACCCAGTGCAGCGGAACAAGGTACATGCCTATTTTCCAGCGTACGCTCTCTGTTGCTCTCTCTGACGGGAAGGCGAGGAAGCTTTAGCTGGAGGTATTATCAGACTCTTACAGCAGGCTAACGCTCCTGTTAGTGAGAATGGTTATGGTGGATATCCCTCTGGGCCCCGCTTCTTCTGACACTTTGTGTAGACGGGTACGTTATGCTTTCCAACATGACTCACCCATCTAACCATCTCTGATTCAAAGCTCTGACACCCGACTGCGTGTCTGTAGTTGCTAATAGCTTCAGATGTTGCCTTTTGGCACCATCCTGTATTTACCATTTGGTATTTGTTGTTTGGAAAGGCTTCAGCTTTTCCATTCTGTTTCAACTTGTTGCTAAGAGATGTTGAGTTTGGCATAGTGCTGCCATATAAAAGGAAGCAGACTGTTGGTCTTTCTTTGATTGTTGGCGTAATTGCTGTCTGTATCCACTAATAACCTTTGAAAGTTTATAATAGACCATCTTAAAATAGCTGTTGTTTTTATTTTATTTTATTGCTATTTATTTTGTTTCATAATAATTGTAATTAAAATCAATTTAAGACCCATTTTGTTCTTCTAATTGGTCCAGTGCAATAGATGCATTGTATTGTTTGCACAGTCATAAGTTTATCCTGTTGTCACTGCTGTAAATGATTGAGATGTGATGGATTTGTGATAGACGGGCTTATTTTGTTAATGTTTTCCACTTTGTGTGACTGCAGCAAAATGAGGTGACGGACAGCGCGTATCTGGGCTCTGAGAGCACTTACAGCGAGTGCGAAACCTTCACTGATGAGGACACAGGGGCCCTTGTACCTCCGGAGATGCACGAGGATGTGGAGACTGACAGCGGCATCGAGGCCACCCTGCACGACCCTGACGATGGTGGAAATAGGTCAGTATGCATTTCACCTCAACCATAAAGGAGGATTTTAGTCTACATGCTCACATTTCCTGGATACACGGTTTCACTTGTAGTAGGTATGTCCAAACTTTTGCCCGACACGATCACGTGAAATAAAAGACTAGTTTAGAACCCTGAATGACTTTTGTCACTGTTAAGCTCGTGTTCTCACTGAGAGCCAAATTAGTATCATGTTTTGTAATCGCTGCTGGCTTCATAATCTTCTGAAAATATGTTTTAAATCTCCAGTGAAGAATTAGCTCCGGGGCTTCCCTCTCCTGACCTTTCACACGGATCACGTGGTTTACGAGTCTGCTTGCCCAACATTGGATCACTTAAGTTCTATTTGGGTCACCGGGCAGATTAAATGGAGGCAGTAGACTGTCACCACTATATTGACTTAATGCCTTTAATTCCTCTGTGTGTACGGGTGTTTAGGAAATCAGCTGAACATATTGTGGCCTGCAGCGTTGTCTGTTCAGATCTAATCCTAATGTGCTAATACGTGTAATTGTCCCAGCGAGTTTGAGGAATAACTTGAGCGGCGAAGACGTTCAAGTTGAAGCTTTCTGTAGAACTGAACCGGAGTTCAGAAAGCTGGAAAGCACAACGCAAAACACTTTGAGCAGAAAAACGCCTCGTTCCGTTCCTCACCCTGTTTGTTTTGAATCTAACGGGTCAAAAACAGAGATTGACCCGTCTTCAGTCAGTCAGCAGGTTATAGCAGAAGCTGTTAATGTTGACAGTGAGCAGTTTTGTTGTTATCCCTTCTGGATTTGCAAGGATTGGACATCCGTATGGGTTTGGAATAACCTCTGTGATGCGTTCATAGTCGCTGCGCTTTTGCTAAGATATAACAGAGCTTTGTAAATCTGCTTTGTGCAATGGACATTGTTCTGTCCTCACAGTCCCCCTGCAGTCCCTACCAAGCTGACAAAATGGTAAAGGGCTAACCTACTTTACTGTCTATTACTGCATTGCAGGTATCTGAGGTGATGGGCGTCTCATACTGACACAGAGCTGTCAACCCGCGGTGTCGCGCAAAGTCAGAAATCAATGGCGTGCTGCATAAATAGTTGTCATAGTTATTTATTTAATAGTTATTTTTCAGGAGCTGCTGAACGCTCTTCTGATACAAACAGAGGTTGATCAGTTTGACTTGCCCTCCGTTTAAAAAAAAATAAATAAAAAATGAGCGGTTTTCGACAGGTAGCTGCTGCAGACCAGATTTATCAGTCTCACATGAGTGTCTTGTTTGAATTAGTCTTTGGGGCAAACACAAGAGAGGAAGTGCAGCTCTGGCTGTATGTGCTGACTGTGTGCTCTGTCTGTCCGGCGTGACGACGCTTTGGAGTAGCCTGCTTGACATGGCTGTGTTTGGACTTCCCATTCCATGTAAGCCTTGAATTCAGGAAGTGTTGATTTACGCTTTTTTTTCTTTTCTTTTTTTTCTCTCGTTTTCCCTTTTTGTCCTACTTTGACAAGAGCTAATCAGGTTATTCTCCTCCGCTTATTCATACCATCACTGTGCTGCTGGATGGAACTTAATTCTCACACTGTATGACTCAATTGACCTTGTTCTACTCCCATTTCAGCCGTCTGTTTGACCAAACGCTGTATTTGAGCCTGGCAGAGAGTGCTGCCGTTTCTTTCTATCAGTGCCTCCATCAATTACAAGTAGTGCTTTGTAAAACTGCCGTGTCTTTTTCAGAACCTTGAAACGCTTTTCTTTTCACAGTGTCGACTCGCTTGGAAATAAAACTGGTAAAACTGTGTGTAATTAAGATGGCTCCATGCACCGGGGTTAGCTGAACTAACCTGAGGTAGAAGTTTCATCCAAAGAGGTATTAAGAATAGGAGTATATGCACCGAGCTGTGGATTAGGAATCTAAAAGGATTAGCCCACTCCCTCCCTCCTCTGTCCTCCGCCTGTGTCCAGCACACATTGGCCTTGGACGATCAGCAGGGACTGTCTGTTGGTTGTCGCTTAGCTTCAAATCTGATTAACGCACTTGCAGTCAAGCCTTTACCAGTACAGCCTCAAATCTTTGGGGGGGGTCGGGCAGCATTTGACATGTAGCGGTGGAGATTGGCAGCTCATTAGGACCGCAGACGTGGCCACTTCCAAAAGGCTCCGACCCTTTTTGTGTTCTCCAAACTGGAGAGTCGTGCTTTTGTTTTAAATCGGTGTAATCTGTGAAACTTCAGGATTCCACTCTGGTTGTCAGGAGTTTTAACTCCAGTTGCCCCGAGGCTTTCACGCCAGGCAGGGCGGAGGGAGTTTAAAGAATGCGTTCCCTCTCTTCACCGTCCCTCAGTGTGAGGGACCTCAGAATGGGCCAAGTTGTAAGAGAGTGAGTAAAGGGTAAGTGGAGACACAGTTGTCTGCATTACTGTTTTATCGTTTTATCTGAATGATTTTCTTTTCCACTTAAGTTTTTCTCAAAAGTGCTCAAAGTGATTATTTGTGTAATCTGAATCAGGCATCTTGATTGCAGTTGTCATGTAATGCAAGCAAAATGTCATCATATGCTAACAAAGCTAGCTTTTCTGCTGACATCCCCATCCTGTGTGTGCTTAACATACCTAACAACAGGAAAGGCTACCTTTCCATCTTTCCTATTGAATAAAGATCAAGGAGATCAATGGAGCGAGGACCTCTGCACTTATCTAATGCAATGTTTTTTAGTTGTGTAAGATAACACCCCCCCCCCCTGTTGTGAGAGCCAGAGTCCCGGCCTTTTCTCGAAGCTTGACCCCACATCAAAGCCCCACAAAGGCGCCCCTCACATCTCAGATGTCGCCATTGAGGTTTTGCGTTACTTGTGAGGAACGAGCATGTTGTTTCAGCTGAAGCAGCCTTTGGGATTAACGTGAATTAACAGATTAAGTTTGAACACAAGCGATCGAACTTGTCCAGATCGCTGCTCTTCAGTTGGAAAGATTATTTGTTCTTGTTTGGTTGATTGATTTACTGAAACATCCAGTTTGTTCCAAGCTTCTGGGTCTGGACCGGTTGTATCGCTGCTGTGGTTTCTTAAATGTATCCGTATGTGCTCGTTTATGCACCCAGCTGGATACCCGTTTCGTGTTGTTTGAGATGGACCTGAAGTTAACTCTGATGTTTGCTGTACACACACATTTCCTCAGGTTTTCCCCTGAACGCCGAGCTCCACAATCACTCCTTGTAACGGTCATCAGCGGCGAGGAGGAGCACTTTGAGGACTTCGGGGAAAGTAATACCTCAGAGCTGCTGCTGGAGAACAGCGTGGAAAGCTCCGTGGAGAGGCTGACTCACCTCTCGCGCAGCCCTCTGAGCAGCTCAATGGCTCATCAGCTCTATCTCCCAGTATGAACCTGTCTTTAGTAAACAACTGTGGCCATCTGCCACAATGTTGGGGTCAAGTTTGAACAAAGTATGGAAATATCGAAAGTTTTTGATTACAAAGTCATTTTTAAATGGACACAGATCAAAGGTTATTTAATGGACAAAAATAGAAACATCTCACCAGGCTTTCTCTTTTTTTACAATTTTATCAGCCCTTCCAGATAAGAGTGCAACGCCCTCACACTGTCGGCTGTACTACCCAGTTCTAGATGCTTTTCTTAACATTCTTCAGAGAAAATGTTTCTCTTTCAGCGAGGATACTTCGGTATGAGGTTGATAAGATCTTTCTGGAGAACTCCCTCACTCTCTGTCTGCGGCCTTTTATTTATTTATCTTTGGTCAAGGCCAAGATGAGATGAAAGCAACTTTGTATTTGTTCCTGTTACGTTGACTGTCAGTATTGCAAAGAAAATGTGGATTTATGGCTTAATAATGTCCTCTTTTTCATTAACCAGTGTTGTGGGCTGCAATGGATTTAGCGGGAATTTGTTTAATTGAATCTGTTTAAAAGTATCATCTGTTGCAAGATGTTGTGGGACAGTCAGACCTAAGTTGATCACAGGCATCTTTGGGAGGCTTTGCCCCTCAGCTGCTGGAGCACAAAGACAGACTGACTCCATCTCTGTCGTGTGTCCATTTTAGACCACAAATTCAGCAAAACACAAGCATGCCTGCACGCTAGTTTTCCTCCAATTGGCGCCATTCCTTTTGAATATTTAACTCTCTTTCTGGCTTCCCCCCTCCTTCTTTTACAATCTTTTTATCCTCCCTCGTCCTTTCTTTAGTCGGAGTCTAAGCCGGATAATGCACAATTCCCATTTGGGTGATTATTTCCATGATTTCCATTGCCAGGAAGCTCTTAACAGCGAACTGCCCGGTTGTGCTAACCCAGTGACTGTGGAAATAAGCTGTTGGAACTGGATTGGTGCTGATCGCACATTTTACCTGAATTAAAAATAATAACATATTGAGAAAAATGTACCTTTTTTTTTTTTTTTTTTGGTTGAATCAGGCCAGTAGTATTCCTGATTGTCACATCTCTTCCACTACTTGACACCAGCATGTCAGCACCGGAGCAAAGTTAGTGCCCTTAATTTGAGGCATAAACCTAAGCAGCTCATCCAATGAAGGTAGCTAGAGAGAGAGATGGACTGACAGCATGCTGCTGGATATTAATAACAATGTATAGAGATATCCAAGTAAGTCATCTCTATGGTGACTGAAAAATCAAGTGGATATACCAAATATTCCCTGCATAACACCTCTGTGTACAGGTCCAGGTATTTATAGTAAAATGATTGATGTGGAGGTTGGATATATTTTCTTTTGTAAGGAGGTGAGAAAGACCTTTAGGAAACGAATTAGGGCCGTACCATTATGTGACATTCATATATATATTATGTGTCAAAAACTGTGTGTGAAACATTCTCCATGCAGCTTGAGCAGAAATCTGCTGGGTGGTTAAGCTGAGAAATTATTCACACACAAAAAAAACCCAAAACATAACAGCATCCCACAAACTTCACCCACTCGGTGTGAATGCGTCACCGTGTTTTGGGCCAACGGCGCTCACCGCTTGCTCACGTGGCGGTGCTGCCCACGCACACGCCCACACCCACGCCCACGCTCATTTATCGACACATCACAGCACTCGGAACGCGCGCGCGCGCGGCTGCTTTACTTGTGTTCCGCACAAACGCACGTTATTGTGGACCTAATTGAGCTAAACGTTCCCTCGCACCGTTGGAGGAACATGGCTCAGTAATGACGGTGCACATGGCCACAAAGTGACTCTGTCTGTTCCTGTAATGCAGCGTTTCTGCCTACATAAACAGAAACGTGTGCCAGTTTGTTGCATAACTTGAGTCTCCCTGAATAAAAATGAGCTGGTGGAGGTAATGTGAAGAAATGTTAGACTCCCAGCTATGAAATGAAGATCTTGTTTTGATCAGTTGAACTAAACGGTGCCTTGACTGTATTCTGGGTTGTCTGAACTAACCACAAAGTTGCCAAATCTGAGCACAACCTATCAGCACACTCTTTATCTGAGAAACTTTTAGTTTCCTTCCACTAGCCTGAGGGGAAATCACAGCCACACTGTAGTCTGTTTCACGCCTCCCTTCCACTGCAGCCTCAGACACTTGACTGGTTTAAACTCTCCTGTGGAATTCACTGATGTCTCCTTCAACCCCAGAGGTGTCCTTTTCCTACCCGAATGCACCCCCTCTCCCCTTCTTGTCCGTCACTCACCGCTTCCTCCTCCTCCTCTTCCTCCTCCTTTTTTCCTCTCTCCAGTGCGCCCGCTTCTCTCCCTGACTGCTTTCAGAGCTTCCTCAGGGAGGAGGCGCTGGACTTTTTCTGTAGCCAGTGTCACAAACAAATAAGTCGTCTCGAGGACCTCTCCACCCGCCTCAATTTCCTAGAGATGACTAGGTAACACATCACCCACAACCTCCTGACTATCAGCGGTGTGAATGTGCTTGCAGTGCTGATTAGATACAGTATCACGCATGTTCTCATAATATCTGCATGCTGTGTTGGACTAGCTTCACTACATGGTGTGTGTTTTTGATGGATTGTACTTGCACACGTTATGTTGTGTTGTGTGCATCTGTCCCATCTTATCTCACACTGTTTTCTTATCTGCAACCTTTTGTTTTTAATAGCAACGCTGGTATATGATATTTTATTGAATGGGAAGTCAGTTCCTTCCCGTTTTTTTTTTTTGTCATCTGTTCAAACGAGGATGCAGTTCTTAAACATTTTGCTCATTCTGTTTTTCTGTTTCATGTAATCGCGTTCATGCTTTTTTTTTTCTTGTTTGTTTTTTTTTTTGCGAAAATGCCTTCTAGAAGTAGAGTCAAACTTTCAGAAATCTGGCCTTTATTGCAGCAGACTTGCTGATCCAGGATTAGAGCCCACTTACGTATTACAGGAACTTAACATCGGGTAATCAGATCAGTCGGGCTTCCATTCGTATGAATTTGAATCGGGGCACGGTTTAACTTCATACTTGTTTTTGCTAAATTTCAAACTGTGTATTTTATAGTTTCTGTAATGCGCTCGCAGGTCAGTGTCAACCTGTTACGCTCGGTACGTGCTAGTTCTGTTGATCCGTGCTGGTGTGTTTTCTAGATTGCTGTGTGTGTGAATATGTTGTAGCTTTAGTTTGAATTAGAAAAAAAATCAGGACTTTGTGAACAAAACAGTTCAACATGTCCTCCTTTTTTTTTTTTTTTTTTTTTTTTTTTTTTTCTTTTCTGTGGGGCTCCTCTCCTATCAGAGAGGGGGGTTGAGAGGAATACCAGGAGATAGTGTCTCTTTCCTTTTCTCTTCCTGACCATTTTTCCTGTTGTTCATTCTCTCCTCATTCAGCGCTGGCAAGAGGCTGTCCAGCAAGAAAGTGGCAAGGTAAGCAGAACAGTTTCTATTATTTCAGTGGAAAGGCCCCATTATTCATGTGCTTTGGTCAGAGAAAGTTGCGCTTGAAATCGGCTGCTTATCAGACTTGAAGAGGCTTCAGGGAGTTTCTTTTCTTCTTCTCTCTCCCCACACTCAGACACCTCCTCCAGAACAGCTCGATGACTCTGGACACCATGAGTGACTTAACGCGGGACATCCTGGAACTTGCTGACAACGACATCACAGACAAGGTGACAAAGCCGAGCAATCTTCTTTTTTTTTTTTTTTTTCCCAGAAACCCCTGCTTTCACATTTCTGTTTACAGAGGTGAACACCTCTGACAAGTCTGCTTTCATTCTAATGGAGCCTAACCACGACTCTTTCCAGGTGCTCCTCCTGGAGCGCCGAGTGGCGGAGCTGGAGAAGGAGTCTGAAGCATCGGGAGAGCAGCATACGCGGTTGCGCCAGGAGAATCTTCAGCTGGTGCACCGGGCCAATGCTCTGGAGGAGCAGCTGAAGGAGCAGGAGCTCTACGCTGATGAGCAGCTGCAGCAAGACACTCGACGTCACAAGGAGGCCCTGACCAAGCTGGAGAGGGAAAAGGAGCTGGAGCTGGAAACCTTACAGGCCAGGTGAGGAGATCAGGAAACAGCGGGCATTTGTAGAGCACTGTGACTTTTTTTACAAAATCGACATATACGTTTATACTTTTGAGTTAAAAAGAAAAAGAAAAAAACGTTTGTCTTAAAGCCACGTTTGTTGATAATTAAGGCAGTAATTTCTCATGTATGCTGGAACAATCGTGGCTCTACACTGCCATCATCTGGCACTAATCTTCCATCGACAGAGCGCTGCTGTGTGTTCTGTGGAGTTTCATCGGTCCTAACCTGAGCAGATGTGGTACATCGTCGCTGTGCTCTTTCTGTACATCTTAAGATATTTCATTGTTTCTCAGGCTGCAGCAGCTGGATGAGGAGAACAGTGAGCTGAGGTCTTGTGTTCCATGTCTTCGAGCCAACATCGAGAGACTAGAGGAGGTAAAAGCAATGACGCCCCACATCTATCGCCTCTCTGTTGAGCTCCTGCAACCGTTTCATCTGTGCCCTTGCATGTCGCTCATTAGTGTTTCCCTTGTTGGTTAATTTTGTCCCTTTTTTAAAAGTCATTATGGCTCTCTTTGTCTGCTTCGCTTCTTTCGTTACCAGGAGAAGAGAAAGCTGCAGGATGAGGCAGAAACTTTGGCCGACAGGCTGAAAGACGAAACGGAATCGCGCAGGAAGATGGCAGACAAGCTGAGTCACGAGCGTCACCAAAACCAGAAAGAGAAGGAGTGCACTCAGGAGGTGGGAACCAAAACAAAAACAGTGAAAACACCATTCTGCGCACCATGCTGCAATAGTACAGCTTTTGTTCAACATCCCTGTCTAAAGTGCGTCTCATTCCTCACTGTTCTCTTACTCCTGCTGTTTGAACGCTTTCACCACAGCTCATTGAAGACCTGCGCAAACAGCTGGAGCACCTTCAGCTCTACAAGTTGGAGGCCGAGGCAAAGAGAGGACGCACCCCCGGCGCAGGGCTGCAGGAATATCAGACCCGCACCCGTGAAGCTGAGTTGGAACAGGAGATCAAACGACTCAAACAGGTAACCAGAACGCTCCCGCTTCTTCTCCCTTTTCTCACCGTTTGGTGAATGAAAGCCGACATTAGCTGCATTATTTGTACGAATTATTAAAATCTGATGTGGACTTTTTAGGACAACCGTACTCTGAAGGAGCAGAATGACGAGCTGAACGGCCAGATCATCAACCTGAGCATCCAGGGAGCCAAGAATCTGATGTCGGCCTCCTTCTCCGACTCGCTGGCAGCTGAGATCAACTCTGTGTCTCGTGTTGAGGTGGGTTTAGGAAACTCTTGCTCATCGGTTCAGAGCGTTGCTCTTTTTACTCTGTTGTCACTTGTCCGATGTCTGACCTCCGTTTCTCCATTTCTAGTTGATGGAGGCTGTTCACAAACAGGAGGAGATTAACTACAGACTCCAGGATTACATTGACAAAATCATTGTGGCCATCATGGAGTGCAACCCTTCCATCCTGGAGGTCAAATAGATTCCAAAAAGTTCGAGGGGCCACTTGCAGCGTCTCCACAGATTCCAAAATATATTGGAGACGCGCAAGAGAAGATGTGAAAATATTCAGACGGAAAGGGGGAAAAAAAAATAAAAAATGCACTCAACTCACCCAACACCTCTCTGAAAAGAAGAAATATAGATTTATAAGAAGTCCATGACTGTTGGTGGAAAAATAAGCTTTTTTTTTTTTCATTTGCATATCAATCGAGTCTCTGTATATGTGTGTGTGTGTGTGTGTGTGTGTGTGTGTGTGTGTGTGTGTGTGTGTGTTAGCCCTCCTGAAAGCGCTTGGGTTCTGGTGACTTCCATGTATTTGGCTAGAGGGACCCAAGTCTCAATTCTGAGAGAAACCAGGTGTGACTGGATTGAGTTAAAAACACGATCAGTTCTACCTGAAGGCCTTAAAAAGAAGGTAATTATCAGTTCTGCTTACTGTATTTGCCTCGGCTCAGTCGGCACTGGGATCGGGGCGGTAACTGAGCTGATGTCTCCTGAGCTGCGCTGAATCTCGCTTTAATCACAGGCCGTATGAAGCACTGGTCAGAGGGGGGGGAGGGTTTAAGACGTGTCCGGAACGTTGGAAAAGCTTGCTGTGTTCTGCCTATCAGGCCCCGTGTGCGTTCTGTCCTTGAACCAAGTTCAGCTGTCAGCGAACCCAAGTGAGGGACATTTCTGCTGGCTTGCAGATGAGAAATGCCTGGAGGGTTTTGTGTGTGTTTGCGTGTGTGTGTGTTTGTGTGTGTTTGTGCTCAACATCTCCTCGTTTGTTCTGTGTTTTGGTTTGGAACCTGCTTGGGTGGGTGACACCAGAAGGGGTGAAGAGAATGACTCGGTCGCTCTCGTGAGCTTCAACGACACAAATGAAGGGTGGTTTATGATTCACTTCATGATTTATTATTATTATTCTATTTTTTATTTTACGATGAAACAGGGTCCTGGGTCTCAGGTGGGCAGGGAAACACTACATTTCCAGCATATCACTTTAAGACTCTTGTCTCTCTGACAAACTGAACCTACTCTCACCGACTTTGTAAACTCACTCCAGACACTTGAATGAAGGGAAACCAATGAGTGATTCTGGAATATATATCTATATATATATATTTTTTTTTCTGCAGCCCACCTGCTTCCTGAGTTCTCTTGCTGAGTGAAACGGAGGAAGCTTATCCAACCAATCTTTCTGCACAAGTGATTTACTGTCAGTCAAACTGTTCTTTTTACTGGATCGCTGACATTTGAAGAGTTGTATGTGAAGAATCAAATGGATGTACTTTGCACTATGTTTTGATGTCATTGTTGTTTTTTTTTGTCGATGGTCTAAAAAGACGCGTCTGTTGTTAAAGGGATGAAGTCGTATAAATGAAGATTATTTTTCTGCCCGTGTGAATATGGCGACGTGTGGGATTTTTGTTGCAGACATACCGATTAAGACTGGTGTGGACTGCAAAACTCGTGTTTAGGAAAAGAAGATGCGTTATAAACTGATATTACTCCATATTTAATCAAACATATTTCATGTGGACAACAAACAGGACTGCAGACATGTCTTAAGATGAATTCAGTTTTCATTTACAGAAGTTTTTTTTTATTTTTTTACAGCCAGTTTAGGAAGGCACGGAGGACATTGTTAGCAATAATGCTCAGCGGGAAAGTAGACCATGGTGTGTGGGTGGGGGGTGTGTGGTTAAACAATCCTGCCCTGAACTTCTTTTACCGACAGAAGAGCGTGTGTGAACTGCCTTTTGACTAATCGATAACCTGCAGCCGTACTGTTGGATTCTCTTCACCCGATTTTCAAACAGCATGGCGTTCCGCGCAAATATGCTACGAGTTCCAGTTTATTTCCACCTCCATCTCACCGCTCTCCTTCACCTGTCACTCCATAGAAAATGGCCTTGGATGTAAATGACTTGTACATGTAAAGTTTTTTCTACACTCATTCTAGATTCTAGGTATTTTTATAGTCCGAAGATATTTCTTTTTCTTGTCTCACCTGGGGACAGCTGCCTGTATTCTCCTCTAGCATGTAGCGTGTACAGTAACCTGTCAGGGTTTTTCCTCCTTGTTTTGACTCACATGCAGTTATTTATTGGGGCGACAGTGATCTGTTCCGCTGAAAAAAAAATACGTTTGTACATTTTTGAAATCCACAACGTGGGAGGAGGACTTGATCTGTGGGGCGAACTCGCTGAACGAAGAGAGAGTTTGTGGGATGAGTTGCCGTCGTGCACAAATGGCTTGAATGTGACCTGCTCAGAAGGGTTCTGTGCACTCTTCCATACTGCTGACGTCACTTTGACCTGTCCGCGGGTTGTGATTCAGCTACGGCAGAGTGTGCAGTTTTTTTTTTGTCGTCTTCCCAGATGGAGTCAGGTGGTGCATGGATACACAGATTTCTTATTGCGCAACTGTGATCCACATGTTTGACTTTTGTTTTGACCGATGAATCATACACTATGACATCCATCAGTGGAGTTGTAGGACGCGAGACCTCATAATGTCAACGTGACGCCTGAAACCTCATGCCGCAGGCTTGCTGAGTTCAGCTTTCTGCCTTTTAGTTGGACAGGAGGTTTCCCCCCAACAGATTTACTTACGTCTTTCTGATTTTAAGAATATGACACCTGGACACAGCAGACTGTATTGCTCTTAATTCTTACCCTGATACTTATTCCGTATATCGTCTGTTCTCGACACATAAGTTTGATGACCAACATGGCTGGCAACAGTGTGATTAGACAGTGAAACCACAGAGCTAACAACAAAAAAAAAACATTTGCTGTCAGCAGAGCTGAAAGGTGATTGCACTTTAACCAGATTTAATTTCTTCATTTTAATTCCCGTTTTCAAATGACCAAAGATAGATGTTTGAATTTCCAACGATCACCTTATCCATCGGGGGGTTTGTGGTCACCTTTTGGGTGACACTTTCCTGTTTCTATAAATCAACAGACCTCTCAGCTCACCCTGAAAGAAAGTAAGAAAACTGGCCTGCTAGTCTAAACACTGTGCCTCTGTGTCTCAAACTTTGCCTCTCCAACTAACCTGATAATGAGCCCTGAGTGAAGCACTGACCGTGTTCAGTTTGTGAAATTCTACCAATGATACCTGAACTGTAAATACGAACTGTCGTTTTTTTTTTTTTTTCTTTGTGGACCTTTTCTTTTTCTCTCTCGCACTCACTTCCAGTGTCCAAAGAAGGTTTAGTCCAGGCGCAGACTCATCACTACGAGGTTAGTGCGTGGCTCGCCACCACGTGACATGGGAAGATGAAAAGAGGAACGTTGTAGAAAAGAATAAGAAAGAAAATCTGTAAAAATTTAAATTTATTCCTATTTTCAAAGATAAATGTATAAATTATAACAGTATTGGGTACGACTGTACATTATTTTTGAAGCTCCCCAAAATGCTCTAATCTTAATTGTCACTGGGGAAATACGTCAGTCATTGTAAAAAAGAGAAGATTTAAAGGTAAGCAGTGAACGTATGAATAGAAAAATAAATGGAATAAAATCAGCTATGTTTGGTCGCCTCATTATTAGTTTTGTGTCATGTTTGTATATTGTGTATCTAGAAGAAGAGCTTTTCACAGAAAACATCTTTAGTCATTAAAGCTTGCTTTTTGGTAAAGTTCTTAATTTCACACAACTTGTCTTCAGTGAGACACTTGGTTGGTAATGTGTTGAATGAAATAAGCACTTTCTCATTAGCTTCTGAGCTCCACATGCAGCATGTTTAGCACTCTACTGATCTAAAAATGTCTATTCCAAAGCTTATCTCTGGTTCATTGTCTTGAATTGTAACTCCGTTGAAAATCCCCTTGTGCTGCATGCAGTCTTCGACCTATCAGCCCCACCTGCCGGTGGCCAACGTGTACTACATCAGTCCTCAACTGGCCCCAAAATGTTCCCGTTCTCATTTCTGTATATTATTTCTGTATACAGCGATGAAGATTTCCCATCAGTGGTTTATTTATGTGAAGGAACTAATGTCCAATTTTAATAACCCGGTTAATCTGTTTCTTGTCAACAAGTAAATTAACTGAGACTTGTACTCCATTCGATTGGTTCAGTAAAAACACTAATATGACGACCTTGAGCTCAAAAGTAAGATAAATAAAAATGGAAAAAAAGAGGTAATACTTCAATTGAAGCTAATATCGGTCAATCTCAGTGTCCACTCTGATTTATGGTAAAATCTTGGGTCGAACTTGGGTAGAAAAAAAATTCTAACGTATTTTCAAACTAACTTCAAATGAATTACCTTAAGTTTATGTTAACATATTACTTGTTTATTAATTGGCCAACAAGTTAATCTCATGTTGGCTATGCTGGCGTAATTCAACATTAATTCACACAGATTGGTTCATTTAAAAAATCCACTATATTATAGTTGAATTTTGATTGAAATGCCAGCTGTTTCAATGTGCTGTGCACAACTGGTATTAGGACCTGATCTTTGGATGCTGAAATAAGTTGTACTACTGTCCCAATCTTTTTTCGAAAGCTGCATTTCACCCCATCGCTCAGTTGTTACTGTAATTTTCAGTTCACTCTGATATATATGCGAAACACTGCGGTAAGTCAACATTTCCAACTATCATCATGCTGAAACGTCCATAATCCATTGACAAACTTTTTTTGATCAACACGCTTAACCAATGGCTACAAAAAGTGTTACAAAACTAAGAGGATTTGCTTCTTGAATGCAACTCCATATGGATATATATACGCGGAACGAATGCTCTTCCTTTTGCTCTACCCGGTCGTATTTTGGTGGAACACACTAAGTGGATTCGCGGCGTGATGCTTTTGTAGAACTGTCAGTTTGAACTGCTAATTTCACATGCCTTCATTATAACTGTGCACCATATCCACGGCGGACAAAACCTTTCTTGACGTTTAATTTGATGAAAAGGAGCTGGCAGTTATCTATTTGAGAGAGCTAAGTTAATTTACTTAGTTTAAGCTCGATGTGACCAGTTCATCCTTTTCTGTTATATTTTGTTTGGCGCGAGAGGTTATGTTAGCTGCTGTTTATTTTCTTAAGAATGGGTTCCACTTCAGCAAATGTTGAAGTTCGGCTAACGGTGGCTCAGTGTTTCCGTACACTCTCTTCATCCACGGTCCCTGAAGACATCATCAGCGCGCTTCAAACACTTCATTCTTTCTTGGACGATGGAGCGGAGAGCGCAGCCAGCTCAGCTCAGCAGGCAGAGTTCAGGAGAGCTCACTATACTCGAACTCTTCAGTTTCTTGTAAGTAACACCCAGGCTGACTGGCTGCACGGCCTCTCGGCCCCACAGCGCACACAGTTATGGGACGGACTCTTCCTCAAAGGCCCTCCGGAGCAGGCGCTGCTGGTGTTGATGGAGGCAATAGGAGAGCTGAGGTGGGTGGTGCTGGAGAGTGAATGCCGTGTTTCTTATTAAATCCATTTGATACTGATATATTACCTCCACTCCAGACACACCGCAAGCCTGGGCCACCTCGTCAGCATCGCAGAGAAATTCCTTCAGGGGGGTCGTCTCTCTGACCTGCTTTGGACCTACTGTTTGCAGGCAGCTCCTTCAGACTCCCCTCAGCTCAGGGAGACACTGCTGAGTCGTATTAGTGCACTACCAGACATCACTGCCAACAAGCTACACGCCAACAACAGGACCATTTTTCTTCCTCAGCAGTACTACGCACTGCTGGCTTCAGACATGCTCACAGCTCTGGAGAGGACCTGCCAGGCTCTCAGAGGTTTCAGTGATGACATTAAGTTGTAATGTAACACTGTATGTGCCATATCACATTATTGACTGGTTTCTTTTGTAATTTGTCATTCGTAGGTGGCACAGACTGTTCTTTGACTTTTGTGGCTCAAGCGCTTGGAAAAGTGTGCATCCAGGGACACAGTGGTGAGATTGTTTACATACTTTGGAAACTGTACAAAGAGATCTGGAGATCTCTTGGGGACTGTAGCACTGAGCAGAGTAACACAGACTCGGATTCATCCCCCTGTGACACTCTCATCTTTCTACAGGCTCGGTCCTGGCAGTGATGGCTCCTCGGCTGTCGGTCTGTACGCGTTCAGACATGGTGTGGCAGAGGGTCTGCTGGAAGCTGATGGAGAATGTTCCTCAGCGATGGATGGAGAGTGTGCTTACTGGGCTGGTGCAGGCTGTCAGTGGGTAAGGTCGTCAAGCTGGGTCAGCCTGATGCGTTAAATCAAACATCAGCTTTTTGTGGCCCATCAATGACACCAGCCATGCCTGTTTCTTTCTTTTTCTTCTTATTTATTCAGACCTGATACCCTCGGCAGGATCATTGGGAATCTTGTGCTAACGAATAAAAAGGCCCAGTTTGTTTTGACTCATAAGCTGCTGTTACTCCAGTATAAGTACAAGGTAATACAGTCGCTTATGGTTTGGCAGTGAATCATAGGTGCTGTAAATATGAATGAGATATTTTTATGTCATATTTTCCCCAGACTCAAGTCTTGAGAACAATCTTAGGTTACCTCGCAGCAGACAGGGAGAGAAGACCGCTTCTTATCCAGGTTTGTTTATCAAAGTGTTGGCTGCCTAATTTTACATGTAAAAGGTAGACATGCGATCTACTGTTTCTATGACTTTGACGTGTACATATGTTTGTGTGGTTTTTCAGGTTTTACGATCTGTGTCGCAGGCCTGGGCTAACCCCAGTGCAGTGAAACACACCCCTCTAGAGCAGCAGTTCTATGTGAGCAAGGCCTTACTGCTGAGTGTGTGCCTGCTGAAAGACTCTGAGCTGCAGGAGCTTCGCTCAGGTACAGCAAAGCTATCTGCAATGCAGTCAGATGCGCTTCAAAGCCACTCTTTATGTCTGCGAGGAGGACAAAGTCATTGTCGGGCTGGCAATCTCGTATTATCTGGGTTTTTTAGGACCAAAACAAGGACACGGTCTAAGATCCATCATACTATCTAAGTCTGTATTCTACATTATTTTATAACATTTTGAAAGCTTTCCCATAATCTTAATCGGATAATAGTTATCACACTATTTTCCATCTTCAAACTCATATATCAGAATGTGTATTAGTACCTTTTTAATGCAAAACAGTGCTTGGGAACTGAACTCCCATGCAGTTCTGTTGTAGGAGCAGAAACAGAACTAACTATACAAAGATGGACTGTTGTTGGGTTTTCAGCAGACTGCTGCTCTCAGCTCTCCCCTCTTTGTTGTGTCTTTTTCAGAGTTACTTCAGTGTATGCTCGGAGGCATGCAGAGCCATCTCGACAGCAGTGTGGTGCGAATCAGAAATATGGGCATGGTGGTGGGAGAGTGCCTGAGTTCCCGTATGGATATCAATGGAACCAAGCTCAAATTTGAGGTCTGTGTGCAACTGAAGTAAATAACGATGTGCATCTTGTGACAGATAAGGATTTGACTAATTTGTTCAATGACCTGACTGAACTATAAGATGTGTGTCTGTGTGTGTACTGCGCTGTGCTGTAGTATGAGCAGGATGAAGAGACTCGTGAGCTGCTCTCTCTCATGACTCCCAGCACGTGTCATGAAGCTGAGGCTGAGCCTGTAAATAGGTAGGTCTGAGAGGTCGATTAATTTATTTGTTTAATGAGAACCAAAGAACCACACACAGCAATTATCCCAGTTGGAAAACTATTCCTGAGGGGGATATGTTTTCAAACAGTTACCCTATAATCAAAGGTTACACAAAATGTCATTTTGAGAATGTTCTGGGATGCTGAGATTGAGTTTTGTAGTGAATGATGCCATAGGATTTGATCTGGTTTGCAGAGGACGGGAAGGCATCAGAAATATCCCTGTAGTTAATGTGGATGCAGCATCTCAGCTGAGTGACAGCTCTGTATCTGGGCTGCTGGAATGTTCCCCTCAGTAATTTGAACAGGATCACACCAAATGTAGTTGAGAAAAGCAGCTTTCCGTCTGCTTTTTCTGTGTCTGAGGGATCTTTAAGCTCCCTGCCACACCCTCAGACTCCCCTCAGCCCAGGGAGACACTGTTGAGTCATACAACTACCAGACATCACTGCCAACAAGCTGCACGCCAACAACAGGACCATTTGTCTTTCGTTTCTCATCGAAAATTTGAAAATGAGGAAAACAGCTGCACAGATACATGTCATTACTATCCCTGTATGTTATGGGAAATTGTGCAACACACAACCAAATATCACCTAAAATTGTGCTCAAAGTTACTGGCGTGACATCATGTTGATGTACAGTTTTCATTGGGAACTCTTAAAGTGTGATTAAAGTGAGACGGTTTAGAGTGTTGCAACAGATTAATGTGATGTGTCCTCGGCAGAGTTAACCCTCCAGTGGAGACAACTGAAACGGATCCATCTGCTCAGAATATTTCATCACAAGGCGAATTACGATCTCAGCCATCAAAAACTGATCCAGACTCAGACCTCGACAGGTAAGTATTCGCTTTTTCTTTTCCTTTTTTTCACAGTTTTAATCTTCTGTAATCACAGAGGGATTACAGAAGTGCATTGTTAACCTCACCTTTTGTTATGGATGCAGTGATGACGAGCTCACGCCATACGATATGTCTGGAGATCAGGAGATGAGTCAGGCGGCCGCACCTCGCTACCTCAGGGACTGTCTGGAGAGTATGTCGTCGTTAATCTAATCCAATGCAGTTATTTGAAAATTTTGTTCCGTTCCAACTCCAATATTTTTCCACCAAAACAGCTTTAATGTCCTCTGAGGATCCAGAGCGCGTGGAGCTCAGTTTGAGAGTTGCTGAGAGTTTGGTGCGGAGGAATGTCTTTGCAGCACGGGAGGTGAGGTGGGATTTCTTCTGGGTGTCGGCTATTTTCTTAACAATACAGTTCATGTACGTTTGTCATTTTCAGATCAGTGTCCAGATGACCAAAGTGCTTCTTCACATGGAGGACAAACACAGCATTAATGGCTTTCGGAATCTCAGACAGTCGACTATGGTGGCTCTCACAGTCACTGACTGCATACCTGTACGATTCTAACAGTGTTTACCTTCTCTCACTTTCTTACCACAAAACATCAATGCTTTAAACATCTATTCGGGATTGACTTCATGATCAAACTGTATTTTTTCAATCTTCTGTTAGGTTACTCAGTATTTGACCACAGAGTTTTACTCCTTGAACTACAGCCTCCGTCAGCGGCTTGACATCTTGGAGGTGAAAACAATTCCTTGACCACATTTTTAATTTTTTTCCCCTGCCACGCACCTCGCATTCATAACAATAATCCTGTTCTGGTATAGGTCCTTGCCATAGCAGCTCAGGAGCTGTCTACACCAATCACTCACAAGAGAGCAGCACCCACTGGCTCTGCTTCCACTGCTGAGCTGACTCCATACCCAGGAGACGATCCCGTTCACTGGCGACAAGTTGTAGAAAAGCGGATCCAAAGCAAGACGAGACGCATCTCACAGGTACTTAAACATTTCTCCCCTCTATTTTAGTAGAATGTAAAAACTCACTCATGTCCACTTCATTGGATTGTGTTTTTTTTTCTTCTTGCAGAGTGCCACGAAAACGGCGTCAATGGCCAGCCCAAATCGTTACGCCCCGGTTGCTGGGTACTTCTTTTTCCCTTTGCTCAGGAATTATGACAGGTGTGTAATTTACTGTGTGCGGCAAATTATAAAACCCCAACAGTTACAGTTTGTGTTCAACAGAATCTAAAACTAAAAGACCTCTCTGCCAGGCCTCAGGTGACCTTTGACTTGCTGGGCAGCGACCACCTGGTACTGGGCAGGTTGATCCACACGTTGGGCCTCTTTATGCATCTGGCAGCCAATGCACCGGTAGTTTCATTCATCCTCCCATAGCAGCGTGGCTTAATCTCAACGTAGAACCTGATGTTATTATTGTTGTTGTCATGTTTAGATGACCAAGAAGTGAGATATCTACATATCTATTTACTACACCAAGCTAACCACCTTTTTGTGTGTCTTTTTCAGATAGCTGCACAAATGGGTTGTGCTTTGCTGGACTTTATCTGGGCTGTTCGGTATCATGTTGACCAGTATGTCTGACCCTTATCTCTGTGGGCATTATCAATATTGTGGTCTTTGGAGAATTTGCAAAAACTCCAAAGTTGAACTATCTATAAGGTCCGGAGCTGTTTGGTTATCTTCTTTAAAAGGAGATATTAATATAATGTCTGTGGCATGCTATGGTCAAAATAACAAATGAGACAGCACAGCAGCTTCTGTCTTCATCTGTTATTTTACACATCTATTCAAGCGGGTCATTTTAGGCCGTGGAGTGACCCGCTCAATTCTGCTGCTGGCCGTTTGGTAACACATGGAGTAATCCCTCATATGAGGTTACATGGTAACTCTGGACTTCCCTGTAGCTGCCTGATGTTTGTTTTTTAATAAGGGCGCTACCGATGTGGCAGATGTTGCATTCATCCACATTTTGGAAATCATAATTTCCAACTTTCCACTGGTGAAAAAATGAAAGAACGCTAATTAGAATATAAAACATTAAGCAAAGTGCTGGTAAATTGGTGAATCTACTCAGCAAATCTTAAATTTTCTCAAATGTCACATTTTCAGACATGGGGGCCCAAAGCAAAAATGCTGGGGTCGTGTTCTTGTGAGTTTTTGTGAGTTGGTTGTGATTTCAGACAGAAGAAGCAGGATTTTATTGTGTTTTTTTTTAATTTATTTTTTTAAATGTCCCATCTGTGTCTCTAATCTGAGTTCTGTCTGCTCTGTGAAAGGATGGTGAGACGAAGCGTCCTCTTCGCTGTCTGTTCTGTGTTTCTGAGCATGCCCGCTCAAAACCTGCTGGTGGACTTCAGCGATCAGCTGTTTGAGACCAGAACCTGGCTTGCAAGTAAAAAAAAAAAAAAGAAAAATTATAATAATAACTTTGCATTTTTTAGAGAACTGTCATGAAAATGTTCCTTATGTGAATTATTAAAAAAAATAGATTTACTCTAAAATACGTGATTGTTTTTTTTTTTTTTCTTATCCTTTCTTTATTTCTTTTTTGGTAAATGAACTTTAGCCCACATCTGCACCTGTATCATGTAATTCTGTCAGTAACACACATTCATTCCTGCGTGCACGGACACATGCAATACACTCATGCACAGCTGGGCTGAGCATTTCTGGGAAATGGATGAGGAACCAGGATGTCCTGTACTACTAAGCTATCTGTGACGTGATTGGCTGAACAGATGGGTTTTTATTTATTTATTTTTATCCTCGAGAGGATGAAATTAGTTTCACATTCGAGTGACACGAGGCCGAATGACAGCGAGCACAGGGCGGACCTCCCTTTTCATGATAGAAGTTGTGCAAAGAGAAACGTTGAGTCGCGTGCAGTTTTTTTTTTTCTCACCACGGTTGAAAGTTGTTGAAAATCCTTTTTCTCTCGTTGCTGTCCACAGATGTGGCTGAGGGAGACCCAGATGAAGATTGCCGGAGTTTAGCTGTGCAGAGCTTGGTGCTGCTGGATAAGAGTCTGAAAAAGCAACTACAAGATCCACAAGCACTGAGTCTGGAATCATGATCGCAACACCAGCAATTAAAGTTCTGAATGTAAGGACAAATACATTTAAAGGGAGATATTTGTTCTCCCACCCACTCGTTTGACCTCACAGAGACTGTAGTACAATGCCGGTGGTACTTATGTCCCTGATGTTTACTGGCACAGGGGCCCGTCCTGCCGGATACGGATGATCCGGATGATTCGCTGAAGGATGTCCTTTTAGCTCAAGAGTTTCTTTTGCAGGTGCTTCAGGGGTTGTTTTTTTTTTTTTTTCATATCCTGGAACATTCAGCAAAGCAGGGGAAAAGAAGGTCATGTTTGTGAATGACTTTGCATAAACACACACTTGTACACAGTTTTTTTTTTTTTGTTGTTTTTGGATGGCATATTATTTCATAGCCAAAATCCATTATTGAGAGAATTGACTATAAGTTGCCACTTTTGTCTTAAACACCTGATTTTTGTGAAGGTTTAAAATCTTAAGTCGCAAGGATGGTTTTTTTCAATGTCTTTCCCGTACAAGCACTTCTCTCTGTACTGCGTTTGTTTCCAAAGAACATCTTGTGATACTTGCCAGTATCCCTGTGCATACATGCAACTACAAAAAATGGATATACTACTAATACTTCCTGTGGTCACTGTCAGTGGATAATAATCAAATACATAATAAATGTAATGTGTCCACAAAGAAACACATATTGGCTGTAAGTAGATGCAAGATTACCAAAGTATTGTGTGTGAGTAAAGTGACACAAAACAAGCGGAGAGGAAGAATGACCAAAATTGGGCAAAAAAAAAAGAAAGATGCATTCTGATGCAAATGTTTGTTGATGAAAACATAATAAACAGCATTCATACTTGCACATACTTTTGGTTGCGTCCTATCTGCTTTAATTAATGCAATATTCTAGTAGTGTGATCAGACCTGAGACGTCCTTAAGGAAAACTGGATTATGTATTCGTTTTAGTACTATCTTCGGCAGCAATTCGGGATTGGTCGTTGTTTTCCGTAACTCCTCCTCTCATCTGGCTCGAGAGGTTGTCAGGGGCAACTGAGAGAGACGCTTTTTTCTACTCACACTGGAGGCTACACAACAGCACTGGAAATAACGGTCCACATTCTCACACCCTCGCAAGTTGTAACCAAAAGCGCTTTCGTCAATTTGAAGAGAGTGACACCGAGGTAAGTTCCCGAAAACTTGACAGAGATTTGCTCAGTTGCACGTCAGCGACGGCAGTCCAGTAATGCTAACTTTGACTAGCTTAGCTGATGCTAGTAGCGAGTTGAAGCTAAATGAGGGTTTGTTATTCCTCACATAATGTAACTCGGGTCATTGACAGCAGATTGTGGTAAGTATTATAGGAAATTCATAGTGTTGTTTAAACTTATTTGCATCTGAGAACCAGCTAAGCCACCCACCTACAAAATGACATAACCTAGATTTTAAGCCACTGGATTCGTTTCGGAGTTTACTTGTGATTAAAGGCATTTCAGTGCACGAATTACCCAGATAGCTAAGCAGCTGTCACAGGGTTGTAAAGATATGCGACAAACGTAAATAAAAACAACTTGGATTTAAAGAAAGCGTCTAGTGTGGATGTTCCACACAACTCCCATCTCTTGTTCATGTTTTTCTCTCTCATGTGCAGACATACACTGGGGACATGGCGGTGTATTTTGACCACCGTATTGAGGCCCCTGAGAACAGCGATGTGCCCATTATGTTGACATGGCACTCAACTATTCCTTTACTGGCTGTGGCCTCAAGCAGTCCTGCAACTGGAGGCAATGTAGACCTCTACCTACAGCAGGTAAACACTGGACAGAGCGAGAAGGAGCACTGATCTATTCTCTTATGCTCTCTGCATCAAATCTTACATGCTGATAACCTATCCTGTCCCTATTCAGGGGGAATATGTGGAGAGCTGTCATGTAGAACGACCTCATCAGCCCGCAGTGCTACGCTGGCATCCATCAAAGCCAGTGTTGGCACAGGGCTGGGAGAATGGAGAGGTAGTGCTGTTGACACATCCCTCTGGAGATCAGACAGTACTGCCCAGTGCACATACAGCCAGCATCACACTGCTGGAGTGGAGTAGTTTTGGTAGCCGCTTGGTTACCGGAGATCAGGTATGTGGAATGTTGCAACCTAGAACACAGACATACCATCCACATGGTAATTATTTCATAGCCAGAAGGCCAATTTATCAGCTTTTTGTGTGCTTTGCACAGGCCTTACAAGGGTAATCTAAGTTTGAACCTGATTATTCACGTGCAAACTGAAAACTTCACATATCTGCTTTTATATTCTAAATATAGTGTAATAATTCATTGACAGACGGGAGTTCTAGCAGTTTGGAAATTAGATGCCAGAGGGAAACTTCAAGGGAACCATCTTGTGAAACATGAATACAACAAACCTTTAACCTGCTGCATCTTCAAACCTACCTCACCTGGGATGTAAGTAACTGACTCTTAAGTGAAACCTCTGTAACTTTTCTTTTGTCAACATTACAGGAAATTCTGCTATATATTTATTTATTTATTTTTAACCTGAGCCTCATGTGCTCTTGCACCGCTGTAATATCTCTTTCAGCACCTGCGTTGTTTGTAGTTGTGTTACGTCTTTGATACAAATGGCCAGGTCACACAAATTCTAATGAGATCTGATTGTTTATGTTAGCAAACAATGCCTCAAACATTGTATACCTGCTTGCAGTGATTTATTTCCACAGACCAGGTCCAAATTTATCACAGATTTTTCTGCCCCTAACCCTTGAGACAGAATTTACAGGAGAAGAAGAGCTCCTATCAAGGCAGGATTAGAAGAGAGGGGAGCACAATGCAGAGGATTAATGATATTAGAATTACATAATTACCTCTCCTTCTTCTTCTTTTTGCCTGGCAGTAGTCAGCATGATTGAAATATTCACATGGCGGCCTGTAAGATGCAGAAAATAGTGACAGTGATAGTGAATGGCTGAAAAATCCTTAAATTTTCCTTTACTTTGAACTCTGAGTTTGCTGATAGTGGCCCCTTAATCTCATGACAGTGATGTGGCAAAGCTAGCTCGGGCATCAGTGAGCGGAGATGAAAGTGCTTTGGACATGTTCAGCTGGAAGGGTGCGCCGATGAAGATGGGCCCCCAAGAAGCGCTTGCATTCTTTGTCAGCACTGCCGATGGTAAGTTTATCCCTTTGTTTAGACTTGGAAATGTTTAAGTCAAGCCTTGTTTTTGAATGTGCAGTATTTCAGCCTCTTTTATTTAAGATGTAATAGTTATTCAATCTCTGTCTGTGACTCACAAGAGTATATACTTCGTTTATGTATGTCTAATGAGGATGAGGATTGTGTAATCATTGTTGTCTGTTCTGTTTTTGAACAGTAACAGTATTTTTTTAAGGTTAATTTTCAGTCTCAGAAGAATCTGACATGTGAAATGTGTTTTTCTTGGCTTAATGAATGATATTGGCAGCGAAGCCTTGCTCTATATCCAATCAAATCTCTGCTAAATTGACACATTTTACAGATAATCCATGTATTTATTTGCTGTTTATGTGTCTATAAGGTAAAGTCCACAGCATGGATGAACACTGTAAGACAAACACGCTACTTAGTGTGGAGGGCTCCATCAAGAAACTTTTCTACCTTGAGAAGAAAGATGCTCTCGCGGTGGTCACAGACACTCTTATGCTGTCACAGTACACAATGGGACCTGAAGGTGGAGCACACGAGTTTTTGAAGGTACACCAGTATTAAAAAGAAGGGGGAAGAGTGTGTTCATAACATTTTTAAAGGGAATGTATTCTCTATTTGCTGCTTAACGTCTGGACTTACCACTGTAAAGTTTAACTGAAAGAAGTCACACACTGTGGATTGTCCTATTCTGCTGCCAACACCAGAGCTATTATTTAGGTGCGTTTCCAGTACTGATTGGTTGTCAGCAGAATTACAGAATTACACAACTAAAATAAAAATAAAAACTAACAAGCTGCATTTATATCGGTGGAGCTTGGTGGACAGATGGAGCATTGGCAAAGGCAGAAAACCCATCAAATATAGATTCAGATGTGGATAACTTTGCAAAATTGCAAAAATAAGGCTTTGGCCTTGGCAAAGGATTGGTCCCCAAGTGCTTCTCTGCTTTAAGAATGCAAAAAGATCCAAAAGAATACTGTAAGCGAATAAAAACGTATCTGTATGACCCTTATAGATTTATATAGTCGCATCCATTCCACAGATAATAACCAATCAAATCTACATTATTTGCTTGGTTGATGACACGATTACTTTCCACAAATACGCAGCTTACTTTGGTTAATAGTGTTTTTCATGGCAGGTTAAGTTGAGCAGCAAGCCTGGACAAAATGTTGATATCGTCTGGACAGTGAACAGCCTCCTCATCACTGCAACGGGGGAACAGGTCATCAGGTCAGTGTTCACATATCTCTATATGAATACTGCACATGCTCATTTTTACCATGTGCAATACGTCTTTCCTTGAATTTTTAGGCTTTGGGACCTGGAGAGAGACGATAACGATATTTTGTCTCTTGACGAGAGTCTGGGGTTTGACAGGGGAGAGATGATCAACTGTGTTTCGTACTGTGCAGCAAAAGGTACAGATGAAAGTGTTTGTTGCATGATGCAAAAAATGTGAAAGACAACAGCCGAATATGTGGTTCTTCAGTTTTAAGATGTTTCACCTCACCATTCATCATGTTCTGAAAAACTGAGTTGACGCCATCTCTTTGATTGTCATTTTGTTCCTTGTGGTGTGCAGATCTCAAAGAACCTCACTGTTTTAAACATTGTGCAATCCTTAGCAATCCTAGCAGCTGGCACCTCCCATGGGCGCATAGCAATGTGGAGGATGGTGGTGCAGCCAAGCAGCAGCAGAGCGGACGCCAAGGCCCTGTGGAAATTACAGACACCCACTGAAATAGAAGGAAATGTCACTCAGCTTCAGGTAATGTGTGGCCCAGCATTTAAACTCTGCAATTATAGGATTTCTTATCTTAATAACACGGACATCCCTTTGTCCATACGCTCAGCCGGACATGTATGGTAATTTATGCAGAAAGTTCAGTCGGGCTTTTGATTTCAGTGGGGTTCCAGCCAGAATCTGCTGGCAGCGAACAATTCAAAGACAGCGCTGATCCTCTGTGAGCATGTGATGTCTGCTCACTTCAGTCAGCAGGTGGCAGCAGTGCAGCTTACCCCAACGCAGCTCAGCATCTCTCACTTCACCACAGGGGTGCACCTTGCTCTCCAGTCTGACATGCACATCAAAGGAGTGTGTGTTACCAAGGTAAGAGTGGAGACAAAGGCCTTTGGACTCAGATAGACAAATATTCATTCAGTTTTGAAGTCATGTTAACAGGATTTGTTTTGCCATAACCACAGGACTCTGTGACAGTCTGGAATGGCAAAGTCATCACTGTGTATGAGCTTTTAGGAACAGTTTTACGCAATACAGGTACGACGTACCAAAACTCACTGAGCAGTACAACCAGCAGGCTATAAACTCAGCACTGCACTACATGTTATCCGTTCATTTTATGCTTTTCCTCTCGCATTCCTCACTGGCTGTACCTACCTCCCCCTCTGGTTTCCCAGGATCATTTCCTTGTGATTCCCATGTGGTAGCTGTACATGGTGAGAACCTCTATACTGTGGAACCGAACAGGGTACAAATCCGCACGCCACAGGTCTGTTTGCCCAACTTTGTGCTCGGTATCCAATGCCTCATGTTGAATTAGAGTTCATTTTAACAGTAAAACACACAATTAAATTTTTTTTTTCCCTATCGCTTCGCTTCAGGGCACAGTAAAGCAACTTTTAACTTTCTCCAAGTCAGAGGGAAACCCTGTGCTGCTCAATGTGTGCCAGTCTTACCTGGTAGTAGGTACAGACACGGCACACATTAGAGTTTTCGACCTGTCGAGAAGGTACAGAGTTTATCAAGCAAGATATAAAGTGAATGCTAGTTTTATGTGCTTCATCTTAACCTCTTTGTTTACATTTTCTTCACCCATACAGAGATGCCAAAGCTCACTGTAGTGCTAAGAACTTGTCTGACCAGATTGCCAATCTGGGAGCTTTGAGGAGCGTCAAGTGTAACGCCAATGGCAGCCAAGTTAGCATCCTGATCTCTCAGGTGAGCGGGCTACATACAATACGGTTGCGCTTTCCTTTCCAAAATCTTAATGGCTTATAGTCATGGTGCTTTTTCCCCATTTTATCTCAACTAAGCTGAATGCAAGTGTTTGGTCTTAGGTAAATGGACGACCTGATCACAAAGTGTACTTTTATGACGTTGAGATGGACACCGTGACACACTTTGACTTCTTCATCGGGAGACCATCCAGTGGTGTCTCACAGCCAGAAGAAAGTGAAAAGTAACTCCTGTGGATTTTGGTGTTCTTGCGGATTGTCTCTTAGACTTGGTATTTGGGTTTTCTTGGCCACTTTCAGTAGAGTATGTGCATTTTGTTGTTCAGGCAGCAGTTTCAGGGGACAGAATTGAGTGGTCGATGTCCCGTGTCTCACTTCTGGGATGAGAGCGAACCTCGGCTTTTTGTTTGTGAGACGGTGCCAGTCAGCTCCGACTCCTCATCAAACAGTTACTTGGATATGGTAAATAACACTCGTAACACCGTGGAAGTTTACTTTAGGTTTGTATTGTGTATTTAAGCATTTACTGGAAGTCATCGTCGTTTGTTTTTTTTTCACATAGCTTTCAAACACGTAATTCAATAGTAGAAAATAATACAATCTGATACTTTCTGTTCTCTCAGGTGGATGTGTCAGTGGTGACACTCTTCTGTACACAGGAGCATGGACTCCTTCTACAGGATTGCTACCCCAAACCCTTAGGCCTGCAAGCCGTCCTCGCTCTAGATGTGCCCTACTATTATTTCAGCTGCAAGGTGAGGACAGAGAGCACTTTGTTTTCAGGGGAAGGGTTGGAGGCTCATCGTATACTGTGGCTGTGGCCTTTATCTCTGGAAAGTTGTTGCATGATATCTTGACGGTTCTATTTATTTTTCTAGTTCTGTTTTTGATTACTCTCGTCATTATTCTTATGTGCAACTCTGTGTTTGGTCTAAAACACCCCAGCTATTATTTCGGAAAGGTGGTGTCTTTCGACCTGAAGTAAGTGTCTGTGCCCCACAGTTTGTTCAGAAAGCTCCAGTGTTATTGACCCCAACTTCTAGCAGCTGTGATTGTGTAATGCCTTGTGCTGATTTTGATCAAAATGAAAATGGCGGCTCACCAAGATATCAGCACAAGTGCATCCGTTACATATCTAGAGCTCACTCTATGTCTGTTCCTAATGCACCTGTCTTGATGAATGTATTTGTTACGTGATGCTCTTCCGTTTTGTGTTACCCATTCACTCGTCTTGGCTTTCCCCAGTATTTTACATTTCTGTTTTATTGTTCTCCATATCCCTCCACACAACATTTTTCAACATTCTTTACCCAATTGCTACCTGGTCTCCCATTCCACAGCCAGGTGAGAGGGATCCAGGCTCAACAGAGGCGCCGTCGCTTCAGACCCAGCCAGCAGCAGGGGCGCCTGGCCAATCCCCCCATATGGTGTCCAGGCGAGCTCTTAGAGACTTTGTGGGCCTGGAGAACTGTGAGAAATCCACACGCGATGCCATGCTCAACTTCAGCTTCTACCTGACCATTGGTGACATGGATGAAGCCTTTAAGTCTATCAAGCTCATCAAAAGGTAGGGTGTGAAGGTGGCGAGATCATTTACCCAAATATGTGCTCAGTTACATTTGCAAAGAGAGGAGACATTGTCATCACATCCCCTCCAGTCTTTTCTACAGGGGCTTTAATTCAAAGGGTTAGCAGCACACACGGGTGTGGCATTGTTACCACAGCCTTGACTTTGCTCAAAATGCTCCGCTGTCATTGGCCGTTGGAGAGCTGTAACAAGTTGCTTTTAACTCATACAGAAAATAATGCTCTGCTGTCACATGGTTTTCTTTTCTTCTCATGTCACTCATGTGCTTTATGTACAAGGTCAAACTACCACAGTAGCTTCTTTTTTTAAACATTTTTTAAAAGCCTATTCATTTTGACTTTAGGCAATAAGAACTTTTAAAATCAGACACATTGGACGAGTCAGTGAAAATGGTGTTGTACCATGATGATGTGGTCAGATTAGATCCACCAAAGTTTATTTAGGAAGGCCCTACATGAAATAGATTTTATAACACAGGACATGATTAAGGACTTTCTGAGGATCTGTGCGAAGGGGAAGGAACTTATGAGGGTGTATATATGTTTTTCTTGGTGTGCCGGCGTGTTCTGAGGGGATGTACCTTTCTAAACACATTTTTAATCACACATCCACATCCACATACATGTGTGTGCTCATTCATGGATATATGCTTGTGTGTGTGTGTGTGTGTGTGCCTTAAAGAAATGTATATTGGATTTCAGCAGCGATCCGATTGTTATCTTCAGGAAAATACGTGATCCAGGGCACTCATTCACACGTACAAACATTACGCAAATGGGAAAATGGCATAAAAACAAACAAATGGGAGAACAGCATCATCCACTGGCCGGAAAATTTCAAAGATTTTAATAGGCCTGATGACAGCTTTACTAAGTTCCTCATTGATGGCTATTTTTGTAGCAGCTTCTATTTTGTTTTTCTTTTTTAAGATTGGTATTGTGTTCGATTCCCGTCTTTCTCCACCCACAGGAGTGTGTATTTCCTGCAGCGGTAACCTGTATCTTCTGGGACTTATCCTGATGCAGTAGAGGTTCTTTTGGTTCTACCGTTACCTTTATACTGTCATTTTTCACTTTAAACAAACGGATCAAATGACAGATCACATACAAGAGTGCACTTTTGGCAGAGGGCGCTTGTGAAACAATATTTAGGACATCCATATCTGCAGCAGCTTATTGAAAAACAAAAAAAGAACTATTTTGACAGGCTTTATTTAGATGATTACATTCCATTTACTGTGGTATTTCAACACCATTTTACTTTTATCTGAGCCATCAGTTTGCCGTTTATTTTTATTTTTAAGCAGCTCTTCACCAAAGAAAGAGGAGATAAATTAGTCCAAAAACGTCCGAAAGCATTGAAGCAGATCCAGTCCAAATGTTTATCACAGATTACTTAGAAGCAAAATGATTGTTAACAAATGCTTAAGGTTTTGCCTCAAGGTTCATTCTCAATCTTTGAGATTTGGATACTCCTGGCTCAAAATCAAAAACTCATTTAAAAAAATATCTATTTAAAGCATTTTTGAGCCGAGGCAGAGGTTTGGACACCCTGCTTTGACAGTGCAACAGTATCTGTGGCCTCTTTTCTTTCTGCACAGCGCTTCTAGTAGTGGATTCTTTGGCTCCCCTCTTTTTAGGGTTGTGAGACAATCTTCTCTTGAATGTGCTGTGATGTTATCTTTTAGTGTTTGCATGAATTTTATTGAATCCATTTTTCCAGTGAAATGTTCCCGGGTGCCACGCAAAGCGTGTTCAGTCCACCAGTGCGCCTTACGGTTTTTGAGACTTTTCGCCACACCACAAGCTTTTTTCCAAAGCCTTCTCTGTCAAGCTCATTTGCAGTAAGATACCAGTTTTTGTTTTACCTTCTGGCAAACCTACAACCGGTTCTCTCAGTTTTGGTGAACTTCACGCCTCAATATCACCTCCAACATTTCACAAATGAAGCTGAGGAAACGGCTCATTACGGGCATCAGTTATTCTAATTAATAAGTATTTGGCAGTGGGTTCTAGGAAGTAATGGCTGCAAATGAAAGGGACAAGTATTGAGGAGTCAGAATATTGGGGAAGCTTAAATCACTCAGGCTTACCTAACAATGAATTGTACAAACGTTGCCCCAACCTGGATTCAAATAAGTTGCCATTTTTGCATCTTATTTATCGTAAAGAATGTTCCATCTTTAACATTATGCCTTAAGCTCAACTTCTACTCACGCAAGTGTTCACGGTAACAGGAGTTTTGATGAAGGGTTCATTTGCATAGCTCAGTGTTTGTGATTATGCAACATTTACCTACGATAGTGTTCTTCTTTTAGAATTTCTTTCTGAGTATACTGCGTATTTGGGGCACTTGATTACACCCGAATCACAAGACAGATTAAGAATTTAATATTTAATGCTGTTATAGCTGGTAGAAAGTTCCAGAGAAAGCCAGTAAATAAACTGTGGATAATGAATATCCCAAATGGTCTTTTAAGTCCGAGAACTGCATTCCTATCTCACATTTTATCATTGGTTCTCTGTTGTATACATGCCAGGTCCGTTGACTCCAAACAATAGTGACAACAACAGCAACTGTATGAATACCAAGCAATACATTTATTATACTAAGTCATGTGCCTCTTTGTTTGATACTGTGGAAAACCCACACACAGCTTGTAGTTCTTGGCAGAACTGTGATATGACCAAAATATACCACTCAAAATGATAACACTGTCGGTTTGTTTACATTATATTAATTTAAGTATACAGTATGTACCACAAGCAAGCAGTTTCATATCGAAAGCATCATGAAAAATGAATTCAAGCAGTGTAATGTGCCATTTCTAATTACAGTCCCTCTCTAAACCAGTTGTTATTGTCAAATTAGCAAGAGACTTGCTTAAAAATCCTAATTAATTTGTGTACATTTATTGATTTCTGTTGTTGTTGTTGTTGTTATTATTATTTATCAGTTGTGTTTTTCTTTAGAACAGTGGTGCAGTAACCAAACGGGCAATATGATCAAAATACCACAGCTCAGTAGCTGTGTTAAATGTTGTCACTGATTTGGGTTATGTGATAACCCAAAAGGTTCTTCTATTTTTCCTTTGTCGGTTTACAAGCTTACTTGCAACAGATGCCATCAATATTCATTTGTATTCAAATTGGAATACATTTCAAACGATGGAGACAAATATGAGGTAATCTGGTGTTATAATTTCCTAAATTCCAATTTCTAAGTATGCAGGGGACAATTCTATAAGTGCAGATATGTCAAGTTCCAGCTTGATCCTTTCATTTAGATGGTGCTCATCCAAATTCTATACAGTGGATATGTTTGGAACCTAAAGGCTGCTTTATTTATTTATTTATCTTAGTTAAATATGCGATTCTTCTGCTTTAAGCAACAGAATAAGTCTGATATATCGATAGGGGGCAGGAGAAGGAGACATTGTTTACAATTGATGACATGTTCTCCTTCAGCCATTGTGGAGTCACAGGAGTGCCCTCTTCTCCTGAGAGTCACATGATGGGTACATGAAATAAGCGCAGTAAGAGTTGTCAAGAACACAGTCTCGTCCCTTTCTGCGGTCAGTCATTGTTGGCTTTTCTTGTGTGTGAGGTCTCGTGGCTCAGCAAGGCGACTCCACATAGTCGTTGTCTAGGCGTGGGTGAAAAGGTGACGCCAGTGAGCGACTGATGATGATAACTCGGGGCACTGCGAGGCAGTCATCTCGTCGGTGTAAAATGTTCCAGATGAGCATGGCTGCAGCCAGTGTGGCCAGAAGGCAGGCCGCTATGTCCATGTAGCAGGAGTAGGATAGGTGTGTGTAGGGCCCGATCCTGTAGAAGGTCACAAGTCCGATGACCAGCACGAAACCTACATAGAAGCACAAAGAGAGAAAAGACCTGTCAGTTAAAATGCAATTCATTTAACAGCATCTTAATGTAAAGTGGGGATTCGGTGTTTTTGGAATACTAAGGAAGAGTTTGCTTGAGCACGCCCACTGCTGATCACTTAGAACAAATGGATGAATCTACGTCTGCGCAGATCCACACCAATGATGACATTCGCTTTTCACTCTCAAAGTGAGAGGCTTTGGCAGCAAATGAATATATTTATCCAAACAAGAACAATCTGGAAGTTCACACTGTACACTTGAGAAAAAACCCAAAGAGCATAAAAACCCCAGTGCAGCTCATCCTGTGGTTGATATGAGTTTAAAAACTGTCCGTTGATCCATCCATTTTCTACATCCACTTAATCCCCAGGGCCACAGAGAGACTTAATATAAGGTTTCATATACGAAACGCCCTGCTTGATGAGAATCTGTTCAACAGTTTCAATACATCTTACTGAAAAAAGAGAAGCTTGTAGCAGCCGATGGAAAATGAGATCAGTCTGTAGACATTTTTGTTGTAATTCACTGTAGTTGTTGACATTTTCAACTACACCCCCAGCGTACTTAAAAACTTTTCACAGGAAAAAAAATGAACCGTCATTTTCATTTCTTTCCGTTTCATTTTCCCAGTTGTGGAATCTTTCCTTTTCTGTTACTGTGGATATATTCATTTCTATTTCTTGGATAGATAAAAAGGATAAAAGATTTCTGGGCCATTTCTTAGATTAAAAAAAGGGAAAGTTTAAGTTAACTGAGTTTCCCCAAGTGTATCCTAAAGTGCCACCGTGGCCTTTTAAGAATCCCACTTGCTCTTAAGTGGACATACGTCCTTGTCGTCCTGCCTTTCAGTGTTGACCTGGAACTCTGTGTGGCGCCTTTGAATTAGGAAATCTGTTTCCTCAACGGAAGAACTTCTGAGATCTCAGATTAAGGTCCTCAAAAGCATAAAAATATCACAGCAGAGAATAAACGCCTTTGATATGTTTTATCTCCTGATTTCTTTGATTCACAGAAGTCTAACTCACGCAGTGAGGAACTTGTGTTTGCGTACAAGGCTAGAAAGCCAGAGTCTTCAGTTTCATGCTGTTTATTTGATCTTTGCTTTGTTTTATTCACATTATTCAGTGTCTCACAAGCCCACGACTTGCCATTAGAGATGGCAAAGTATTCTTTTTGACTTCTCATTCGTTGCGTTCAGGTGTGGTCTGGAGCAATTCCATTGTTCAGCAATGATAGATGTCTTAAAACGTACCCCATCCACAGAGGTATAAATACAGAGACCAAAAATAATGGCTGGAAATAGGGATGTTAGTGCTTTCGGATATGAATCAGTACATTTCCTGCAGCAGTCACCAGCACCAATGTGGGGAGTTAATTTATATTTCTGTCTGTACTTCCATAGTAAGATGGCCGGCATTGTTTTAAGTAAGGGTGTGGGTAATTGTGCCTTTATATAATTGCGTGTCTACCCCTGTGTGTACACATAAGAATGCAACTGTTTGACCAATCTGCTCATGTTTAACTTGTCTGGCTCCTTATTCAAGATAATGAATAATCTCCTGTCCATGTTCCAGTCAATTCGGACTGTGTGAACCTATCTTTTGGCATACACTTATCTCTCAAACTTCCTTCCCCTTCTTCCTCTTTCCATCCTTCCTTCCTTCCCTCCTCACCACACCCAAAGCTTCGAGGTTAATAAATTTGCTGGACATTTGACATAGACATCTTAATAAACTCCTATGTTATGGCTATTTCTTGGAAATCTTTGCCTCCTCAAGTTTCCATCTGCTTATTAGTGTGTTTATTACTGAAATAGCACAATAGCTCAAATGTATTACTTGCTTATCTTTAGGAACCTATTGAGACGCAGACCTGTGGGAGAAAAATGGATGTCTTTTCAGTGCCAGTTTTGGGTATTCTGAATTGAACCCTGTGTATGCACTTCATCTCAGAGTGGGAAAGATCTGCAGGGCTGACATTTGTGCGTATTCAGATAACAGATTCCAGTGTTGTTTACGAAGGCAAAAGGCCCCAGTTCTGTTCTGTTCTGTTAGGTGTTACTCTAAGCAGTGGAAGCTGGAGTGGCTGTGGAGCCTGATTTTGCTATTCAACACTCTAGCACTTGATGCACAGTTCCAGAGCATTTTGGCACGTCTGAAAATGAAAACATTCCAGAGAAAGAAAGCGTTGGGTAAAAATATCTCCATTCATTCAGAACTGTAGCCCATTCACTGACACTCCGGGGGAGGGCCGAAATAAGAACATTGAATGGATAGCTGAATGGAGGTGCCCTGGACAGCTCAGACGATTTAGGCCCTTTTGCTTCAGTGTTAATACAAAAGCCTTTTTTTTTCCTGCATGTAACAGTTATTTTAATTACCGATATGTCTGATGACAGTTACAATCTGCCGCTACAAGAATTGGATTGACTCAAATGTCATTTAATTAAAGATATGACTATATTATCAATCCTAATTCCTCATGTTTCAAGGGAGAAATCTTGCTCTAGTTGCTCTTGTTCAGTTACATTGTGATATGATCGTATAAAGGATAGCGAGCAGCATGTCAACATGAACAACCCTTGCCATTAAAAATCAGCTCAAAGCACAGTTGTTCCTGTGAGGCACAGAAACATGTTGGAAATAGTTTTTCTGTGTAGCTTTATCACGGGCCTCTGCTCAGAGTTGGCCAGCATTTTAAGCCTCAGGGTTTATCCTTTACACAGTTTATTCCCACCACAGTTAACCACTTCACAAACTATTTTTTTTTCTTGAGGTAAAGAATAAACTTTTATAATCGACAATAACGATGAGGAATACTCCCAACTTCGAAGAAAGATATTTTGTGATATATTTCGAGTTTGGGGAAAAGTTGATTACAACCATAAATTTGAATGGTTTGACTGCACTTGTTTGGCCTCGTATGAAATTAAAACTGACAACAGATCAGATATTTTAAGAAACACACTTAGAGAAACCAAGTCAATAATGGTTGATTGTAATATATATATATATATATATATATATATATATATATATATATATGTGAACCTATCTTTTGGTAGGTGTAATGTATGTCATCCCCAATTTACTCTTTATTTTGTGATTGGGAAAATCCCATCTGCCAAGATATGTGGCATTGTGTTACTCAGCAACTGGTATTGACCATATATGGTGACAAAAGTAAAACTGGAAGATGACATTTTTCCCCAGCGCATGAGTATTTTTAGTTGTTAGGGATGTAGGTGTGTACGATTGATTCCTTTCTGACAAATATAGTTTCCCTTTTTTCGCCACTTTCTTCATATGTCATGCTTTTGTGGGATGAGTTCATGGTCACTCATGGAGTTTTGACTGATAGTTCTGTCTATCATAGATAAATACAGAAAAATTGGAGGGATCTCAGTCCGCCCACCAAGGGGGGTTTGGATCAAAGTCGTCTTCCCTACTGCAATCACAAGCTGAACACGCTAATGAGACAAACGAGCCTTTATTTGCTGCCGCTCTTGGACATTTTGTAAACACAGACATAAAAGCTAGGCCAGCTTATCTCGACAGAGGCAATTCCCACCCCGTTGTCATGTGTACAACAGGACATTTCTCTAGCACAGCACACTATAAAAACACACAATCACAACACACACGGTCATGTATGCACATAATGTATGCACTCCCTCCCGCAACTGCACACACAAACGCACAATCCCTGTTGAAAACTGTCTTTCCCGTTCATTCCCCCTCCCCTCTTTTTCCTTCTTCAGCTCAGGGGTTTGCATAACAGGTAGTCACAGACATTTCCTCGTCCTGAGCAGGGATATCCTGGCGCCCGACAGTCGCTCCCTGGTTTGCTGGAGCTCTGGCCCATGGATTCTGGACTAGGACTAAATTTAGACCCAGAGCAGACCCCCTTCATACTGCTCTGATACCATGCAGTTAAGCAGCCGCTGCACAAAACACAACACAACACAACACACTTCCTCACGAGGGGCTGTGGGACAGGCCATGCCAGCCTATTCAATGTCACACACAGGTTGCAGGGATGGACGGGTGCTAGTTGGTAAAGGAAGGAGTTTTGTTTAAATAGCTACACCATCTCCCTAAGTTTGGTTGGTTTTACCTGTTTACTAGTTTCGCCATGTTGGCACTTTTTACTGTGCTACCTGCATTTACCAAAAATATTGTCTCTCAGGCATTTCTTCGCTAAAATAAGGGTTTAACTGTTACTGTGTGTAGAGCTGGGGGTGGGGGTCGATCTTTGGCATTCAGCTGGTCTTGCTTTGCTTGTGATATTATCCCCATTTTCTGGCGCTCTGAATAGAATGGTCTTATAGTTGTTCTCAGATACAGGGTACCATAAACATGCAACATGCTGGTACTCACTGGCGAGCTGGAAGAGTGCGGCGATGGCCTCCTCCCACCACTGGGATTCTTGTGTGATGAAGGGCAGCTCCAACAGGCCTAGAAGGAAGATCAGCTGACCGGCAGTCAGGGCCACTGTCGCTATCAGGTTACAGGCTCGCATCATGTTAAACTGCACTTTAGGGACCAGAAGAAAAGCTGTGTCATATCTCTTGCCGTGTGATGTGACAGTTTTAGTTTGTACACACTATAAACATGAAGAAGCCTTAATCAGGAGTGTTATTTCAACTAGAAATATGTCTCATATCTTTGACATTGACGTGATCTCAATATTTTTGTGAATGGTGAGGTACTTCTTTGTCTAGCATTGGTAGGCAGCACTGCCCATTGTGCCTACTAGAGCTTGGCAATGGAAGTTCAGCACCTCCCAGAGTTGTTCTTGAATGGCAATTTCTCAGTGGAGTTTGATTTAGGAAATCGCATAACTCAATCAAAGCACTGTTAATGTTTCTCCAGATTCTCAAAACCACTCAGAATCATGATAGCCATCAAATAGAACTGGACCTTTTAAGTAAAGCACATTCTGCAAATTCTTGGCTAGCAGCCATGGCCTAATGTTTTCTTTGATAAGATAAAGATAAACTTCGGGTTAATTTACTGATGTATATCGAGTTGACTGAATGGTGCCCTGACTTTGAAATTCTTCGGCAGAATGTTTTCATCTGGAAAAGAACCACAATATCCATATAACATATAACTACTAGGTCTGGGACACACCATTCAGTCAACAAATTTCCTAAAAGTATTGGACGCTTATGTTTGCTGGCATTCATGTTTTTTGCAAAGCAGAACCAAGTAGCACTTCAGCTTAACTTGAAATCTAGAGTTAAGTTAAAACTTACATTTAACAGTGCTGCGGGATTCTTGGTAGCCTGCATTCTCAGAGCCCCATCCAAGGAATTTACACTGCCGCTGTGTCCCTTGCACCTTACTTCCAGCCTGGAGGTCGTCACGGCCCTTTTCCCCTCCACTGGGGCACATTCTCCACAGTCCCACATTCCGCTTGCGCCCATCTTCCAGAGCCTGAAAAACCCAGCTGGGGGTGAAGGCTGCAACATTGTTTAGGACCAGGGACAGCAGGGCTACCACCACTGCTGCCGCCACCAGCCTCTGCACGGCCATGCGACGCCCGACACCCGCCACTTCTCCCCCTCCGTGGTGTCCCACCTGCAGCTCCTGTTCCTCCTCAGTGTGCTGCCTGCTCCTCTCCTCTGGGCCAGAGGCACTAGCAGTGCTCTGGGCCCCCTGATTCCTCTCCACAACCTCCTCTTCTTCCAGCTGTTTGCTAGTGTTGTTCCAGCTCACACAGAAGAATTGCAAAGAGTGTTGTTTTAAGGTTTACCTAAAGAACATCTCCATTCATTCTCGTTCAGGAGTTGGTTGTCGTTGCAGCAGAGCCTCAGCCCTCCTCCTCAGACAGCAGTGTGGGTACTTGGGGATTGATCCAACTGGCACTTTGGTCCATTCCACTGGCTCCGGCTGGCTGCAGCTTGAGTCTTGTATCAGTCCTTTTCTTGTTTTTGCACTTAATCCTTTCCTTCTCTCAGTACTTTGCTTACTATACTTGTGTGACTTCTGTGCGTGCAGCTGATTTCTCTGTGTAGACAGTTTTTCCTCTTTTTTTTTCTTTTTTTCCTACTCAGCAGTGGCACATTGCTTCCAAAGACCGGATGAAAAAAAAAGGCAGATTCTTCACACAGTGTTGCTAGGAGCTGACTTGTTGGTTTGCATAGGCTCACCAAGGCTGTCTTGAGTTTGAGTGCCCCTGCTGCTGGACTGGAACAAGAAGTTCTCTAGACCACCTCCTGCTGCTTCGTTCTGTCTTGCGCCCCCCCCTTTTTTCTCTTTCTCTTTAGCTCTCTCTCCCTCTCTCTCTCTCTCTCTCACTCACAGTCTCTCTGTAAATGCTCAAGGTCAGAGTTGAAATGTGGGGGAGTTGCGATTCATCGTAGTCGGAGACATCAGTTCCCAGCTGTAATAAACTTTAAACAGACTTGGCCCTCCTTCACGATCACTTTAAATAAGTGCATGTGTGTCAGTGTGTGTCAGTGTGTGCTCGTGGGAGAGAGTGTCCAAAACACCCCGTCTTGGACGTCACTGTTCGGTGTATTCTTTTGTGTGGAGATCCAGGGGGCGTTTGTTAAAGTCCTCTCTCTCTGGTGTGCAACAGACATACTGGCCACCACGGTCCGCCAGCAACAGGATGTGTTTCCTGAGAGGAAAAGAGGATGGGAAGAGGGGCCAAATGTAGACCCGTTTCTTCTCTTGTCTTTCCTTTTCTGGCTCTCTAGATCTTGCCGCTTTGTGTGTGGCAAGCTTTGGCTGTGACCATACTGAGTATCATTCTGGCTTACGTTTACTGCTATTGCTTTCTTACATTTCACTTGGCCTCCATTGCTCCTCTTATAGCAGGGCCCCTAAAGATTTGGAGTATTTCCTGTTGCCTAACTTTCAATAAACAACCCACATCTGTATCTGCAAAAAGCAGGGGGGGAGGGAGTGGATGCGAAATCGAGACCAGATGGTTGTGGAATCTTAAAATTGAGTTGGAGCTGAAATAAGGAGGGGGTTATGAGTCAGTTTACGTCAGACAACCACAAAGGAGAAAAATGAACGTCTGAATGAAAAAAACATGTCTCTTGCTTTGAGTTTAAATTCCTAAACTAGAGCCTAATTATTTACTAATTTGTTAGGGCATATTTTTATTATAATATATCATACATTTGTTCTAGTAGAACACTTGCCAGTGAGGCCAAGGATTACTTAAAAGTTTTAGTCAGCGTTGTCACCGTTTTTACAGGCGATCCAAAACATAAAGTAAAAGTAAACTGCAGACAAGTAAAAATGAACTAACAGTTTTGTTTTTATGCAAACAGGAAATCTCTTATCGGATGTACGTACATGTGTACCACTGTTTTCACGCTTGTATTTGAATGCTGAAATACCATTGGAATGAGCAACCCATCACCCTTTCAAAGAGCCATTTCTTTTCTCTCTGTAGTAAAGCGGTATGGGAAAACATGGCACGGATGTGTGTGAAAACTCGCCAACTGGATGTAGCGCGCGTGTGTCTTGGGAATATGGGGAATGCCAGGGCAGCGAAAGCACTGAAGGAGGCCGAGGCCGAGCCTGAACAAGAAGCCCAAGTGGCGATGTTGGCCATTCAGCTCGGCATGCTGGTAAGATATTTGGGTATACTTTAAGGAAAGTTCTCCCTGTTTGATTTCTCTGTTTTTGAGAGTTAAACTGATTTCCTTCCACACTTGAACCTTTTAAGTTGACAAAACGACTGAGATGGGGTGTATGGAGATGACATGCATTCAAAAGCAGAGAAAAGAGAAAGGATTAAACAAAACATTTCAAACAAATAAAGGCCATCACCTCACTTTATTGTAATAAAGATGTTCATTTGATATATATGTATTTTTTATAAATAACCTGCCATCCAACATCCTTTGGCTACAAATAACACATCCTCTCTTTAGGTCTAAGCGTGTCACCACACACAGACCAAGGGGCTTTCCTGACCAAAAGCATCTATCTTTCCATCATCTTTTCCTGTCCTCCAACAGGAGGAAGCAGAAAAGTTGTACAAGAGCTGTCAGCGCTATGACCTGCTGAACACTTTCTACCAGGCCTCTGGCCAATGGCAGCAAGCTTTGGAGACAGCTGAAGTTCACGATCGCATCCATCTGCGCACCACCTACTACAGTTATGCCAAATACTTGGAGTCCATGGGTGACAAGACGCTGGCCCTTGCTTAGTAAGACAGAATGCATAGTTTGACATAGTCGTTTTCAGTTTGTGCATATCTGTGTGCAAATTAACCATGGAAACAAAGTATGATTATGAGCCTGTTTTCACAGTTATGAAAAATCAGACACACACAGGGTTGAGGTGCCCAGAATGCTCCAGGATGACACGTCATCGTTGGAGATTTATGTTAACAAAATGAAAGACAAGTGAGTCAAGACCAGAAACAGTTTCACAAAAAAACCTGAAGTATGCGCATGGACTAACATCAGCCCCATCGTCTTCTCAAACCAGGAACATCTATAAGTGGTGGGCCCAGTACCTGGAGAGCCAGTCCGATATGGATTCAGCACTGGATTTCTATGACCTTGCTCAGGATTATCTCTCCCTGGTTCGAGTCCACTGCTACATGGGGAACATTCAGGAGGTTGTCAAGTAACACAATTTCATTCATAAGGGGGTGATTTTGGGAGCACAATCTTGCTGACTTTTTCTGTGGGCATTGCACTGCTTGGATGGAAAACTATTTAACTTCTACAGCAATGTAAGTCACTAAAGTGACTAGTATGTACTGCCCTACTAAGCAGGGAAAATATTGTTACTTTGCACCATTTTTCTTTTGTTTTAACTTAAAAGGGGACTCTTCATACTTGGCAATTTTTCCATTCAGGAGTGTGATAATTCCTTTGTTGCTATTTACCAGGCGTCTCAGATAGCTAATGACACAGGTGACAGAGCAGCATCATACCACCTGGCCCGACATTACGAGGGTCATGATGATATTAAACAAGCAGTTCACTTCTATACTCGAGCCCAGGCCTACAACAACGCCATACGACTTTGTAAGGTAAAGTATTCCACTTTGTACCTGTGAACCCAGCGACAGGCCCAGCTTAAAATATTTGATGACTCCCACAGTTGGTATTTCTGAGTACTCTTTAGTCTTTTTCGGCTCAGTTTATTCATTTGCGTGCGTCTGACCAGGAGAACGGTCTCGATGACCAGCTGATGAATCTGGCTCTGCTCAGTAACCCTGAAGACATGATGGAGGCTGCCTGTTACTACGAGGAGAAAGGCACCCACATGGACCGAGCTGTTGCACTCTACCACAAGGTTGGCCTTTTTAAAGAACCGTTTGAACTGATGCATTCTGAATTGTTCCACAAGGGGGCAGCGACGCGTCACATATTCAAACTTAGAGATGCGTTTGCTGAGATGGCATTAAATGTGCCAAGATGTGAACCAGAACTTCAACAGTTTGTCGTCTGTTTTCTTGTAGGCTGGTTATGTCTCCAAAGCTCTGGAGCTGGCCTTTGCCACAGAGCAGTTTTCTGCACTTGAGCTAATTGCCGAGGATCTGAACGAGAACTCTGACCCGGCCCTCCTTGCTCGCTGCTCCGACTTCTTCATCACACATTCCCAGTATGAAAAGTCAGTGGAGTTACTGGTTGCAGCCAAGAAGGTACCTGTGTGACACATTTTCACCCACCCATGGGTCAATATATGTGTAACACTTACTTGGATGTGTCCTCTCATTGATGTATATACATCTACATCCACAGTACCATCAGGCCCTGGAGCTGTGCTTGACCCAGAACCTGACGATCACAGAGGAGCTGGCTGAGAGAATGACTGTAACTGATTCAAAAGACTTGTCTGAAGAGGCCCGCAAGGAACTGCTGGAGAAGATAGCTGACTGCTGCATGCGTCAGGGAAACTACCACCTGGCTACAAAGAAATACACACAGGCAGGCAGCAAACTGAAGGTAATGATGTGGTGTGTCACAAACACAGCACGAGTTCTCTTTAAACTTTAAACATCTCGCTGGAAGTTATATAAAAATACATTAAAACCATCCAGTCGTCGTGACATATTGTGGGGCGTAAACACTTGAAGTATGACGGGGGAGAAAAAAAAATCTGAAAAGATATTTTATTGTGTTTCTGTTTTTTAACAGGCGATGAGGGCCCTCCTCAAGTCAGGCGACACAGAGAAAATTATTTTCTTTGCCAATGTTTGTCGTCAGAAGGAGCTTTTCATCATGGCTGCCAACTATCTTCAGTCTCTGGACTGGCGTAAAAACCCAGAGATCTTGAAGACTATCATTGGTTTTTACACCAAAGGTCGAGCACCAGAACTTCTTGCTGGCTTCTATGAAGCTTGTGCTCAGGTATGTTCGCATTCTTTACAAAACACAAGTCAATTTAATGATGGTTGTCATTAATTCATGTCTGAAAAAGAGTCGAAGCTTAAAATGTTGTAGGAAGTTTGCAAGTTAATCATTAAATGATGACAAAATTAAATCTAAGTGCTTATTGGGGCTTTTCAATGTCCAAGAAGAGTTGTTAAGTTGAAAATCTCAAGATTATTGAGCCTTTTTATTGATTTATTTTTATTTTTGTTTCACTGCAATGGTGTAGGTAGAGATAGATGATTACCAAAACTATGAGAAGGCTCTGGATGCATTGAGCGAGGCGTTCAAGTGTCTTTCAAAATCGAAGGACTCTTCAGGTGGACAACAAGAAGCGAGACTCGCTGACCTGCAGCATAAGATTACCCTTATCAAAAAGTTTGTCCACATACGCAGGTAAGATTTTACAGTTATGTGAAAAGTAGTTATGTTGCATGGAAATAGTTTAACATATTTGGACATTAAAATATTACTACATTAAAGTTATTACATTAAAATATTATCATTATCGTCCTGCATTCCTTTATTTGATGAACGGTGAATATCTGAGTAAGTGGCAAGATGCTGCTCCGTCCCTCAAGCAGCTAAACAACATGCTTGGCATTTGATATGAGAGTCTTTTCTTTATAAATTGTCTATAAATTATTTCTCATTTATATATTTCGTGAAGCCATATAGAACTCTTTAGATTTTGCCATGATGTCACCACTCACTTCAAGACAGATTCTACCTGTTGCTCTGTTAGAAGTTTATGATCATTTACACATAATTTGGGTCACAATTCCTAACAATCCAATTCATTTGAAGGTGTGACAGATGTAGGGGGGTTCTTTGTGGGGGTGATCATGACATACATCATGTCGAAGAGGCCACGGATGTCTGTGCTTTTTTTTTTTTTTTCACATGATAGTAGCTCATAGTTGTTCTTTTTCGTATCATAACAAGCTTCCGATTTTTCCGAATAGAACAGGTAGCTTTCTGGTGGAACTTCATGGGATGTAGAACTTTTCTCGCTCGCCTGCAGGTTGTATGCTGAGGATGCAGATGAGGCGGTGCGGTTATGTGAAGCCCTGTTGGATGAGCCAGAGCTGGACCCTGCTGTCAGGGTTGGAGATGCGTTTGGCTTCCTTGTTGAGCATCACTGTCAGCAAGGCAACTTCCAAGTGGTGACTGTTTTTCTAGTTGTTCGGTTCATAAATTTAGCTGATGATGTGGCTTAGATTAAACTTTGATGACTGTTATCACAACCAACTATTATTCATTTATCATTATATTATATTAATTTTGCCACAATGACGTGATTAAACCCCAAGGAGTCTCTGGATGCTCAACTGTCTCCCTTGTTTGTATTTTTTCTCCAGGCCTACCATAAGCTGGAGGAGCTCCAAAAGCTTCTGCCATCCCAGAATGTCAAGTACTACATCAGCCAGGCCAGCCTAGAGGCCCTGCAGAAAGAGCTGGGTATACCAATGGAACGCGCTGGACGCAGAAACAGCGTGAAGGAGGAAGACGAAGTGGAGGAGGACTTGAATGTGTCTTGAAAGTGTCACGCTGTAATGTTGTTGTTTCTGTTTCTTAGAGGCACTTTTTTCAGATCACAGTCAACTGTGCAGTTGGTTCTGGGTGAAGCTGCAACAAAGTAGTTGCAGTAAAAGGGTGCTGTGAGTTTGCAAGACAGAGAACGTGAAAAACTGACGTTTTTTGGAAGAAAGGGAAAAGAATCACGTGCTGCCAAAGGCAACGTTTTCCAAAAAGATGAATGAAAGTGAGCCTGAACATGTATCGTCTGCAAAAGGGAGCACGAGCTGTATTGATATAATGCAGTCTTAAAGACGGAGTTAATCATATTCAAAGCAGCTTTAGCTCAGAATGATTCAGGTTAATGAACACAGGTTGTCATGAATTTATCCTCAGATCTGTCTTTGTGATTTCTAAGCGTTTGGTACAAAGGTTTTTTTCGTTGTTTTGTTTCTTTCTTACTGAGATGATGTGAAAACATTTTCTGTGTCAAAACCTCTATCTCTTTTAAGTATTTTGCAGCTATTTTTGATAATCCGTAAGGCCAGGTCTACTAGTATTTAACATTGTCTCTATATATTGTAAAGTTCTTATAATAAAAGCACTTTTAGTATAAAAGTGGCTCATTTTATTTCAGCAGTGGCACTTATAGGCCTGTAATATATTGTAAGAGATCCAGGTGTTTTTATTTTTGAGTTTCTTTTTTTATTGAGTTTGGGAAGAGGGATTATTGATGATAAATATATATTCTTATACAGTTTAACATTAAAAGTTATCTGATATTTTATCAACAGCAGTTTAAATAAAGCCAGGCTAAAAAAAATCTTATAACATAGTGTTCATGTATTACAGTCTGGAGTTCTATAAATGATGACTCGCCTGACACTTGTTGTTAGTCCATAAATCTGTAAACATCAGCCAGAGAAGAATTCAAGTTTATGAGGAGAAACGAGAAACTTCCACATCTGGTCGCTGAGATCTTTTTAAATGAATTTGTACCAGAGGGTTTCCTAAATGAGATAATTAGTGAATGAAGTAATAAACTATTCTCCAAATCAATATGATCTCATTTGCATAAAAATCCAGATGAGATGCAGTAGAATAAACTCCTGAAGCTGTGCCTTCAATGTTTTTGTTCCGCTTGTTTGAAAGATGATTTTAAAGCAGAATTCCCCCAAATCTCAAAGTAGAAACCCCCCCCCGTGACCCTGAATTGGATTAAGCAGGCGCAGAAAATGATGGATTTATGAATTATAGTTAAAGTTTTTATACAAGCTATATTCAAGAGTATTGCTGTTATCCCAATTGTAGTCACAAGAAGGCATTGTTGTCCATGAAATTCATCAGCCCTACAATGACCACAGCTTTTTTTTGTTTGTTTGTCAGAGTGAAAAATTAAAAAAAACATTCTGTATTTTGGGACAAGAGGAGGACAAATACTATTGTCTGAGTTAACTGTGGATGACAGTGATGAAAAGTCAACACACCACACAAAGATAGCCGGGTACATGGAAATTAGTGGTGCTTTATTCTTATTCTTCTACAGTTATCTTATGTCAAATGAAATATGAAGACAGACAGTGTGCCCACACTGGTTTTAATTGTGTTGTGGAGTCATAGCAACACACTGAGGATACACAGGCAGCTGTCGAGCGTGAAGCAAGATGGACGCTCAAGGCCCCCAGCCAACTTCAGTTCAACTTCAGGAGCAAGTTCAAGCTCTGACGAAAGAAAATGTGAGTAAAATATCCAGTTTTGTTAACACACAAGTTTCATTAATGAGTATTCTAAAGCAACAGTGACTTCACGGACAAGAAGTCAACAAACTTTGACCATGTTGGAGGCTAAATTGAGTGAAAGCAAAAGTCAAATTAACTTGACAGGTTAGCTGATTAACAAGATTTTCTCCAAGGTTATCGCTTAGGATTAGACTTTGCAGCATGGCCAGTGGAGTAAATGTGTTAAAAGGAAGTATAAAATGACAAGAATGTGAAACAAAACAACCAAAATTAAATGCAAACTTCAGCAATAAGGGGACACTAAGTAACTTAAATGAACATCAAGAAGCAGAGTCTCAGCAAATGTATTTTTAAAAAAGGCCAAAATGAGACAAAAATATTTCAAATGTGACTCTAAATGACCTGAAGAGGCACAGTGAAAGGCAACAAAATGGTCAAAATTAAAAACAAATGCCCCACAAACGGATCCAAAACAACATAACTGGAGCACAACTTGACCACAAAGAGATGGAAAACAGTTCAATTAAACTTAAGATTATCAAAATGATGCAAAATGACCACAAAAATAATGAAAAAAAAGAAGGATTAGAAAATAATATAATAACATAAAAATCTATCAATAGACACAGAGGACACAGCCACCATGAATGAAACCTTGCTATGTGCCTTTTTAAGTCGCCTGAAGGATGACAGAGACGCCTTTTAAGCCTTTGTGCACATCTGCGCAGATTTTTGAAAACTTATCCACGTCTGAAATGTATTATTTGGCGAACTTGGAAGACAACTTTAGCAGCCATTAAGCTGGACACGGCGGTGACACAGCTGCATGTATTTTCTGTCTCCACCTCATTATTAGGCGGAGCTGCATGACAGAAATGAACAACTTCTCACCAAAATGAGCTACCTGGAAAGCAGACTGACCCACCTGACCAGCTCCAACACAGATCTGTTCTGCAGGCTGGTCCAGAGTGAGGAGGAAAGACTGAAGGTCGAGTTCATGTGCTGTGGTACGCACGTGTTGACTATATCTTGAAGTATCTGGACAGTTTTGTCTAATCTAATGTCTAATCTGACAGATAACTAAGGAGCTTGTGACGGAGAAAATTCAAACTGAGAAGATGAGAGACAAGTATGAGGAGGAGACATTTGAACTGAGAGACAAGGTGAGGGCTTTTTGGGTGTCCTTTGGTAAATGGATGTCATGAGACAGGTGGGAATAGTTTCAGGAATTTAAATTATTACACTAAATACTAAAACATGCACATGCAAATATGAAAGATGCTCATAAAGGAAGATACTTCTGCCTGTGGCTGCCTGTGTTTCATTCTTTCCCTCTGGTCAGATCCTGAAACAAGACTGTGCGATAACAGAGCTTCAAGCAGAGCGTGACAAGCTGTCCAGGGAGCTCCAGTCGATCGATGCTTGTTTGAAAGTGAAAGAGAAGAGCAGCCAAGACCTGACAGAGAAGTACACCGCACTGAAGAAGAACTACTGTCTTTTGGCTGAGGCGCATGATAAGGAACTGGCTCAGAGTGATGAGCTGAGTGCAGAGCTGCTGGCACTGGCGCGAGCCCAGGATGCCCTCAGAAGGCAGCTCGAGGAGCAGCAACAGAGTGTAAACGCTACCACCCAGGGCCTTCATGGAGAGCTGGACAGGGTGCGTGCTCTGATCAGTCGCATAGCACAAAATAGAGTCAAGGTGGGACATTTTGTTGATACAGTTTTGATGGGGTTAATGAGCGCCTTTAGAGAATCATAAGTCAGTGAGATGCTCACCCAGCAGGCAAGTCTTTTGCAACTTTATATTGTCTTGTGTGTTTCCTTGTCAGCACAAAGTTTGGTACATTTTGAACAGGATCTTATGCTTTTTTCTTCTTTTTTTTTCATATTTTTCAATATTTCAACAGCCTGAGGATCTGGCAGCACTGGACGAGGAGCAAAAAAACATGAAAAAAACTGTGAGTGTGTCCACATAGACTATAGAGAGTCTAACTTTTTTTTGGAAATGGTAGCAAACACATGTGTTTCACAGACACTGGTAGACTAATTACAGTCCTAGCCTATCTCCTATAGCTTTTTAATTCATTCTCTCACATAGCTGCTTGGAAACCAAGATGAGATCAAAGACATGCTGAAGAAAATGAAGAGCAGCTACGAGGAGCAACACAAAAAACTGGAAGAGAAAATGTGAGGGCCACTGGATGTTTGCTGTTTACTCGTGCTCAAGCTCGGTTTAGATCAAATGCCATTATATTTTTATATCCAGTCATCAAACAGCCAAACCCATCACAGGATGTATGACCCTATGCTCATCCCACACACATCTGCTGTGTGGTTGGTTCAGACTTTTTCTTCTGAGTTGTGGCTATGTTTGATTTGTGTCATGTGATGTGGTTTCTTTCCTTCTTCCTCTGATGTGGCTGTGCATTTTGGTCGCTCTGGTCGTTCTCTTGTGGTCGGGGCTGTGTTTGGTCGTCAGGGTGGCGATAGGTAAAGAGCACCAGGAATACAGAGAGATCCATATTAGCCAGAAGAAACTGTCTGAGCGGAGTGCGGTGAGCATGAACAGCCCCAGTTATTCATTTACAGGATATTCCAAGAATTATTGCTAGTTTTACCACTGTTTTGCTGCTGAACTGTATAATTGCAGTTGGTTAAAAATGGTGGAAGCATTCACATTGAAATTATATGTGTTTTTGCTGTTTGAGGCACTGATGTGTTGTCAAAGCCAAATGAAGGAGGTAGAAAATGAGAATTCTAAGCTGCAGCTGCAAGTCAAAGAGCTGAATAAGGAATACCGTGCAAGACTGGTTTGTTATTTACAGGACGTAGCTGTGAGTAGGAACTCACACAAAGCACCTTTGAAAGTAAAGCATGATTATCTTCATAACTTTAACAGCAAATCATCATTTTGCTTCATTTGCACGCTGTTTATTCCAGGACTGTGTTGATGGGCTTGCAGAAAGTAAAAGCCTGTCAGAACACAGTAAGATGAGGGTGTTTGTGGACAGCACGCTGCAGGATGTTTGCTCATCCCACAGAGTCAGGGAGGAGCAGCTCGCCTCAGCCGCTCGCTTCTATAAGAAGAGACTGCAGAGGATCACTGATACTTACCATGCACTCCTTACTGCATACAGGTGACTCTTTATCTATCTATTTCCTTTTTATCTACAGGTATGTCTTCTTATTCAGAGTATATCCTATTAACATAATGCTGAAAGCTGCTTCACTTCACTTTTGACACCATATATATTTTAATGTTAACATTTGAGATTCATTCAAAAGCACAAAACACAGATATAGCTTAGGTGATAAAGCGGTCTTCATCCAATTGAAAAGTTGATAGTTTGAGCCCCAGTCACCCCATATGTTGAAATGTCTTTGGACGAGACACTAAACCTCACACATTCCTGCATGTTTGTATGTACAACTCTAATTTCAAAATCACCAGGATGTTGTGAACATGTAACCCTGTATAAAAGATTAGAGAAATGCATCATCTTTAATTTGATATCTCTTGAAAATCAGATAATCTTTTACCAATTTAGCAGTTGACAGTCACAGAAATGTTTATTATAGGTATCCAAAAAATGTGTGTTTTGTCCAAACAAAAAACATTTATTAACCAATGAAAGTGACAGACATAAAATACATGTTAAAATAACTTAAACAGAGTGTGATGGGTGGTTACACATCCTCATCTTTAGAGTCCAGAGGGAGCAGATCTTGGCAAAACCAGAGAATGATCTGGACCCTGGACCTCCAGAAGCCCACTTCACACTGGAGTCCAGTGAACTTAGAGATGAAACTGAGAAGGAGCGGCAGCACTGTCGTCAGGACAAGGCGAGGCCGGAGAGGTCGGCTGCAGGCAACCCGGCAGCAGGTAGCTCAAAATAGAGACGGCTGCTTTGAAGTGGATTGATCTGCTTTTGTTTTGTCAGATGAATGCATGTATGTGGCCTGTGGGGATCCTTTGTGTTCATACTTCCCACACAAAGCTAAAGAGCATTTCTATTGTGAGCTGTTTTCAAGGTAAAATGACTTCAAAGTTTGTGTCCTGCAGCAACAGAGCAACATAAAGAGCTGCAGATCATGTAACAGCACTGATGCAACATTTAATGCCACTGATCACCTGATCTATATGATCGTTGTGACCAGTAAGGCAACCTCAGCATGGATTTAACTTTTTTGTAAATGTTTTAAATTGACTTGTTTTTAGAGCAAGAAATGTGCTCTGACCTTCTCTATGATTTGTAATGTATATTTTCAAATAAGCATGATATAAGGTATTTAATTACTTAGCTTTGGAGGCGTTGATTATGTATGATACCATTTTTAGAGAATACAAGACTAACACTTCCACTGCGTTTCCAACACCTTTGCTAAGCTACAGTAAGCTAACTATCTGGTGGCTTTAACTTTCTGTTTTTCATAGGTTGTATTTTTCATCTAGTATAAGGTTATTTCCAAGCAGGTGCCCATTTCTATTATAGCTACTCATTACAAGAGTTGGGCCTGACATGGGGCTTTAATTAAAAATGATTTGAGAAGCTGTATAGCAGCCGTATACAACTTGGCCTACAGTGCCCATCAGCAGAAGTTTTAGACTGGAAATATGCTGCTTTTGAATGTCTTAAAAGTCTGACAGTGTGTTTGTAAGATGTGTAAGCCTTTAAGAGTTTGGCTGTGAAACCTTTGATTTATTTTTGAAAACACAAAGAAATTAAAAAAGCTTGTTTCCGTCCAGCCCACATCAGACCAGGCCTAGGACAACCAAAATGTGGAGGCCAGTAAAATCTGTACAAGATGAACAGGGAGAAAGTCTAAAAAGAAGGCTTAAAGTGTTTTCTCTCTGGGTTCTCCGGCTTCCTCCCACTGTCCAAAAACATGCATGTTAGGTTAATTGGTGTCTCTAAAATTGTCCTTAGGAGTGAGTGTGAGTGTGTGTGTGGTTGTTTGTCTTGTTTGTCTCTGTGTGGCCCTGTGATGGACTGGCGACCTGTCCAGGGTGTACTCCGCCTCTCGTTTTTTTCCTATCCCAAAAAATGAAACATTCCCACAAGCTGAAAGTGGATTTTAGTCAAGATTTGCTCTGTTTTCCTAATACCCTGTCACAAGAATAAATGGATCAAAGAATGGAAAATCTGTTGCTTATTCAAGTTTCCCATAAATGCTGACTCAGAGAGTAACTCCGGCAACACCAGAAAAGCATAGACATACACTGCATTGTGTTCTCATCCAGCAAAACTAATTCTGCTCATTTAAACATTGTAGATTCAGACATTTAGCCACATGATGACTATTCCTTACTTAAAACTAGGACTGAATGCTGACATTTTCTCTCTCATACCCACACACCCCCCTCTCATTTAACTGAAACCTACAGAGCAATTTCTATTTTAATTCAATGCTTGTAAAGTGTCATTTTAAATTTTTTTTAAAGAGCAGATCACACACTTGCAATCCTGACAGATATGGTTGTATCATTCGACATGCATTTTGTTTTCTACACGGATCTGTCACATTCATTCTGACATTTAGTGTTTCAGGTGGCTGTTTTCAAAATGCCACAGCAAAATATCGGCTGTCAAGAGGGAGAGTCATTTTTTTTCATTTGTCTAAATGACAAAGGGGGGCGAGCTGCGTGTTGTGTGAAGAGAATATTTGAAAAAACTAAGGCCAGCAGAACTGGAGCTGATATGTTCAGGATGGACTAAAGGAAGCAGCAGAGGGAGAAACATACTCCACACTAGTAAACATATAGTCTGACTTCATTTGTAATATAGAAAATCTTATTTTCAAAAATTAAATTTTTCTGCAAGTAGGCTGATTTTGACTGGTGTATGCCCTTCTCATCACCGGAGCAACAGTTGCTGGGACACAGGGGTGCCTGTACTTACAATCACCTGCACAGGCCAGGAAGATAGTTTATTTGTAAGGCATGAAAATGTTCTTATACTGAGTTTTACTATGACTGCAGTAGTAAACAAGAAAGGACATTACTGCAAGACTCCATGGGATTGAGGAGGTGATAAGAAAAACTGATAGTAATAGCTGAAAGCTAAAACAGTTTCAACTCCAATTTACAGCAGTTTTGAATCAAAAATATTGATTTCTCATTAAAAGGATGCATATAATCCAAACAGATCTAATTGAGAAACCCATGTTGAGCATTAAAAGCAGTGTGGGACTAGTGCTTTCACATCATCAGTAGGTGGTGCTGCTCATACTGATGGTTTCCTCAATGAGAGACCCCCAAAGAGACGTGGCCTTGAGAAAAAAATGCCTGGAATGTTTGCAAAGCTTATGTCAATTTCACGAGCTCGGGAGAAGAAAGACTTGCGACAATGAGGGGTCACCCTGGTGAGAATAATGTCATTACATGTTACCCAGACACGTACACGCCTGTGAATACTTTCCCTCAATGCCGAGCAGAGAAATGTGAGGTAAACAAGGCAGGCTTTTTTTTTCCAGACATGGGCTTTCATATTTTTAACCTCAGTAGCGCTCTTCTCTTTAAATCCCATTAACAGTGAAAGAGTGCAGAGTTTCTTGCCATATACCGCAGCTGAAGAACCCTCCAAATTAGAAAGTCCATTTATTTTACAAGTTAAAAGGTTAGTTTGAGTCAAAGCAAGCTTTATGTTGAAAAAGACCGAAGTGAACAAAAAAAATTGACAAAATGTTGACGTGAAGATGCTCAGGGGAATGATGGGAAAAGAAGGGGAGATGGAGAATGTCCTATGCATGTCACCCCAATTCCCTTTTCATGGGGCCATGCCAGCCATAGGAGGGAGGTTAGGGGGGGCATGGGTGTGAAAGTTTGAGAGGAATGGGAAGTGGGATTTTGTTAGTAATGTATTACACTCCCAGGGTCCTGGGAAAAGGGGTGGGGGTGCTCAGCTTGGGACTGTGCCAACATAGTCACTGTGCCAAAACGCTGGGTGTCGGGGACCACTACTCTCACCGACAGATCTGTGGGAAAATCAAAACCAGGTTGTTCTCTGCTGCTCAGTCACCAAAAACAGAGAGGTGGTGGGCCTGCAGAGAGGCCTGTAAAACTCGTACACTTGAAATGTACCATGAGTGGATAAAAAACAAGTTGAAAATATAACAATACAAGTGCAAACTAGTGGGGTGCACCACAGCTGGCCTCCAAGGCAAAGTGCCAATATCTTTTCCCAAGCTGGGACATTATGGAACAGTTGACTTCTTGGTATCTATCCACGATTTACAGTAGGTGGCCACTATTATGATGTAAATACTGATTGTTACCATTATTAGATTAGACTCAGCCAGTACAAACGTGGCATCAAAAATACATTAGATAAAGATCTTGATTTATCTTGTTGAAATATTGAAAATATGACAAAGTTGTGTGCAAATCTGTTTGAATAGATTGAAAAAAAAGAAAATAACCACGAGAAGGAATGGTAGGGGTGATGCAATTTGTGGTTATTTTTAATGGGAAACAACTGTCTTCTGTCATGCAGAAACTCCACAACAGGCTGAGTGATATGAAACTATGTTCCGTTGTTGGAGATATCTCCATAATCACAATCACCTTTCTCCAAAACAGAGGCAGTACGATTAAGCAATTGAGAGATAAGATACATGTAAGGTACACATATGCCACATATATGCCGTCATTTCAGTAAAACTCATTTCCATTTCACTGAAATTATCCTACTGATGCCTTTTACAAGAAGTGGAGCAATTTCAATAATGGAGGGGGGTTGAAAGTCTGAGACAGTGGGCCTCCCCTGAGACAAAGCTTCGAACAAGACTACCCCACCCCAACTACAGAGTTTACTTGCTCAGTTCCTGGATGCCTGTAAAATCATAATTATTCCATCCCACAGATGCAAGAGGGCCAAACTAGCCAAATATTGCTGTTTTTTTTTTTTTTACATAAATCAGACATCAAACACATAATAAAAATGTTTTAAAAGCTCTGCTATAAGGCCTTTATTAGTTTTGGGGACAGTAAAACTCCCCCAAAAACTACTACAGACACTTCACGATCTGCTTTAGATCACAAATGCGTTCATGTTTCTTCTTTGTTTCTTCGCTTCCATTCGTTGAACCTCTCCCAAAACTATTCGATTCCACCAGATTCACAGAGAGGGCGTTTATGACAGGTCTGCTGCAAAGCATTGTGTGAACGCCACCTCCAGTGCTCCTTTACATAAACTGTATAATAACAATACATAACTGTACTTGCACAGAACCAAATTAATCTGAAAATGTGGAAGTATGTCAAAGTAAGCTTTGCAAAAATAGAAAAAAAATTGTGCTGAATGATAAGAGTCTACTACAGCAACTGAATTATTTTACTTATTAATAACCTAGAGCTATATATATTCAGAATGCATAATCCACGTACTATCTGTCTGAAGTTTGTACATAGACTCAGAATGGATGGGACACACTTTTTAAATGATACTCATGTCATTTAAAAGAAATTATGACTGTTGGGTATGTTGAGTTTTTGTGTTTAGCTTTGTCTTTTGGTTTCTTGGTTTTGCACTTTGGTTTCCCTGCTTCCTGTTTTGTTTTGTTGTCAATCCCCTCATCACTCTGTATATATCCTCTTGGTTTTTGTTTTCTTCTTGCCAGATCATTGCTTGTTGTTAATTTCCCCCAGTAGATGCCTCAGTTTAGTTAATTAAAGCCTCAGAGACCATCATTTGGGACCGCTTTTGCCAATCGTGACAATGGCTTAATTCATCCAATAATTAATTCAGTAGTTTTAGATGTTTCTTTTGGGGTATTTTAGAACAATTAAGAACATGTCGTTCTCTTGTTTTTGTCTGATGACAACATTCAGTAAAAGCTTAAGTTTCAGCTCACTTTTACTTTTCTCACCAGGATTAATGTGATGTAAACGAATTTTTGCAATATTTGCTACTTTTAAAATGTCAATACACAACTGGATGAAACTGTCGCCACATCAGACATTTTACGCTCAACTGCAAGTCAACTTCATATGGAGATCGTAAATGGTTTGAACAAGAGAACACAGAACAATGGTGCACTGGTATATGTGAAGTCATTATACTGCAAGGGCCTAACCTAATCAACATTAAAACCGTATGAAAACATATGATGCTTATTCACTTGCTGTACTCTCTTCTGTTTTGCTGATGGTACTTTGAACAGAGATTTATTTTGGTGGTGGGAAAGTGAGGAAAAATGCTGGATGACTGTCTTGCTCTGAGGATGGGAAGCAGGGTGTCGTGATGCAGAGGAAGTACCTCACATGGCTTGTGATGGGCCGCTTGTCAAGAGACCCTTTGTTTTAGGAGGTTAATGCCTAATTGATACAGGCTTAATGAGAGCTGCCTGTGTGTCAGAGTGTGTGAGCTGGGGGCCGAACGGGCCTGCCGTAATTGGAACGGACAAGCCTTGTGTGGAGGAGTGCACAGGGAAGGGATTTATGGGAACACAAGGAAAAGAGGTAGAGTGGGAACGACGAAGGAAAGGTGACAATGAGTATGAGGAATGTGGAAAGGAATCTGGTGTGATAGTGGGAGTACTGGACCGTCATGAGAAAAAAAATCCAGGGACAATAGAAAAATGAGCTTGATGTGCAATCACGATGTCCTTGTGGATGCTAAATTTGGGACTTTAAGGCTTTAGAGACTGGATTCAGTTTTACTTTCTTGTACTGCATGTGCAGTAAGCAAAACAATGTAAACGGTAGCTGTCTGGTCTCTGGGGCACCTGTTTTTTCACCCCCTCTTTCAGTTTGACAGCCTGAGACTATTCATGGGAGAGTCCTCAGCTTCTCTCCAGACAAGCTGTCGGTGTGAAGGCTGGAGAGGCCTTAAGAGGGAGGGGGAGAGGGTAGGGGTGGGGTGCTGTACACTTCAGAAAACCCTGAAGAATTAGAACTGAAAGCTATGGAGATTTTGGGTGGCTTCGAGAGAGAGAGAGAGAGAGAGAGAGAGAGAGAGAGAATGAAAAAAATAAATAAAGGGGCTTAGATGCATAACTATAAAGAAGAAGAAAGGAATAATAATACGTGATTTCTTTTTTGAAGCCAAGCTAAATTAGGTTAAACCATAAAAAGACATACAAAATGAGTAAATGTGATGAAAAAGGAAGGTATAAAGTATATAGAGTGGTAAAAGAGAGGAGAACCAGTTACAGTAAGGGTGAGAAAGACGGGAGGGAGGCAGCTTGATGAACAGGAGTGAGTGAGAATGAGGCTGAGTGTCGGTGAGGGAAGGAGGGAAGGGACAGGCGATCTGCTTTCCCACACTCGGTCGGTTCCCACAGTGGACCCAGCTAATCCCTGTCTTAATTGGGGGAGAATTCCAGCGCACATGTTCCCCTGGAATGAGCGTAGAGCGAAGGGAGAGGAAAAGCTCGGGAGCTTCTGACACATCAGACAGGCCACAGCGGCTGGGCTGATGCACAATGTGTGTGTGCACTTTGTTGAAATGTAAATATGCCGCCTGACTGTCAGCACATCTGATGCATATATGGCTTCACGTGTTTTCTTCTCTTTACTCGAGCCAACATGCAAAGTGCTCTCAGCAGCCACTTAGCATTGCTTGTTCACATTCCACCATGGCAGAAGTATGTTAAAAGTTTCATTTTATGATTGTTAGAAAAAAATAAAACAGATCTCTTGTCTTTAACAATTTCACTCTTGAAAGGTTTAGTCTACCCAGATTAATAAGAAATGTTTCATTTTCTTGAATTTCACCTCAACTGCTATCTGGCCAGCGTTCCTACATTTATTTATTTTTCCATGTATGTACTAAGCACAATTAATTCCTCTATAAATAACCAGGATGAATTCCATCAAACAGGTGAAGCATGAAAAAAAAAAACAAGAACCCATTCAATTTTGGTGCAGATCAGGATCACTTTAAACTATTACTGGATCACTGTAACATAAGGTTTCTGGCCTTGAATGAGGAAGTGCTCTCTGAGTGCCCTTCTAATTGACACTGGTTTATTTATTGTACTGAAAGGCCTAAGTCCCCCTACAGAACGAAGGCTCCTGGTTTAAATTTTCATCTTCTGTGTGGTTTTTGCATGTTCTCCCAGTATATACATGGGTTCTCTTCGATCTCCAGCCTACCAGTGATCCTGAATAGGATGAAATGGGTATAAATCCCTATGTATGTCGAATGATAAAGGTGAGACATTTTACTATTTCATGAAAAATATCAGCTCATCTTGAATTTGATGGCAGCAACAAATCTCAATAAAGTTGGGACAGGAACAACCAAAGGTTGGAAAATATGCGGTACTAAAGAGAAGCAGCTGAAGAACCATATTGCAACTAATCAGGGTTAATTGGCAACAGGTCAGGAACATGACTGGGCATTAGTCTGTGAGCACTGTTTTTTGTGCAATCAACCTATGCAGGTTAAAGCACAGTCTTGCTACATGACATAGAAGTGCAGCAGTCTTCTCTAGGCTCATGTAAAATGGACTGAGACAAAGTTGAAAGCAGTCCTGTGGTCAGACTGATCAAAATCTGAAAGAACTTTTTGGAAATCAGAGAGGCTGCATCCTCTGGGAGAGGGATCATCCAGCTTGTGGTCAACGCTTGGATAAATACCTGCGTCTCTGATGGTAAAATAATTACTACACAGTGGTAACCATGGCCCTGTGCCGGCTTTTTCAGATGTGTCTTTTGCCATTAAATTCATGGTCTAATATTTTTTAATGAAGTAAGATGTCTCACTTTCAACATTTCATAAGTTTTTATGTTCTATTGAGGATACAATATTTGTTTCTTCGATTTGTTGATCATTGCATTTAGTTTTCAAATATTTATATTTTACACATTGTCCCAACTTTTATGGATTTGGGGTTGCATTTAAGGTTATTTGCTCATTAACAGTATAGTTTAGGTGTAAATAAAAATGTGAACAGTGAGTAACACCAGATTTATCTGATGAAAATGTATCCTTATAGTTAAATGACTCAACAGGCCAGAATTCAACACTGCTGCAACAAATTTTAGATCATTCTGTTGTCCGTTTATGTCATTTTTCAAAACTTATTCAGTGTGATTGGTCAAGTGTGCGAAGGTTAGAGAGTGGGTAGTGTTTGAACTTCTCCCACCAACTTACTGAACTATTTTATCCCTGCTCACGATGACTGCAAAACTCTGAGAGTGCATTTCATGAGCTGTGTAAGTAAGCACCAAGTAGACACCGTGACACCCATTTTTGATTAGTTTTTGTGTCTTTTCTAGACTTTTTCAGATTTTCTCGGTCCTAACTGGTTTAACCCTGATAACTCGGAATCTTGCTATTTCCACGGCAGTTTACAAGGTGTTTTGAATAGTTTTCCTAACAAACTGAGCCTATAGTTTAGGTAAAGGTTTACTTGGGCTTCCGTTTTACACAGATGATCAACCATTGTTCTTAAAAAGTCCAGAGAGACGCCAAAATGAGATGCAGCTGCCTGAAACACATTGTGGGATCAAAGATATGCAACCTTGTTATTCCATGCAAGTTAAAGACATTTTTAGGAAGTGGTGAATCTTATCATATAAATAATATCTTATTCAAAGTTAATGAAAAAGCAAGACACAACGAATCCAATTATTTTATCTTACAGATTCCCTCTATGAACACAAAACCCTCCCCAATAAGTTTAATCAAAGGAGCAATATTATATCATCCCATTTTCACATTTCACGGTCTTGTTCACGAGACATATTGTTTGAGAAATCTTTGCCTGGGGGTGTGTTTTGAAGAAGAAAAATGCAAGGAGATACCACTAACATTACAAAACCTCTGTGAGAGGCAGTTTCGCTCCTGCCCACCTCTTTACTCAATAAACAACTTGAACAAAAGACACAGTGCAGAATGTCTCTGAGGAGGTAACCCAAGACAATTTCTCAGAGGAGAAACATAACAGGCAAAATGGGTGCAACAGAGGAGGCATGCAGGGCTGCAGTTTGCAAGATTAGATGGGAGAGCACGCAATAGCATAATAACTTTGCTGATCCGTCAGGAAAGTTTCTCTCTTTTGTGTTAACAGGCAGAGATGTTTTGTTGGAAAATTGTAATCCTGGTTGATGATTATCATGGTTTGAGGGTGAAGCAAAAAGAAAAACCCAAAACAGGTGTGTTTATCTGTAGTGGATAGACTTTCATTCTGGGATTTTTTGTCCTGAAAGCTGACGTCAGCCACATTAAGGTAAAACAGCTAAGATAAGCTAGAGATGATGACTTCAGCTGTTGAAAAACAACAAGCCCCTGTTTAAGGTTAACATATTAGAGATTTTGAATATCAATATGGCGGCAGTGATCCATCACGTAAAGATATAGTTGAGTGAAAGGCAGACTTAGCAAAGAACAGGTTCACACTTAGTTCATGTGAAGTTTATCAGTTTAACTTTCAAACTTACAAAGGAACATTTGCAAAAACAGAAAGCTGTGCTCAAAAATCCTAACTCTGTTGGATGATGTTCCCGTAGAGGATCTGAAATTTTGAAACATTTTGAAATATGCAGAACTGAATCTGGACTCAACGGTTTCTGGCAAGATCTCCTGTGATCTCACGTATCATAGAGAACCCAGCTGCCTTGTAAAAGAACAGCCTGGTCTTATGGTTAATCATGGAAAATTCAGGAAACAACAATAATTTCAAATGTGCAGATAGACATAAACTGCAATACACAGAAAAACCTTCATTTTAATTTTTTTTTTTTGCATATTTAACTGGTAGGTTTATCTCTTCTAAGTCAGGAAACTACAGAAAGTAAACTCAAGTGTCCTGTATGACAGTCCTGGATGTTGGACTTCAGCCATCTCTTTCTTCCTGGTAATGTGCACTTATGCAGCTCTTATTTCACCCTCTCAACCTAAAAGTGTGTTGTGTCTATGTATATGATGAAACAGAAAAAGTTGTTTCCAAGACCACGAACTGTGACATTTCAAGAAAGGTTCACTAACAATCTGGGAGACTAGATAGTATAATAGTATATTGGACAATATCCAATAAGGATGCTTGATCATTGCTTGATCGTTTCAATCAATGCTTGATCATTTCAAACGTGTAATTCACAGTCTTGTAGAGGATTTAGAAAACACTTGAAAACTGTTAAGCATCAGACACTTATTCCTCTTTTGCAATTTGTTCTGGTGCATTGAGAAATGTTCTTTTGGCCCCCATTGCTGATCAGTGATTGTCTCAAAGTAACATGATTGGAGTATGATGTCAGTGTTTGGAGATTTTTGTGGTTGTACCCCCATAAAGCTATGTCAGCCCCAGGGTACAGAGAGGAGATGGCAGCTGTGGTGAGTTCAAACAGAGAGTTTGCAAGCAGGCCTTCAATGTAGGGGGCAGCAATTCATCCCCTCTGTCTTTCCCTTCAATGCTTTTTTTGGCGGGAAAGGACCAAAGACGCTTGTTTGACCCACCTTAGTTTCTTTGCGGGACCCCCTCCCTGACAGAAGTGTCACCCGCCTCCATCCTCAAACACCATGTCCACCCTGCCTTGATGGATTTTCACTACGCATTTTGGAAGGGATTACAGCCATCTGCAGACTCTTGAGGAACAAAGGGCGTTCCTCGCTTTCCTCCCTTCAGCACTTCAGAGGGATAACATGGCCACATAAAAATGTTCTTTATTCTACCTTGACCTCTCAACCCATACAAACTGCCAACACTTTATACATGTGATTTTCTGCGAATCCCAATATGCTCTGTGAATGGAAGCTACTCTGAACCACTGAGCTTTTGCAAATTGCTCACTACATACAGACTAATATAAGTCATCACCTTTCCAAAAAGTTCCTCCAACAACGAAAAAGAGCCAAGTTTCTGTGTTCCCAAACAAGTTTCTGTGTTCCTTTTGGAAATCATCATCTCCAGCTGTTACAGGGTATTGTGGAAATGAGATTTTGTCAGCTGGGAATCTGGGAAAAGTGTGCTGTTAGAGTTCATGCTCACCCCAGCTGGTACTAGAGAGGCAATGTCATGCACAGCCACTGACTCACAAGCAGATATAGTCCATATGCCCTGATGTTTGGTTGCGGTGGATTTGTTTTGTCAGGATGGAAAAAATTCCTGTGGAAATTAAGAGCATTTTACATCTACAGCTGTATCTTCACCACTTTTTCCTAATCATCAGCAGCTTATGCTGCATCAATGAAGAGAGCGAGGGTTTGTCAGATAATGCTGCACATGACGATGTGGATACTTATTAATACTTATTAGACACCATCATTGCATCAGCTAAAATGGGACAAAGAGGAGGTTTAATTGACACTGGAAGAATGCTGATGAAGATTCTCAGTTATCCAGGTCATGGCAATCATAAGAGCTTGAATAAGGGCAACTGGACTTGGAAATCTTGGATCGGGACACTGAAAGGTCAACATTTGTAAATTCCTTTCAGATATCTAACTCTCTAAAAACAGCTTGCCCAACCAAACTTTTTGTTGCAAAGAATCAACAATGTCTCATAAAGCACGAGGAAAAGGTGCAAACTGACTGCAAAACTTTAATATAAATGAAACAATAAGATCCCCTTATCCTCCAGTAGGATTGTATTATAAAACTGTAACCGACTACTACTAGTTAAAATTTACAAGTTGTTTCAAGATTGGATCGAGAAATAAGAAATAAAAAGTTATTTTATAAAGTTTTTGTGGACAGTTAAATCGAGTTGGATGCAGTTAAATCGAGTTGGAGCAGATGGAAAGGACTATGCTACATCCCTGATGGACACTGGTCACCACTTTATGTCAGGTCCCAGCAGGGTGGGGGAGCATTACCGGTTTGGCTGCTGTCATTAAAGGTGCAATGCAATCTCACTAAAGAACAGGTAACAGTTGAATTGATCCACAGTGCAAAAGTAGCTGTTTCACAAAAAAGGCTCAGAAATGTAAAACAAGCCAATCTCAAGGCTTCAAAATTGTGACGTACTTATGTTATGCATGATGTGAAACAGTTACAAGATTCAAGTTTTTTTTTTGAGCTTTCACAAATACACTTGATTAGCCCCATCTGACTCAGTCACAACTGATTAAGTTATATAGTAGGAAAATGTTATGGTTAGGTATATATATATATATATATATATATATATATATATATATATATATATAAAAACAGAAAATCATCTCAAATACCAGACAATCATTCACATAAAAATGTTGAAATCTCACCATTTCTGAGCTATTTTGCACTGTAAACCCACATAGCCAGATGGGCCTGATTTTTAGGGTTAGGGTTAGGCTAAAAATCAATAATTTCAAGTACTCGGCTTGGCAAGTTAAAACCTCAAAGATGACAGAATAATGACTGGCTTCTTCCATGACCTGGCTTAAATCCCATCGAGAGCTTGGGCTGTGGACAGACAACAGTTATCCGTGTCTCATTCAAAAACAGTTCATGAAACTCATGTTTTCAATGTTAAAGATTCTGGGTTTAGGTTCAATAGCGTTTTTAATCCAAAAGAAGACACAGAGTGGTAATAACAATGCTAACAATGCATAATCATAATCATGAAAAAGAAAAAAGAACATAAAAAAGGAGAAAACAATAGTGGTTACATTTAAATCAAAAGCCTGTTTGAGTGTGCAGTTGTTTTTTCCCCATTCTGTTTCATAGGTTACACCTTCTTCTTTCCCCATATATCACTTTTAGTTTTATGTGTTCATTCTAATACTTGTCATTCTAAGTGCTTAACCTCCTCCTCTTGTGTGTTTCCTGCTGCCCTGACTACCTGCCTGATCCTGATGTGCTTCACCTTTGGCTCATTGTCTACACCTTTTGGTGTATTTAGTCTGTTTGACTCTCAATCAATGCCACATTGTCTTTGTATCTTGTGGAACATGATCCAGTCGTTGTTTACTTGTGTTAAAGTGAAGTGAATTCAATTCGTGAACATTCTCAGTCCATTCTTTCTCAGATTTACTTGCTGTGGCTCTGGACTGACTAAGCACCGAGCCCCATTTTCGTTCTGAATAGAACAAAAGCCAGACTTTGTGCATTTTGATTCGTTGCATTTCAGTCCTGTATGTGCTTAGTTGTTTCAGTAAAAGTAATGCAACAGACATCCACAATGTTCTGCTGGATGAATTGTTTTGTTTTGACTGGAAGTGCTACAATGACAGTCGGGATGAAAATGGTTTCAGTGTGCACTGAACGTTAATCTTCTTCTCACCTGCTGCCTCTGAGAGGCAACAGTAAATCACTGGAAAAGGAAACAAACCGCAGTGCAGATTCACTTATACACGGACCCTAAGTGTCTTTTGGCACTAGGGGAGAGATTTGTTTTAGAGCATGGCAACCACTGTTTTGGATTCAACCCAGAAACCAGCAGCTGTGGACAAAGTTGTGGGAAAGATTAGATGACGAACCCATGACAAGACAGTTCCACTGGAGACAGAGCCAAGGGGATAAGCCTCAAAATCTCGACTGTCTGTAAAAAGATTGATGTCATGGAAGAAATAGAATTTATTAGAGATCATTTTGCTGTGACAAAGGATGTTAGTAGTTCACAAACAAGAGAAAAACTGCTACCTGCAAAGAGCAAAGTTGAACAGTTTGATAAAGATTTCTGTTGCAGTGCGACTTGTCAGTGTACTGAGAAAAACATTCTAAAATATCTTTTAGGAAAGTTTCAACAAGTAAATGTAAGGAAACTGGGCTGATTTGCAATGTTCAGAAATGGGGGTTGGCAGGTCAAATTTATGAACCTTTGTATGTGGTTGGATAACAGGAAAAGTTTCTGCTGAAAACAGGCTCCTTGCACTGGGTGGGGTGTTATACTTTACTGTGTCAAGGCGCACCTTTCCCGTCTCTGCTCTCATCTCTGGAGCTTTGTCTCTGAATACTTCCCTCAAACTCCCCCAGGGGCTGATGCAGGTCTACACCCACCAACTCTCTCCCACCACTTTGGATTCTGCTTTCCTGAGTGCTTCCTGCTTTGCCATGTCCATACTTCGACACACACACACAACAGGGCAGAATAAAGAGAGGATGGGGTGGAGGGATCATTGTGTGTCTGCAACACTTTTCAGAATCCGAATGAAATAATTGAGAATCTAAGTACACGCAAATAATGAATGTCACCACAAAGGTACCTTTGCAGGATCTCTGTCCAATATTTTCTTGATAATGTTAACAGACAACGCTCTGCTGTGCATGTATCAAAACATGATTAACTGTGAAAGCTTTCATTTGATACTGAAGTATACGACACCACTGTGTAACTGTCGCTGCACTGGCATAAATTCTCCTTTTTAGGGGGGTTCAAGCTCGGGTCACAAAGAAGTGACAACAATGCAGGAAACTTAGCTTTGTCAAAATGTCACATGATGTATTAGGTGAGGGACAATAATTAGAGGGCTCTTTGTTTTGGCTTATCAGACTGCAGCAGTAACCTCAGATGGGCTGGAAGGGAGGGGGTAGTGTGTGCAAATGTGTGTGTGCGCAGAGAAGGACGACTTGGACCCCCACCCATCCCCAGGATGTTTTAAAGGGGCACTGAGGCAGTAAATGGTTGGGGAGGTTCACTCACATGTTCTCTTGATGTAGTAGTAAAGCAGTGCCCTTGTACGGGAGATAGCTGGCCAGACCCGGGAAGCATGTTGTGCTTTTGTGACTCTTTTCCATTTGACCTGAACACCATGTTAATTCCGCCAGCTGCTCGATTACAAAACGGATTTACTGCGAGCAGTAAATCTGGGATTTTACTGAGGTGTGTGCAGCACTTTTTAATGCAAGAAGGAGAAACAGGTGGTAAAGTTATCTGCCATGCAGCTCCTCCTCCGATAAAGCAGAAAATGTTCCATGGTCAGTCGTGCCAGGTAACAAATAGGCTGTGTGGTTATGCAACTTGCGCTCCAAGTTGAAGGCATGCATAGAAACCCATTGCTTTGATTGTGCACTTGTGCACACGTGGTCAGGATGAAGTGAGCGACTGTGTGGCACCTCAGTCCAGTCGAGCCTGCCACGCCACTCTCTTAATGGCAATTTATTGCTTCCTGACTCCTGAAAATGGGAGGCAGAGGACAACAGCATTCCAACTGCTGTTTTCAACCTCCTTCCCTGTTCAAACCCCCCCTTCTCCTACACGGTCCTTAAATCTCTCTAGCCTTTTGGGCCTTCTCTCTCTCTCTCACAGGCATGCCGTTTGTTCTGGCCTTTAAGAAGTGTGATTCATGAGTACTTGAAGTGACTTATGTCTGAGAACAGTTTACCATGGATGAATGCTTTAAAGCTCATGCTATAATCTAGGCTGAACTGTTTCGATGCTTTAGGGAGATAACAGAACATGAAAACTTTAAAAAAATCAGTTAGAAGTGAAAAGACTCTGAGAAGAACACATAAAGATCCAAAATGAGTGTTTCTTTGTGACAGAATATTTTAATAACACAGACATAACACAAACATAAAAATACTCCACAATACTGTGACAATATGTTTTTTTCGCCTTTTTTTCTAGAATTTCTTATTCACATATTTACATTCGCTTTGATATTAAAATAAACTCACATCAGAAATCAGCAAAATGGCAGTGTAAGCATTTCAGGCATACCACTTCAGCACATTGTGGTAATTTGGTATGAACCTCTTCTCTTTGATGACATAGTGCATTTGAAATCTGGATCACTTTACAGAGCAAGATTTTATACACCAGTAAAATGCATATTTTTGTTTCATCTTGAGCTAGCCATGTCCAGTGGGATACATCGCATTCTACATCAGAGGCTGTTCTTAAATCCATGCTATCCCACTGGATTTCATTTCTGAATGGCTGTTGTCTTTACCTTTATGAATACTGTTGATTATATACAGTCCAAGACCTTCTCTTACATCATCAGTGGCAGAAAATGACTTGAAACCATTCAGATTAATAACAGCTTTGGGCAAACTAAGCTGAACAACTTGTTTTTAAATAAACTTTAAAGTCAAAGATCATCCAATTAGTTTTGCAGAAATATTGCATGCTACAGAAATTAAACATGAAACTATCCCCTCTTCAATGTAATATTTCTTAATGCCTGTCCTTTCACTGAATAAAAATCTCAGACGGCTATAAACACAATAATCGAGCCGCACTGGTAGCCTTAGCTTTGTGTTACAACTGTGTGTTGCTCGCAGTATCTGTACATATATTAAATTCTCAGTCGCTCCACTATGCTACATATAGTTGCTTTTTATTTGGTTTTCAGTGCTTGCAGCATCGCACTTTCCAGATCATTCCCTTTCCTTGAGTGCAAAGAGTTTTCAACATTATATAATCTCCTTGATAACAGTAACACTGAGGAAAAACCGATACAGGGGAAGCCAGCTGAGCATCACCATCCCATAGTCAGTATCTGGAAAAAAAATATTTTGAAATCTTAAACCACAGAAAGACCTGCCTAAGTCTATCATAACGATATTAGCATGTAGTCAATAAGCTTTCGATGAAACATGTATTCCTGAGTTTCAAGCAATGACTCTCAGTACACCTGAATTAACGGCTTGGATGAACATATCCCACATGAAAGCTTTTCAATCATTTTACTTTGATCAGCTATGTGGCATCATTGTTTGTAAAACCATCCAATGACAGACCTGTCAACCAAATCCCCCAGCTTTCAGACCAACTGACTGCATATTGCACTGAAATGGGTGTTGGAAGAAGTCCATTTCATTCCCCAGTGCTTTGGGAAGGCCGTATCCGTTGGTGGTTCAGTGGCTACAGCAGCCATCATTTGCGGATTGCAGCCTCTTCCTGAACAGGACTGAGTTTGGCCTGGCTTTCAGCACTGCATCCATTCTGTCTGCTACACATGCTGCTGCAGATTTTCTCAGTCTACAGGCAGTTCACAAGGGATCTGCTGGGCTGCTTTAGCCAGAGCATAAGTCCTCAGGAAGTCTTTGTAGCGGGGAGCGCAGCCCAGCCAGGCCTCACCAAAGTGGACTCTGCCTGTGAAAATGAAGCTCCCGGGTCCTGGTTTGACACCACACTGAAGCAGAGTCCGGATCTCGCCCCGGCTGGCCAGGCGACTGTTGCCAGTGAAGAGGGTGTACTTCTGACGAAACACACGGGTGGCGCTGACCTTGATCACCGCAGCCCGTAAATTGTCATCTTCCTCCACTGAGCGGATGTTACCTCGCACCACTGAGAATAAACAGGATGTGCAGGTTAATTATGAGTTCATTTGTTCACATCATGAGTTCACAATCCTCTTATTTATTCATTTAGTCTTATCAGCAAAAAGAAGCTCTGCTGTAGTTTTTAACATTACATTTATTCAGCAGACATTTGTATCCATACTTTTGCAATCACACAAAGCTGAAAATATTCAGTTTCAGCCATTTCTGCCACTGTGGCGTAGCAAATGATGGAAAGCCTCGGTCTGCACACTAATCCTTCTAACTTTTGTTGCGGGCTGAACTTCTCCTAATTCCTTTTACATCTTAATCAAAGGCCTGAAGATTAGTCCACTGCTTCCTCTCTGAGAGGGGGGGTTAACATTAGGATTAGTCCACTACACTGCCTCCAGAAGGGGTTCCAGTGGATGTTTGTTGGGGGAGTGCAACGATCTGCTGTTTCACCTTTACCCTTTCAAGAGGCGTGGATTTGGAGGCATAGTTGTGTTCTGCTCTTCAACCAATTCAACATAGCCGATTTGTAGATTTGAAAAAAATAATAATTTGAATTTAAAGGCTGAGCTTCAGGAGAGGTTTAGTTTTGCTAATTTTATTGTTGGAGTTTGCTGTATTTTTATGTTATGCTGGCAGCTTGATTATCTTGTAACTTACCAAAGTCACTGGTGCAAACAGCCATCAGAATCTCTGTGTTGTTGCAGGGTCTGCAGGCATCTGGAAACACAACAAGGAGCACAAAAGTCAAAGGAAGACCTCACACAAGGCTCTACGCTGTTTAAAAAAAAAAAAGAAAAAAAGAAGCCCTATAAGCTGTTCCCCTGAAAATAAAGAACATCATCTCAAGATCAGATGCACTGGAATGTGAGATGTGAATCCAGACCTTAAACAACCCTTAAAGGAAGGATCAACCACTGTGTTATAAACACACAGCTGTTACTTTTACAATTGGCAGAGGAGAACCAGAGGAGCTTTAAGGTGTGAGGCTCTTTCACCCGAGCCAATTTAAAGGCCAAATGAAACTTCCCCACTAAAGCCTTCCAGGGTGCCTACAGTCACACCTCATCAAAGCATGAACTGGGGCCAGACCCAGGGTGAGGAGGGACTTCAAAGTTGTTCAGTGAAGCAAAATCCCACCTCAGAAAATACTGCTCTCCACTTGGAAAAGGCACGAAATAATCTATTACCATAAAAATAAACCCTCCAGTTTACTATGATTCACTACAAAATGTTCTGTCGCACTGCGAAAAGAATCAAAATCAAAACTGACATAGCTCGGGCTGTCTGTACAGATCAAACTGTGGCTTGAAAAATGCAAAAAAAAGCCCTGGCATTTTTTTAGAAAAATGTTCTCTTTGGAATCCTGTTGCCACCCCACACATTCCCCTCTTTGGAGAAAAAAACCTCTTGATAAATGAGATTCCTTCCTCTCTAGTCCACAGCAAACGCCCTTCCAACCCTAATCAGTGTGTGCGAGTGTGTGTGTGTGAGAAATAGAGAAATGTAGGCGGGGGGGGGGGGGGGGGGGGGGGGGGGGGGTACTCCTACAGACAAGTCTCCCCACAGAGAGGCAGCTCAACAAAAGAGGGGAGCATCTCAGCTGGGCAGAGGCCTCCCTGTTTCCTAGGCAACGGCAGTAATCCCAGAATACTCATGCGGTACCCATTCAAAGAGCTCTGGACTCTGGAGAAAGCCCCACATACTGTGCTTTTGTACCCCTCCTCCCCCGCTCCCCGGCTCCCCTACTCCCACTCCAAACCCACTCGCCTCTGGGGAAAGTTTGGCCACTTCCTCCTCTCTGCTCTCTGCATGAGCCATGGAAAGTCCAACCAGCCCACAGAGACCTGTTCTGAATTATGACTCATCTAAACATAGGGATTTTACGGTGTAAAACATCATCACTTTTGCTAAATGTTTAAGCAAAAAAGTGAAAGAGAAGTATGTGTTTATGAGTTTTGTTTTTTTTCCCACATCCATACGGACACAATGTGAAAACAAAGTTTACAGTTTCACTCGTAATCAGGTTTCTGTACTAACTGGCCTCACTCATTCAGTATGCTTGTGTCTAATGAAAGTCAACAGGGCTGATGAATGCCACTGACTCACCTTCACTGCTAATGGAGCTGGAGTCCAGTGACATGCGAGCTGTCCAGTCCCCTCTCAGCTCATAGCGAAAGGAGGCAATCCTCCTGCTGATGTCCTGATGAGGCGTAGCCTGCAGGAATAGGGCCACCTTCTCCCCAGGTAGGCGGCTGAAGCAGCGCACCCTGGGAGGGGGAGATGTCTCCAGCCTGTCCCCTACCAGGAGTTCGAGGACCCCATCTCTCTCTAGATAGAGTTGAGCGCCGTGGAACTGCTCTGAGGGCTTCACACAGGCTGTGATGAGGCCTGAGCTGCTGCCGCCAGGTCCCACTGCCACTGAAGGCAAGCGGGGGGAGAGGGTGAGGCGAAGGGCTCCTTTGGGATACAACCAGTCAAGTGTGCCCTCTGAGCAGTGGAGGGAGATCTGCTCCACACTGCCTTGTTGCTGGGACAAACCACTGTGACAGAGAAAGGACAAGAAACAAGGCTTAATACATATTTATCTACACGTATCCATAAATTCCCAAACTTTCACTTTACTTCAGTTAATTACAGTATGCTTTCAACCATATTTGAAAGGTCTTTGTGCAAACAGGCAGTAAATGGAATACTTTCATCAGGAAGAGCAGACACACAAGATGACATAAACATTTATTTAAGTAATGATCAAACTTCAGTACAACTTCAGGAAAGACTAACTCAGAAAATGCACCACCTACTGGCAGATCTGGGGTGTTCAAAGTTTGGCCCTTATGACATCATTAGGGCCAAACTTTGAACAAACTTTACAAATCTTCGAGCTTCGATGACATGGATGATTAATTGCGGTAAAACTAAACAAATCACACTAAGCACTATATCCACAATTTGCGTTTCCTTCACATTTCTGAATGCATCCTTCTGTCTTCTGCCTGTCTGATCCCCCCCTGCCTCCTGCAGACCGTCCGGAGGCGCAATCGCAGCAGAGCAACGCAAACATTTTAATGACACCCTCAAGGCATGTCTAAACAAGCTGCATCCGAAAAGCAGTGTCCCCTGCATGAGGCCAACCGCTCTACACAAATAAAAACACTGACCGGCATATTTACATCACATTTTGTGCGAAATTGAAAATGTCACAGATAAAGTCGGAAATACTTGCCTTCCTCTCCAGCTGCACTGATCTTCAGAATAGTTTGAAAAGGACGAGTCAAAAAGGGCAAAAAGCAAAATCCAGATTGCGTTAATCCAACCCCCAAAACCAGGCATTTTGTATTATTATTTTCTTTTATCCTGGATGATGCAGATAAAAAAATACAAATATATTCCAAAGCTGCGATGCCCTAAACCTCAGAGAACCCCACTATAAAACTCTAAATCTATCTCCGATCACCTCCATAGCTTTGCATCCTCTTACCCTGGTGCGCACGATAAGAGAATACAACCTTATTCGCTCTCCGGACCGCTGTGCTTTGGGAGACCCGGAGCTCTGAAGTTATTCCCCTCTGAAAAACTTCACGGACCAATCAGAGTCCGCCAAGAGAAACTTTAAACCACTCACTCAGACGAGGGGGAGGGACGTCTGGCCCCCGGAATAAGTAACTGTATGCAGAGAGAAATCGCTATTGTGTTGGACATGTCAGCATGCAAAATACAAATTAACTGGCACGACGAGTGCATTCAAGCCAACGTCTGCAGTACGAAATAATGCAATACAAAATAATACAGTTCCGTGCAAAAGTCTTGAGCCACCCCCCATAGCTTTTTGTTCTGCTTCCAAGTGATTATCATGTTATATTTTAAAATAGGCCTGAGCACTAGTTTCTCAAGGTGTTGCTTTTTCACTTATTTTCACTCCATTTCTTCTACCCTTTTTTAGAGGAATGTGTTTTTTTTGTTTGTTTGTTTGTTAACTCAATTAACAGTTCCACATTCCAGCATAAAGAGGCACCTAACTCAAGGAATGAGCCAGTGTCTACACACAATAGACAAATTACCGGGGAACTATTCGTCAGTGGTATCTTTAGGCACTTTTTTAATAGGAGCATGTTGAAGATACTTGATTTGTACCCAAAAAATGCCATGCACAACACAATTTGGAAGGTATGCAATAGTTTTGTTTTTGCACTGGTAGGTAGATTTCTGTGCAGCTATTTGCTGAAAACTTGACACATCTCAACGTGGTCAGCAGTATCTCCTTGAAAATGTTGGGAAAACTGTTCAAGTGGAGGACAAAAGAATTGGCTGCTCTATAAAAGGTTATACAGCTGATGAACAGTGTCTGAAAGTGACTCCCTGAAGGTAAAAATCCAACAAAGACCAACCTGACGCAGGATATTCAGCTGCTTCATCTACAGGCTGTCAAGAAGCCAATCTTAAAGAGGTGAAACAAGGAGAAAAGGCTGAGGTATGCCAAATGACACAAGAGGTGGACTGAAAATCAGTGGCAACAGGTCTTACGGAGGGATGAATCCTCCTCTGAGCCCAGATCTCAAAATTATTGAGGCAGTGTGTGGGATCATCTTGATAGAGAACGGAACAAAAGGCAGCCAGCATCCAAAGAAGAGCTTTGAAATGTCCTTCAGGAAGCCTGGAGAACTATTCCTGAAGAATACTTAAAGAAATTACAAGAAAGTGTATCTAAGAGGGTTTAGGCTGTGTTGAAGAATAAAGGTGCTCATATTAAATACTGACTTTCAAGCTTATTTGAATTGTACAAACTCAGTTTGCCAGCATGCAAAAACTTTGGACTAAGCAAAGAGTCTGTTTCTTGTTTCTCTGACACCCAAATGTCCTATGAGGACACACATTTCTGGGGGAAGGGAGCCAGTAGCTAAAAGCATCTTTTGCTTCAGGAAATCCTGATAGATATTATTCATTGTCAAGGATTCATCTTCCTGCAACTATTATCTTTTAACAGGCCATCTCCAGGTTCTCTGATATTGTAGGAAATTTGTCAACTTCACGTCGCCTGAAGTAGCCGAAATCCAGAGCTGATCAGAGTTCAATAATGTGATTCTCAGACACAACATGATGTTGAAGATTTGGCCCCCCTCAGTTGTTGTGCCCTCTGCCCTCTTCCCCACTGGGCTTCTCTTTCATGTTGCGGTATTTATAACCAAATCAAATGTTCCTTTGTGCCAATGTTGCCATCCATCTCCCTGAGCTAGGGACTTTTCGGGGTAAGTGTGTGAGTGATGGATGTCTGGGCCCCTCCGATGGAGTTATGACAAGGCTACAGACCAACACAAAGGCACATGTGCAGAAATCCAGCTGCTTCATTGTCTGCAGCAGGATGATGCTTTGTTTTCTGCAGGGCATTTGAAAGCAGCAAAGTTTAAAGCGCAGAGCTACGGGGGGATGGAGAAGGAGAAACTCAGTCAAAGGAAAATGAATATATTAGTGCCTAAATGGATTTCACAAGTATGTCATAGCGTCCACGTGTGTGCAATGTGCTCAGACACAGACAGTCAAATTCAGGACGTTTTGTCATAGGCATTACTGTGCGTGTATTCATGTCCGGGCACGCAAACATTATGTGACCTTGCATGGGCTGTACAACAGTTTCTTTCAGCCTGGATTCAATTCAGTGCTTTTATGTGGGTGGTCAGCACAAACAAGGATTTTACACTATAAGCATATGTGCTGTGCGTGGGTTTTCACTGTTTTTATTAGAATATTATAGAATCCTTCCATTCAGTGAATTAAAGGAACAATATGATATTTTGGGATAGACCAGAAAACAAAATAGATAAAATAGATATGTTTCTGCCAGATTTTGAATATATATATATAGAATATGTCAAACTGATGTTGCTTCACTCGGTTTAGTTTATCTTCATCTTTCTATATCTATAAAAGAGACATTTGAAAGACGTGATGAACAATGATGAGGCATTACTAGATTCCATCATCCGCCTCGTGTCAGGATGGTGGTTTATCAAAATCTTTGGGGTTCGACAGCACACGGGAAAGAATGACAAATTACAGATGACTGTGCAGAGTTGCAATTAAACTATTACAATTAAAGGTCAGTTTGTACGTGAACCAGCAGGCCTGCTTGTTTCCGTTCTGCATCCAGAACAATGCCACCTTTGACTGTAATGAAACACTGTCTGTTTGTCCCCAAACTTACCCACTGAACCGAATTCCCGTGGAAGCTCGGCTCTCTGTTTTTGCTGCATTCTCACCAACCCGCCAATGAGACTGTCTATAAACAGCGCTCCTGTAAGCTTATGAGAGTTTGCATGCACATGTCATCTCTGTGTCTATTTACTCGGTATACTGTGTCCCTTTGTGTGGAGGTATGTTCAAACACAGAGAGGATGTAGTGACGGTATGGTGTTAGTGGTATTTGCGGAAACCTTGACATTGTGTATAACTTTCCCTCACTGTCTCCTCTCACTGTTGCAGACACAAAGAGACTCTTTACGTAGGGAGGGTCGAAAACTTCTGTCCACAGATTAACCACATGAGCAATATGCTAAATTTAGTTTGAATGAAGCTCATATTTTCACTTTCCATTCACATGTTCCATTCAGTGTCGGGAGGCAGAAGTCGACCGCTTTTTAAGGTCGCAAATAAAATGTATGAATTGATGAAAAAACATGTTCTTAATGCTGAAAATTGTTCTTGGTGCTGCAACTTTGTGTTGTTTAACATGCAAAAGCTAACATTTCAAGGCCTTTTCCTCCTTTGAACACAAAGGAGTAAACACAGCCACAAGCATGCAGGGAAGGTTAATGAAGTATAGGTTGTATATTATTCAGAGAAGTTAAGTGTAGCGGCTAAATGTTATTTAGAATTTCCCCTCTTAAACACTAGATGATGACCTGAACTGGGAGGTTGAGATCCCCCTGTTCCCATGTTTTCTGTGGCTTCCCATGGCACGTCTATGCTAATCTGGTTGATCTGAAATCACTGCTGTTTGTGTTCTTGCGCACAGTCATCTAACTGCTGGTAATGAGATCTAAGACCTTGTCAGGATACTCTGATAACCAACTTGTGTTCAGAGAGTTGCAGATTTTTTTTCCTGGTTTAGCTTGAGCTTAGTCATGGGAAATAAATTTAAAGTGGCTCAAAATCAGGGACACACATGTGAGAAAAAACGTCATATTCTCAAAGGCAGAATGTTAAACGACAAGCAAGCTGTTCTCTGTAGGAGTGCCTCAAATATCACATTTACCTATGTTCATCAAGCCAAAAGAAGAGTGAATGATTGGACTGTTTGTCTGAAAAACACAGAATTAGCTATGGATTGTGTGATTTTGTTGCTGTGACAGCTGTTATTTTCTATATCATAATTAATAAATATTGGACTGATAGTGTAAGCAGCCTGTCATGCCTCTGAACATTCAAATCAACTTATTTTGTACAACAAACCTGGAAAGATTTACAACCCTGTTTCTAAAAAATTATGAAAAAGCTAAATGTAAACCCTAAATCTAATTTAAAATACTCCAAAGACAACATGTGATGTACCGAAACTGTGAAAACAACATGTTTTCCTTTTCAAATAGTTGCTAATTTGTGAAATGTTAGACCATGTTTACCCCTATGTTGTATTACCTACTCTGCAAGCATTTGGGAACTAAGAAGACAGTCTGTTGTAGTTTTGAAAAAGAAACGTTTTCCCATTCTTATAATTTTTTAAAATTAAAGTGAACATATCGCCCTCTAATATGACTCAGACCTAGAAGATTTTATAGCCACTCAAGTGAGCACCATATTACTAACATTTACACAGCATTACACAGAGCGGGGGGTGTTACATTGTCCATAGTGTTGTAAGCCCAAACTGTTTTGGAACGCATCATAAGCAGGGCTGCTTCAAAAAATAGAAAATCCCTGTTTGATGCAGAATTGACACAGTGGGAAAATCCACAACATAGCTTCCACTCAAACCACTATGACATTTTTTTTTAGGTTTGAGTTGTTTTAGATGGTGAAAAATGTGCCCTTCTGGTAGCTCTGGTCTGAGGAGCTTTTAGCTTTGGCTTCCATATCAGGAAAGTCTCTGTTTCTCCAGAAACAATTCTGTCTGCCGTCTACTGCAGATAAGACGCTGACATAAGTACTTCAAACAATCCCACTTCAAAAAATGAAAAGAAAAGAAAAAACAGAAGGAAAGAAACCCATAAATCTCTTCAAGGCAAGAAAACTTACGGAAAATCTGATTTCTAAGCTTAACATACCTTTTTCTGACTTGTACAGCACTCGTATGTTGTCTTGTTTAAGTTTAGTAACATCAGGTTCAAAGAGCTAGCTAATTATTTCTTTTTCAAATTTTTTTTCAAACATATCAACCAGCATCCCAACTTCTTTAGAAACAAATGCGTTTTTGTCTTTAATCCTCAGAGGTGACACGCTGTACAGCGCTGTTGGGAAAATTTTGACTGATGAGTCAGTGAGAGCAGTGAAGCTGACATTTTCCCATCTCTCCATGCAGGTGAGGGGCTTCCACTCTGCAGCCAGAGTCGAATGGCTGTCAGAGTGTGTGAGAAAAAAAGACAAGTAGTAAAAAGTGCAAGTATCTCGGAAAAATACTTGTGCTGATATTTACCAGCGGAGCCCCCATGTGAAAACTGACACCTGCTCTCTCATTGCACTTTCTCAGGATACTGATTGTGCACGTGTTTGTTTGTATGGCAATAAATTTCTCATTGTGCCTCTCATCTTGGTTGTAGAGTGTGTGTGTGTGTGTGTGTGAGAGAGAGAAAGAGAGGGAGAGAAAGTGACTGTGTGTGTTAGTGTAAAGCCCAGTGGGAACCAGAATGTAAGAGGGTCCTACGGCAGATAAACAGAGTCAGACAGAGTTGATAGCAAACGCAGCTGGAAACGCGCAAGGACACCCTGAGAACGCTCTCTAATGCTTTCCGAAACACGTAATAGATCACTTAGCTTGACTGTCACAATACTCTCATGTGTGCTTTAATCTTCTCCACCGAGATCTCACATAACTTTTGCAATAGGATTCTGCCCGCATGGTATTTACAATTCACATGAGATATCTCAGAATTTGTAGTAACCTCTTAACCAACAACTGTTTCCTATCTTTTTTTAACATCTTGTGTAACAGTGTCATCAGTGTTTGTGTCTGTTTGAGTCATTTTGTGACAAATCCAATTCCTAAAAGTACTCATCAGATGCAAGTTTTTCTTCTTCATGGCTTCTCGCTTTTTTTTCTTCTCTTGCCTTCAACAACTCCAAATATAACCTAATTATAGAGTCTGGGGTCAAAGGTCACAGCTGGGTGCCCTGGGGACTTTTCATTAGCAAAATGGAGGGAAGAGGCTGCATGTGTCTGAGATGGGCCTCTAGCTGCTGTGCTCAAATCCAGGAATCTCTCTATCACCTTTAAATTTAATGTTTTGACTTCATCTTGTTTTCTTTCATGATTTTATATCTTATTATAGATTGAATTAGTTGTCTCCTTCTGTTAAAAATCTGTGCATTATGCATGGCATGCTAAATAGATATATTTTATCTTAAAAGACGAAAAACAAATTCTCAGAGTCAGCTGAAAATTTAAGTGCATTTACTCAATTTTCAAAATAATTGAAGGACTTGAATTTATTGCTACCTTGTGATGCGGACTCATACTTCTTCTTCACTAAATTCTAAAGGGAACAATAAAACCTTTCACTATTCAACACTAAAATTGATGGGCAATGCATCTTGACACACGATTAATAGGCCGGGAAATCAGAATATTGGCAATATCCCACACAGCATACTAGTAGCTGTCATGCCCTAAACTCATAAACTCATCTCATAAACATATTCAGATATTAGGTTTCCCTGTGATAGTTTATTGTTACCCTTCATGCCAAAGTGAGATTAAGCGAGGATCTTTGTTGAATCAAGCACTGCACAAACTGTATCTACTTAATAGTTAACCTGTCAAAATGTTAATATAAACTGATATTGAAAAAAAGTTAGATCCAGCCCCTTATCTCATTGTAAATAGATAATGATAGCGTCATTGAACTGTGGCTCACTTTAAATTGGCAGAGCGTCAACAGTGCAGCCAGCCTTGATGTCCTTGTGATGATTCTCACATTCCTCGCTGCTCAAAAGAACACAAGGGAATAGTTTAGCTCAAGGGCAAACAGACCAGACTCTTTTTATGTGGTTCTTCACACAACGTCCCCACTGTTAACTCGGAAGATTTTACTTTTGACAGTCAGCGCTTGATTGGGAGCAGCAGGCAGGGCTCAAAAAGCCAAATGAAAACTTATTAGAATCACCGCAGAATGCACAGGAAGTTTCCTGTGGTACATGAGGTTTGGGGGTAAATTTAGACTACAAAGTATTCACAGAGAGCACCACTGCTTTTGATTGTAGCCAGATTGAAGCAAGCATGTGCTGATCTGCTTTACAAATGCTGCATTTCATCATTAGATCATAGCATTGTGTGGGTGAGCTTGTCATGCTTGTCTGACATTTATTTGTGAATGGTTAGTCTGCTTTTGGAGGGAAAGCCACTTTAGTTATAACCCTTCTAAGGATGGCATCTCCAGCGCCTTTCACTTTGCATTTATGACTCTCATTAGGGGCAATTAAGCTAGCGTCTCCCAAATCAACTGCTTGTAATCTAGGTAAGAGTATTGTTATCAGCAGCCCAGCGGTGCTATAGTAACGCCTCAGGCCAGGGGGTGAGGTTGGCAGGCAGTGTTGTTGGAGCCCAGCTGAGGAGGGTGGGGGGGGGTCAGACAGGGGACCACCGCTGTCCGCCTTGTTTGGAGCTCCCCTGCCCCCCACACCACTTCTAATTGGCTGAATCTGTTTGGAGGGAAACTTAACAAGAAGCAGAATCCCTCCAAAATTCACAATAGGTATAGTGTTTTACATATTGTTCACAAGAAAGACAGATGTTGTCACTCCCGACCACATCCACATTTGAATACCTTTATCTGGATACAATGAAGGAATTTACAAAGGGGCTACATTTTGGCGGTCAAGACAGATGCATAATCTAAGCTGCCATGAAGAGTCCACATAAGTGGTGCAATAGACTTTTAATACTTTTGATGTTTTTTTTCAACAAAGAAACCATTAAAGTACCAAAGTCATTTTTATACATTAGTAAAAGCAAGAGAAATGGTCATCCACACCTTGAAAAATGGGTTACACTTCAGCCATCCCAATGTTTTGATTTTTGTAACCTAAAACTGAGGAAACTGCTTCATTGAGTCAGATCAAAACTACACCGTACAACTTGTCTGACACTATACATTTTGAAAATTGACTTTCAAAGTTACAGCTATTTAGATACTAGTTTGACATTTGGGCACTATGATTTGAAATCTAAATACATATTTTTTGTCAGTATCACTGGAAAGCATGGGCAGTAATTTTAGAGATAGTCACTAGATTAAATAAAAACACTTTTTCATGTGGATTGATGCAAATTGTGCATTTTTGACATTTGGTGACTCTTGGCATGATTTTAAAATGATTTTCATGTGTTTTACTGGTTATTAAGTGGTTCTGCACCACTTTTGTCTCACCTTCAGATGAGATGAACCTAGAAAATGGAGCTTTCTATTATATGGAAGATGTAAAAATATTGAAGCCAGAAGCAGGTAGTGTAAACAAATGTTAAAGGATTAAATTAAAGTTAAACAATTGAACAAACAATGCTTCTCACATTTTCATTGGATGTTTCTTTCAGTGTGTGCCTTATCCTAAGTGAACATTAGGCTTATAAACTGGGAAACAGGTGATGGTGTAACACCTTCCCTCAGGAGATGAGACTATTATTTTTTTCAACTTGGACAGTATGAGCCAGCTGGTCTGAATGCTGTTAAATTCCCCAAAATTGCACCTATGTACTGGTTTAAATCTGCGTGATTTATAGAAACAAAAATTACAAATGTAGGCCGGATTTCTAAACTTTCTAAAATGGAAAGCTAAGCTTATAGGCAGCTAGCACCAGCTTTATAGTAAACCAACCTGTTTTAACTCCCAACTGCACAGATTTTGAACCATAGGGTATCCTCAAAAACTGAAAGATACTGAACTTATCTCCATGGTGATGCTGAACATGTTGGTGAGGCTCTATCCCAGTACTTTTATACAAATGCGACTCCAGTGCTTGGCAGTCGGGTGACTATCCCCTTTCTGTCCTCTAAACTCTTCATCGGATTGGTTTTATGTTTTGATAAAGCAACACTGTAGAAGAAGGTTTTCCTGGGACCATTTCCAAATGGGTGCAGTTGCTGTGTTCCGATGTGTTTGAAAATCATGGTGAAGGGGCTCCCCTGTGCATCGAAGATTGACACAAAGGGCTCTTGATCAATTGTCAGTCTGGGAATATGTTCATCAATATTTCATCGTTAACAAGGAGCATTCGTCTTCTTATCTAAGTCTAAGCACGAGAGCAAATAACTGACTTTTCTTTTTACTGCTCACAGAAAATACAGTATATATAACGAGTTTGGCAAAGATACAATTCAAATGTTTTTAGTCAGTTGGTATCAGTCACAGCTGTATAACTCTTTAGCAGCATCTTGTCTCACTTTTAAACAATCAAATATTCACATTAGAAGTTTGCGGATGGCCAGTTTTCTCTTTTGCTGCATGGCTGCACTCGAGCATCTCCTCCCCCTTCTACTCCTCCTCCTTCCCTGAACTGCATCCTTGTCAGGATTGAGTTTGGTCAGACTATAGGTCATCCTTGGCTGTGCAGAGTATAATTAGACTGCCGACACACAACACACACACAGACACACACATTCAGAATTTTAAACTTTAAACCCCTTCATACAATGGCCTGCTCAGACAATAGACACATGCCAGTACTATGACCCCCTCGGCTGTCTCCAAGCACAAAAAAGTCCCTGTTCATCCTTAAACCCTCTGCCCTCCTGCATGCTCAATCAGCAGAATAATAAGACTGATAAGATTACATTTTTATGTATCATGTTTCACATCATATCATAGAAAAAATGAAGAGTTTAACAGGTGCTAAATTTCAGCTGTTTCTGTGGAAAGTTTAAATCTTGCCACTGGTCGGAATTAAGCTCAGCATTGCTGAGACGTATTACATTTCAAGTGATAAAGTTAATTAGGTGTTATGGTTTCAAAGCTGGAAGCAGTAACTTTTGTAACCAAAGATGTTGATGAGCTCGGTCCTCATTTACACTGAATGAATAATGGTCTGATATCAGGCCCCCCCACCCCTGACTAACTAAAGCATACACCAAAAATCACTGTCATTTTAGCGTGTATTTCTGTTTAGTTATAAACAAAATGCAAACATCAGAGGACACGGGAGTGATATTTGATGATAAAATAACAGAATCAAGATATTAAATGATGACAAATTGATGATGATCAGATGTAATTCAAAGGTCATCCTCAGTAACTGGATCATTTTTGTGTTTCCCACAAGACAATTAAAATCTCCTAAAACAGTCTCAGTGGGGCTATAATTGTGCTCCAGATCAGCACCCAGAGCATCTTTTATCTCCCATCATCTTTCATCGGTTCTAATGAGCTCCATTTTAATCTAATTCTTTTTAAATGCTGTTGCATACGCCTTGCTGTCCTCTCCTTTGCTCTCTCAGCACCTGCACTTCAGTGTCCTTCGTCTCATCAATGAACCTGCTTTTTAAAAATGAAGCTATACATCTTTTGTAAAGAGCCAGCCTTTGTAGAGGGGAAACCCTTCAGGGGACCGCCAAAATTTTGTGTTGCCCTGGCTCCAGTAAACTTCCACCCCCACTTCTCTCATTGCCTCACACACACACACACACACACACACACACACACACACACACACAAACACACCTCTGACTTCAGGGGTATCATATCACAGATCCCTATGGGTAAAGCTGTGTGCCTGTCTGGAGGTTCACATGATAACAGGTGTATTTGAATGTATACAACAGGTGGGATGAATGCCAAAAAACTATTTCTACAAAGTTTTTTTATTATTATTATTCTATAAAGTAATATCTAAGTTTTTTATGTCACATGTCAGAATTTATGAATATCTTTTAGATTCTAAAAAGGAGTTTGAACCATTTTCGTTAAGTTGCCGTTTTCAGGATATTAGGAATTCTGCAAAGCATAGCAAAAATTATAAATAGTTATCTTACAGCTCCATGTGATTATTTAGCTTTTACTTTCTTAATCTGACCCGTGACTGGTGGAACCTGGAAGCTGAAGAAAGGAGGGAAAGAGCAGACACAAAACAGAGCCTATCTTTTGGCTGAGCGACTCTTCAAAAGTTGTGGCGCCTTTCTGCGTGAACTGTGCACTGCAGACAATTAAGAAAGCACCGAAGAGATGAGAAGGAGGAAAAGGGAACTTGCTGAATAATTAGACCATCGAGCAAAAGCCCCAATTGTTGCGCTTCCAAACATATGCATGAGCATATGCACTCACTCATACTTTTCCCCTCTATGCCGCACACAGACATTAAAATGTGCATTCAGACAGACCTAACGCAAGGATTTTGGGTCTATCTGCACATGTATGCGGGCTAATCAGGGCCTCTTCACAGACAGAAAGCAAAGGGTCACTCAGGGTGAGATGTTTGTGATGGAAATTTGGACGGCAGGCGTAGGAAAACAAAGCTAGAGACAAGACGCCCCAGAGACGACATACTTTACACATGAGATAACACACAGTGAGCAGTTAAGAAAAAAGAAAAAAAACCAACTCATAATAAGGACCACAATAGCTCTCTGATTTATATAACTGACAGAGAGCATTACAACAGACACTTTCTAGGAGCATAGTTTTGTTTTCCAAAAATTTTCATCATAAATATATTGAAGTAGAATCTGCATCTTCATTTTTATGAGGTCCCTACGACAGAATGCCAAGTTCTCTTTTTAAAATAAGTTGTTTCTTTTCTCTATAAAGTGCTTCCCACAGAGAATGTCACTCTCTCTGCCTGCATTATCTCTGATGTTAGCCCGGCCATTCCTCCACCAAAACATACACTGTATAATTTTTACAGAAAGTAGACAGTGCGTAGACTGTTGGAATCCAAAAGAATTGCAGTGCCTCACTGGGAAATCTCACAAAGATGGGATTTAATGGCCCTTCGATTGAGCAGTTCTGAAAAGCTAACCTCTGACCCCCTCCTGCCCAAACCTCTGGTAACCCTCCCCTTCCTCCAGGGTCCACTGTCACTGGTCATTTGTCAAACTCCTCTGATTACCGTCCAATTTGGGATCTGCCGACTACACACTTCTAGGATCAAGACAAGCAACTTTACATGACAACAAATAGCTGAATTGTTATGGGAAGAGTAAAGAGACGAGTAGGCTATTGGTTCTATTCAGAGAAAGGCAGACAAAAGGTTAGATAGACACCAACTTTGGTATCAGCTTCTGGCCGGGAATTCTTCATCTGATGAAGAACTGATACAAATGATATTGGTGTTAAAAGTGTTTGTGAGAGGACACAATAGTCATCAGGTTAGCAACACAAAGAAGATTAAGTTAAAAAAAGAACTGAACATGCAAAGAAATTCATGAATGAATCATCTAAACTAAACATGCTTCACATTGATCTCTTCCAGACCCAATGATCAATGCTTTACAGACACAGGAAAATATTCTGTTTTCATCTTTCAGGAATGCTTGTATTAATATTGCTCCAAACCAGCAGAGCTCATTTTACACCAGAATGGTTCTGATGTGGTTCCCCGCACATTCTTTGGTATTTTAGGGAGTATCTGCTTTGTATTCCATAAATATCCAAAAAGTGTATATAGTCACAAAAACTCTTGTCCAACTCTATAGTTTTTTGCAAGAATAAAAGAGAAGAACATCAATATCTTGAACTATTCTTGACAGTGGAGCAGCAGCATATGTCAGTGCAAATTCTGACAATTACTCATCTTGAATCTAAATTTGTTGCTGCTATTTTTTCCCCCAATTACTATTGTTGTGATCTAACTCTTATTTGAAGGAGCCCAGTACAGCATTACACATTTTATTACAAGGTGACTGAACAGTGAGAACATCTATCTGTTAGATGTCTCCTCAATCTATGGCTGAAAAAGCTTTGTAATATTTTTGTTTTCTTTAGCAATAATTTCTCTACTAATAAGTTCTAAATTGGCTTTGGTGTCCTTCATATTGCTATTGATCTTGGGCTGGGATTCGCAATGGGCTTGCCTACTGCTCTCCAGGGCTTTTGAGCTCACCACAAAAAAGACTAATGAGCCCTTCTTTGAAAAATAAATGGAAATCTTCCCAGAGACATGCATTTCTACTGGTTTGAGATTAATGACTAGCACTAACAAGTGGTATTGAGCCTTCCAAGCTACTTACTTCAGTGTAGCAGAGGCTTAAACATAGCTAAGCTTCACTACATACCTAATTATATCAGCTGCTTGGAAAAGTGAAAATGGGTTTTGTTGGTGGAGCTGCAAAGTGTAATGTCATTAGAATTCTTATTCAGGCTGAGATTCAGAAGGGGGTTATGAATGATGACGGCACTCAACTGGAGCACTGAGCCCACCCTTTTTCATGTGCACTACACAAAGGTATGGTCATTGTGTGCTGGTGGATGCTTAATGAGTGCATTGCCTCGGCATGTCTTTAGGATGAGCACAAATGGGGGCTGGTCAAAAGGGTATAAGTAAACAAGCAATAGTAAGATAAAAACTAGTTTAACTACAAGCTTAAATGCAAAATCCTTCCCCACACAATGCTGCGTTCTGCATTGTGCAGTGTTTTCGTCTTAGTCAACTCTTTCCTGCATGCAGATTTTCATCATAGTCTGAAGTCTGTACACCTCAACTCAAGCACATGACACACATTGTAAGCTCGCATTTGTCACTGGTCACATTTTTCTCTCAACGTTTTCTTCCCATCTATTACCGAAATGGTAGAGGGAAGAGAAATAAGTAGTAATTTGCCACAGTAGTTACAAAAAACAGTAAGGTTGGTTTTACCAGCTCATTTTGTCTGACGAAATCTACACAAACCCTCACAATTAATTAAAGCTGAGCCTCCCTCCCGCTGCTTCCCTTGATGGTACTAGCATTGGTTCTTTCAGTGAATAGGTGAAAAGATTTTCACCACCAAGAAAGATTCCTCCGGGCACTTATTTGCAGTGTTTAATTTGGTTTATAGAAATACATTCAAGTCAGATTGACATACTGTGTCCCCCTTATTGGAAATAATGATCTTCCAATGCTTACCCAGGGCTGTGGAAATAGGTCTATATGAACCTAACCCAAGGAGGCGAAGTAAAACCAACTTGCAGATTTAGATGATGTTATGATTACTTTCTGCTGTAGCACGTAAACGAGAAAAGGTAATAAATGTATAGCTTTTATGCTTGCCAGAAATAGATAGTTTGCCACAGTTTGTTTAAGCTTTTCTCTATTTCTTGATAAATTTAGCCAACTTACTATGAATTTATTTTCTCAAGTTTGTGAATTCCTTTTTTCAATAGATGATTTAACTGTAACGTCACCAGCAGTCAGAGTAATGGAAGTTGAACATGATGCAAAGAGTTGATGCAGGTTTGCATATAGATTCAGCACTTATCACCTAAACTCTTAACTGAGATAAATGTTCAGTCTAGGACTTCAGTTTTACGTCACACTTTTTTTTTAAACTAAATTTGGAATTAATCAGCTCAGTTCAGTTCAGTTCAGTTCAGAATACCTGGAACCCTGACAGTATTTAACAAATCCACCCACCCATTTGTTATTTTGAAGCAGGACTACTACTTGAGGGATCCATTGATCCATTCGATGTCTTCTGCTTATCTGAGATTGGGTTGCAGAGGCAACAGGTCCTGGAGAGAAACCAAGACAGCGAAATGCGCATCTTCTCTTCCAATCTGACACATCCAGTTTGGAATCAACTTTTCAGGTTCCAAACCCCTTTATTTTTTGTTCAAAATCTCCAGCATTTCAAATGAGGTGCTCAAACCAGTTCATTCCACACTAGTAAAGGAAGTGTATGAATCAAATTCAGCATATTAAACTGCTATTTACAAATGATAATACACCTCAGAATAAAAAGGATGGGCTGTCACTACACTGTGCAAATATATTTGGCTTTGTATGCTTTCTTCAAAAACATGCAAAAAGAGCACTGTGGTAGGTGTTTCCTCTTATATCTGATTGCTCTGAAAATATTCTGTCAGTCAGTTATAACAAAAGCCTTGTCCTATGCTGCCACGAAGGACTGTGTGAGGTTACACACAGTCCTACACACACATTCAGCCCCAAAAGCAAACTCTGTCTGGCCAACACACACACAGTGCACACAATTAGCCTATAGCTCATTACGTCTGCTTTAGCTCCTTTGAATTGTGTTGGGAAGTTTGGGGGGTTGGGGCAGGGTGGAGTTTGGTAACCCCAGAGAGCATGACCTGAGGGGACATTTGTAAAGTTTAGGGGGGAGCTGCTGCTCAGAGGGACAGGGGGAATGGAACATCAATACTAGAAGGGGAAAGTAACTTCTTGGTACCCTGCTGGTTGTTTTCTCCTCTCTCCTGTTACAATGTCTTTTGATTTTCTAAACTGAATATAGATGAAGTGATGCATAACGAGTAAAATGTCTCATCAAGCCAGAGAAACTACTTTTAATCTGACAATTTGCATCATAATGACGCTCATTGTAATTTAAAAAAAAAATACTACATTATCTCCAGAAGCCTGCAATTAATGATAATCAGTGTAGGAGTATTACATCAGTGGTATATGCAGTGAATTTTAGTTTATGTAAAGAAATGCTGTGGTGAGAGACAACGGGTTGAATTTCCTTCTTCATCCCTGCATTAGTCAGAAGCCAGAGTTTTGGTTTCCCTCCAAAAACTCTGCCCCTATTGTAAAACGTCTCCCCTACCACTTATACAGGCTACTCGGCAGCTGCCTCCCTCCATCTCCAGCCATCACACATCAATCTTTGTTGCTGTGGGTGTTTTGGGAAGTGGGGGTGTTTCAGCCAGTCAGCTGTTAACCCCCTGGAGAGTAAAAGACTTTGGACTAACCCTGCAGGTATCCTAAAACAAACTCTTTGATTTCCGTTTACATAAGCTTTACCACTGACTCAACAGGTGCTGAAGAAAACACCGGACATAAGTGCACTCAGTCTCTACATGTGTAGGTTTGCTTCATGCATCTTGAGCCACAACACATGAGAGATTTACGAATGCTGGGAACACTGCAAGTTTTTTTTTTTTTTTTAAGTAATGAGCAGTAGCAAATCAGCTCCCCCCAACAATGCACATTTTGTTTACTAAACTGTTTGTGCTTAACTTTGTGAAAGGTCTGAATAAAAGTGCATCCTAAGGTGAGCTGTTCCCCTCCCTCCCTTTGTCAAGAAGTTTAATTAGGACTGCAGAGGCGTGTATGACCTTTGACATTTCGGTATCTCTGCTCTTTCTTTTTCTACTTGTCTCCAGGCAAGCATCAACACTTCCCTCATTAAACTCTTAACCGAAACAGTCAATTTTAGCAACCAGTGGTTTACTGTTAAGACATTCTTAAACCCGCTGATGAAATTGGAAATAAAATAAAAACATTTGGAAATAAAAACATTTGAGTGGGCAGCATTCACTTTTCCATAAAAGAAAAACTTTTAAACTAAGCCTTGGGTCGAAATGGGTCAAAACAATTACAAAGCTAGAGCGAAATGTCAGATGAAACCACCATGTTGCCTATTTTAACAGTCATATGGTCATTTGTTCAGACCCTTAAATTGGACCCATAACGGCATCCTGTAGGCTGCTGTTCCCTCATCAAAGCAGACATCATTCTCGAGCGTTTCTTTTAAGAAGCCAAAAAAATTCTCATAAAGAGGCAGAAGTTGAGGCAGAGTTGTATTCATGTGTTTGGTATCATGTAACACCTGAAACATGTGTTTGACAGCAACATATAACAGTTTTTTCCATTTCTGAGTTTTGTTCAGATTACTTGCTTAGAGTAAGAAGTCCAAACTATTCGGTTAGGGTTAGAATACAATCATAGGTGGGGCAAAAATACATTTCTTTTACAACGCGACAATCACCTTCATGGACGTAATTCTCCTGGTTGCTTAGTTAAATGTAAACAGGATGTGTTAATACAAAATGTTGTCATGCCTAATTGGGGTTTAGACGACATCACTTGGTGAGGGTTAGAAGTCAAAGCTACTTTATCTGGATTAGAAAACCATCATGGCTGGGACTAAAACATATTCTTTTTACAATTACAAGTTGTTATGTGCTGCATGAGCAAAGGACCCATCAGCTCAGCTTCAGATGAAAATGCCACCTTCAACTTGTAACCAAAAAAGCATAAAACAGCCTACATATGGATCTCAAATGATTTTGCTTTTCGTTTAGCTCACGCTGCACCTCACTGATATTAGTTACTTCTGTTAGGGGACACGAATGCAGTTGCTTCCAATGAGTATTACAAAGTCGAAAGCCGAGTGGCACTTTTAGTGCACCTTGTTGCTGCATTTACCTTTACTTTTACTTTTTCTGTTTTTGTCAAAAAGTAAAAGACGGCACTTTTCAAAAAATCTAAAGCGTTTATTCAAATGAAGATGGTGTAAATACACATTAGAAAATGACTCGAGATTACATTTTTTGGTTTATTGATGAATATTTGTCATTTTTAATTTGATGCCCTCGAACATGTCTTAAAAAATAACTTATCACTGTTTTGCATAATCTCTTCTGGACAGCAGGATGACCAGTTTCACACCCAAACTCTCTTATCACACATGCACGCTGTTGTGATACATGCAGAATGTAATAAATTATCACCTTACTGACATTATAAATGCATTATATCTGCAACATATACATATCATTCAGCATTGTCGGTGTCTACACGAATGTGCAAGCTACACATGTCATTTATATTCCTTCACCTTGGATGTTGACTTTTGAACTGTGCATTGATAAGCTCCCCTCCTCTGTAACCCAAACATCCATGATGTGCAAAAGAGAATTTCAGGGTGGGATTCATTTGACCACAGGCCAGCTATTCACTTCACTTCCATTAGTCACAACATAGTGACTATTAAATGAGCTTGAGCCTAGAGAAGGCTGTGAAAAGGTGTTGATTGAAAATGACTGAATACATTGATAAGATATTTCAATCCAAAATTCAAGTCTAAACACTCAGATCGACAAACTTACAAAGTGGACCAACTCCTTCGCTGAGGTAAAAACTAACACTTCCTAAAGTGAAGTATGATATTCTTCGACTTGAGTAGTTGAAATTAGTGTAGAACTTGATGTGTTCTGTTCATTCAACCTTTATTTTTATATTGAGAAATCATTGAGGGTAATTTCCCTAATTTCAAGTGATGTTGAGAGTACAGTAACTTAAATGCATGAGAAAAAAAGCTGTAATTCAACTAACTGAGAAGAGAAGGAACAGGTGATCGGGCCGATTCGGCTGATTTAAAGAGGTAAACTGTTGACAGCTGGACACGTGTGTGCCTCTATAAACGGTTTTCTTTTATGTTACTGTACAAATGTGTAAGTACAGAGAGTTTGAGCAGACTTACTGTTATGTTTCTATGTGATATTTAGAAAGTTTATACAAGACACTGTTTGCAAACAGTCATTTCAGTGATAATGATCTTCACTTCATTGTTCCTGCATCTATCTTCTTACACTTAAGACAGTGAAGCTATTTATTCCTTTTTTTTGTTGTTGTTTTGTACGTGCTGAGTTCAGGCCCATTGAAATAAACTGCGATACGTTTTTGAGACTTTACCCTTTTCAAAATGAGCAGAGCCATCAAACAAAGGCCCACCACAGTGGGGAATAACGGCTTTTGTTTAACTCTTTTGAACCTGAGGCTTCCTTAACTCTAAGGAGAGTGTGTTCATCCTTTCGCTCTACTTATGCGTTTGGCGCTGAAAAGTGGAGAACACTGCCAAAAGGGAAAACGACTACACGGGCAGAAAGAAAGACCAGGCTCAATCAGGAAGTGTCAGCTTTTTAGCCGTGCCAAAGGAGCCGGGCAACTTCCTGGTCTCGTTGCCAAGGTTACTGGAAGCTCAGCCAGCTGGTGCAGTGGGCAGCCGTTGGATTTGATGAGGGGATGGCGGAGGACAACGGTTGGCATGTTGAATAGGAAAAGTAGATGAAGAGCAACAAGCAGAAATGGGCAATGGACACTACAAACAGACAAACTAGTAAGATAATTTAGTGCCGTGGGGTGTATTTAGATAGAAGCACCCTAATCACTGTAATTACTCCCTGCTGTAGTTATGTTAGTTTCTTCACACATTATTTTGCATCAGCATCAAAATACAGAAGTCTGATTTCTGTTCCAATTCCCAACTCTTGGGCAAAAGATCTTGTCAAATGATTGAATACTGTAGAACCTTCTACTTAAGAAACATTCACACAAACTATGAGTTGAATTGAAGATGGAATTATAACTTTGGGCAATCATTTTTTCTTATATGCATTTATTTTGAGGCAATAGAAAGACTGCCAGCAAGTGTGACGTTTGTGTGACCACAGAGCAGAAATGTAACTGTAGGAAGTGACAGAACTTTCACTTTGAACATTACACAGAGTAGATTTTCTTGGCTGGGATTAGTCTTTAAAGGATGATGTTTTCAGAAAAACTTTCAATACATCCCATATTCAAAGAGGACACAATGTTGTGAAAACTGCTGGGGGGGATTTTACCTAACTTTATGATTGTTTTGTAAGCTGTATATGTGTTTCTTAACATTGTGTCCACCCCATTTACATCAATAAGCGAAGCTTTTGTGTTCTTGTAACTTAAAGATTAGTTTGGTTTGGTGGGTGTCCTGAGGATCAGTGGACCAGACTGGCGGAGATAGGTAAACACAGCTGGGGACACACATCTCTGGTGGGTCTGTAGCTCAGCAGACCACCCTTCACTCATTTATCAGTGTGTTTGCACAGGGGATGTGTCCTAATCTTCACACATTGATCTCTGTACTGAGCCCTCAATGGCTGGGATGAAAGTGACCCTGTCCACGGTCACAGTCCTGCTAATTCCTCCACTGCTAAACTTGAATGATATTTGTATTATAAAAGCTTATAAATGTCATATATAGACCTCTCTGTGGGTGGTATGTTCTAGGAAAATGTGTTTGAAATTCGTGACTATCATACTACCCTTCTCAGAGAATGGCACCGACCACTGAACACTGAGATGTTTTAATTTGCTTGCCAAATAAAGAATCCTTTTGTATTATTATATATGAATATATTATTAGTATTGTTGTATTGATGATATATCAATTAACCACATTACTGCTATTGTAGTTCCTAATATTTGTTTTTTTTTTGTGTGTTTGTTCAAATCAGTGTCTTTCTTGTGCTTCAGCTAGTTTCAGTCTTCAGAAAGGTTCAGTTAAACCGCTTCTATATCTCCTATGTCAATTAATCAATTTATTTTCAATAAGAAAGCTCTTACGCGTGTTAGCTTTTCAGGTACAGACTAACTTTTATTGTGGAGTGCCATCTGCTGGCAACTTTTCTGCATTGCACTCCTGGCAGACAACAGCGCATAACGGGATCTAACAAGTATTAAGGTCAGTTTAAGGCAATATTTGAACAAAAAGTGCATTTGTTGGTGGGTGGGTTGATGAATGATGGGAAAGTAAACCTTTTTCTATGGCTGGAACTCGTTTTAAGGCAGAAACCCCCAATACACGCTTTTTTAAAGAAGAAATGCACATCAATATATTTATCTAGAGTAAATATATAGGCTATAAATGGTCGTTTTTGTAAGTTTCTAACACAGTGTGAGTTAAGTAGAACATTCAGTTGTAGAAAGATACAGTAAAACAGTTGTGTCATAATAATTATATCATACTGAGAAAATAGCTTACAAATTGTTTTTATGCTTCTTTAAAAAGGAACGAGAAAATAAATCACCTGAACACCTGAGCATTTTTAGAATTAGCAGGTGACAATAGGTAAATGTTTAAAACATACTCCCTTAGCCTTTGTTTATCAACTTAGAAGTTAAAAGTAGAGACCTTCCTCAATTGATCTTTTCGGTTTTAGACATCCAAACATTAATTTATTTCCCCCCCATAGCTACAGTTTTATGCCGTGTTTGGTATCCTCTCGGCCCTGTAGCCCTCGCGGCCTCCGTTGATGTCGCGTAAAAGCGCTTGACGTCAGTATAATAACAACCTGTCATGACATCTCGTAGGGGAAAAAATTAAACGATTAAGATTTAATATCAAATTTGATAAAATCTTTTTCACCTGAATGTGAGATTTCCAATAAAAGGTAAGGACTAGAAACCGAGTGCTTCAAGAAGAAACCCTAAATTACATGGAGATAGACGGCAGTTGAATGTGTTGAAATTAAGCTAATTTAGCATTAGCTCGTTTCTGTTTTCTGATGCTGCCTAGCGGCTTTGGAGTAAATGTTTAAAAATGCTAATACGACAGCGTTCTGGCCCAGATAGCTATAGGTCTAACATATCAGATGCTGCTTACATTAGACGTTTTGTACGTCTACTTTAAGCTGAGTAAATAGTCATTTCAATAGCCAACCCCGGCGTATACCGTCAACATAGCTCGCTATGCTAGTTGAGCTAATATAGCATAGCGACGATCTTTATGAGCCGTTGACTAAAGTTAGCGATATTGTCAAGGTGTCTGTATTCATGCAACAACAATATTTTTTTTTTCAAATGGCAGTGCAAGGAAGGTTACTCGTGTATAGCGGCTAACCACCATCATATACCTCTGTTGTAACGTTTCACTGAGAAAACCGTTCACCAAGCAAAGTGGGTGTGTAGTGTTTTCCGATGGCTAGCTGTGCGGCTCATATAGCACCCATTGATGTCCGTCAAATGAATAGTTAATTCGCCGGCAGTATAGCCGCCTAGCTGTATTTTTCAGCTCTGTGCACTGTCAGCGAATTAAACGAATGCCTTTTGGGTGGCATCGAGCAGCATTGCACCTAAATCGCTCAAGACGCGCATTGCAGGTGCATTGCAGCTGATGCTACCTTTACATGCATCGTGTCTTTGATCTAGTTTGTGCAATCCAGGGTGGACAGGACATTCTGAATCCTGTCATCTAGCCAGCCGAAGAGACGGGGAACAGGATAGGGAAGCAGGGCGAGGCGGGCCCCGCGGAGCCGGTGGAGAAGATGGCCGGCAGCCCGGAGAAGAGTTCCACCGCACAGGAGCTGAAGGAGCAGGGGAACCGACTTTTCCTTTGCCGCAAATACCAGGAGGCTGCTACTTGCTACAGTAAAGCTATTGTGAGTGTGTGCAAATGCAACATTAATGCTGAATGCCTACATTTTGGTCTTTTCTGAAAGGAAATTTAAATAAGGTATCCTAGCCAGATGAATGATGATGTTTCTACTGATGCTATTGTTAATGCAGACAAGGGAAACGACCAAACCACAGTGCTGTAATGTCACAGTGCATGTGCATTGTCTGGTGTATTCTCTCTCCTAGAACCGTAATCCATCTGTGGCAGTATACTACACAAACAGGGCTCTTTGCCATGTAAAGCTGCAGCAGTATGACAAGGCTCTGGCAGATTGCAAGCATGCACTGGAGCTGGATAGTCAGTCGGTTAAGGCCCACTTCTTCTTGGGCCAATGTCACCTGGAGCTGGAGAACTACGACGAGGCCATTGGCAACCTGCAGAAAGGTCAGAGCAAACTTCTAGAAGATGGTGAAATTGTTGCAGTGTTTTCTTCTCTCGTGTTGCTCAGTCTTGCACATATATTTCCTCGTAGATTTTGAATGTTCGCAGTTCCTTCTTTTCAAGCTCTGTCACTGTCCTGTCCCCGCTGTTAATGGTCTCAGAGTCGAAATGTTGTTAATGATAATAAAAACAAGTAATGCAACTCTCACACTTTAATTTTAAGGCCGTTTTTGAGAGGTGTGAAAGTTTTATTTACATAACTTGTTGCCATTTTGACTGTGGAACAACACAGAGAGACCCCCTTCTCATATATAAGCTATGGGGGATGCTGGTGGATGATCCTGGCTTGAGACAAAAATGTTCCACTTGTGGCACTGGTGTTCCCTAATTTCTGCAATTTTTCTAACTTTATCTGTAAAACTGATTAATGCTTTGGTAATAAGTGGTCAAACTGCAGAAATACCAAACTGCTCTTTATTTTCAAAGTGAAACGCTCTTAAAGAGAAAAAATATTTCATTAGATATTGCTTTTTGTGTCAAATATCTATGCTTAAAAAAATGAATCTCTCAGTCTGAGCCGTTCATTGAAAAACAAGGTTGCGTTGCTTCTGTAAACCTGCTTCCTTTGAGGTTTTTTTGCAATTCATTTTAACATTTGAATCTAATGACTGGTAGCTCATGCATCATGTTGTCATTCTAGTGGTTTCGATCTCTTCTGCAGATAGTAGATTTTCTCACACATTATTTTTATGCTCTTGTTGAGCTTTATAGGTGTTTCATGCTGAGCATTTGTCATTAGATTTGCAAACCACATATCGTGCCTTGAATACAACACTCAGTGATCCTTTGTCTGCAGTATCTCAACCACATAAAGTAATTGAGACATTTTTTTTTTTTTTACTGAAAGCTCAGATTTTTGACTTTTTCACTTGTTGATTTCTTGTGTTATCTTCATCTTAGGTTAGGACTGTAGGCTCTTTAACCAATGGGACCCAGTTGGATGACCTCCCATGCAGATCTGTAACCGCCCTGCTTTGAAATGATTATGAGAGCCTCCATTAGGTCTCCAGTTCTCTGCTACTCACACACAAGTGCAAGCACACAATTCTCATTACTTCCTGCTTTAAAGAAAAAAAGGGACTTAGAAATAGTTTAGAATTGTATCTAAGCGGCCTCAGTCTGGAGCCCCGATGTTCTTCCAGAGCAGGGTTTGTGACATCTCAACTACTCTGGAACTCGGTTCTGGTCCAGTTGACTGCTTACACCTATGTGATGTGCGAACTATCTTTGCTGTTTGATAGCAAAGATAGTTTAAACATTTAAACATTTAAACATGTAGCCCTAAGAAATAATTAGAAAACTTGTCTGTGTAGATTCTCAGTCACCCAGGTCGTGGCAATCCTAAGAGCTTGAATAAGGGTAACTGGACTTCTTCTTGGATCTGGGAGATGTTTCACCTCTCATCTGAAGTGCTTCCTCAGGTCTAAACTAGTTGGTGGGCAGTATTAGCTTACTTAGGAGTAGAGCGGCTGTTTACACTTGGCAGGTTGTTCCAGTCACATGCATCACTGAACCACCTGACCACTTGAAAGTGTGTATTTTACTCTCAGGATCCAAGGTGTGAATAAATGTAAACGTAAATGTAAATGTAATTTATTTATACAGCCCTTTACAACAATCCATTTCGGTGTACCAAAGTGCTTTACATCAGATAATAAATAAAGAAAAGAATAAGTACAAAACAATAAATAACAGTAAACGCAATAAAATACAGCAAAATTGAACAAGATAATATAAAAGAGTCACCATACTACTGGGTATTAAAAGCCATCTGAAATAAATAGATTTTTAGCCTAGATTTAAAGAGGCCCAGGTCAGAAATAAGACGCATCTCGGGGGGGAGCTTATTCCAGAGCCTGGGGGCAGCAACGGAAAAGGCTCGGTCACCCCAGTGCTTGTATTTTGACCTGGGCACTTCCAACAAAAGTTGATTTGTTGACCTCAGAGCTCTACCAGGATTACGGACAGTTAAAAGCTCAGATAAATATGATGGGGTGAGGCCGTTAAGAGCTTTAAAAACAAACATTGAAAGTTTAAAATCAATTCTATAAAGAACAGGAAGCCAATGAAGGGAGTTCAGAACAGGAGTGATATGCAAACGTCTGTTAGTGTTGGTTAAAAGACGGGCAGCAGCATTTTGCACAAGTTGAAGGCGACTGAGAGAAGTCTGGGAGACGCCGACATAAAGTCCATTGCAATAGTCTAACCTTGAACTTATTAGGGCATGGATGGCTTTCTCAAGATCGTGACGGCTTAAAAACATTTTAACTTTGGCCAGGAGACGCAACTGGAAAAAACTAGTCCTGACAACATTGTTAATTTGTTTGTCAAACTTCAGATGACTGTCAAATGTTGCTCCCAGATTTCTGACGGTTGAACTGAGCTTTGAAGACAAGGTGCTAAAGTCAGCCGTCACAGTATCCCCAAACACAATACATTCAGTTTTGTCATCATTTAAATGTAGAAAATGTTATATAACCCATATATAAATAAATAACCCAGAGAAGCCTTTCGGATGAGAGGTGAAACGTCCTCAAGATCCGAGAAGAAGTCCAGTTACCCTTTGCAATGAGAAAACAAATGGAAAGAACTAGGCCTTCCACTTTGTTGTTCATGAGGCTTTAGCTTACAACAAGAATATTTGTTGGCCAAATGTTCATAGGTCCATCTGCTGTGTGTGTGTTGGGAGGGTGATGATGGTACTTTGCTATCTGCTTATTGCATATATTTATATGTCCACTTATTGTTATTAGATTAGAAGCAACAGAGTACCTGGATTTTCTTCTCTCTCGCTCACATTTGTTTTCCCGTCAGCTGTCGTCTGGCTTCCCTGTTCATTGAATTAGCCACAGCACGCAAGCATATGATCTGTATCTAATGAACCCATACAAATTCTCCCTCTCTGTGCTTGTAGCAGTGGGGGACTGTCACACAAAGGAAAGTGATTCATGTTTGTTTAAACGATCGCTACATTTTTCAGTAGGTACTGTTTTTTTTCTTTCGTTTTTTTTAAAAATGCTGCTAAAATGGTCTGATAAAAGGCTCCAAGTGGGTTAATCTAGTTGGCACCCGTGCGAACGAACGGGCATTCCTCTGTACGTGGGGCATGTTTACAATGTGCGATAGTAGGGGAGCTGATTTAACGTGCGTGTTTGAGTGGAAGAAAAACCTGAGATACGTCTAATATAAAAGGGCAACAAATAGTCAACCGTTTGCTTTGAACTGCAGGTCGACCAAGAAAAGTTGTAGTTGAGGGCAAAGAACCATCGCTGACTGTTAGTTGAAGTTCAGTGTGTGTGTGTGTGTGTGTGTGTGTGTGTGTGTGTGTGTGTGTGTGTGTGTGTGTGTGTTTCAGTGTACTGGTGCTAATGCTAACTGAGTTACCAAAAAAAAAAGAAATGATGCTGTGTTTGTAGTACACATAATGTTATCTTATTATTATTATAATTCTATCTATTCGCATTTTCTATACATTTCTCAGCAATATTTTAATTTTTTGACCACAACATTAATGAAAATTTAATTTCAGGATAGCCTTCCTGTGGTTTGTGACATCATTTATCCAACGGAAATGAAACGTGTTTGCATGTGTGCTTTATTTAGTTATTTTCACACCTTTTTTTTCCAGTAGTTATAGATATTTTAACAGTAAAATATTGACATCAAGCTTTTTCTTTTTCTTTTTTCTTAGCATATAACCTGGCAAAGGAGCAGAGGCTGAATTTTGGAGATGACATCCCAAGTGCTTTGCGCATTGCCAAGAAAAAACGCTGGAACAGCATCGAGGAGAAGCGCATCAACCAGGAAAATGAGTTGCATGCTTATTTAACTAAACTCATATTGGCTGAGAAGGAAAGGTAGGGTGGCAGCTCGCTTTATGCTTCAGTAATCGATGGCCTGAAAGTTGTATTTCTAAGTTGTATTTATACTCTTATAAATGAGTATTTTGGATGAAAAGACGCTTTACAATACCTTTTTGTATGTTGCAGAGAGCTAGAAGAGTACAAAGAAAAACAAGATGACAATCAAAATGGAGGTGATGCTGCAAAGATTTCATCAAAACACGTATGTTCTAACGTTTATTTTGGACTTCCTTTATGAATCTGTGCCAAAATGATGTTTGAAAAAAACATTAAACATTCATTCATACGAACATCTTTTTTTCATGACCCGCTAAGGACAAGTATTTAATGGACATGGACGAGCTGTTCTCCCAAGTGGACGAGAAAAGAAAAGTAAGCACGGAGAGGAATTTTTGCACTTTGTTAGGCGTGACATCATCCATGCACGAGTCAAAAAGCAGAAATACACAGACGCACAAGTCACGTTCACCCACATCGATGCCTGGTTGCTAACGATCCGTCCGCGCCGCACACAGCCCACTTTAGCACCTGACTTAAAAACAACAGAAATGGACGCCGCTTATCTCAGACCTCTCTGTAGTCATCTGTTGCTTCATAAGCAACCAACAACGCTGGCGAGAATACACAAATACTTAAGGCAATCAGTTACTTTTTATTTTAGGCACATGCCGTTCCTATGGAAACTGTCGGTGCTTGTTTGCCAAGACTCTTTCTATAGATGAACGTTGACTTTTCTGAGGTAATTGTCAGCTGTAAGGGTCCGTCAGCAGGGTGGGCATGTGGTTTCTGAGGAGAAAATCACAAACATGTGGAAATGCAGGCGTTTGCCGTTAAAATGGATGAACCCCGTAAGATGAGGGAAAACGCATTTTATGGTCGCAATAATAGCATGTCCGCTATGTCCGTTTGACCTTTATGTGACGCTTAAAGAGTGTGTATTCGCTTTTCTTTTACCAGAAGCGGGAGATCCCAGATTATCTTTGTGGGAAGATCAGTTTTGAGCTGATGAGGGAGCCCTGCATCACACCCAGTGGAATCACCTACGACCGCAAGGACATTGAAGAGCACCTACAGGTGAAAGTGTTCTCAGAAGCTGTTTGCTTATGTCTGCTGATATCACAATGTCCCAAAGCGTGACATAATGAGGAAACGAGTAACTGGCCAAACGCATCATGAATGTGTTCATCTTCTGAAGATTTATATTCATTGGTTGTTATATTACAGTGTTGTTCTAGCACAAGTTTACATGTTCTCATGAGGATCAGAGCTTCCGTGGCCATTTTTCTGTCTCATTTCTGTCTTATTTCCATCTGTGCAGCGAGTTGGTCACTTTGACCCGGTCACCCGGAGCCCCCTGACCCAGGATCAGCTGATCCCAAACCTGGCCATGAAGGAAGTGATTGATGCCTTTATCCAGGAGAATGGCTGGGTGGAGGACTACTGAAGAGCCACCTCCCATTTCTCCCTCGTACCCCAGTACTCGACACAAAGCCTGGACAACACAAGACTGTAGAGAACAGATCACCCCTTGCCTGGATATGTACCTTACACGAGCAGGAAAAGCCACACTGTGGACTACCAAATGGGAGCCATAAATTTCAGCCTGTCCCCTCCCCACATTTTATCTCCGCTGTAAAACTTTAGCTTCAAATATCAGAAGCTCGTTGTTTATGGCCTGCTGCTCCCTTTAAGACCCCCATTCCCTCTGCTCTTTCCAGCCTTTTTTTTTTTCTTCCTCTCTGTCCTGCTGTTTGTCTTCTTTTAAGCCTTACGCCTCTCTGTACTCAAACAGGGGTCTTGTTCTCAGGCCTCTGTCTCGCACCCTCCCTGCTTCATATCTGTTTCTCTCTCTTTCCCTGAGTGCCACAGTTCTCGGAAAAGCATTGCACTACAGTGTTTCAAATACACCACCAATATGTTAAAAGAAAGAGGGGAAAAAAAAGAACACATTTATGAAGACATCGGCTTTTTATTTGGCATTTACTCCAGTATTTTATAGTCATTTTTCCATTACAAGATGGAGACCTTGCACATCTATCAGTGTACATTTGTTAAAGTAGTCACTAAAATGCCAAAAAACTTGTTTTGAACAATGGTGACTTGTTTGTATGCAAGTTTTACGCAATGAAAATAGAAAAGGGTCATTTTTCTACCTGCTGGTGGGCTTCATACATACCAACTCTTTACTGTAAAATTTTACATAGATTGAATATATAATTTTTTTCTTTCACATATCAATCATCCCCCCCCATTACTGACAATTAAGATAAGTTGAATGTATGCATAATGTGTTTCTTTGTTTTACAGTCAGCCCACAGTTATTCTTTTTTACCTGGACAATGTCAGGTTTTCATGAAAAAAGCCTTGGACTGGAAACAAAACAAACAAACAAAAAAAAAATGAATGGCTGTATACGAAAAAAAAACAAAAAAAAAGTTTTCGCATTGCTGGATATGAATTCAAAAAACGTTTAAATGTTTAAACTTGAAAGATGAGAGAACATCAGCTGTTTGGTGGTTGCTGCTTTGACAAGTGGTCTGTGCCGTCTCTGTTGTTCATAGAAGCAAAAATGTGCTGAGGCGTAGTGTGTGTGTGAGTGTGTGTAAGCGTGTGTGTGTGTGTGTGTGGCTCGTGCCGTTTGCCTGGATCGACAGTGGACACTCGCATCGGGCATGAAGTGAATTATCTTCTGACGACGCTTTGCATTCTTCTCACCTTTTTGCTGATGATTTTTCTCCACAGTGTCACAGACACGAATGAACTCACTAGGATTTGAGGTTCAGTAGCATCACTGCCCCGACCTCTGTCATAGAAATGCTGGAAGAGTAACGACCATCTTATCTCATCCGTACCTCAGTCCGAATGTTTGCGTGCCGGCTCTCCGGCACCCTCTGTACAACGTGTTTTCAGTTCTGTGCTCGTAGTTTACAGGTTTTCCAGCGGAATGTGTCTGTGGTGAATTCGACCCGTTGATGGTCTTTTGTGTTGGGGTGCAGGCAGTGTACATAATTTGCCGACGTTATTCAGATTTCATTTGATAGGGTCCTTTTTTTTTTTTTTTTTTTTTTCTTGAGAAATCCTAGAGCTTGATAAACTGTATTAAATGTAGATATGTTGATAACATAAATGCCTGATTCAGTCTTCATTTGTCCCCATTAAACCGTGAACTTGGAGCTTGTTTGTTGTGGTGTTTCACGCTGGATGATCATTAAAGTGATACCAAGTATGAATGGAGCTCTTATTGCTGCTTATTAGAAATCCATTAATGGCAACTAAAAGCAAATTGGACGTAGGAAGTCATGACAAGGCCTGATTTGGTAACAAAAAGTCGAAAAAAAAATAGCTAGACTCCTTTATTCCACATCTTCTACTTCTCTTTATGTGAAAACCTTCCACACAGCTGCCAGTCAATTTTGCATAAAAGTCAAAAGAAGTTGTAAAGCTGATTGGAATCTAATTAATGTTTTATTTCTTTGTCACAAGAAATAAAAAGGATGGAAGCAACAAGAAAAAGGAAGGAGTCGCCGCACTTGGAGGAAGGTTATTCAGATTTGTTATTTTTGGGTCAAAGATGAGCAAAAACACAGATATTTTTACATATTTCAGGTGAAGCAGAAAAAAATCGGAGCCTTTCTTTTTATTTAATTATTCATTTTTTTTCCAATTTCCACCAGAAATGTTTCAGTCAGATTTTAGGCAACATGTGCGAAAAGTATCCATAATTTCAAAGTCAGCCTGTGTGTTCACAGTAGAGGTAATGACTACCATCTTCCCTGGTCCTTTACCTGACATCAACCCCGTATCATTAATGATTGTGAATATTTGCTTGTTTCCTTCAGATAGTCATCTTTATATGTTTCTTTGGAAACTGCTCCAAACTATAGCTCCAGCATCACCCCCCTGTCAAATATAGACTGGTGATTTATCACTTTCATCCACAGTGACTGTGTTTTCTTCTATTAAGGTGTTAGTGATTGGGCTTTTTTGGATATAAATACCATTTCCTTCCTCTGGTTACAGCTCTGTCGCAGATGTTGACTTATGGGCTTAAATTTGTCTCAAAAATAAATGCAAATGCACAGAGGGTGATCTACAAATATGCCTTGAGTTGCACACGTGTTTTGCTATCCACAAATACAAATTTCCTATTTTGTAACTTGTGTGTTGGTTTTTAGAAAAATGTGTATTTGTAAATGTATAATTTTCCATTTGTGAAACTGCAAATTCTGTTTGTGAATCGTGACTCAGCATTTGTGGATCAGCAATCACACGTTCGTATTTTTGAGACATTTTTTTCCGCAAATCCGCACAGATCCACAAACAAATAGCTCGTGGTCCACAAAGCACCATCCAGTAGATGGCACTGTTGTTCACTGATGTATCTGTGGCTCCGCTTAAGAATGATAAGAAAGAAGATTGTTGATTAGCAGTAACCATAGTAACGACACGGGCGCGTAACATTTATGGATGGTGTTTGTTGCAAGTCTGTAGTTTTAAAGTTTTAGTTTTATTTCAGCCACCTTTGTGTTGTTTTCATTTAATCAGCCTAAAAGGTGCAATTTACCTCTGCAGATCAGAGAGATGGAGCCAAAAGAAGGAACTCGGACTGGGCTGAGAGGGAAGGCCAGCACTCTTCTGGCTGTTGTTGTTTTTCCAGAGACAACTTGCCCTTTTTAAATGGGGATACAGAAGTTGTGGTGATTTGTGTGTGGTCACCTAAATAGTTTCCACTGTCTCTGTTTAAAGCCTGTTTGATCGCCTCTCATGGGGCACCTTAACCCTGAGGAACAGAAGAATAAAGTCAGCTAAGGAGAGGATTTTGAATAAATAGTCTCTAAGAATCAGATGCCTTTTTCCATAAATCCATAAATGTTATCACAGGTGATAAAAGTCAGGTGTCTTGACAAATAGACTAATGGGATTGAGTAATCTCACCATCTCAAATGAAGTCCCATTCAAAATCCATGAGTCTCTTTAGCAGAGTGGACACATGTAGGTTCACTATTGTACTTTGTGGTTCTTTGCCCATTTTCTTGGATACGACTTTGCCTCGTCCAGTCTCGGTGCCTCTCTCAGGGTTTATTCCAACAAAACGCCTGAAAAATTACAGTGTTTATTCAATGTATAAAAATCAAGTTGTTGAACTGAATCTGATAAATAGTCTACATGGCATGTCAGGTCCACTGAAATACTCAATCTTACGGTGGCCGACAAGTGTCGAACGGACAGCAATTCCTCAATACGTCTCAGGTCGAGAAAACAGGCCGTTTTGCTTGTTTGCTGTCTGCGTGAACGCTTTATAACAAAATGTGACAGCACAGTTCCAGATGAGCTTGACGTTGCCATGGTTACAGTAGTTTGATATCAGTGGCTGCACGCATGCGTGAGACTACGTTGCGCTCAGCCTGCCATCAGCCTTCATACATCGGAATTAATGAAATGAAGATGAGAAAAAATAATTTCATGAAATGAAGATTGTGTGCGAGTGCAAAACCTCGAGTCCAAGTCAAGTCTCAAGTCTTTTGAGGGCAAGTCTGAAGTCAAGTCGCTCAGCTGTCCTGGTCAACTGTGTGTGCCACATCCAATGCTGCCATGTTTGATGGTAATGTGGAGTGTGGTCTGAGTGAGCAGCCACATCCAAGAAATATTCAGTCAGATGTGAGCTGTTGCAGGTCAGCAGGAACAGCTGAGAACAGGATGAGAAGCTCTCAGCACCATCCCATCATTAAACTACTTTCAGTAAATTTCCAAACTGATCTGCATCGAATGTGAAGTTTAGTTTCAGTCTTGTTCTCAGCTGTTCCTGCTGATCTGAGGAGGCAGAGTCTTTACCAGGTTCCATTTTTGAAGGCCAAAACAAACAAAAAAAGAAAGACCAAACTTGTTAGATATCAGCTTGGGAAGGCAGAAGGACTGAGGTCAAGTCTTTACCAGGGTCCACTCAATTTTTCTCTTCAAATTTTGAAACCAACAAGTGAGAGACTTTATCTGGATACAGAGCATGAGACAGAACAGTCCCAACCCAACACCAAGCAGCTGAACAAAAGACAGTTGAGCAAAGCTGCTTCACAGGAAACATGTTGGAACACTAAAATATAGAGTGTGTGGTCATCAGTCTCAGGTAAAAAGTGCCAAGAAAGCAGCACAAACCAGCAGAGTTGTAACTCAGTGGCTCAATAAACTGCTTTGCGACTCGGAGCTCATATGTTCAATGCTCTTAAAGGAATAAGTGTGCACTGTAGTCTTACATAATATTAGCCTGATTCAACTGTTGAAGTGAATTAGACGGTAAAATGTTTACACAAGACTATCATAAAGTTCCATGAATTCATTGGCAAAATGTAGGCGTCAACACGCATTCACTTAGTAAAAATTCAAATGTGCTCCTTGTGTTGTTTGATTAATTATCTTTGAAAATGTAACTAGCTGGTAAATCATTCCATAGCATGATGTGCATATGCAGTAATCATCAATGCAAACAAGACAAATGCAATCAAATAAAACAATGATATAAATATATAATATGAAACAATCAAATAAAATTGCTATACTCACCAAATAATTAGTAAGATGGGGATGGATCAAGAATGGCAGGTATCAGGCAATGCTCTTCCCAGAATGCCAAAAATACTGCATGTTAGTGTTAGTTAAGATGCTTTTACGGTAAAGTGCTGTATTTTAGGAATACATTAAAGTTTTGATTAAAAAAAACTGAATGGACTGTAATTTAACAGATTTTCTTAATATTAACAGTAAAGCACTGCATTTTTAAAAATGCGCCTTAATACTGTTGAAATCCTGCAGCCAATTTACTGAAATTCATTATAGTGTTCGATCGTGTGATTGGTGATCTACAAATGCTGAGTCACGATTCACCGAATTTTCAGTTTTACAAATGGAAAATTATATATTTACAAATACACCTATATTTGTAAAAAACAAATAGGAGATTTGTATTTGTGGATAGCAAAACATGTGTGCAACTCAAGACATATTTGTAGATCACCCTCTGTGCATTTGCAGTTATTTTTGAGACAAATTTAAGCCCATATTGACTCTCCTTTCAAATGGGCAGTTTGTTTAAATTTCTTTCGCTGGGCATTTTCTATTTTCAAGGCATGTTGCTTTGAGCTTTCTGTCATGACACTTTTCCTTGGTTGACCTGTATATTTCCATTGGAGCAACTTCCCATTTTGTTTGTACTTTCTCCAAAGTTTAGACACAGCCAACCGGGAATAACTAACAACTTTTACCACACTCCAAGATACGACAGCAGCATCCACCCCTGCGGTTGATCCTTCCAGTAGCATATGCTTGTCTCAAAGATTAAGCCATGCGAGTCTAAATGCACATGGTCGGCACAGTGAAACTGCGAATGGCTCATTAAATCATGAGTTATGGCTCCAGAAGAACCCTTCTTGAAGGAGTTTTATCATATATTCCATTGTGACCCCCTGACAACTCTTTGTTGGTCTCTTTCAACAGCACACTCCTTCAGATATTTACACCTGTGGCCAGATCATTTTTTTCAGAAATGAAACATACATGGTGACTCCAGATTTCCCTTTTTCTTCTATTTCAAAAATGGAAAGAAGTAAAAATTATATTAAAAAAAAATTGAGGTTTGTTTAATGAAGCCAGAATATTCAGCAATGATTAAAAAAAACTTTTCTCTTGATCATATCTGTTTGGTTTGTTGTTTTTATTTACAAAATATTAAAGTTGAGTGAACACCAAAAAATAAATTAAGAAAGAAAGAAACTGGCTCTGAGATTAATCTCATTAATTCAATACATTTTTTTAACATCCACTTAACACTTTTTTAACATGCATTAACATTTCTCTGGCAAGCTTCTCTTGAAACAGACATATACCAAACAGAGGAAGCGCAGCCTTGTGCATTGTCAGAGAATCCCTTTGGTACACAGCTACATATCACACACGGATACATACATGACGACACAGCTAAGCATTTTGTAAACAATTACAATGTTGCTGCAAAAAACGTGAAAAAACACTCTTAAAATTCATTTATTCATTTCCTGTGCCATTAACACTCTCAGTTGGTCTCGTCACGTGGGTGAAATGATGTGTATGTGTGCCTCGGTCACACGGACAAACTGTCACCCAGCCCTCACACACCGGGCCTATTGTCAGGGCGTCCATTAAAGAGCTGACATCACGGCCTGTGCTAGGAGGGAAGAGGACTGGGCACGGGTTATTGGTGAGTGGATCTGACTTGGCAACACAGAGGAGCACCAAAACAACGTAAAAAAAATGGTAAATATTTCCTTTTTTCGCACAGATACTATGAACATGATGGTCTCTGATGTCTCTGATTGCGCCTGGTCTGAATATCGTGTGTGTGTTTGCAGAATGTCAACCCTGCAAAGATCGCTTTGGTTCTGCTTGTTGTAACTGTATTGCCTTTGACTCCCTCCTCAACCATGCAAGGTATGGATTTAAAAATAGCATTGTTCAACAAAAGAGTTGATAATAACGATAAGCTTGCTAATAGTACTTAAACCAGTAAGACCTAAAGCTTCAATATAAAAAAACCAACTTCTGTAACCCGAAGGACTTCTGGAAAATTTAAAACAATCAACTAAAATCTTTTACCTCAATATTTCTCATAGACAGTGTTGACATGACTTAAGCGTGCAGGCCTGAAAAGTAAAAGCATGCATGTGTTTTTCAGGTCTGAATGTCTTGAGAAAGTGAGTTTTACTCCATAATGGACATTATCTATTTTATTCTTCTGGATTATCACAATGCTCAATGTTCAATTATAGCCTGTCCTTAATGGGAAGTAGCTTTTTTAGTTTCCCGAAGAAAATCTACCTTTAAATCCCACCAAAGATTTCCTGAAGGACTCATATGTGGGCACTGATTTGAGCACTCACAGACCTTCCAGGATTGAACCATGTTTTGATTTGGATGTTTGCTTGGCATCATATTTTTTGTGTGGAATATCAAACAATTCTCAAGATTTTAATTTACGCAGTGAGGGCATCACATTCTTCTCCAAAATAACTGATGCCCGTCATGCAGTCAATAGGACAGACAGTCCTCCTCTTCTGGTAACACGGCTCTTCTACTGCTGGACGTCCTGTTGAACCAAAAATCTACAGGTCGTCTATATTTCCTCCCAAATTCAAGGTGAATTTTATGGGCTTCAAAGCCAAGAATCAAAAGTAGCAAGATTTCTGAGCAGAAGGTGTTTCCTTGTTTGGCGTTTTTCTCTTAATCTGTACACTGTGTCCTATATAAAGAAGCAAGTTATTACTCTGCCCCTATTATTAAAGTGCACATTCTTAACTCCTCCTCATAAAAACATCAACACCTATTGTGTGTCCTTGCCGTTTTTAACCCTATTGACAATTTATGCTCTTCTTAAACATGAGATTTAAAGTGAGGGAATACATTTAGGAGGTTGTGGTTGCTGCATTGGTGGAGGACTCATGGTTGTTGTCTGGATAGTTAAGAAGTCATTTTGTATTACTTTGTTTGTGTTATCTTAACTTTGCCTTGCTCTTCTTTCAGTCCTTGGCAAGGATGTGAAGCTTTCCTCAGTTTTTATTTACACACATTTAATCTTGTAACTTTCTGTTTAAACCATAGACTCTTTGGTGTAACGAAATAATTTTCTTTTTCAGAGAGCTTCTTTATTTTTTGTCATGTTTGCTTCGTGTTATGAAGCTTATTTACATTATACACCATTTATTTTTTAGGACTAAGAGAAACTTAAAGTAGCATTAGATGGACAGAGAGGTTGAATTGTTATAACTGTACAACACAAACCTTTAAATTGCCAACCAGAACATACTACTAAGGGGTCAAATTGTTTTGGTCGTATGTTGATCTCATACTGATAGAGATTTCTGGTCTTTGTCGACTCCAGTGGGTCTGAGCGAAAAAGTCCTGGTCTTCCCCTATGAGACGGACTTCAGCTTCGTGGCCTTGATCCCGCAGAAGGAGATGGCGCTTCGGGCCTTCACCCTCTGCATGCGTGTGGCCACCGAGCTGCCGGAGGAGCGGCAGATCATCCTGTTCGCCTACCGCACAGCTGACTACGATGAACTCAACGTGTGGCGCGAGAAGGATGGCCGCGTCTCCTTCTACATGAGCGGCGACGGTGCCTTCTTTCACCTGCCCCCCCTCAGCACCTTCCGCACCAGCCTCTGCCTCACCTGGGAGTCACGCGCAGGCCTCGCTGCCTTTTGGGTGGATGGGAAACGCAGCACCTACCAGGTCTACAAGCCCGGTCACAGCATCCGTCCACAAGGCACCATCCTGCTGGGGCAAGACCCAGACAAACACCTGGGAGGGTTGGAGGCCCTGCAAAGCTTTGTTGGAGAGGTGACTGATCTGAACATGTGGGACTTTGTGCTCTCTAGGAGCATGATTCAGGCCTGGCACTACAAACACAAGGTCCCCAAGGGGAATATCTTTGACTGGGCCACCATGGAGTATGAGCTGAATGGGAACGTGATGGTGGTGGATGATGACTGACTTGATGTGGAGTCCAGTGCAGACGGTGGTCAGGCTTTAGGGGTGGGTGTTGGACTGATACTGATGTGTTTTTGTCTTTCTTAAATTTAGAGCTGTCTTTCCATACAGTCGAAAAGTTGCTGTGTTCTGTATCATGTAAAACCTCTTGAATGATTAGATAAAGAAGAAGAGTGAGGAGCAGTGTCACATTGCCTTCCATCTTGGCTGAATGTCCTCCTACATTAACTATTTTCCTATTTTCAGCAGCACTACATACTTGAGACAAAATCCAGCTCTGCCTATGTATTAAACAATGGCTAAACCAGTAACCCAGTTTGTTGTTCTAATCTCTGCATTTCATTCTTGAATCTCAAATCTTCCTCTCTTTGGTTACTGTGAGAACACTCAGTGACATGTTAAAAGTATAGCCACTGAGGATGTGAATACGTTGAGCTTTAAAAGCTAAAGATTAAACCGTCTTCTGAACATTTTTAACAAGATTTTTTTCCCCTTTGACTAAACTATAAGAAAAGGAAAGGTTGGAAAGTTTGAGCAATCTATGAGCTTTTTTGTTTTTCTTTTAACCATTGTTTCAGAAATCAAACTCCCCCCCACCTCTTCTTTTGAAAACTTGGTCAAAATATCAAAATGCAAGTGTGAGCATGAAGTTGACATGCCATATGTATCCATGGGGTGGCACTCTGCACTTGGTCCCCTCACACAGCAACTTCCCTGAAATGTGTTTTTTTTGTTCTATCACCAAGCATTTATCCACTAATGTGATTTGGCACCGAAAACTCATTAAAACTTCAAGAAAAAAACAACCACAATCTGCACTAATTTGAATGTATTAACCCTAATTTTATTTGCAGATGGTGAACACTTAGAGAACAAATATGTCAAACAACTCAAATGGCTAAGACATTATCATTTTGCCATAATGCATTTCAAAGATAACCGTTAACAGGCATTATTAAATGTGCAGTTTAAATTGAAAAAAAAACAAAACTGCAGGGATTTCAGTAAAATCAGTAAAAAGATTTTGAATTTATTTGTCAAAAATCAGACCATCATATATGAAGCAGTCAGTGCACATTTATTTGTCAGAAGACTTTGGCGATAAACCTAAAATTTTTACAAGAGACTTGATGGTTTTAGTTGCACCATGAGTTAGAAAGCAACTATCTCGTTTGAAATCCTTTGCGGTATAACGTTGCCTTTGTTAAGCACGCTCTCTCATGAATTTTCCATGTTTCAACTGATGTAAGAGTGCTTTTGGGTCTGAAATAAAATCTCACCATGTGCATAACTAATATTGTTTGTCATTAGATTATTTGGTCTTTGAACTCTTGCAGCTCCTCTATCCTGATTAGCTTATCTTCAAACATTTATACAACCTTTGCTTGTAAATATAATTCCAAGTGAAGATATATTTAATCAACCTTTTATAAAGAAATTAATTGACAAACTAATTTCAAACTTTATTTGCCAGAATGTCACCTGTTTGGCTGATTATAAAACAGAACAAAACATTTTGTCTAAATAGAAAGTATCCTCATTATTCTCCACTGGTGTACAGGTAGAATAAAATCACACGTTGCTTTGTCTCCATATATTTTAATTTCCCAAGCGTTCTTTAACAAGCCTTAGCAAACAAACATAAGACACATGCATTACGCATTACTTGCATAATATCAAGACATATGGAGTTGCTTTACTAACAAAGGCCCCTCAAAACAGTCTCAGGGTCAGATTTTCTCCATCCAAGTGTAACAGTAACCCAGTGTTCCGCCTCTGTTCGTCTCCATGGCTCTGTGCACTCATCCTTCCTGCCTGCACCACCATCATGACCTCCTTGCAGAGACAAGGGAGAAGTTTCCAGCACACAGCCCACGCAGGCTTCCTTCAGGGTGGGAAAGTGCTGCGTTCCCAATGTGTGTTTATTCTGACCAAATCACCCGTTGGCTCTCTCAGAGCGGCTAAATAAGGAGAAGGCAGGGCCAATGAGCTCTGACTGCGGGTCAGCAGCCAAATGTTCCACCTTCTTGGATGTTGCAATGCATCAATCGCAGTGCCCACTCACTGTGTGGTAACACCTTTGTGGACCATCTGCCCAAGCCTGCCTTCTCAGCCCTCTGGTATGCACACACATACACACACACACACATAGACACACACAAAGAGAGAGAACAACTATCTTCTCTTTTTGCATCTCTGCCCAAGAGCGTTATTAATTCTTCAAACGCAATCTCGCAAAACTTTTAACATCATTTTGTATACATTTTTATGACTTTTAATTTGAGTGCTAGCATGATTGTAATTGTACAACACCTTGAATAAAGCAGGTGACACTTTAGCACACACTAAATAGTGAGAGAAACTATTTAATTTCTTCCGCAAATTAAATGATATTGTGGCACCACACAGTTTCTACATCAAAGAGGGACTTTTAAGTACTTAGCATAAAGTCAAAAACACTGGCCTCCCTACAGAATGGATAATTATTCCCTGTGTCCCTACATTGCATGTATTATCCAACTGAGCAAACAGTTGCAGGGCTCCTTGTTCTGCTTGCGGACAGGACCGTCAGTGAAGGCCCATGAGATCTGCATATTGGCCCATGGTGGTGTAAGCTGTCTGAGACAAGACGCTGTATGTCCGTGCATGTGGAGCTGGTGAAAATGTTTTCCAGGCGAGAGGAGATCGACTGCAAGCGAGAGCCCCGCGTGAGCAGGCGAGGGGAGACAGAAGGAGGGCCATTCTGGATTCCTTCGAGCAACTCCAAATAGATTTCCAGGCAAAACATATTTGCATACGCAAGACAGTGCTACGAGCTATCTGAGTGAGCTGTGGCATGTGTGCACTGAACAGATGGATAATTTTTTTAGAGCTTTCTTGCAGAAATTTCAGCCTATTAAATTTAGATCTTGGGCATTGTTCAGAGTACTTTTATCCATAAGGCTCACAGAGAATAATCAGGATTGGGTTGCTCTTATTTATCAGATTTGGTACAAGTATATTAATCAAAAACATTACAGAGAATTCTCAGTAAGCCTACCAGGGGGATTGCAGTTTTCTGCTCGTTTGTGCATGATCATTTTTGACTTACTTTAAGATTTATTCTAACTTGATTTGGTAAATCATTCCTCAGCAAATGTTCACCAAAAAGCCATATGAAAGGATGAGGATATGACCTGAATCTCAGGTTACTCTTTCACTCTGCTGCACACTTTCTTTCCTTTTCTCTTAGAGGTAGTAGTCGGCCAATGCGGTCGCTCGTCCTCCCCCCTGGGCCGCATGAAAAATTCACCAGGGCTTCCCATTAGAGTCAGTCTGAATCAGGGAGCAGGCGTTACATTGGTCACTCACTTGACACTTTTATCACACTGTGTTTAGCTACGTAAATGTTGTGTTAATGAAACACAAAATCACAGCAGAGGCCATGTTTTAGTTGCAGATCGAGTCGAGCACCCACTGTATTTTCAGATGCACATGGAACTTTCAGCAGTGCTGAACTGTTTAAGACAGACGGACAGCACGGTTTTCAGTGCCAGATTTTCACACTGATTGGTGCAAGGTCTGACCTTTCCTGAGTGTGAGTGTGAGAGCACCTGGCTGTGTCCAGTGTGACATCTCCAGGCAGGATGGCTAACACTCTTCTGTCTTCCTCTGAGCAAGTCCTGCGTCAGAAAGACTTACACTGAAAAAGCTGGGGTGGTGGCAAAATAAGAGGAACATTAAGGCAACAGCCTGTCATGTAGAGAGAATAGCTTTATGTAAAATTAAACTAAAATCTTTGGTTTTGTTGCATTTGGTTTTAAGGCTAAAGTAACTGAACGGAAAGCGATTTTAAACATATTTTATTTGTAAAATCAGAGTATTGAATCATGTGAGGAGAGAGAATGTGAAATGTTCAGGAGACGCTTTGTTAAGTCTGGCAACTTCAAAGTTATTTAGAAAAAAAACTCCAAGAAACCAAAACCAAAGATATATCTGATAATGAAAAATAGATATAGAGTTATAAGTATACTTATAAGGCCTTTAATTGCACCCAACTATGATAAAAGTTATATATTTATTTCTTTGTATAATCCACAACATATTTTAAGAGTTTTGTTGGACTTTTTTTTTTTTGGTTGACTGACAAAAAATGGCAAGAATCTAATGTGAAAGGCAGCATTTAGTGGCATGTGAACAAAAATAACCTCCCAGTGGAGACTATTACTCCTATCTCATCTGTTAGCATCGGTAGATTTTGTGTGTCCCTCAAACATTATGGAAACAATGCAGTTCCCCTATTTAGCAGCTTTTTTTTTTTTTTTTAAGCGATTTATTAAGAAAAAAACTCCCAGTGACTCATTGGCTTCAACCTTTAAAATGTATGGCTTCTGTGTTGCTGTAAAGTAGTTTAAATCATCAGGATTTTAGCAGATTGTGAGACGAAGCAGACATTTAAAAATTCCCTTTTAGTGCATCCTTTGCATTTTCCAATTTTCTTTCTGACAATACCTAAAAGAACAATGCAAAAATAATATATCAATTATATCAATCAGCGCATTTCCTTTTGCAACATATTTACCAAGAACACACTGAACTTACACCCATCCAGAACCAGTGCATCTTTCTGTTTATCCATCTCCCTCAGCCCAGAGGAGCGCCGCATCACAGAGCGGAATATAGCACAAGGCTCAGTGGTTGAACACATTGTGGCTTTTAGCAGTGAATTCCCCTCCTTCGCCTCTGGGCTCGCCTCTCCTGTGAACATATGACCCACGTCACAGCGTGTGGTGCTGGGAGATGGTCCAGGGCCTCCTGACTAAATATTACAGCCCTCTAAATGGATGGAGATTAGCCTCTGTGGGAATGTTAGGGCTTAATTTACCCTCAGGCCAGATGCGCTTGTGTGTGCGTCTGTGTGGAATATGAAGAAGCGAGTGGAGAGGATAGGGGTTGCTGTACATGTGCTCCGGTGTAAATGGATTACATGTTTTTTTAAGAGTAGGTCGACTGAGAATGTTGTGTGGTTGCACCGGGGGAGAGCGGTTTGCAGAGCCTGAGAGACGTGAGCAGGTTAACAGAATCATCTCTGCCATCAGAGAGACGTCATCTAATGGAGCTTTTTAATTTATTTTCATTTCTGGTCTTTCAAATGTGAAAATGGGAAAAACATTTGGTCAATCTTTGGTGCTTCTTCCTTAGTCTGGGTTTTCTTCGCTTCCAGTCTCTACTCATCTTAACTCAGTACATCTCCACATTTATGAAGCATCCTAAAGTATGCTGTCCAGACTTCCTTATTCATCAATATTTTGAGGCTGAACTGGACCAATCCAAGGCATAGTATAGATGCCAAAATATACCCGTAGGGTTGCACAGAAAAATATATATATTGAAAAGACAAAATCCAAACAAGACACATCATTTCACAAAGCAAAATAGCTAAATAGAAACCAGAATCGTACATTTTGTGAAACGTGTATTTCCAAACATCATATTTTTCTTGGGTCTTATTAAATGTGTCATCTTCTTTTAAAGGGTACTCATGTTCTCTGTCTTGTTCTTGCCTTTGTGACCTGCTGTTGTGTTTTCTGGTGTGAAGTATTATGTCCGGTTTGTTGTGTATTTGTTTTATATTTTTTTGTTATTACTGGGTGTGTTTTGACACTTGTCATGTCGTCAGAATTGGTTTTGTTTGTTGCTGATTTTGCAAATTGGATTGCTGTGTTGTCCTTGTGTTTTGCACCTCACTTGAGGTAATTTTTGCTCTCTGACAGACATGTTGTGCTCAGATGAAATGTGTCTGACAGATATTGTGTGATATGCAATAAAACATTGTTTTAACAGATCATTCAAAGGTAAGTTAATCTGTCAGCAGCCAGAGTGTCCAAACACTCGAACAGAAAAACATCCCCACATCCACCTTGTTGACTGCGTTAGTCATAGATGTTTAATTCACACATGGAATAAATGACTGAAATTTTAATTGCAGGCTGTTTTCTGTGCACCGTTATGCCATCTCCTCTTCTGCTCTGAATTATTGATCAGTTGGTTTTGTAGTTCACCACTTTTAAAATGCTTTTAAGGACGTAAGTGTGTGTTCTGAGGTCTTTGCATGTAAACCCCTAAGTTTATTATTTATAAACACATATAACCTTTATGGAAATTGAGATCCGCTTCTTCTCATCTTATTGTGCATGCTTTCATGAGGACTGTCTGATAAACATATGTCTTCCTCAGTGTTTTGCAGAAGTGTGCATCAGATGTATCACTGCGAGGCCTCAATTCTCTGTTAATTTTCCTCTCATAATGGACAAACACATTCATCAAACACACACCACATATGTGTACAACATCCTCAGACAGTAACTATTCGGCATAATCACAACACATGTGCGCACACGCACACACAGAAACACAGCAAAACACCATGTCAGACGCACACACACACACACATGCACTCTGCGCCACTGGGCAGGGACTAGCCTGAAAGATTGAAAGCAATTAAAACTATCATCTGCAGTGGCTCTGGGCAGGCCTGTGGCTGCGAAGGGGGAGCTGCCACTGTGCATCAGCCTCTCCATCTCAGCAACGCACAGCGACATGAGAGGAAGAGACGCAACCCTCTCCAAAACACACTGCCATAGTGCCCCCTCGCAACATACTCATATGTGCGCTCACATAGGGCTGCGTCGGCTGCTGATGCTTCACCTGCTCCTGCGTGTCACTGCCCTCTTCTGTGGGCTGAGCACATGATGAAGCTCAGGCGAGAAGGATTCCAACATGGAAGCGAAGTTTAGTATGTCCATGTGCAGCGACTGAGCTGCGCTGTGAAACACTTTGGCAGCATTGTGCCGATTAAGCGCAGGTAGGCTGAGTTTGGCTACATGTTGGCCTGTCCTGAAGAATGAGCACCCAATGTACCTCCAGAGTTAAATAAACAGAAACAGTAAAGGGACAAAAACTTTAATCGCGTAATATTAAAAGACTCCCTTTGGAGCTCAGAAAAAAGCTTGTTTTTTCATGTACAGACTAACACTAAGAGTCAGCAGAACCTTGCAGGCCAGCAGAGGAGAGAGTTATTGTTCCTTTAAATACCTTTGTGTTTTGGGAGGATTCAGTAGTGCATGCACAGAGACACATACCTGTGCACAGGCCTCATCAGTTTGATGTCACTAAGTGCTGGTGTTGTATCTCCAAGCTGTTTGGAACAAACTTGGAGCAGTTTACCTGCGCGCAGATCCATGGGAATGGTAGCTGTCTGGTTCTGTCTGGACTGGCCCTTAACAAGTCTCCTCAGGACAACCACACCACCATTATCAACCACTGTTACTCTTTCTCTCTGTCTCTCTTTCTCATTCTCCGTTCTTCCCCTCCGATCAGCTCAGCACCTGTCACTCTCACTTAGCATCGACATTAACACCGGTGGTTTCCTCATCCTGGTTCTCTTCACCCTTCCCCACCACCATTTCCCCTCCGTGCGTTTGAATACATATCTCCAATATTCAGTCCCTACTTAATTTGACAGGCCCCTGTTTTGTCAGTCTGACAGGCCCATAGCAAGACACTAATAGGCCACAGAGACCACCAGCAAAGGCACCAGCCAAGGCGGCCCCTGCGGTGCCAGTCCCCATCACCCTCTACGTCTCTCGGGGCGATGCAGGCAGGAGGGTGACGGGGGGGTCAGGGTTGGAGTGGTCAGGCCGCAGTGCTGTCACAACAGGCCACAGCAGACTGGACCAGGCCTCAATTCTGAAACCCGTTATTGCTCCTCTGTAACCCCCACCAATGCCACTATCAGTCAGTACACATACAGAAAAGAGAGTAAAAAGAGCAGCCAGTGGGGGTGTCTCGGGATCTAATGATTGCACCTGCCACTCACAGCCATGGCTGCAGTTGTCACAGAGATGACTGCTGAGGGAGGGAATTAGCCCTGTTTGGTGATGGAGCAGCGAAGTTTGTGCAGGAACAGCACTGTGTGCGAGTCTGTGTGTGTTTCCCTTTAGGCCACCTGTCCGACTGATTGTGACCTGTTAAACTCTGATCACAGTTAATTGGTGGTCGGCGCTGGTAAGAGGAAGCACCCCAAATTCGATAAAGGTAGGGATTGTTTCTCTTCTGTTTACCACTCAGATCAAATCAAGAAGTCCAAAACACAACACTGAAATGATTTGATATTGACCTGATTTTTTTAAAGACACAGATGAGGCTTCCTGCTCTCTTTAGACTCAACTAGGAGACAACATATTTTTATTTAGCTCTGCAAAACTGCCTTCAGAGAAGATTTGTTAGCAGAGTGGTGCATCAATACTCGTCCCATGTGGACAGTTGACACCATATGGTGTCACATTGTAATGGACTGATTTAAAAGGTTAACATTATCAAAAACAGGGATTTTCCTAACCCAGACAAAGCAGCTTTATTACCCTGATCTTTGAGGACCTGCTCACTTACACCTCCACCATCCCTTCTTTTTCTTTGTGTGGACTTTGTTGCCCTTTCAGACATTTCTGCTTTTTTTTCTTGGAGGCAGATACCATCAGCAATGCAAAATGATACCTTGAAAGTATCTTAGGCCATCAATTCCTCCTCTGAAAAGATCTTGGTTGCATGGACAAAAAGATGCAACACAGCTGTATGAAGTACATGCAAAATATGACACTAGGAGGAGTTTTTGTTAGTAGACCCAACACAGCCTGCTCAGTTATGTACTGCATATACAGAGTAATAAGAGCTGATAAGTGCATTCTCTTTGGTTTCCTGTTTTTGTTTGTCAATTCATCAGCAAGGGAAATCAGGTCAAATATAATCAATCCTAATGCAGAGTAGTGGCAAAGACAGGTCCCATTATATTTTGGTGAAGTTCCAGATCGCTTCCTTCACAAGTGTTCTCTCCCCAGTGCAACAGCAATTACGGTCTACGCATCTCTTTACCTCACTACAGTCAAATCGAGCCCCTAGCTGTGGAGTGTTTAGTCCCGTTAACCCATTCTGACCTAAGGCTTTGTTTAAATTGGCCTTCAAAACCCTTCTAAAAATGAGTTTTCTCTGGAAATTATAAAATTGTCCACAGAAACTTTTTGTTTCTCAGCCTCTGTGGAGAAACAAGAAATGGAAACTATTTGAGAGGTTAAAGCTTCATCTTTTGGTGTACATTGCTGACTTTGCCCTCATGTTTATCAGTATCTTTAGGAAAATAATAATAGCTTGTCTCAAAAATGTTGTTGATGCAAAAAAAGGTACAATGACTTACAAGGTGAAATGTCACTCGGTCAGAATGGGTTAATGTACAGGTATGAATGAGACCTCTCTACTAAGCTCATCTTGATCAAAGATTGGTTAGAATTGTACAAATATTGTATGGCTGTCATCTCTGGTTTTGGTCATTTTTTCTTTCATATTTTCTGCTTTTGCCTTTCAGATTGTCTTATTTTACATCGATTAGCTTGTCTTCCTGTTTAATTTGTATTTCCTTTGTTCATTCCAGTAAGTGTGTCTTCCTGTACGTGTTTCACACTAAATTTCAGTGACTGTTTATCACCGACATGTTTTGTATTACTTATTTTTGTCCTGTCTCTTTCCTGTCTTGTATAATTCTCGAGTCCTGCAGCCCCTTTAGTTTTGGTTTGTCAACACGTTTAATAAAAGTCATTCTCTGCTCTTTATGCAGCTACCTCCTGAGTGATCTGGCATTTTGATCTTTGAACCACACACTGTGACAGTGGCTGTCAGGATAGTATCTAAAGGAGCTTGAACTTTTTCCAAGATATCACAATGTTTCTGCACAAACATTCCAACACGAGTGCTCAGAAAAAAGTAGAAAAACCTCGACAATTACAATTTCATACATTTCCTGTACAAACCTGCAGATCAAGATGAACGTGTTTGATCAGAATTTCTGGACAAAAATGTAGTCTTTCTTACCTACCACTTGAACTTATTCTGCCGTCTCACTGACACTTATAATTAGATAAATACCACATCAATATGACCATTAGTGTCATTTCTGAAGACTATATTTTAGAATGATCAAGGTTTATAGCCATGAACAGACAGAAGAAATAAATTAAATGACCTGGTCAGTGATTTATCAAAATCTGCCATCATGTGCTGGCACAGACAGAGAGATCCAGAGAACATCAAGGCTGGGATGAGAGCCATACACAGTGGATCAGTTGGGGGGGACTCCTGGGGTCTTTCGTTTAGTGAATTATTAAGGTTTACTAATACTTCATAAATCCCCTCTTTGTCCTGTCCATTACCGGCCTGTCACATCCTCTCGCCGCTGCTAGACTGACTCACTTGCTTCATCTAAATGACAGAAGTTAAACTGTGTTCCAGAGGAGATGGGGGTGACGGGGGGTGGAGGTGGGGAGGAAGGCAACAGCACTCTGCAAGGAGGCCTCGGGGCTCGATGGCTTGGTGAGGATGCGTGTCAATTCAAACTGTGTGCTTGTGTGTTGCTGCCTGTAAGTATCTGGTGTTACTTTGTGCGTCTCTTTATAAATTGTTGGATGAATGTGTAAATGTGCACTGAAAGACAGGGAATGATTATTAGAGTTAGTGTATTTGCCAGAGTCATTTCTCAGATCCGTGCTTTCTCATTAACTCTCCACGCATCTATACCACCAGCTCGCTTCCAGTTCTCCCCCTCCATTCTTCCATATCTCCTCTTCTTCTTCCACCTCCCAAAACAGCAAACCTTGCCTCAGTGCGTGCCTGGCGGACTCTCTCCGTGGTTGCGACAGCCGAGCTGGTTGTTGCCTCAAGCGCTGAGGAGCTGTCGCCTCTTGTTAGTGTCGCTGTGGTGACCCAGAGTCTTGCCCGCCTCCTCCTTGATTAGAGAGTGAGGTGGATGGAGTGTGTTTGTGCGTGTATGTGCGGATGTAAATGTGTGTGTTTAGTACTACTCAACCTGCCCACAGAGCTGCTTTTAAAGATCAGTGATTTGGTCAATTGGCCTGGCAAGTCCAATCACAGGGAAGGTCACTGATGACTCAATGGACCAAGCACGCTGTCATGTCACTATGTGTTTGTTCATATATGTGTTTTTACGATGTTTGTCAAGCCCCCTGACAAAATCAATGACAACAAAATCTATAAAGATGTGATCACAGGGTTGAAAGTTCCACAAGACTGCTCACGCATGTTTGCATTCGGGCACATACTTGAGTGACTGTATAGCGTATCAGGTGCAGTTTAATCTAGAGATGTGCACAGAAGAAAAGCTGCAACAGAGTATTCTGCATTATTTTTGGACTTTTGCTGTTTTTACTGATTTAATTTTTCTTTCTCTTCCTTCTGCTCCAGTATGTTCGATTTATTCAGTTCTGGGGTTAGTAATTTGTTATTACTCTGTAAAGCACTGTTTGATCTTTAATCTATATTATGAGTCGTCCAACAAAAGGCCCAAAAAAGACAAATGGTCCTATGTAAAAAAAAGTTGATTTTGAATTCTTTACAGCTTTTCGGGCTTTTTTCTAGTTTTTTTTATGTTCTTCACCACATGTGAAAAATTTATGTACCGTTCTGTCACAATAGATCCAAAAGTCTTGTGACCCCAAATTGTGACGCATGGTGACTGACCTTGTGAAAAACTTTGGTCAGCCAACTGTCTGTCTGTCTGCTGCTGGATGCCAGGTCAGTGAGTCCTCAGACCCTGAGGGAGCCATAAATACTGTGTGTTTTCACACAGCTGTCCTTCTCTGGACAATTTCTCTGCCCAAAGGGAGGACTGACTGGCTCTGCGGACATTTATATACGTGCCCATCTGTTTGGAGCTTTCACTCACTTCCAGGAAAACACAACCAGACAAACTTACTTAGTTTACTTTGAATTATAAATACAGATTGAGTCATTGAGGTTTAATTTACCGGAGAGAAGTGGTTTGATTTTCAAATGAACTTATTTGATGTCAAATTTCAACACCACTTCACAGCAAACTGATTCATGATATTAGGTTACGACTGATGCGAGTGGAAATTTGATAAATCAAAAAGTAATTTTAATCAACGCTTAAATTTGCCATTATCTAAAAGTAATCTCGTACCATTAACCAGACAAGCAAAACTTTAAAATGTTGCAGGTCACTTTTAAAGATGTTTTGCCTGTCATGTCCATGCAGCCAAAGCTTTTCAGCTATCACACTGGGCTGATTTTTCCCTTTGTTATATGGAAGCTATAAACTGCCAACACTGGTCAGAGATTTGCTCTTTGGATATTTTATGTGGTTTAGCTTGTTCAGCACTCTAAATCTTTAGTAGAGTTTGACCCACATTATTGAAAGATGGTAGCAATTCTCTGAGATACAGTGGCCTCTTTGGATCAGCATGTGTTTCTAGTTTTTGATCTTCATACATGGACAATGGCTCCTCTAAATGGCTCTCCTTCCTGTTATTCTGACAGCTAAAGATTTGTTTGAAGGATTTGACTTAAGAGATTAGGTTAGAAGGTAGGCCAATGATTTACTAGATTGACTTGTCTTCTAACAAATATGGCAGAAATCAGCTACTACAATATATTTCTGGACTATTTGTCAAGAAATAATGAAAAAGAGTCATTTTGCCAACCAACAGTACAATGTTTGTGCTTGTGAAAATGACCTCTTGACCAACAGAAATAATACATTCTGGTTATGTGTATCTTGTTGATTTTGTTCTTAGTCAACCTGGTCATGATAATCATAAGAGCTTGAATAAGGGCAACTAGACTTCAAGAACTGTGTATGTTTTGTATGTATGCTTCCCTATATCCCTGTTGCTTTGTCACTTAGGCCCACTTGAAAATATTTTGACAACTACTGGATAGATTAGACTGGAAATAGTTGGATTTGGCTCTAAACCTGTCGTTATATTGTAGCATTTTGACAGGATGAGGACATTAAAAGGCCATGGTGGCTGTTCTTTCTTTAATGGTCTCGTATATTCTGTAAAAGTTTGTGAGTGTGGCTTCACACGAAACAAAAAAAACCCTCTTAGAGTTGTGTGAACATGTGCATGGAAATCTTGTGTTGATGAGTCATCAAGGTGACCCGTATGAGAAAGAAATGACAATGTGAAAGAAAATATCTTTCAAATCAAACCATGATGTTCTCATAACCCTAACCAAGTGGTTTGAGTTCCTAAACCTAACCAGAGGACTGTGCTGCCTATCATGAAGAATATCAATGAGTGAAAATTGAGAAAAAGAGAGAATGAATGAGACAAACAAAGTGGAAATACTAGTTGTATTGGGGTATTGAGCTGGTATTGTATTGTGCATAGTAGTGTCACCACTCTTTATGATGCTCTGATTTGAAATTCTCATATCAGTTATACTTCAGGTTATGAAAGCTTGTCACATATGTGATTTATCCCCTGCTATCTGCAGAGGTGCTACTTTAGAGGACATTCTTATGGGTAAAATTGAATAAGACGAACAAATGACCTATGAGGTTTTATACTGTAGGTTGGTAGGTTCAAGGCAAAAATATGAAAATAATTCCTGGGAATTTTGATATTTCGACAGTCATTTGCATTTTTTTAATTAATTTAAAGGCCTAATTTCTTCTTTACATGTACAAAAATCAGTGAAGGGAGGTTTAATAATAATGAACATTTAATAAAAACAGTTGTCATATATTGTCTGTCATTGTTGCACTGTTTATCACAGCTCCAAACCATGGTATGTGAGAGGAGAGAGTCTACATGAAGCAGTGTGAACACGCTAGAATGAAAGCCAGTGAGAGGGAAACAAGACTTCCCTCTAGCTATGGCTTCCTGACTTGTTTATTTGCTAACTGGGTGGGTGGGGGGTTGGGGTAGAGAGTGAACATATGGTTTGTTAAAACATGGACTTGTAGTTGGGAGGCCAAGGCACCCTAAGGGATAAGCTGACGGGCTTTGGTCCCTGTCTCCCCGAATTCTTCCCGCTTGGACAGCCAGAGCAGAACAGCCGTCCTCCAGGAGTCAGCGGCACAGGGCAGCCTCTCGCTCTCACTTTCTGTCACTGCTGCTGCACACCCCTACACCCATCCTCAGTCAGAGATGGTGAGGTGGGGGAAGTGGGGACCAAAGGCTTTGGGGTGTACAAGAGGGGGAGCCAGACTGCATCTGGGAAACTGACTGACACCATCCTCTTGCCCCTGCTCCCTAGAGTGTGGTGCTGCTCTGAGCCCTGTTGCTGGGGGACTACAAGCACTGGTCCTGGCAAGAGGACATGCTGGTAGTGGGGTCCCAACACACAAGGATATTTGCTGCATTTAGACAGTTTACCAGCTTACTCTTCGCTCTGGGAATTTGTCATGGCTGAAAGAGAAGAGAATACAGAAACTAAGAGCCGGAGCTTTGGCTTTCAGAGTCGACGGTTGTCAATGACCTACCAGCTACTGCAGCTATCTCATACAGATCACTGCACTGATATCGACACACATACTCATACACACCCCCTCAAGGTCTGTTGTGTTTATGGACACTCTCACTTGCTAGGATAAAGGCGCTAATATACACACATGGTCTCACACACCCTGCATTGATGAACAAGCATATGTACACACTCACATACACTCCCTGTGGGTCAGTGACTTAATATGCACATACTTGCACGCACAAACACTCTGGAGTTACGCATGCACACATACACACTCCCTGAAGGTCAGCGGCGTGATGGACAGCAGCCCTGATGTGCTCTGACAGAATCGGCTGCTTGCTTTCATTTCCACTTCCTTTTCCCCCGTCAGGTGACACCCACAGGTGCCTTAGCGTGGGAGACCCAGCCTCCCGCGGGCGTGTTCGGGGGGCAGCTGGTGAAAACGGTGTGGTAGAGATGATGAGCAAAAAAGTTGACGGACATGGCACCAGCTGCTTCCCGTCAGCGACCTCACAGTACGGGCATCGGTGTGAACTCCATTCTTCATCACACTCTCTCATATATAAATGACAAACAGTGGATGTTGGGCATCAGCTGTGGCTCTTTCCAAATGAATGCCTCTGACAGACTGACAGTAACAAGCTCCCTCACCGACTGATTCTGAAGTGACATCCATCTGATATCAAAGCTCAGAGAAATGCCATAGATATCTGCAGAGAAAAATCCAAAGACCCATGACTGAACCTTGACTTTTCAGATATTAACCCAGCTCTGACTGAAGGCTGTATTTTCATTTTGGGAAAATGGCCAGTGTTCATCTTGTCCTCATCTGAATAATTGTGTGTGTTCAATTAAGTGTAAAGCTGAAAATGTCTCATTGTGCGCTCCAAGCGCTCTTTCATGACATACTGCGAAGGCATCTTGCCTTTGAAAAGGACTGATGTCCATCATCTTGTCAGCGCTTTCAGATCTGGAACATGGTTATGAGAGGCTAAATGTACTGTCAGCATCAGTATCAGTATCAGTTAAACTATTTAGAGGAACATTTACATATTTTTTTCTGAAATTAGTTTGTAAATTTGCTGCATCTCTGGGAGTTAAACTGATTCTACAACATAATGCTATTTATGGAGGACTAAGTTATAGTAACCGTCTGTAGGCTGCATCATTATTTTATTATCATCTGACAAGAACAGTACTGAAAATCTCAAACTATTCTTTCAAAGAAATAGAGATGCTTAGCTAAAATATGAATTTAGTCATAGCAAACATCAACGCTTCATTTACAGAATGGTCACTACTGAATATGTGAGAGCCCATCGATGGCTTTTAAAATTAGAATATCCATACGATGTCAAATTACTTTGAGACATCTTCTATTTTTTTATTTCTCTTTTTTGGCAGAGGCAAAAAGTGTACCAAAAGGGACTGGGCCAATCAGATGCCTCAAAGGTGAGGCCGATGAGGCCTGCACGCCAACAACTGTGTTACTGCTGATCCACCATGATTAGTGATTCAGTGAGTTCATGTGTTGGCAAGTGTCCTTGAGCAAACTCCCCTTACTTTAGGCCAGTTGGAGTGTTTTGAAAGAGAGACATGAATTATAGATAAGTGAAAATACAGCGCCTGGATAGAAGCATTATTTCAAGTCCTCAGTCCTACTTATATGTTTCTGTATCATAATCCTGTGTTCTGTTTTTGCCTCTATGCACTGCATACAAAATTATTCTTCATTGTCAGTGTTATTTTACAAAAATGTTGTTTGCAACAGAAACTTGAATTGAACTTTCTATCTTCAAGTAACTTTAACCCCATCTACATTCCGCCTTCTGTTTCTAAGGTTTTGGAAAAAGTAATCTCTTTGTTGTTGGTATCTTGCATAATTAATGACAGTGTTTTATACGGTTTCCAGTCTGGTTTTAGAGTGCTTCATAATATGAAGACAGCACTTATTAAAGTGACCACTGACCTACCAATGACCTATGATTTTTAGGTCTTTCACATTTGGTTGGAACATTGTTTGTGGACCTGGGCTGAAGTTAGGTTGATTTTACACGCCATGCCACTGAACACAGTAACAGACTAAAAGACACGTGGCAAGGCACTGGAGAACCAGCAAAAACAACACAACAAAAGTTCATCCTGGATTCCACACTTAGAAATCAGTTCACAAGTTGTTATAGGCAACCAAAAAAAGAGAGAGAAAGTCACATTTACTAGGTTCATTTTCAATCAGTTCACATGTTGGAGTTAAAGAGTTTAATATGTCTACATTGCTTTATATTCTTAAAGTAGCTTTGAAATTGTAGGTCTTTAGCCATGAATGAGGACAGCACTCTCTGAGTGCCTCACTAGCTATTCTATTGTTTTATTTCACACATATCTTGTGCATGATGAATGCATTTTGCCATTTTATGGTTGATGATGTTAAGCATTGCCTGTACTATAGGAGACTGCTGTTGCTGCTCTGTCTAAGCTTTCCTCTTATAGAGCAATTTATCTTTTATTTTTCTTGTTTCAGTCTTTGTCATTTTAAGTATTAATCATACATGCCAGTGCTTGTTTTCCATTTTCACATAGGTGGTAGTTGTACTCTCACCTCTATTTGGTTTGCTGCTGTTGCCGGTTGAGCACATTATTGTCAGAAGGGTTATGACCTCTGCCTCCACTTGCTGAAGGCCAATAATTAATCAACATCAGCTTATTTACTGAACTGAAGTATATATTTTTTTCTTGTCTTGCTTCCTTTTTAGACAGTTCTACAGCTGGGTACCACAAATATGCTCTCACACTGTGAAGGATGAGCTGAATTCCACGAGACAGTGTATATGAAGCATATTATTGCAACAATGATGTAAGAACATTATTAGCATGTTAAAGAAAATTATGATGGTGATTTAAAAGTTAAAACACACAGGGTGCTAATGAAAACCGAAGGAAGACACCAAAGGAATGAAGTTGTTTTGTGACTTCCCTGGCAATGTGTGTTAGCTGTTGGAGTTTTACATCTTTGAAAACCAGGGGAAAGAGGGGAGCAGGTAGTGAATAATTGATAGTGGCTGAGAGCGATATGAGTTTAGTTAATGTGCCCAGCAGCGCAGGCTAAGAGAGGAGCTGTTAGCTATTCCACCTCAGGCCTAAAACTCAGTGGAAAGAGGCAAAGACTCGTCTCTGGTTTGTGGTCTCTTTTTAGTCATTCATATTTCCATTATTTCAGTCTGTAAGAATATAGACTCCTTTTCACTGAAGATAGTCCATCTTGTCAAAACATGGGTGCAAGTTTGTTCTGAATATTTATTTTCTCCTCATTTGCATGGGTTTGGTTGTGTGTGTGTGTGTGTTTGGAGGCATCTGCACAGCTGGATCTCGCTGGTAACGGTACTGTGGCAGCCCTCAGGTTCCTTTCTCTGAGTGGTAATAGAGTGCTCCTGTCAGCCTCCCCAGATGCCGCTCCATAAGGACGTTTCACTCGCCAGGAGAGTTTTGTGTTTACAGTGCAAGTGTTAGGTTCTTCATATTTCTCTGAAGCTTAAGGAAGCACTTTACAGGAAGTCTTAAAGGACTGCACAGGAAGTCAACTTGTCAAGGGGCAGCTTTCTTTAGTATGGAAAAGAAACATTAATCAAAGACAGTATGCATGAAAATAAGAAAACAAATCAATGGTCTTAACTAGTTAGTCATGTGAAAAATAAAATTGGGTAAATACAACCCCAGATGAAGCAATGTCATTATCTATTTAATAAAATCTAATCCAAAAAGTAGAAGAAAAGAGGAAAAATATAGCAGCAATAAAGAGGGTAAGTAGCAGCCAGGTGCTGCTAATAAAAACACTTGATTAACTGATTATTAGCAAACGTGATCACCTCTATAAAAGCAGACGTTTTGGTAGTTTGGAGGTCTGCACCATTCAGGTGTGTGTTAACATAATTTCCAATGAGCAAAGACATCAGCAATGATCTTAGAGAAGCAATTGTTGCTACCCATCAATCCGTTAAGGGTTATACGGCCATTTCCACACCATTTGGAGTCCATCACTCTACAGAGAGAAAGATTATTCATGAGAGGAAACCATTTAATCAGTTACCAACCTTCCAAGAAGTGGATGTACAAGAAAATTCATCCCAAGGTCCAACTATACTCAGAGAAGCTGCAAAATAAAAAAAAAATCAATAAGTACTTCATCCTAGACTCTACAGGCCTCAGGTCGCATGTTAAATGTTAAAGTTAACAACAACTGGAAAAAGTATGGCTTATCAGGAGAAAGCCTCTTCTCTTTGAAAAGAACGTGACCTTTACAGTCCTTTGGACAGATAAGACCAAAGTGGAGGTGTCTGGCCATAATACACGGCATTTGGTTTGGTGAAAACCAAACACAGCATATCAGCACAAGCACATCATACAAACTGTCAACATGGTGGTGGAGGGGTGATGATTAGAACTTGTTTTGCAGCCTCTGTCGGTCATGAACTCTTCTGTATACCAGAGTATTCTAGAGCCAACATGAGGTGATCCGTCTGACAGCTAAAACTTAGTTGATATTTGTTCTAAAAAAAAAAACAGGACAATGATCCCAAACACAGCAGCAAGTCTACGACAGAATGTCTGAAAAGGAAAGTTAATCAAAAGGTGTTGTGATTGACCCAGAAGTCCCGAACACACCTTTTTTTTCAAGATTTCTTATTCACGTGACTGTTTATAAAATTCTCAGTAGTCACAGATTGATTTGAATTAGTATTTTAGTACAATTTATGTCACCAAAAGTTGTAAATTAGCTGAGGGACAAAATTTTGTGAGAAGTGTAGCTGTAGCAGTAATGAGGGATCGAAGCATTCAGCAGGGAACTGTCACCGTAGTAACTTGATGCATTCGTGTGGGAGGCATGACTGTAAGCACTGACAGTAAATCGCAGGTGATAATAAGATAAGTTTAGTGGCTTTTTGGCTTTTTGATGAAATTCAGTAAGTGATTATGTTTGAATCGTTTAGACCGACACAATCTCTTGTTCTGAGTAAAACATATCAACATTTTCCAAGCCCAAACTTTTTTCCTTGCTACCACAAAATAATCTTGCACTGTTTCAAATTGGTTCAAAGTCCCTGTAGCCAGTTTGGTTTTCATATCAAAATGTTGCTGAGATGCAACCTCACCTCCTGTTTTCACACTCTGCATGACTTGTGTTCAAAAATAAAATAAAATGCGGTAAATGCACAAAATGTCATCTGTGATGAATGATTTAAAGGACTGTCTAAAATCCAGACAATCTAGGCTGCTCTGAACATGGCAGGATTCAGGAAATCCAATGGTACTACATTTTTAAAAAGGTGCCAGAATCATTTCCACACCTCCAACTTTGGCCCACTGGTGGCGCTAGAGTGCTTGAAGCACAAAGCCTTAAACACTGCGCCGGATTTTAAGGTGTGAGAGGAAAGAGCAAAATAAAGAGGATGGAAAGGGTTAGAAATAGTAGAAACATATTAATGCCTGATCTTGAAATAATTTTTCTTCCACATTACAGAAGTGAAACATGGATATTTACATGTTTTGGGAAAATAATCTTTTAATAGTTGCATCCTTCATAAAGCTTTTTTTTTTTTTTAAATGATTTTTTTGCCTCCTTTATCATTTAATTTTTGTTTTAGTAGAAAAGAAACCTGCAAGAGTTTGAGTAAATCAGTGCAAGAAGTCACTTCTCAGTTTGTACATTTAGACATTTGACACAAACTGACTCGTCTGAGAGAATTTTCCCTTACAAAAAACTGACATCACCCCCCATGTGCCTGCACTTTCAGAAGCAGAGGATCTTTCTCTGTTTCTCCAGCTTCTCTTCCTTGTCCACTCCCTCCTCATGTCACACTGCACTCCTGTCGTTCCTCCTGATTTACCAGACATCCTCTTCCCCCTGCTGTCACATTTGGTACAGATGGTTAGGCTCTATGGAGTGGCCTGTCAGTCTCCATTTGGTTGCCTCTGTGTGACAGCAGGCCCGGTGGCTCGTGAAAGGCCTCCGACTTTCCCAGCACACGGACACTGACATTTCTCAAAGGGGCTCGTGTACAAGCTTCCCACCCGGCCAGTCAAGGGAGGGAAATGGAGAACCTGGAGCTGACCTGAGAACCAGGGGAGGAGCGCACAGGATGAGTGTGGACAGGCTGGGGGGGAAACAATAAAAAATATAAGAGAGAAGAAAGAGTGGAGTGAGACAACAAAGATGAATAAAAAGATCAGGTAAAGAGAGGACAAACAAATAGTAAAAGTGATAGAGATGTGAGTCTGAACCATCATAAAAAACAAAAGTCAGCCATTTCCTGTTCTGTCTCAAGGAGCTGACTGAATGTTGTGGATGATGCAGGTGAAACAAGGTGAAAGAAAAAAAAAACACGACTGATTTGAACACTGACAATGTTACAGTTACAGAACAGTTATCTGTTTGTTTAACTGCATATTTTATGGCAGCGGGAGAGAAAATTGAATCTTTAAATCTCTTTTTTTTTAGGTGGTCTTGTGCCGATGAATTTGCATCAAAATCGAAGCCGAAGATGATCAAACAATGAAATGTAATGATAATTTTTCAGCAAAGAGCCTCACAAAAATAAGTTGATTTATCTCAAACGAAATTCAATTTATTGTTTGCTGTAACAGATCATGAGAGTGGAGTGCTTTTATTCTTATTTTCTCTGCTGCAAATCATTTTCTTCTAAACTTTTCCTATTCTGATGTTGAAGATACTGAGTAGCTGAATGCATTCAATTGGTAATTTAGGATGAACTGATCATAAAACACATTGGACAACAAGCCTTTATAATCTCACCTTTTGCCTTTAATCTAAAAAAAGATAAGACTGCCGAAGAGGAGCTCTGAAATTCCCTCATAACAGTGGAATTAGCACAGACAAGCATCATCTCTAAACTCTGTAATAACATAAAGCCATCACTGACCTAACCTTTACCAATTGTGTGTAAATTGTTGTATTGCATACTGGCTGCAAGGTAAAGACCACATTTGACAATCATGAGGGGGGCCACAGGGAGGAGAGGGGGAGCTGCTGTATTGTAGCGCCTGAGGGCAGTGCTCCCAGTCAATATATATCTCCACACTCGCTCCTGCGCTCCCATTTGAGCGGGACGCGCTGCCCTGCTGCCACTGCTGCAGAGGAGTGACAGACAGCCACACCGGGACACTCTCTAGGTACGGGTGAATACATTTCCTATCTGTACTCTTCGCTGTAGGCAAGTAGATAAGTTTGAGAGGATTTGGTGATATTTTAAAAGGAGGTTAACAGAAGGCCTGTTACATGTGTAAGCCTTAAAAATAACTGCTCTGTTCCATTTTTTTGCTGCATGTTATCGGTTTGAAAAAAGATCATATCAATGTGAGACTTCATTTTCAGCTTTAAGATCAAACGTGATGTTAGATTATTCATAATTACATCCTCTGAACATTTTGCTCCTTAATTCATGTAAAAAATTTCCTCCGGTTGTTCTGATGTTAGAATTACAATATTACAATTAGTTTAATCAGGATCACTCACTGCTTTTATTCGTTTATTATCTGCAGCATTATCTTTAATTGTCTTTAATTCATTATCTTAATATCTTTAATTGTGTTTCTGGCAATTTCAAATGGCAGCAAAAAACTTTTTATGAATTCAACACATTTGTTCTTATTATCTCATATGTCCAAATATCGTTGCACAGCGTTGTCAAAATGTTGGAGCATTTATTTCTACATTAATTTATTAAAATAAATGACCACAACAAAGAATAAAAACTCAATCCTTCTTTTTCTATTTTTCTAGAACTCTTCCTCTCTAGAAAAGGGCACAAACAACAAATCACCCTGAACGTCATCTCAGGTAAAGTCTTTAAATTAAAGTGTGAATCTGGAAAAGTTTCAAACTTATTTCCCTTGCTGTCCTTCTGTGAATTTATTCCCTGTAGAAAAGAAGCCTATCCCACTGGCTGTGTGCGGTGTGTCTGCTGTAGCATGTAACTTGTCAAAGCTTTTAGTGTGGTGAGCCGCCTTAATTGTAACAATAGATGTTCAAGCGATTGGGCTTGTTTTATCATCATCCCTAAAAGCTTAAAACAAGACCGCAGGCTTTGGATACGGGCAATGGGAGGGGGGGGGGGGCAAAGTGCACAGTCAGTGGAGAGGGGAGCGGATAGCAGTAGCCAGGAGAGGGGGAAAAATGAACTGTAAAAATGATTTTTATTGATTAGCACGTAGCAGCAGCTGTTAGACTCCATTATGAGCTCAAAGCTCAGGTCAGAGCCCCGAGGCGCACAAGTGAGCCAATCAAATGGTCTGCCGCTGACGGGCCAGTTCTGAGGGTCCAGTTGGGAGAGCAGTCGGAAACCGCCTGCCATCCTGTGTTAGACTCGAGTTGTCTTCTATCACCACTCTTCTTTCTGTGGGTTTATAGATTATGCTGCCTCTCATTATGAGTGCTCATCCATCACCTGTGTTCGCTTCAGCAGCCTTTGCTTCAAAACTTTGTCCTATGCATATGTGGGATGGAACAAACAGCTAGTTTGTGAAGTTTTTTTTAAAAAAAGAAAAAGTATCATTCTTTTTTTTTCTATCTCAGTTTGGGCTCTAAACATCACGCATCGCTTTCATCTTTGAATTACCGGAGGGAAAGAGGCTAAATAAAAGCCTCAAAGCTGTTAAACTGAGGAGCTCACTCCTCACATCACTGCAGGCTTCAGCCAGCAGCTTGGCTCACGGTTTAAAAAGATCACATAGTTTCTGGAACCATAACAGATAAAAAGAGGGGAAAATAATATTCTAAGGCATTAGAATGTATGGATATGAATTAAACTAAAGTCACGCAGTTACCAAGAAGATGAGGATGAGAGAAAACAAAAAGAAAAATTAGGGGGAACAGTGGATAGATACTAGTCTACACGTAGAACACTAAAATGTATGTAAACAAGTTGATGGCCATGGATTTTGTAGATAAAAGAAAAGATAGTGGTTGCAATTCAAAATTGAATTATAGGAAATTACAGAGATAAGCTCTGGTGTTTGGCCGGTTTTATGAGACATGCCAAATTATGAATGCATAAATCATTCTATACAGACACAAGATGTCAATGATCTATAGAACCTTTTAATTACAAAATAATTCTAAACTAATTAATCATAATTCTGCTGTCACAGCTAATCAAGTTGAACTAAACTCTAAATGCAACAATTACAGGAGTACAGGAGAGCAGTTGAACTTAAGCACCATGTCCTGACCCAGATCCCAGTCCTGCAACTAATGACGCCCTATAGGCATGATGCCGGGCTCTCATTACGTATCAGGCCTTAAACCCCATAATTCTGTCTCTTCCGTACCAGCCCACAATCCTCAGCATTGTTGCGCTGCACCTGTCGCTGCCCTCTGAGAGTCCGTGCCCAAAACTCCCCCACACATTTAGACCCCCTACACAGGTGCAGAGTCCCCTGTGGCAGCCCTGCTTGCTCCCCAGCCCTAAGCCCAGCTATTGCCTTGTACTACACTGGAACTAATGAGTAGTGGCAGGTACAGTGAGAGCAGAGCAACCCAGGCCTTCCAGTTGTTAGGTTAGAGGCAACCCTCGGCTTGTGTAGACGGCCAGTGTGCTCTCATGATACACATACCTCTTTATCGTTCTGTGTAAGATGTTTTGCAGAGATGAACATTGCCAAGACACATTGAACAACTGCGATTAATAAGTGATAAACACTGGTAAAAGATATCAAAGTGTTGGTTTGTGTGTTCATTCACAAACGTATTGTCTTTCTTTGTTTCACAGGTACAGCTGCAAGTTTATCAAGAGGATGCTTTTTTTTGTCCAGCAAAATTGAGGAAAAACCTGCATTAAATGAAATGTACCTTGGCACGAAAGGCAAACATTGTAGAAGATTAGCTTGAATAATCAGAATTTGTATGACACAATCTTTTACATCAAAAACTTGCAATTATGTCCAAAGACGATGCTTGCAAAGTGACTGCCAGCAAACACAAGGAGCGCAAGCCTAAGAAGCCTCATTATATTCCCCGGCCATGGGGCAAACCCTACAACTACAAATGTTTCCAGTGTCCCTTCACCTGCATGGAGAAGTCACACCTCTACAACCATATGAAGTACAGCCTCTGCAAGAACTCCTTGTCTCTTCTCATAGAGTCAGACTGGCCATACAAGAAAGGCAACGTTCTGCATCCAGAACAGCTACGACCCATCCAACAGGCGCATGGCATTCATGCTGTTGGGAAAGACGATCTAGAGCAGGTTCTACGTGCCGAGGAGAAGCTGGGGCAACAGAGGTCTGTGCAGGAGGACGGTGAGAGCGGGGAAATCCAGGGACCAGAGGATGAAGAAGAGGGAGGACGAGGAGAGCCGACAGAGATCACTGGGCTGACCAAAGAAAGTTCCAACAACAGAGGAGGGGAGGCTACAGAGGGCGTCACCAAGATGAGCAAACAGCCGGAGTCAGAGCTCCTGATGGCTAACATGCTCTCTCTGGAAGATCAATTGTTACAAGCACGGTCTGTTGAAGTAGAGGCCCAGCTGAGACACTATAAGCTATCAAAAGCGTGTTTAGCAGCTCCTGGGCTTCTGTCAGAGCAGTGGCGGCTGTTAGCATCCAGCCAGGCGAAGGCCAAATCTGAAGGTGCTCAGCCTCGAGTGAGTGGTTCAATCCCCTGTTACCCTCCTCCAAACCTGGTAGACTATCAGGATCCCACTGGACTCAACCTGTCAGTCCTTGGAGTAGGTTATCCCAGCCTATTCTCCTACATGAACTCAGCTATGCCCACCACAGCTTCCAGTGTCACGGCACAGACCCACGCACAGCTCGCCCAGCTTCCCTTCCTGGCGTCGGCTGCTCAGCTGATGCAACCGACTTCCAGCACTCACACAGACAGAGCTATCATCCCCCCTCGTCTCTACTACCCCTTCTTGTGTGAGCACACATTCGGACTGTCCTCAAGTCAGAATGATGCCAGTAAATCTCTCAAGACTTCCACAAACAGTTTGGATGCAAGTCCCTTGTCCAGCTTCCAGCCTAAAGTCAATTTGTGGAAAGTGCCTGCTTTGCGGCCAGGAAACGCTTTGTCTCCGACTGGCTGGGTGTCGCCTCAAAGAGATTCCCCTGACCAGGGCTACAGGTTGGGGGATAAAATGCAGGCTATGACCAAGGAAGGCAAAGGAAGCTGGAGTCTCAAGAGGACAGGAGCTGCACTGAGAAGTCATGAAGCACCTGTACAGAAGAAGCCTGCCAGAGGCTTTACTTTGGACCTTCTGAAGAATTTTCAGACTGCATCAACTGACAAACATCTCCTCCAAAACAGGTAATTTTGAATTTTGAAAAATATCACCAGAATTAGCAATAGAAGTATCATCATTTTTTAAATTCTATTTACACTAAACTTTGAGGAAACTGTGTTTTATTTAGTCTCAAACAGTATAGGCTTCAAAGCTGAAAAACTAAAAATCTCCTCCTCTTTTTAGCTTAAAGGACGCTCAACACCAGGCCAGGCCAAGTGAACAGTGGTACAACGATCTGGTCACTAGTCCCCACAGTGAATTGCCCTCTCTATCAACTTGTGTGGGAACCAACAGCCAACACTTGACTGCTGCCAGGTCATCTGAGGAGGGAGCTTCGGAGTCCGTGGCTGCTCTCCTCAGTGATCTCTCCAAAGCACTGCAGGAGTACCAGGAGGCTGAACGCAAAATCTCTCACCTGGAAAAGGAGGACCTTCCTGCTCAGCGACATCTCTGGGAACATCTGAACAAAATCCGCAGCGAGCTCTCCCACATTCACCAGGCATTGGAGCGGACGGCTGGCCAAAATGATGGACCTCTTGACCTGTCGGTTAAGAGGGACTCAACAGAACAGGCTGGTGAGCAGAGCACGAGAGAGGATGGCAGCCTTCACGGAAATGCAACAGAGACCGAGGATGAGGACGAACAGCTGGATGAGAAAAAAGATATGGACGAGGATGAGAGCGAGAGGAAGGTGATGAGGGATACACTAGAGAGTCGTAAGAAGTCACTGGACATGCTGATAAAGATGAGTCAGGTGTCAGTGGTACCCACAGAGGTTCTCTCTCCAGGTAGTCTCGGCCTCAGGTCAGCTGAGGCCTTGTGGCCAAGCAGAACTACAAAGTGTGAGGCAGATTCCAGTGTCCTCCTCTGCCCAGACGGCCGATCAGTCGTCTTCACCGACATCCCCTCTTCTGCCAAACCTCCAAAGATACCCCCATCCATACAGCGACTGGAAGCGTAGTGTCCTCCAAGCTCCCTGACTGCTCTGGACAGCTGAACCTCAGTTCCCTGACTGTAATTTAACTAATAACATGCAGCTGTCTTTATTGCTGTTGGCATGGCTCTGGTTTTCACTGGCTGGAAGAAGTCTCACAAAAGTATTTTGCACCTTATAAGAAAAACAGAGAATAAATGAAAATGTAAAAGAGAAGGATGTTTTTTCCAATGCACTAAAGACATTACCAGTTTCATTAAGGTCTTCCTAATAATAAATCAGAATATCAGCAGTTTCTATCAGGACAATTTGAACAATTGTGTCCATTCAAATCATGCTGAAGAGACAATCCTTTAAATGGATTTGTGAATACTGTAAATACAATAAATGTAATTAATGTAAATGTCTTTTATATGGATTATGTCATGTTGAGCCGCTTCATTTTATTTGATGAGAATAAAATGTATCATACACTGTAAAAAGAAAAGAGTGGGATCTTTTTTGTATGACACTGAAAAGCAAAAGTGGTTCACAATGAGAAAAATTAAACAATAATAACATGGTTAAAGTCTGAGTGAAACAGGGAGAGATCACAAGACTGAAACTTCTTTTGGCATTTTTTTATTTTTTATAATTTTGTCACAAAAAAAAAAGGGGAGAAAAAGATATCCAAAGTGGCAGCACACCTCCATTTGCCGTACATCGCAGCATAGCTGTGATAAAGGTGAAGCAGCACCTTAGGCCAAACTGCCATCAGTGGGGTTACATGTACCTCTACTCCTAAATCCAGGAGACTCCAACTGCAAAGGTCGGAGACACCGGGCCAAGCTTCATATACACTAAACTCAAGACTACCTGTCTGCCTTAAGGATAAGCACAGAGGGTGTGTGTGCTCCGGAGATTCTGGTCCCTTCAACACCGTCACACTCAACAAAGGTCAGCTGCCAGGACCAGAGCAACCACCGAAAGATTTTGAGCCTGAAGAGGTCAAACAAGTCAAGTACCCCCCCCCCCCAAGAAGGAAGTATCAACGACGTCACCATATTCAATTAAAATCCATAAACTTGGGAAATATATAATGCTATAAGTTTTATGGTATGTATATATAAGAATGATCAATCCAACAAATAGAAAGAAAAAATATGTCATCTGTTGCAAATATTTGTTTAATAAAGAATTAAATCCTTAATGAAAATGATTATAAGATAATATACCAGCCACAAAAAAAAAAAACAATCACGTGAACCACAGCAAATAGATATATCAAATAACATATGAATGGGTTCTGTTGTAATTTGTCAGGTTTTAGGGTTTCCTGCAAAAAGAAGAGAGAGCGAGAACAATAACAACAACAATAATAGTAATCCCTGACTGATGGCTCCGATGTGGGGATTAATGCATGTTTAATCCAACTATGCTTGAAACTTGAAATTTAAAAAACAACAATGAAAGAAAATGAGACTGAAAAGAATTTGAAGACACTGATTACAATGAGATTACAATATCTAAGGAGCAGTTTGTCCTGATCAAAATGCCTGTGTCTGAACCTTTTTTGTATCACATTCATGTTGACATGTTGATTTCAGCTTTTACATTGCTGTGACAACAGCAAAAAGGCCACATGGAGAGAGGAAGGCAGCCCTTGACATGTCCCCCTGAGAGACTGGCTAAATGGCTCTTTCTGGCTCCCTCAAGTGGACAAAACCAGACAAGTTTTGCAGATGCACTCTGTTCTGAGCGTTGATTAAAAAAAAAGAAAAACAGACCAGACAGCAGTTTTTGTTCTGTAGGTTCTTGTGTCTTATTCTGTGACTTCAGATTTTTTTTCAAGAGCAAATGTAAATGTACTCACAAGTTCTCCCATCTATAAATGTCCTACCCACAAGTTTCTTGAGGAGAACTAACTGAGCAGTGTGAATACAGTGAGGGTACACATTTCCATCCTCAAAAAGAGGATATGATCTATCAGATAAACTTGCAAATATAGAGAAGTTGTAGAGTATAAAATTCAGTTGTGTGTTAAACAGCATTGGAGGAGCGTGAAAGGGTATGTTTGACAGCTTCATCATTTCCAGGGTGGAAAGTGGACAAAATGTGGGTTGCTTTACATTTTGAATGTGATCATGTGCAGTTTTACTGTCAGTAGCTGCTGTAAAATGCAAGTAGAAAAGGTCTTAAAGTTAAGGTTATCCTATTCGGTAAACTGATAATGTTGTGCTGTTAAGAATTTTACTGAACAGAAGCATCAATGTGACTTCCTTTATCGTGTTTCTGACAATTTACTGTAACTCTGGCTCTTTATACGACTCTTTTATAACCCATCAGAGTGTATTAGCAGCATAAAAAGAATTTCTCTTTTTCAAAATTCAGCAGTGCATTTACAAGCAGCTGCTTTGAAACATGCATACACAAGTTGGCTCTTTTTTTATAATAGGAGGAACTGTGATTGTATACATGTGTCTGTTTTATATTTTTTATATTTTCATAGATGTGGCAGTAACTCATATTTCTTAATCATGATTTTACAATGGCTTACTTGTATGAAATCGGAATCATTACCAATCATTACCATTTCTTCAGATCTCTGTGGCTCGTCGTGTGTGCGTGCGTCCTGCTAAAAGAATCTGTCATCATTGCTGAAAGATGCTGCGAGCAGCTCTACTTCTGCTTCTGCTCCATGCCTCTGCCTGCTGGGGTTTCGGCTTTAAAAGCTGCTCTCTGTCCATTGGCAAGAAGAACGACATGTGGTGCTTCAACCAGAACATCGCTAACCTCTCAGATGTCCTCAGTATGATGCCCCGTAATATCACCTCAATCATCTTGCGCAAGAACATGATCAAAGTCATCCCACCTGGATCATTCGGTCGACTGACTGAGCTGAACAAGCTAGACCTGAGCCAGAACAAGCTGGTCTCTCTACAAGGCGGAGAATTCAGAGGTCTGAACCTTCTGGATTTTCTCAACCTTACCTGCAACAACATCTCGCACATCCACGCCGATGCATTTGAGGGGCTTTCCAGCCTGAAAACCCTTCTTCTGACTCACAACATGCTTGCAGGTCACTTCATTTTTCTGTTTAAACCCCTACCCGCAATTCAGAAAGTTGATCTGTCTCTCAACATGCTCAAGTCTTTCAGCTGTGAAGAGTTTGGAGGCTCCTCCACTCTGAAGGATCTTGACCTTTTTGCAAACGACATCCAGAGGTTAAATGTTAGCTGTTTTCCGGCCCTTGAGTATGTCAGGCTGTCCAACAACACAAAGCTGGAGCTGCAGCCTGATGCTTTTGCCTCAAACCCGAAGCTGAGCAAACTGCTTCTGCAGGCAGTTAATGTAGAAATGCTGCTGAGGCTCTCTGCTCAGACAAAGAGGAATCTCTTCTGGGTGTCATTTTCCCTGTTTGTGGAGAAATCTCCACTGACTATTTGTGACGTGCTGACAGGAATGGACCACCTTGACAGAGTCGAGGTAAAGGTATTTTGTTTAATTTAGCATTGATTTGGTCTAATCTTGATTTCAAAATGGTTTTAAGAGATTTTTGTCTGAATTTAAATTCCAATAGGTTGACGTGAAAGGATCCAAGTTACCTCAGAGTAACTCCAGCCTTCTGGACTGCAGCACTCCACCCATGGTTGTGATTTTAGATGCAAATTTTGGGAATGCAGCCCATTTATTGCTGGGGAAGGGGAACACGAGCAGATTCGATTTCATCAACTGTGGCCTGAAGCGTATATTTTCCTCAACATTTGAGGGTTATCGAGAACTGAAAACTCTGCACTTGGACCAAAACTCTGTTGTCATTCACCAAGACACATTCAAAAACCTGACCCAGCTGACGTTTTTGAGCTTAGACAAGAACAAAATTCGCAACATTGACACGCAATGGTTCATCCCACTGAAGAGGTTGACTCGTCTGTCTCTCCTTAAGAATCATATCACTGAGCTGCCATCAAAGGCATTCAGCGACCTCACCAAACTTGAGCAGCTCTACATGCAGTTCAATCTGATAAAATACATCACCAAGAAGCCTTTCAGTAACCTGCGCAGGTTACGGAAGCTCAACCTCAGCTTGAATATCATTGACTTTATTGAAGAGGGCACCTTCCACGGCCTGACAAACTTAAGGTATTCAGTATCATCTGCTTCAATTCTTTGCTGTCTGCCTTTACTTAATGCTATGTGTCCTGTAATCCAACAGATACCTGGACCTAAGTGGTAACCGCATCAAGAGGCTGACACCATCTATTCTGTCTGGGCTTACAAATCTGCAAAGTTTTGTTCTGTACAACAACCGCCTCCATTTTAAGGCCTATGAAGCTCCTTTTATCAATCTCACTGCTCTGGTGGTAAATGCTTGTCTTAGTAGCAATTATGCTCTGCGTCATCAGTAGAAGGCAGTTGGTGCCCAATGTAAATACCTATATGTCTTTCTATTTATCTGCCTTTCATGTCCATTCTGGAGTATCTGGAAATGAATTACCAGGGGCCTGGAGGTCGAGGCATTGGCACCATCGGGCGGAATTTCTTCAAGGGTCAACATCAACTTGTGTCCATTGCCATTGGACACAGCATTATGATGGACATTCATCCAGATGCCTTTGCTCCTCTGGTCAATCTGAAGCGCCTCTACGTAGCTGGGGTGGTTATGAAAACAACCAACCTGACTGCAGTGTTGTCGCCTCTGAAAAGCCTGCAGAAGTTAACGCTTTCCAGGACTGATCTTGACACTCTGCCTACGAAGCTGCTGCCTTCAAATAATTCACTGGTGGTGCTCAAAGTCCCATCAAACCACATCCGCATTGTGGACAAACGACTGCTGGACACTCTACCAAGGTAAAGAAGCTATTCAAATATGAGTAAATAGTCAAAGTCTTCATCCATCAAATGAAGGCCTTTTGTGTAGCCAATATTTTCAGCTCATGAAGGGAGTAGTGGTACTCAAAGCAGTCTGAAGCCTAAGCCTTTGGTACGAGAGTACATCATTTTAATATAAACATAGACTACTGTAACATTGTTCTTATAATTGAAGACAAAAAAAAGTAAAATATAGCAATATTAAAATTAGAATACTAAGTCACAGTTCTCACTGACTGAATTATTGCTTAATGAATGTCACACACTGAAAACGAATTATTTGACTTAAGTTGTTTTTTCAAATTACCATACTTTCACTGAATTGTGTGTCCTTTAACAAATCCAAGCAAACCTTTTCCATATGTCTTGCCTGTAATGTTTTTTTTAAAGTAAGGAGAGCGGAAACCTCGGGCTACCCGACTCCACGGCAACACAGATTCAACCGATTTTTAGCCTAAATCTTATAATTTGACATTTTCTTTATGACAATAAGGACACCAATCATGCGTGACACAAGATAAACAAAGTAGAAGTTTTGAATTTAGTGAAAGCATTGGCTGCTGTGTTTGTGTGTTTTCAGATTGCAAGTTTTTGACATTACCGACAACCCAATAAGCTGCACCTGCGACAACACCTGGTTCAAGACCTGGGCCATAAACAACGAGGAAACACAGGTAACACAAGGTGCCCACTCTTTGACATAGTTTTAACAGTGATACTTGTTCTTTACATTTCACATGGTGCTCTTTTGTTCTTTTGCCCCTTTGTTAACCCTGTAGGTGTCCTATCTGTACAATCTCAAGTGCAACAACGACAAGAGATCTCCGTACCTGTGGCAGTTTGATGACAAGGCCTGTTCATATGAACACCTTTCCCTCACTCTCTTCATCACCTGCTCCGTGGTTGATGTGCTGTTTGTGTGTGTGTGTCTGGTCTGGCACACACAGGGCCCTGCCCTGCGCTACCTGCTGCTCATCATCAAAGCAAAGCTTGGCGGACGCAGGGGGGCAGCGGGGGTCAAATTTCAGTACGATGCTTTCATCTCCTATAGTTCTAAGGATGAGGAGTGGGTGATGAGACAATTGGTGCCTAACCTTGAGAGGCCAGCAGCTGGTCCACAAAGGCTCAGACTGTGCCTGCACCACAGAGACTTCCGCCCCGGCACTGCAGTTCTGGAGAACATTGAGGCAGCCATCTACAGCTCCCGCCACACCATCTGTGTGGTAACCCGCCACTACCTGCAGAGTGAGTGGTGCTCAGTGGAGTTTCAGCTGGCCAGTATGAGGCTTCTGTGTGACGGCAGGGATGTCCTGCTGCTGGTGTTCCTGGAGGAGATCCCGGAGCACTGCTTGTCTCCTTACACGCGCCTACGCAAGATCGTGCGTAGAAAGACCTACCTGCTGTGGCCGGAGGAACCACATGAGCAGGATGCTTTTTGGGTCAAATTAGTAGATGTTTTGAAAGACAGCGAAGAAGAAGAGGGGGAAGGAAGAGGAGGAGAGGGGGAGTTAGCTCAGTTAATTGGCTAGAGACCAAAGACGACAAATTCAGTAAAAAATCTTTTTTTAAAATTCTGATAATAAAAAAAATAAATCCGATTGTACTTTTGAAAGCACATTTTCTGATTTTCACCTGCTGAACGTTTCAGGGCTTCCACTTTTTTACTTCACATTTCGCACCCTGATTCTTTTTTTCCTTTACTCTAGAGCTGCTATAATAAGTGCATGAAATAGTTTGGCTTTATTCTGGCGAAATAAACCCAGAGTCCCCGCTTTAAGAAGAACATCTTGTGGTTTGCAGCACACGTTGTTTCAATGTCATTATTCATCGCTCGGCTGCTTTTATAAACATTACACACATGCATTAGAACACTCCCTCATAATATCACAGATACTGACTTGACCTGTGACCCTGCAACAAGATGGAAGGTCACTCTCCTCTTAGCCCCTGAGTAACTTCTGAAAACTCCTGCTACTCTGGAAAATCCTTTTTATGCTTACATATACTTTCATACATTGCCCAAAATATCATGTCGCACTCTCAATTGAATAAAAGCTGTAAATGACTCGCGAACCAGTGCACTGTGCTTCTTTCACCATGTGACACAATGTTTCTTTCAAACATGGCTATAGCTGTCTGTAGTCGTATAACAAATGATTTTAACAACATTTTCAATACGTAAACTCTAACGGCCACAGAAAACCTTCCACGCAAAAGAATCGTTCAAGCACGAGTATGATTTCGTCTAAGTAGTTTGTCGCCGTCACACCTAATAACAGATGAAAGGCAGCATCTAAGCGATAAATCTTCATTTTCACAGGACGCCACAAAAAAAAACCCCACAAGAGACAGATTTCCAAACACTTCATTTATTTGACGTTATACATTCAAATGGAAATAAAAAATATTCATATATATTTATCATATAGAGCTAGTGAGCAAGGTACAAGTTTAAAACAAAAACACAGAAGTCTTCCGTGTGGCATATTCATATATACAAAGCGTGGTTTGAATACTATACAGTGTGTATCCATAGCTGCACGGGTTTCATGGATGTTTGTAGTCCTCACTCAGCTGAGGCACAACAAGATTTGAGTGAGAGATCAGGGACTGGGGCCAAGTGCTTCCAGACTGCTGCTTACAGTAAAACATTTCAATCTCAACATCTACACAGTAGGACTTGCAAAGCAAAGCTTATTAGTGTCAAGAGTTACTGAAGCATAAAATAGGAAAACGAGGCAACATGATCCATCTGCAATTCGACTTGTGCTGTACAGTCATGCAAGTTTTTCTGAGATAATATTCGCACACTAAAGTCAAAACCGAGAAAAACACAAAGCCAGGTTTTAAGAACTTGGAAGGAAAAAAAAAAAAGAAGAAGAAGAAGAACCTTCTCACTAAGCAGAAACGGCTTGTTCGCTGGATATGACACGAGTCAGGATGTTTGGTTGCACTGCAGTAACCCATCTGTAGTCACTACACCATTTTGAGACAAGTAAAAAGAAGTTTCCTCAAGTAGTCAAGTGGTAAGTGCAATCTCTCCCTCCCACCCCGGTTTCCCCCTTCACAGACGGACACTCTTCCGTAAAAACTCTCATACGTAAGCAAGTTGAGCATCGCATTGTTTTCCACCATCAATCAAACCAGTTATAGTACAGCAGAAGTCCCAACAATCAACAGCAAACCGTACTCACTCCACATGTTTCCAGTAGTTATGTACAACACAACTGGTGCAGCATCAAACACATTAAAAACCGTCAGATTTAGACACTAACAACAATAATAAAATACAGCAGATAGTAAATTCATATTGGGAAATATATATATATATATCAATATATAAATATAGATATATATATTATCCATACGGTCTGTTTTGGCATCTTGGAGAATATATATAAATGCTGTTATTCACCCCTCTCACAGCTTAGTTGACGTGTCTCCAACTTGGCCTGATCGGAAAAAAAAAAAACCCAGAAAAAGTCACAGGAACTTATACTGTTCTTCCAGTTAATTAAAGAAAAGTAGGACGTCCCATGAGAGGCGTGGAAACGGTAAGTCCAGATCTAATTGGATCGATTTTCCCATTTCCAGTAAGAATCTTCAGCCGACGCAGGCTGACCAGCACCAGAGGCCGGGTGAGAGAGGAGAACATGTTCAGATCTTTCTGGAATCTTTTGCCTCAAAAAGCTTCATGCGCTCCTGCACAGACAGTCCTTCCTTCAGGCTCTGTGAAAAGACGCAGACAAAGAAATTCACTATGGAAAGCTGACCATGCACAGACAAAAACATTCAGTAAGTCTCTGAAAGCTGTTAATGAAAGATTTTTTTTCTTCCCCTTTTTGTTCTGGTTCAGGTGAAAATAAAAAAATTAAAAAGCATCAAAAACAACATGAGAGTACGAGTGTGCCACACAGCCGTACTCACTGCTGTACACATTGCAAAGTTAAATTCAAACACACTGGACTCAAAGACAGAGACGTGAATGAAGAAACGCATGGAAAAAATACAGTGAAGCCACCTCGATGTAAAAATGTCATCTTCTTAAGTTGAATTAGGACAGAACTGTAATTAGATGGGCTTTTGCTGCACGGCACATTGCAAACCCCGTGTGAAGAGAAAACACCCGTCATATTCCGCTTGTAAAGGGGGGGGAGGGGTGGGGGTGGGGGGGCTCATGCGAGGACAAGTCGGGCATGCTTTGCTCTGCATCATGCTATACCTACAGCACATCTTGGGGCAGGAGTTGGGAGGGGGGATATGACCCCACATTGGGAGTGTCAGCTGTCCCATGAGACCTGTTCAATGACAGACTGATGGACAAAACAGACACATGACAAACTTACGGCACAATAGACTTTTGGTGGAAGAAACAACTAAAAAAAAAAAAAAAAAACATCCAGACCAACCCAGTCTGGGTCACGTTTCTATAAAATGAGGTGAAACAGCGGCAAAGATGAACAAGTCTAAACAATAAAAGCCGTAAAAACACAGCTGACTAAAATGAAACGTCAGAAAGATGCTAAACAACACCCACCTTCGACCTCCCACCTCTTGATTGCTTGGACGTTGTTGACCGTTCTTTTTTCAGGAAATCTGGATTACTTTTTGATTTCATAATGTCTAAAAACACAATTGAGAATTGCAATTATACACAAGCAACTTGTCAAGAACTCATTAGCATGCACACGCTTACATTGGTTCTGCTTTTTAAGGGGTGTTAAACTGAATGTGGGTCCTAACAGGGAAGTCTGTCTCAAAAGAAAAACACTCAAACTGTGGCTGTGTGCAGTTGTTCTGCCACATCTTCCCCTCTTAGTCCATTCCAGACCAAATATCTTTTATCCATTTACCATATCCGGATGTAACGGTGCCATCGACGGTCCTCTCCCCCAAAGCTTCTGTGGCGATGAGCAACTTCTCCTTCAGTTTGCTGATGTCACAGTCAGCCTTCGCCTTCACAATGCTCAGCTCTGTATAGATGTCCTTATATTTGTCTGTTGCATATTTCTTGTCCTAAATGGAAATGATTGTCAGTGAGCGTACAGGCGCATACATCCAATAAATTGCTCTTCATAATGTCTGGCTTTGCTTACCCTTAAAGCAGACTGCAGCTCATCCTTCAAAGAGTGGATTTCCTGTTTAAGATACTGGATCTCCGACTCTTTTATCCGTAGCAGCACCTGAAAAACACAGGGAAACGCTTCAATTGAACAGCACTTTGCTTATGCATCTGAGTGCATGTGTGTGCATGTTCCCATATACCTCCAGTTCATACACATCTTTGCCCTGGGTAAGTGGCGACAGGGCCGTTTCACCGCTAAAACAGGAGCGCATCCGAGTGATCTCTGCAGTCAGTCTGTTGTTTAATTCCTGTTGGATGGATTAAAGCTGTATTTTAGCCTGTGGACAGAAATGTATTTGTACATACAGTAGATGCGCAGGATGCAGGTGTGTGGCTTCTGACCTGGTTGTGAGCATTTAGCTCCTGGTTCTCTCTCTGACACTGCCTGAGGGCCTGCCTCTCTGCCTCCAGCGCCTGAGCCAGGTGAGCGTTCTCCAGACATTTCTGGGAGTACTGCTCTGACAGCACCTCCAGTTCTCTGTGGATGGACTGCAGTTCTTCCCTGAACAGTCAGAGCAACACAAAATCAGCTTGGATTCTCTTCAGATGTCTTCCTAATACAAAGAAGTATTCCCCAACATAGGAGTAAGCAGATCCTTTCAAGTATGAATAGGGATGATCCCAAAAGTTCCCATCCATCCATAAACAATTTGAGGAGAAAATGATGAGCGCAATCTGTGGGTTCGTTGTCTTCAGGGTCCGACTTTCCAGATTTCACCTCGGATATTTAGCATTTTTGATCAAAAGAAATAGTTTGAGCCAACATTTGAGCTATTTTTCAGAACAAAAAAAGCTCCCGTGTCTTCACATAAAAACTTACTCATACTGCAGGCGGAGTTCATCAATGTCTGAGTTCAGTCCGCTCAGCTGGGAGCGCTGCGTCTTTTCCAGATCCTCCTTGTGTGCGTTCTTCATCGCCTCAATAGCTAAATCAAAAGCAGATCACACATCTCACATCAGTGTATGAGCTTTGTTCATAATATAGTTAGTTTATTTAGGGGAACAATTTCCTTACCAGCAATAGTGGCAGCAGTCTCCTCAGCCAATAGTCTCTCTCGCTCCTCCATGAGTTTGGAAATCTCCCTCTGATGCTGCCTCTGGAGGTCTTCTATCACCTTCTGGTGAGTTTCTTCCATTGCAGCAAAGCCACGCTCGCATGTGGCCTAGAGGAGGAGAGGGTCAACAGTTAGCCGTCGTGACCATTGTTCCGCATTTTAGACCTAAAATACATTCTATGTGTGACTACAAATCAAGTGCAATATCTATTCATAGTTCACTAGATTACGTGCAAAAAATGGTGATAGAAGCCATGCAAGTTTTCTTCATGATCTAAAGCCCAGCTACGTTAGTAACAAAGCGAGTTAAAGCATTAAAGGTGTTGCACAGCAGCGCTGCATTTAGTTACGGGACTAGTTTATCATCTGAGTGGATGTGGGAAATGGTGTGATATTTCAACATGATATTTTTACTCTGACATATTGAAGCGGAGAAAACCTGACCATGAGATTTTTCTTTTTTTTTTTTTCATTTTAAAAGCACTGTGGATGTCCCAAGCTGATCCATGCAATCGGCCACCTGTCACCTACATCAATCCTCACCTTTTTATTCAGTTTAATCAGTCTTTTAATAGAAGTCTTACTGGCTCCGTGTTCCCACTCAGTCATGCAGCTACACGACCTACATCAAGTTTTTGTGCTAAAACAAACCCTGAAGAATGTGTGGAGTAAGCCCCAGAGCACACACGGACCTGCGCTTTCAACATTTGCTAGTGGGTATCAACGGAAAGTACGAGCCACTTAAAAAACAAGCCTTTCCTCTGTTATGTCATCGTGTTTCTGTCTGAGATGAAGACGTGACTTTCAAAAGTCCACACTGCTGCTCTTCTCATCAGTATGAATCAGAAGAAAAACATCCGATCTGTGATGTGACCCATTTGCTCCTTCATAAAGTCAATGATGGCTTACTGTGAACATGAAGAATGTGCAGCTACGGTATATTTAACAGATACATATTTATGCTAGAGCAATGCTGGTGATCCAACACACAGGATCAAAATGAAGGTGGAAGCAGCTACTTAGTGTCCCCTGCCTGCATCTTCTTATTTATTAGACATATTCACCAGTAGAGGCTAAAGGGGACTTAGTTTTTTTTTTTTTAAAACAGGTATTTAATCATAAAATATCACAAGCTGTTGCAGCTGGTCAAGGCTTTGTCACCACTTTTCTTAGGACTCATCTCCTTAAAGCAGTGCATCTCTGTCCCGGTGCGTCATCCAGTATTTAAAAGCATTTTTCATAAATGGACCAAAGTGACTGAATACCGATGCCTTCCCTAGCAACACCACTGACTTGGTTAAATATAAATGCCAAACTTGTATTAACAAAAAGTAAATAAATCCAAAAACAGTTTGGGACATCCCTTAAAATTCCCCTTAATAGAATAGTTAGCGTGGAAATAGATTAAAGAATAAACTGTAAACCAAACCATTTCCCACTTCCAAAGTAAAACTGATCTATTACTCTCCTTTATGAATGAACTTGTAATTCACAAGGGTAAAATGAAAGAGCAAAAACCTTAAGACTTTCAAAGTCTCTCTGGTATTTCTCTCTCAGGCTGGCCACATCTCCTTCAAGGTGCTTGTTCTCCAGCTCATCCCTCATGCTATTCATCTGAGTCTCCAGCTCCTGAATTCGGTCCTTCAGAACCATCATGGAGTCCACCTCTGACATGCTTTGTACATCTTCTACCTTCCCCTGCTCCTCCTCTTCCATGGGTGTTGCAGGATCATCTAAAGGAGGTGAGCTCGGCCCCTCTGGGCTTTTTCTGTCAAGCTGCTGCTCTTTGGCACGTTGAAGGCTTTCCATATACTGGGAATGTAACTTATCGATCTCCTCTTTGTGCATATGCTGGAGCTCGCAGATCCGCTGCTTGAACTGCTCCTCCAGCCTCCTCACGTGACTCTCGTGACGCTCCTCCATGCTGTCCATGTCCGATAGCAGGACCTCCAGCTTTCGTTGGTTGTCAGCTGCCGTCTCCATGAGGGCCAGCTCTGTTGAGGCACGACCTCGCTCTGCTTGGCTCAGCTCTTTTTGATGTCTCTGCTTCAGCTCTACGCTCTCTTTTTGGAAATGATCCTCCATGAGGGCCACTTGCTCCTGCTGCTGGGACAGCTGGCTCATGCGCTTGCCGATCTCGCTCTTCAGCATCTGATTCTCCTTCTCGAGTGTGGCCACCGTTTGCGTGAAGTTCTGCCGCTCCTCTCGTAAACACGCTTCGTATTTTTCTTGGATTGCCGACACATTGCGGGCGTGCTGCTCCACCAGAGCTCCCATGTTTTGATTGGTCTGCTGACACAAGCCTAAGTCTTGCTCATGCATAACCCGCAACCTACATGCCACATACGCTACTTGAGCCTGTATGAGAGCCTCACGCATACAAAGAGAAGTGCTCGTCAAGTTATGTGACGTTTGGTGTCCTAAAACAGAGTGGATCATTTTCGAAAGCCCAGGATGGCTTCCACTGCTCTCTATCTCTTGGGCAAACTTTTGCAGGATTGCTGCTTGTCTCTGAAGCTCGTTAGCCAGGTTTTCATGTGCATTTTGCATCGATTCAACAGAGTCAACACCGCAAGAGGGCATTACACCAGCCAAGTGTCTGTCTACAATTTCCTCAGACAGATCTCTAGCTTCTTCCATCTCAATCTGTTCCATGTAGGGAGCGAGTTCAGGGGGGTGAATGTCAGCTAACTTTTGTTTACCAAACCCAAAGTTTTTTTTTACTCCTTTTATGACGGTTTTCAAATCCGGCCTCTTAGAAGCTTCAATTATTTCTTTCAGGGCCATTTCCCTATGTTGTAGGTTATTGAGCGCTTCGGCCAGCTCCCTTTTCAGTATTTTGAATTTCTCCTCATAACAAAGTTTAAGATTTTGGATCGAGTAGGCCAGTTCGGCTTTGATGAAGGTGTTAAACACTGCTGTGGCGTCAAGGTTTACATCAGCGACCGCTGCGCTCTCTTTGGATTCAGCAACATCTGTCTCAACTTTCTCTAGCTCCTTCCAGAAATCGCTCTCTAACATCAACTTCCTGGTCAAGGCATCAGCATAAATTACAGCCAAGCAATCTTTGTCACTTCTTTTAATGTGCTCCATGTCCTCCCAGATCTCAACAAGGGCTTGGAGTAAGTCAGACTTTGAGGTTTGTATTAACAAAGCCATCTTGTTCAAAACTACCGCCTCAAAAGACAAATTTTTGGCAAAGAGATGCAGAGCCTCATTACTTGAGGTCTCAGAGGTTTGATGCTCCTCTGGTGACTGCTTTTCTGTCTTTTGGCCTTGTCGGATGTGCAGAGATGCACTGAACAAGTCATTCTCTATCTCTGACAGCGACTGAAGCTGTGAGTCAGTGCTACCGTTGGAACTGCTGAGAACAGCCCTCACTTTAACTCGACTACTTTCGACAAACTCCAGGGCCTTGGTGTAATGCTTAATAGCGGTGCTATTCTCTTGCTCTGAGCAAGCCAGCTTTTCTGTCATCATTACATCAATCTTGGCTAGGTCTTCTGTTTGGATGGATTTTTGCACGTCTAAATTCTGTGTGAGAATTCTCAGCTTATCCTCAGTGGCGAGCAGTTTAGTTTCTAGTGCGTGTATAATGGAGATGAACTTCTCTGGGTCACTTGTATGTGAGAATGTGACATCAGAGGAGGTATTTTCATCAGCATTTACTTTCTGGATATCCTTTCGTTCTGCATCACTGAAATCTCCTCTCACATGGCTGGTGTCCATGCCCTCAAAGGGGATGTATTTTTGGCACTGAATACTTGAAAAACGTATCCTTGGTCTCTTAGATTGAGACTCCTTGTCATCCTGGGAATTCTCCGTCTTGGCAGCATCATCTATAGCAATATCTGTGCTTGATGACAAGGAGGATGATGTAACTCTTCCCTCCTTTCCCTGTTCTAGAATTTGTTCCCTTTCCATACGTAAATCAGCATAGCCCAGCTGCAGATCGTTGAGGTGTTGCTCTAACTCTGCAATGCGGTCCTCTGCAACCACCAGCTTGGCTTGCAGATCCTTCTCAGCACTGCAGGGCTCAGCCTTATCTAAGAGGCTTTGACACATTTGACAAAGAAGCTCCTCCTTTGCTTGCAACTTCTGTTCAGTTTCCTCCAAGCTGTTGCCAAGTGCCGCCATTTTGATAAGGGCCTCTTTTAGGTCCTCTTCCTTACGTTCCATCAGCCTCTCATACATCTCCTTAGTCTGCCGGATCTCTTCTTCTTTTTCACGAAGAAACTGGCTCATTTTTTGAAACTCGCGTGTAGCCCTCTCATACGAGTGCTCCAGAGTATAGTAATCAGCTTCTTCAGTTTCCAGACGACTGCGGAGCTTGTTCACCTCACGGTCGGCTTCCGCAATCTGATTAAGAAGCTCCTGACAGCGGCAGGTGAGGTGGCCTTTTTCTTCCTCGAGCCTTCTCACACTTTCCCTCAGTGACTCGACTAGGTCAGTCTTTTGGGCCAGCTGCTCTTGCAACTTTAACATTTCCTCCCTGTATTCTTTAGCACCTGAGGCCCGCCTCCCTCTTAGCAAGGCCTCAACCTGCAGCTCAGCCTCCAACAGCCTATCCTCTATTTCCTTCCGTGCAGTTTCAGCCTCTGCTAATCTTCTACACAGATTCTGTCTCTCCCTCTCATGACTTTCTTGCATGCTGTGCTGCTCCTTCCTCAGGCGCTCCTCCTTCAGGGCCTGACCCTCTTCGGTTGCATTTAAACGAGCAGTCACCTCTTGCAGCCTCTCCTGCAACCTTTGGGTCTCTCTCATGTGGTCTCGTTGCAGGGCCTGCTGGCGCTCCAGGTGCCTAAGGGCCTGATTTCTCTCTAAGAGGCTGGCTTCTACTTCCCGAAGCCTGTCTTCACTGTCTTTCAGCTGGGCTCGCAGGGTGGCCTCACTGCGGCCATATTCGTCATCTTGTTCTTTTGAGCGCTCCTGTTCTAGCTTGAGCTCGTTCCGCATGCGGGCCACAGCCTGTTCACTTGCTAAGATCTCAGCCATAGCCGATGCAAGTTTCGCCTGCAGAGCCTGAATTTCTGCCTCGTGGTGGTCTACAGCATCCTGGGCTTCAGTGTAACTTCTCTTCAATGTTCGGATTTGCTGCTGAGTAAGGTCCTGCTTGCGTTTTTGCGACTCCAGTTCGCCCTGTAAATCTTGATTAAGCTTGTGCAAGTGTTGCCATGGCACTTTGTGCGGTGAAGAAGAAGGCGGTGTTGCACTCTTGAAAAAGATTGATGAGACACTTTCATTAATGACATCAGTTTAGTTTCCTTATCATATATGGAGAACCACACCTCAGGTGCAACCGGGAAAATAACTTCTTTCCTTTCTTGTTATCAATCTCTCTTGAGATAAGAGTTTTTCTCCAAGCTTCCACTGTGCTTTTTCAGAGGTCACTTCTAAATGGAAAGGTTTAAATAAATGCACCCCACCCCATCCCCCTTAAGAGAAAAAAAAAAACTTTAAACGAGAGACTAATATAAAGATTTTGGAAAAATAAGAATAAAAAAATGTATCGTATTCATTACCATTAAATACAAAAACGAAAATAGAAAACCGTTAAAACGTGCAATTTTGAAACGCAAAGCATGCAGAAATTAAGCAGTGAGAGGACACACAAACAGAGAGAAAAAGCACAGCGCAAAGCTTATTGATCAAGTCTCTTACCTTAAACACATCAGATCAGTTATTTTCCCAGGAGATGTGAAACTCCGTCAAAACAAGTTAGTGAAAACTCATGCTAAGAACACCACAACCATGCACTTCAGGTTCAGAAAATAAGCACCCACACCTGTTAGTAGAACACTTCTTAAAGTTATAGGAGCGACACACAAATAAAAATAGTCCCATTTTGAAACGGCAGACTTGATAGAAAAAACACCCGCTTTCTTCCAAATCTTTTAAGCAGCTCAAGGTTGCATGTTGCTGTGCTATTCGTACACAGTGTCTGTTTTAAAGCCCACTATGGCTGCATGATGTGTGTCGGTGTGTCGTACCTGCAGGACGTAACCCTCTCTGGCACTTTGTTCTCTCCCAAGCGCATCTTCCAGCTGTTCTTTTAGGAGACTGTTCTGTTGTTGCAGTCGGTCCAGCTCTTTCTGCTTCTGTCCCAACTGGAAACAAAAAAAAAAACAAAACAAAACAAAAACACAGGAAGAGGTTCTGTTGATGATCGAAGCTGGTGTAAAGAAAACTGGCAGGACTTTCATACCGCTCTGACAGCTCATTTCCATGCAAGTTATTGAGATAAAACTTAAATACAATGATTTTCTGTGACTTCATGTCTGCATTTAGGGTTTTGAACCTCTAAACATTAGATGCCATGAGTTTTAAGAGACCCCACATAAGCTTTATTCAATGTCAATGCAAACCAAAATGACGACTGGTATTCAAACTTAACACCAGTTATCAAATATCTAATAAAATCTACCACTGTACAGAACCTCTAAAACCAGACATTTCCACACTGTTTAAACACACCTCCTTGTCTAGCAGCGCAGCAAACTCGTGTGAAGGCAATCGGTCAGAGTTTCCTAAAGTGGTGTTGATGGGAACTTGCTTCTCTTCTCTTAGTGGCGTCGTCTCCACCTGATGCCATCGCTCTTCAATCTCTTCTTGGACTTCTGAGGGTTTGCCGTCCATCTTATCTTCACTCCCGTGACAAATAGCGGTAGGGTGATCTACCTCCATCGTTCCTTGCTCTTGGCTCTCAGGTGCTGATGGCCGTACCAGTGGTGCAGCGTTAAACGTTGAAATAACAGTCACAGTATTTGACATTTGACCTTGGGGAGAGATGCCTCCTCCAACGCTCTCCTTGTCCGTTTCCGTTGTCAAAGAAGGTGGGTGAGCCCCAGATACAGATGAGGTTCGGAGGGAGGAGGAAGAGACGGGAGAAGATGCCAAAGAGGAGGGAGAAGAAGAGGGTGAGCAGTAAGAGGAGGTTGTAGAGCATGATGAGCTGAGGTCAACTGTGTCTGCTCGTTCTTTCACGGGCTTCTCTGTCTGCTCCATTTTGAACTCAGACCAGTCAAAGGTTTTGGAGCGACCCTCCCGCCTGCGCTCTCGGACTCTGCTCTTACGTGGCTCAGATTGAGAGGCGGAGGTATTGCTGCCTGGCGGCTGCCTGTTGCCATCAGACTTGGGGACCTCAGGATTTGGGCTTGGATCAGGGCTGGCCTGTGGGCATGGCTCCAACATCACATGGCCTTTTATCTTCTCATCGGGGAGGGTTCTGAAGGATTAAAAACACAACACAATTTAAAAAAGGTAAATGCAGTACATCGTTAGCCATTTTTAACAGAACTTAAAAGAAATATTGCACTTCGATCAGCTCAAGCTCTACCACACAAAGTTTTGCTGGACAAGGCAACGATGCAACAACATTTCTGATTGTGCAGCTTCATTTTAACTGTGCATTTACAAGGTTTCTGCAGAGTCCGAGTTTGATGTGTGAGCTTTGAGGAGCTTTTGAGTTTCACCCTGAATCACAATCATCCTGGAAAACGTGTTCTCTTTACCTCACAAAAGTAAGTTTTAATAACTGGCAATCGTTTTTTGAATTTGTGTCAGTCATCCATTAACCGACACTTTCCATGTGAACTCAAAATCCAACTCTCACAAATCCTGCTTTAACCTGCATTCTTTTCAATCAAAGTTAAAAAAAGAACAGAAAAAAACCCTCCATCAGAAAAAAGAAGCATTTTATCACATCTATTTGACAAGCTGGACATCTTTAACCCATCCCTTCTCCAGCAGGCATGTTTTACACCAACACTGGGCCTGTCAGGTTAAAACTAATTGTTATGCATATATGACGTGTGGCCCATCAGGCGAGAGGCGAGGTACACTCTGGATGAGGGTGTACACGGAGACAATCAACCGTGCACGCTCACACTCATTCCTACGGCCAATTTAGAATCACCAATTAACCTGACATGCATGTTTTTGGACTGTGGAAAGAAGCTGGAGAACGTGCAAACTCCCCACAGAAAGACCGTGCAGTAAATAATATTACTGCCAGGTGAGAAAGATCACCCTGTAGGTCTTTCTGAAGAAACTCAATATATATTTCTTTCATTCTTCGTGACCTGCAGATACCCTGATAAAAAAAAGCAAACAGTAACAAACAATGACAGAGAGGATCCAAGTCAAAGCATTAACACCAAAAACATTTACAAGGCAGACAGTGGGGGTTAAAAGCAGCATCTGATAATGGCTTTTAGCCTCTACATGTATGCAATTTACTGTACAGACTTTAGCGGCTACATTTGCATTGTTGTTATTATTTTCACTGAGTTTTGTGGAGGTTTCAGGAGGTGTGAGGGAGGGAAAAGGGGGAAAATGAGAAAGGTCACTGCTGAAGAGTGGAAAAGAGGGATCGGTCAGGTGTCTACAGCAGAAATAACAGAGCTGCCTTGGAGACAAATGACGGAAAGGTGTGTGACTCAGTGAATGTGGTATGCACATAGTATCATGTGTAATGTGCTGTCTGAAAAGCAATCCTCGACTTTGTCTTTAAAAATAGATAAAAAAAACAAAACCGTGTCGTGCTAAACATCAGACATTTCTTACATGTTTTTTTTTTTTACTTTAGCTTTGTCTGGTTCCTCAACTTTTCTGTTTTAGTGGTTGTGAATATGACTTTGTTCTGTAATTATTTCCAAAGCTCCCTGAGTGGACAGTCGCATCACAATGACGATTAGCATCAGTCTGGTGTCAGGCAGATTATTCTAGCATGTTGACGCGTGCCTCTACTGTGGCGTAACGGACGGGGAGACATTACTCAGTCACATGACGTATGGTGGAACGACAAACACGTGGGGGCTGACATTGCTGAGCAATTACATCACTGTTTGAGGAGGGGGGGAGAAATTCAACACACAAGCACTCCAACCTGGGCTTCAGAACGGATAGTTTCAGAGAGATGTTTTTCCTGGAAGCGGGGTTGAAAATACCAGTTGAGGGGGAAGAGAGAGAGAAGGGAAGAGAGGGTGAGGAGGAGACAGGAATTTTGATGTATAAAGTGAGAAAAGTATCCGCTTTATCTGCCAGTGGTCGGTGTTAATCCTGGCTGGGTATTACCGGGTGACGTCGGGGGCAATAGTGGGTCGCGCATTCTTCATTATGGCCTGAATCCAATTGCGACGGATTCCAGAGGTCATAGCTGACAGGGTGCACGCTCCCTCTTTACACTGAAAACAAACAGACAGGCATTTCAATTTCAAATGACTGAGAGGCTGATCAAAATAACTTTCTGACAATGTTAGGGGAAAAAAAGAAGCTAAGTGGAGAAGCTCCGCTGCTGTCCTTCTTTACATTCTTGCAACCATTAAATGTTTGAAAATGACTCAACTTTACATCCTCAAGTTGCATTGAACTACATTATTTTATTGCATTTTGGATTTATTTCCATTTCTTAAAAGTTTTGCTGGCTTCCTTGACAGAAAAAAAAATATTCTTCAGACTTATTTCTCTGCTTTTCTCTTTATTCAAAACACTTAAAGAGCTCATGTCTTCATACAACATACAGCACAGCATACAGGGTTGCAGCGCATCAAACCATCACAATGACTATGAAGGGGAGAGATGTCTGGATCTTTAGTTGTCACTACTCTCATGTTAGAACCATCTAGACAAATAAAAAAATATAAAAAAGAGGATTCTGTGACACAAGCAGTGTAAACTTAAGTCTTCAATTGCTGCCTATACACACTTTAAAGTGGAACAGACCCATTTAGAACAGATCTGGTATGAAAAGCTCTACACTGAAAGATATATCAAAATTTTAGCGATAACTCCATGGCATCTTTTTTTTCTTTTCACATCAGTGCTTTACAGAGTGACGACTTACTGTTTGTGGAGTAAATCTAACCTAAAGCATGTACACACAGAGACCTCTAGTGGCAGACAAGCAACTATGAGACCACCGATCTGAGCAAAATCCTCTGGGAAGAAAAGTAATGTGGTTTGAGAGAGCATCGTTTTTCATTACAGACATTAAGATTTAAAATAATCTACAGAGCAGCAAAGTTAATGAGGACAGCCCCTTCCAGTCTGACCGTGGTGTGAAGAGAGTAGATATAAATATTGGAGCCGTTCATTTTGACACCAAACCCATGTTGTTCTCAGCCAAAGAGACAACGATCCTCTTGACTAAGACATTTCTGACATCCTCCAGAAGAAAATAGCTGCGGAAGCAACTTCAAGCACATGTAAACAAATTAAATAACCTTGTGACCGTCATTACCCTCAAACAGGATTAACAAGGGTAAACTTAAGCGTTTATAGCACAGGAAAAGATTCCTTACTGCCATTTAAAAAAAAAAACGCTGCACTGGAAACTACTGTAAACAACAAGTGATAAAAATGTTAAATAGCAAAAGTCTTCTATGAATAAAGAAGTGTCTCATTCACTGCAGAATCTATGCAACATCACCGATTTATCTAAGAGGTTAGATAAACATATTGCGTTGGATGAAGGACACACGGAGGAGACAAAAAGGGATGGCAACTACTGTCGCAGATTTAGACCACTGTGATGTCAGTCTCTCACCGAGAGATGACAAGTCGAGTGACATCCTTCATCTTCATGTCAGACAAAGAAGCGTTTCACAGAGAGAAACGGCAAAACCTGATACCTGAAGCACATGGTGTCCGAAGCTGTTTATAGACTGGCAGGAGACAGCGGAGCTAAAATGTGTAGACAATGAGTTTCATCTTTACCGGTGATTAACGACACAATGGATGACATGAAGAATCAACACTCACGAGGATTTGAAAGCCATAATTCCTCTGGACTGGGAACTCTTTGACATCGTAACATGTGGAAAGGTCAATCTCACCATCCAGTTCAGAGGCCTATGGGAGAAAGAAAAGTTGTTGTTTTTAAAAAAAAAATAAATAAATAAAACCAGAAACACACAGAGTAACCAACACTTATTGCATCATGACTGTATTGATCCAAATGTAAACTCTGCGGGGCAAGTCTTACCTCCTCAGCAATCGAATCCTTGTAGTACCTCAAACTCTGGTCTGTCAGGACAAACCAGTGTTTCTTCCACTAAGGAGGAAGAAAAACATCTTGAAAAAGACCATGAATCAGATTTCATCACTTTATTTGTTTAGTAGTGAAATCAAGAAACAGATGGTTGAAACTCTTCGATTGAAAACAAATTACCATTCCATCCTCATAAAGCTTGGTCATCCATCCTTTTTTGAAGTTTAGCAGATCCGGCTGGAATTAAGACACAAAGTGATGTAATATCATGTAATTCAACTAGTTTAACACATTTAGTTAATAAGAGGATTTTGCTTAAATTAGAAACCATCAGGGGGACAAAGACAATTACACTTTGTTGAAACTTTTAGTTTCAACCTTACTTTATCCTGCATTACAGTAGAAGTCATCAATTGGATTTCTTTATTCCGGATACAAACAATTGGAAAACATCTCACTAAACAATATTACCATTGACCTGCCCAAGGTAAATAAGTTTAAGTGCTAAAATGTGGCTCAAGACGAAGAGACTAACTGGCGGGAGCCGGACTTTCCCTGTGAAACACAAACTGCTGCACATCGAAACCAAGCTCAAGTCTGTTTATAGACTCTAAAGTGAACTAGTCGTCCAAAACCTGGCTTCTGCCCACTCAACAATACCTTGTTTTTGTTGAGCTTCATCCGGTATGGAGTCACCGCCTGGCAGAGAGTCATTCTGATGGCCAACTGCCTTCAATTCATAGGTTGACAATCTGTGTCTTTCTGTCTGTCTCGGGGACATGCACACAACTGAGGCTGCTTCTGTGCTGGCTATTTATAATCATCAGTAGCAGTGGCGGCAGTGGTGTGTGTGTATATGTGCGAACTGGAGTGGGTGGGGGTTCTGGCAGCTGCAGCTCGGACACACAGAGCAGCCACACGCTGACTGGATTACCCTGCAGCGTTGCATGAGCCGACCACATTCAGACTAACAGGAGTCAGACCTCAAAAAGACACCAAAGCAACCTTAATTAGCCTGAAGGCTACATCAATTTTACTTGTGAAAACTGACAAGTGCAGGCAGTCATTCTCCTGACCAGGTCCCTTTATACAAACATTAAGCAAATACTTGAACATGGCTGATCACTCATGTATCATTTCTCAATCTAGTGTACGAAGTTTAGAGCACATACAAGTTAAGCTATGCTATCATGATCCATAATTATTGTTATTGCTAAATTTCCTTAATAAAAACTTAAATATAGTTAAATAACGAGGAGCTCGTAAATACAGGCGAGAAAAAAAATTTACCTGGTACAGCTGTTGGTGCATATGCTATTCCTGCAAATGTTTTAACTGAAACAACAGCTTTTCTCATATATATATAGATCTGTCAAGCAGGGACTGATGCGCTTTTGTTGTGTATTGATGTAAAAGTCATCTGCTGCCGACAGAGGAGGCCTGGAAGTGTAAAGGAGCATGGCACTCTAACTAAGCTGTTGTCACTCTGCTGATTCTGCAGCGTGTGTGAGCTTACATCAGTGCGGGGATGGCATCCACTATCCAGGGCGTTTTAATTACCAAAGAGGAACTGTGGTGGGTTAAGGAAGACGTCTTTCTCTTGCTGATAAAGGCATCGATAGCAGAAAAGAACTATCGGGTATTATGTTTGACATAGAAACATTAAGTGTTGAGCTAGTACTGTAGCATCCCAGGCGAGCTGGAAGGTTAAGCGAAAGTGATGGTTGTGAGCTTAATTGTCAAGTATCTTCTGTCATAGTTCCTTTTTCTAATTATATTTACATTTAAGTGGTTCATTTTATTTCCCTTCACATTACATGAGTGATGCTTCAGCAGAGATAGAGATAGGTGTGTTCAGACTGGTGTGCTCCTGCCTGTCATAACAAGGAATAATGCAGCTGCCTGTTCAGAAACGTAACAGACAACAGCAGGGCATGCTGATCATGTGGGACACCTGCATACAGTAAGCAGGACACGAGGCTAAATGAAGCACTGTGGAAATGGCAGGATTTTGCTTCCTGCAAATCTAGGATCAAACACATGGTTGACGAGTTATCCGTAAAGATGACTCCTTTTAGAGTTAAAACTATTATACGCATTTAAACCTATTCCCAATATGAACAAAACAGTGTGTGTGTCTGTGGGGGTCTTATTCATCTTGAATTCTAAGGAGAATAATCCCATATTTTTTTTTAGACTTTAAATGGAGGTTTGTAGCTGTGCAAAGTCTAAATTAATTCCCCTTCATCTGTAACAGACTTTTTTTTTAATAAATTCTACACGCAGGGGTCGTAACAAGAGTAAATGGCTGCTTGCCACACTATAAGCAGTTAATGCAGTAGGTTTAATGGGAAAAAAGTGGGAGCAGATCAAAACAATGCAAACTTTAGAATGAATGATTGTATCTGTCAAATAAAGCATTTGTAAGAATAAACTGTCCACAAGAGGAGGCAAATGGTTTCATCTCCACTGCACTCGTCTAGCCCAATTCCCCTGTTTAAGGCAGGTGACATTTTTCTTGCACTCACAGTCATTGACGATTCAGTGACTCTTCGGTCCAATGACTTGGCTCTTCTTAAGTTGACAAAACTGGAGCTGGACACATCAGGGGCTAAACAGTCCCTTCCTGTATCAAGTGACATCTCCTGCAAATATAAAGCTAGCATTAGTTTTAAGTTCGCTCTTCAGAATTGACGGATTCGTGTTTAATAAAGAGAAGTGCCTACATGTTTGTTATCCAGGCAGCGTCTCTCACTGCGACCTTGTCTCTGGATTGAAGTGGTCTTAGCTGAGGAATCATTGGAGCTAGCTGTGTCCATATGCTCCACATGCTGATTTTCCTCAAATCGGCCAATGATTTGAGTTCGCCTAAGTGACACAAAATGACCAGACTTCTTCATATACACTGTATGTCTGACTAAACAAGGAGCATAACACAAACATAGCAAATTAAACTAGGCATTCTTAAAAAAATTATAATAATAGAATAAAAAATGATGCAGCACACTATCCTTGTGGCAGAAATAGGTAGCAAAACAAGATCAAAGCATGCCATGAAAGCAAATTTTGGTCAAAATCAGGTTTTATATGGGATACAAGAAATTTTAGCTTGCAGTAAGCAGAAAGAAAGCATTAGATGACACTAGACTGGACATCTAAAGCTTTCTTTTCGGCCATAATCAAGTCCTTTTTGTGATGAAGAACACGTTGCATAGAGAAAAAAATTACATCCCCAAAGAGGACAATTCAAATATACAATGAAGAATAAAGAATGCAGTTATATGACAAGAGATACACTTTAGAGAAAAAGGAAATGACTAGAATGATGTATTAAATACACTGCAGAGGTAGCAGCAATGGCAACACAGTTGGCATTACCTTCAGGCACTGCACTTGTGAAAGTATATGTATTCAAGAAATGAGGGACTAAATTTAGGGAGACTAAACCCAATGTAAAATGCTTTAGTATTGGTAGAAAACTAAAGGAAATTAGGAATGTTTTGTATGGAACAGTGCACGTGTGTGTGCTCCCAGGTGGTGCAGAGATGAAATGAGAGAAAGCAGGAATCAGCGGTGACCAGCAGGGAACAGCATTGGGACAGGGGTGGAGGGGTTGGTTGAGCATTAGCTCTGAGAAGTTCTGTTCAGAAGCCCCTGGAAAAGATTGAAACGACAAAACAAACTAGCAAGGTAGCAAGAGCAAAAGGCAGAGACTTGTAGAAAATAAAGTTACAACGTGCAATTCATTCCCCCAAATCATTAATGTTAAACCACTGGTAAGCTAGGGGAGGCAGCAGCAGCAAAAGATTCTCAAGAGCCAGGAGTGCCTCAAAAACAGCAGCCACAGGGTGGTGCTAAAAACTACATGTTTGAGATAATGCATGAGCTCCAAATAATTATGTAGCATGCCGTCTGAAGGTTTCCAGTCAATGCCAAGCGCTAACAACCAGTGGCTCATTAATGAGAATCATGTTGCCATCATTACCACATTTCTATGTGCATTGTTTCTGGCGTGCTGTGTGTTTAGGCAGTGATTTAATTCTTCAAAAAGAAAAAGCAAGAAACTGAGCATGACGCCTATTCTCACCTGCGCTCCTCTCCAAACAGCCGAGCCACCTCCTCCCTCCCAGGGCTCCGTGTTCGCGCCCTCAGCTCTTGGCGCTTTTTCTCTGAGCGGAAGGCCTCTCTGTAGCTCAGTCTGCGAGCCCGTGGCACATCCGACAGAGCTGCATACTCCCTGCCGGAATGGCCAACTCTACTTCCCCCACCACTGACACTACTAGTGCTCCCCCCACCAACACTGTGCCCCTCCCAGGCAGATGCAGCCCCACTGGGTTCAGAGTCCAGTGAGCTCTGGGAGGAGCTGATGGTGGAGTAGCTTGGAGAAATAAGTGCACCTGGAGAGGGAAGAAGGTCTTGGGAGGGTTGATGGGGGGAAATCTGGGCTTCTGATTCAGAAGTGTACCTGGAACTGGGAGCTCCTAGTGAGGAGGATGATGCTGAAGAGGATAGGGGCAGATGCTGGGGTGGCTGGGAGTGATGTGCAGACTGTGGAGAAGGTTCTGACTTGGTCTTCTCCAGAGAAAAATAACCACTCTCTACTCGTACCTTTCGCCCATTGCTTATTGTGCCACGATCTGAAATATAGATACAGTGTCACTGATATGAAATATCTTCCATGTATATAGCACGCCTTAGAATTAGCTCTAACAAAGCAACTACTTCCTTATCTAAAACATATGCAGTCCCACTTCCTCACCATCTTGGGTCGTGATACTGGAGTCTGGTTGGCTCTGGCTCAGCTGGCTGATGCAGGAGGCACTGCGGCTGCAGGGGATGGTGGCCCTGCTCCAGCGGCTCTCCTCCTGCCACAGGGTGGCACGGCTCATCGGGACACGCTCGGCACTGGCGATACTGCTGGGCAGGCATGGGATGCTGCCTCCACTGCTGCTGCTGGTCACCGTTACCTTAGCAGGCCCAGGCTCCTGGGTAATGGATTGGGTTGGGAAGAGTGGATGTGTAGAGGGAGGGACAGAATGGGAGGTAAGGTCACAGAAAAACTACAAAAAAGGAACGTGAGAAGGAAAGAAATGGAAGAATATATAAATACTAGAATGGAAATATAAAGACCTATATATTGAAAATGTTTTTTTTATCTTTTGGGAATCCTTTGTTCTTCCTTTTGTAAAATATCAGCTGAATCCAATATATTACCTGCAAAATAAACTCTTTTTCACTAGTTAAATGATAAATTAAGGAAGGACAGAGGGAGATTAACAGTATGGCAAAGAACAAAGAACTTAATTTACGGCAAACAAAGTGGAGGGAAAAAAACACATTCTGCAGTGGTGGAAAATGTTGAAATGTTTAAAAAAAAAAATCATCGTATATGATTGATGAGGGCAAAATACAAGCAAAATTGAAGTTATTCAAAGTGGTGGTGTCAACAATATCTTTCAGAAATACCTTCAGCAATCAATCAATAGAAGCACAAAATTGATCAGAACAAGAGAGAAGGATATTTCCAAAACAAAGTGATTGTTTTTCATCAATTTTTTATCCAGCAAACCCCAAATCACCATAAACATGCCGTTGTGCTAAAAATCTCTCCTTCAGTATCAGAGCAGGAAGCAAAGTAATGTGCTTTTATTTCACCCTTCCCCTGGACTGATCAGAGCACAGATTATTCATAAGGATTGAAGTTTCAAAGCCTCTGATTTTTAAAGCTGGAAGCAGGATAAAAAGTTTGGCCACGCTGAACTCACTGGATGTCCATTCATGTCCTCAGTGGAAAAACACTGGCTTGGAGTTACTCCATCCTGCCAATCACAAAAAGCCTTTGATGTTAGTGCTTGCTAAATACCCGAGATTATTACCAATAAATGGAAAGAAAGAACACATTACATTTCGTCTCAGTCTGACAAAGACAGAATGCTTCAGAAGAACTACGAACTAAAGCACAATTACAAGATGTTAAGGGTTTTATTGTTAAGGCCCATCTCTGTGAGGTGGCTTGATAAAGGAGCACAACCCAGAAGGTAAACACGTTATTGTGCCTGGGTATTTAACAACAAGCATATGTCACCAATAAAAGTGTGTGGAAATGGGAGGAGGGCTCTCGAGTGGAAATGTGGCGCTGACACTATGAGGTGTGGAAGCGTGTAAACCACCACACAATGATGGATATTCATTAGTGACAATTTGTCATATTGTTACCACCAACCTATGAGACTTTAATAGAGACCGCCAGCAGATAAATAATGAAAGCACGATGACCCTCACACATTATTAGCCCTGATTATACAGCTTAGCCTTGAAAAACTGCAACGTTATTTTAAGCGGTGTCCATCTCTCACGCAAGCAAATCCTGCTCTGCAGCATTAATCCGAACTGTTTGCATAGCTTCACACCTGCGTTTGTTTTACTGGGAAAATGCTGTGGCATAAAAATAAAATGAACGCATCATTTTCCAAACAATAGATGTTGAAAGTTAAACATTAATACAGAAGTTGCACTTGGAATTTGGTTGATCAATACATCCCCATTGAATCAGCTTGATGAAAGGTGCTGTTCAAGGAGGTACTTGGATGTTTTGAGCTTTGCTCTGTTGTACCGAGTGACATGTTGACACCGCAGAGCGAGTTATTTATTAAGACCAGCACTCTGTAAGCCTTCTATGACGACCGATAAAGTGCAAAGTCTGTGCTTAACTTACACTAAATTACTGTAAGATATTTTGTCATTGAGATGGAGAGGACAAACAGATTAAGTGACAATAAGAGGGATAAAAATAAAAAGAACAAAACAAAACATGAATGATTTCACACGGGGTCATATGGATCACAGTCAATGTCAGCACTGTGTCACCACTGTTCCTCGGCAAATGAGCCTGTTTATGTAAGCCCAGTAAGGTCGCAGCCTTATTCAGGGAGCCGTCATTAGAGGAACCAGACAATGAACTTCAGAGCATGTTTTGTGTTCTCACCACAAGTTTGGCCTGGCCTCAAAATGGATGTAGGAAAGGGGAAAAAACCTCTGACCCCCCCCACTGGGTGGTCTGCTTTATATCAATTTATCTTGTCTTTATTTAACAGTAAAACCATTATCATGGTAATGGACTTGCATATTTCTGTTTGTATAGGGACAATTCCCCATAAGGGAGTGGACCGTCTGCAGGACATGTGAGCTTGTACTGACATAAACACTGTATTCCTTTCCCAAGGGACTTTATGTGTCCGACTGATGTTACATGAATGGCTTAAAAGACTGTGCTCACCTTGCTCTCTGGCTGTTGTAATTGTGTTTTGCTTTGTAAATGCTAACCTCTGCATAGACATCCTTAAAATCATCTGATCCACTGCCGTTTGATGTTTTCATTTTCATCCTATAAACTTTATTGCGCTCTGCCGGGATTTTTCGCTCAGGTCCAGTCCACAAAGCAGTGAATGTGCGTGGTCAGCTAATAAGCTTCACTGCTGGTATTTTTTTTTTTTACTGGCTTATAAACCTAAATGTGTGTTTAATTAAGACTCCAAGAGCTCAGCGCTATTAAAGAGTGAAATCTTTGTGGGATCTTACATGGAAATTTTGAGAGTTTAAGCCCTTAATTTGAAGTCTTGAATGCAAGACTTCTCTGAGAGCGACCCAAAACACACACAGACACACACACACACACAAAGAGAACTCCGATTTGAGCCACAAGGTTAATAACCCAACAGGCAGGAAAAGCCTGGCAGGTGAGACGGCAGCTACTGGAAATGACAATAAAATTGAGTGAACCAGCAAATTCACATGTGAGAGGATCACAGTCACACTGCTGAAAGTTGCTGTTCAAAGTTGTTAAAGCAGGCAGCTACCGTCATTACCCTTGGTTGTTTGCTTGAGAATATCTTGATAGATCAGCATTTTTTTGCTGCCTACTAAGTGATATATGTGATCCTGTTCCATGTCTGCAAAACCAAGTCGACATTGTCGGAAGTATATCACTTTTGATTTATAGCACTCACAATGCCATCCAATGAAATACTTTGAGACTTTTTGCAACAGCAGGCCGATGACCAGCACAGATAAGTGTACACCACGCGACGTATGGTGTAAAATGTTAAGGATGTTATCGGCAGTAAAAGTATATCCGTCTCCCTTTTAGAGGGAAAAAGCTGCCACAGGATGCCAAAAATAAAAAGCCTCAAATTGCATATTTCCACAGCAGAGATCATCCTTAAACATATTCTTTTTAATACAATAGCAGATCATTTATTACATTTATTATATGAATAATTCTGATATATAGTCATATCTACCTATGTGTTACTGTCATACTAGGAGAGCCAAAGTGGCCAAGTATCTTTGTGACTCTTTGGAAATATTTCAGTTATAACAAAGATGGTATCAAAGGAAAATAACATTAGAGACTTTACTTCACTGCAATAAACATTTAAGTCCACGACTATCAGAGTTGACATTTTTCCAGCATTATGCAGCATTCAAAAATATTAAGGTTCAAAAACATGTTCCTCACCTACATTTGGCAGCTTATTCCTTAAACCTTGTTCTGAGTGAGAAGATAAAAGCATGTCACCATGGAAAGTGTGACTCAATGTATTACCTGGTGGGTTGGAGGATCAACCTTGCGTTTTTTCTTCTGGTTCTGCTTGTTGGTCCTGGGGTACACAGTCAGAGCCTCCTGCCATCTACAAACAGCAAAATTGGTCACAGCGATTACACAACCTATATAAACTACGTAGCCGTGTTGGATCTACACATAAAAATGAGAAGAAGTTCTCGTTGGGAAAGACTAAATCATTGTGCTGCACACTGTCAATGTGGTAAAAATCATCAAAGTAACTCTAATAACATAAATAACAAGCAGCAGAGTTTTACTCAATTCAGGGAAGCTCTGTACTAACTAAAGTAATAAACTATTTCATTAACTTGTTCAGTTTCGAACTGAAGGAGCCGTTGAAACATCTTCCAGTTGCCCTCATTCGAGCTCTTATGATTACCATGACCTGGAAGACCTGAATCTACAGCAACACTAATTAACTGCACCCATCCATAAGATTCCAGAGAATAACATGACACAAGCTCACACATTTGGTCAAGTCTAAATAAAATGCTCGTTCTTGGTCTTGATCAAAATTCTAAAATTACTTTTGTTTCAGTGCTTTAAAAAAAGTGATATAGTGTATAAGATGTCCACAAAAAAAGCAATAAGATGTGTGATAAATCTATCAGACTTTGGCAGACAGATTTCTATGTTTCCACTGGACTTTTCCAGAATGGCGCCGCACCAGTGGCACCTGCTAATGTAATGTCTGGGGTTAGACCTCAAATCCAGATGAGTTGAAGAGGAGATGCTAAGGGTGCAAAGCAGGAACAAAATGGAGAGAAAGGAGGAGGAAGTTTGGACCATTTCTTCCCTTGAACATCACGGGAAGTTCAAGGTGAGCTTGGAGCCCTGATAAGGAGGTAGGAGGTTTATTATCCAATATCGGTCAGAGGCTACGAACGGTGAGGTGGTAGCATCTCTGTGCTCAGGAGGGTGGGCTGTTGGCTGTGAGTTTCTGCCCAGTTTCTGGAGAGTTCATCTGTGTTACCTGCTGACGCTGCACGTGGCATCATCAGCTAAGTTGTTGCCAAGCAACAACTAGTCTGGGATTACCATTGTTGAACTGAACTGAATTTAATTTAATGTAGTTACAGCCTTGGGGTGTCTTATTTCAGTGGGCAAAGAGTTTCACAAGATTTTCCATTAAACTGTATTCTGGGAAAAGTTAGCAGGGACATGACTGGTCAGAAAGCTTTTTAAGGCTTTAGGTGAGCTGTAAGATTACAAAATCATTACAAAGTCTTACAGGAAGTCAGTGCAGGGAGGCAAGCACAGGAATTATGTATTCATGCCCTTTTCTCCTGGTAATGAGTGTAGCTGCAGCATATAATCAACTGGAGACAATATACGGGAGCCCTTACTGATAACTGGGTTTAGTGAATTACAGTAGTCAAGGTGAGAATTGAAGTTAGCAGTTGAAAAGAAATTACCCAATTTTTAAGATTGCCTTAAACTGGAAAACACAGGACTGAACAGAAAGACTGTGGTTAGAATAAGAAAATACTCCTAGATTCTTAGCAGCCTAGAATATCAACTCTACAAATATGCAACATAAACTACTAAAATGATCTGACTACAGTACAGCAAGCTCATGCTCCATCTTGATTTTTCTCTTTCTCATCCACCCACTGTGTAAATTATGAAAACCTTTTGGTGTGGAGAGTCCCACTCAAAGCTGTCATAGATGCAAACATGACGCAGTTTTCAATGAATGAGTGCCCACACATCATGCCTGTCATAGTATAATAATGAGTCAAAAGACATTTAAAAAAAAAAAAAGACACTCTTCTCTCTTCTCTGTCAGTTAATGGCAGTCTTGCAAAGGAAACTATGGTTGTGCGATGGCCTAGAAGCAACAGATGGAAGCCAGATGATAGGAAAGTGGGAGGTGTACAGTGATGGAGCAGGTACCACACTGAAGAGTGGGTGTCGTGAGTCACAGTTCCCTAAGAATAGCCATGATATGTGTGCTACAGCCAGGGAGAGGGAGGCGGTGCAGAAAACAGGCACAAGAGACAGCTGAATTATGGGGAATTAGGTTTGCATACTATGATCTGTGTGCTGGAATCTGAGAGTTTGTGCACACAGGGAGAGGGGGGCGAGAGAAGCAGGGCGAGGAAACAGTTCAAGAATGTGCACTGTCACTGCAGTATGAAGTACAACAATCAGAGATGCACTGCCTCAAGCAGACAGCAGGGGGCAGAGTAGTTTTGGCTGCAAAAGCTGTTGCGCACAACTATTTCCCTTCATCTCTGTAAATCTTATCCACTCATGTCTCATATACTGGAGCATCTTTGCGAGTTCAGAAACAACAGATCGTTGTGGTTGCTATAGTAACAGACCATTAAATCTTACCCATTGATGATTTCTTTACACTCAGCCCGGATGAAGTGCTCTTTCTCAGGGGTGACGATGCACAGCGAGTTCTTCTGACCTGTCCTGGACTCACCATCGATGACATCAGAGCACTGGTTCATATTGATTGTACCCTGGGGCAATGTGCTGGGCTGTAGGATCACAACAGAAACATGCAGAGAAAGTGTTAAGTATGGAAGTGGAACAGACGTGTCCACAAGACCCTCCACATGGTGAGCCTTTTCAGAAATCCACCCCAGCAAGCTGTCATGCCAAGCCTGGCACACCACATGCTGATGTAACAGCCTGTGCAAAGGCAAATGTTCCTGGTGGAGCTCACTTTGATATTTCTCCGACTTGAAATAGCCAGTTAAAAGGCAATTATTACATAAAACGTGCAAAGTATACAGTTTTGGTTGGTCCACTTCATAAAGTATTGCTCAAGCAAATCTATAATTTGATAGGAAAACCAGACAGTTGTTCATAACTATGATGGATTTAGTGTGAGATTGTATTAGGAAAGTTCTTCCCATCCAGTCCTGGCTTAAGTCAGTAATAATTACAGGAATAACAAGAATAACTGCTATTAAAAAGAAATGGGACATTTAGGTTTTTATTTATTCTAATAAAAGGGTGATCGCTCAAAGCAGATGGCAAAAACACTAATGTTTGTATAATTATAACTTCAATCAAGAAGAATCTTTTCTTTACTCCAATTTAAGGTTTCTACATTGACAATTCTCTCATTTACATTTGCTGGTGAGGGAAATGAAAGTCAGCGTCACTAACAGGGCAAATTTAGGGGAAGAAAAAAACAATGGGCTCGAATATGAGGGGTGGTAAAACCTCATATTAGGTGAGACTCATTTGAGAGGCACTGGGCGGTTTGGCCTTCCTCTCATTGTGGGTCGGTCTACCATCTTCACTCATATCACTCCTCAGAGTGCGAGTTTCTGCAACCAATTGCCCATCTGGTTGTACAGGACAAAGAAGATTAAAGTTCTGTTAGGACTCTCCTCCGTTAAACTGTTCTATGCGCTGCTGAGAGGCTGATTATACCAACACAGATAACTTGGGCCCATCACAGAAAAGTATACAATCCCATTGTGACTCCCCCCTCCCCCATGAAAAAATATAACTTAACAAGACTTTTGCTAGACATGCCCACAATGAATCAAGTTTGGACTCGCAACAAACTGCTGGGCATATGGTCGTCCCTGGAGAGCGCCGTACAAACCCTCTGATGACAACATCAACACCTCAAAGCCTAACACACAGAAAGTGACGAGCTGGAAGAGAAGATAACCTCACACCTGAGAAACAATGAAAATCAGACCAGCAGAGGCACTGAGGGAATTTTAGGGTGTTTGGTGTGTTGGGACCTAATGTCAAGCATTAAACTTGATTTGTTTTTCCTATTCGTTTAAATATGATTGTCTATGCAGGTACTACCCCCTAAACATCTACCAGCTCCGTACATCGTACTAATATAAAGAATGTAGGGATTGTCTGTTCCATTTATCAGCAGTACAAGTTCATATTTTCATTTATAGATTTTGCTGTCACAGTGAAGGTCAGACTCGGAAGCGAACACTGATGTATACTCGTATAAATGCTGTCGGCTGTGAATAACAGCTACAGGATTTCCAGAATAATAATCTGCAGGTTTAACTTGGTACACAGTGTACTCAAAAAGAGATGCATTGCTCCAAGTGAACCTGCTGTATGCATGTCAGACACAGTTCGGTCTAAATGCTTTGGGACCCATTTTAGATTAGTTGTTTATGAAAACAGATTCAAGCTACAACTGTATCAATAATGAACTTCCTGTTTTAATTGAAGGGCATTCTTATCCAAATTGGAGGAGGCATTTAAGTTCAACAAGTCTCCAATATGCAGAATCGAAGATGGAACTGAACAAATTAACATATCAATACATAAAATGCTCCTTTTTAATGTGTGAATGCTGAGAATCCCTTCTAGTAAATGAAAGCCATTTGTGTGGAACTTATGGACAACATTACCAAAGCATGGGTTTCTTTCAGACTTTTGCTGTAGCCGGTCTCAGCTGTGTTTTTGTCTTCTTCAATGGTTGAGTCATTGAGTTCAACTGATTATAACCCAATCAGGGTCCCTTCTTTACCTTCAGAAACTTCTGGGTGGCTTTCACACTGTTTTTTGTCTATTATTCATCTGTACTGTAAAGCTCCCTGGTCAACCTTTTGTACCTGATCTAAATCTATTGGTGTTTGCTTTCAAAAAGCAAGCCAATGTTGTAAAATCAGCAGTGACAGTGGCAGAGAGCAGTGCTTCCCACAATGTCGACCGTCCCCCTACACATCCAACCACACACACTGACTCAGCTCTGAAGCTGCCTCCTCCGCCTGCTCAGAGAAGCATCAGCCTGGGCTCCTATAAACCAAACGGACACGAAGAACCAGCAGCGACAAGCGGCCCCCTGCTGGGTCTTCTCCCGTTGCCAGTGACTGAATAACCAAAACAGCTCTTGACCACGCCACAAAAGCAACTTATGACTGCAAGGCCATGACGTAGCTCTGAGAAAGACTTGGAATACCACGGCAGAAGGGGGTGATAGTGCAAACTTTATACAACAAAGGAAACTGAAAGATCAAACAGATTAAAAACAGACTTTGAAGCCTGTGCTTTTGGGTGTTGTCAAATAGAACTGGACTCTCTTAAACTATGATTATCTGTTGATCTTCAGTTTCTTCACACCACGTGGCCTACTGTTCAATCATTCATTACTGTGCAATGTAATGTACACTGTATTATTTCAGGGCCATGTATTGCAAGATAGGTGCAAACTTCCTAGGTTTTGGCAGTAAAGTTGCAAAAACTGACCAAACATTCTTACGCGAGAAGAACTTATTTCTGAAACCAAACTGAGGTGACCAGCAGGGGCTTCATCTGTGAGGCAGAGACGACAACGATAAGAACATTTACACACAGAGCCAAGCAAATTGAACGGGACTTAACGAGAGAACTAATCTGTTATTAATTGCTGATAGCAACAAAGAAACTAATTCTGAATCAGTCTTTCATTCATTCATTTTTTCCCTGAGCTCTCTCCAGCAGTAAAATCCAATCTGATGTTTATTCTTGTCCCGTGTCTTGCTCATCTGGGTAACTATCGATTCTTCCTTTTTTTTTGTAATGGTGACAGTGTTTTAAACTACCATAATTAGGGGGGAAAAAAGTGTTTTGTTATCTATTTCCTGGTGTGATACATCAGACCATGAAGGAAAATGGTGTCATGCCAGGCTGGTATCTCAGTATCTGGTATCTCAGACCCCGGCAGTTTCGGGCTGAGGAAATGTGCCTTTTCCCTTCTGTCATCACTGCCACCTCCCTCTTGTGCACTCATTTATTGCGCTGAACAGCCAATCAGAGGGAACTCTCACTTATTCTACCTACTGAACTGGCCGAACAAACCTGTTGATGGAGTCCGACACTGGTGACGGGTGCACCCACTTGTCCTCTTTCAACCATGCACCATACATTACTATCAGCAACAACCAAGGTGCATCACTCCAATGGTTAGAGTGAAAAGTGTTTTGATCATAATCAATTTCAAGCCCTCTTCATAGGTCATTCTTTCCATTTGTTGTTCCAGTTGTTTCAGCTGTCTAAAGAACACAGTTTCAGAACTGGCCTGGCTTCTAAGGAAGTTTTAAAGGTTTCTTTCTTAACTTCAGAAAGGATCCTGAGCTAATTCACCAATGTTATCTTGTGTAGAGGTTTAGCCCTTTGTACACTGCTGAGCTCACCATTATGTATGTTTATTTGTTCATTTATTTATTCATCTATTCCCAAAATGTATTAAACTGCTGATTTGGCCCACTGTTGTTCCCACCATCTGATAGATTTGTTTTTGCATGGATGCCCTTCCTCACTTGCGATGAGCACTCTCTTGAACAAATGTCGAGGATTCACATCGACAGTTTTCAAACACAACTGCCACACAAGAAAAAAAAATAACAAAAGGAATAGCTTACAGCTGTCCATGAGACAAATTGAGTCAACTTACAAACTAAATGAGATCCTTTGCTCCACACTTACCTTTATCATTCTGACAGCATCCCATCTATTTGAATATTAAACACCTCAAATCGACATTGAAAGTCTGCCCTTTAAACTCGTAATTATAATAGAAAAGTCACTTCAACACATTTTGATAAACAGCTCGAATAACAAAAATTGTGTCACTGTCAAAATATTTCCAGAACAAACTGGAGTTGCAGAATAAGGATTTTCCATGTGTATTGAACACTTGTACAGATGCCTACTTGGAAAAAAAAAAAGTGCCCAAAGAAAGCAAATGATTGTACGTGCAAATCTGACTTTTACTTAGTCTGACTTCTAAATGACTTGCACAAACCCTGTGAGAAGCCTTCGTAATCTTTTGTTGACTGAGGGGATTTATATTTGTACAGTGGAGTAAAATGGGAATTGTGTCACACAGCAGACTGGGAACGGGGAGATGTTTAAACAGCTTTTAGGTCCTACCTTCACTGTGCTAAACGTGCAGACAGAAAGATACCACAGCAGATCAAAGCTTAAGGAGCCAGACCACAGATGATGAATTACAGCCCTTAGAAAAATCAGCATATATTAAGAGATATAGCTTGAAGTTAAATTAAAAGGTTTGCAAGTGACCAAATAAATCTGACTGTGCGGCATAAATATAGCTTGTCAACAACGGAGCAATTTAGGCTGGTGGATGGTCTCTAATGTGGACGGAGAAGTCAATAGTCAACAGTTTGTGTTAATTACACCCTGTGGGGCAGATGAGAGGCCCCGTTTATTCTGTCACCGTTGGGTCTCACTTTCTTTCACTTTTCCTTTGCTGCGCTCTACATCTTGCTGGCAGAGTCAGAATGGGAACAAAATTAAACAAAGTGGATAACAGGTTTAACAGGATAACAAGTGACCTTAGCACCTTTCTTCTTTACAAGAAGACGCAATGATTTATTCGTTCACTATTATCTTTCAACTTTTCAAACCCCCCGGTTTTAAAAAAGACCCATCACAACAGGACTCGACGCCAAGGTCAAAGGCCAGAGCAACAGCCGGGCCCCACATGCAGGTGGTCAAATAAGACCTTGGGACAGCTGGACAAGGACCGGGCTTGATTCAGACCGGGCAGAGGAAGGTTTGACGACAGAGATGAGTTGGGGGTGCGAGAAAGGAGATTAAGTGGTGAGCTGCTGGTCATGAGTAACAGCGGTGCAGCAGAGAGAGAAAAAAAAGGGGTTTCAGACTGTGACTTTGGACTGCCTGGCCATCTGTCTGTGTAAACAAACCACACATGTACACCACACATGTTGGCTTGACCTTGAGCTAGAGTCAGAAGAGGATAAACGCCAAAATATTTCAAATTCTGAGAACAGTTGTACAAGCAGCTTAAGCCCCCTGTTCTATAATCACTGCATTAGATTCTCTAGTGGACAGAAATAAATCAGAGACTGACAACAGCTTTGATTAAAAAAAAAACTATTTTCATAAATTAGCTCACTTCTGACAAGGATTTGCGTGCCTACGTGCAGGTAGTAGCAACGTGGGAGTACAGCAGTTATTTTACCCTGGAGTAGCACGGGTCTCCTCTGTTGAGCACCAACACAAACCCCTACAGTGGGCTAGCCACTGCAGATGGAGCACCCAGACTCAGGGCCCCCAAACCCACACCTCTGTCACCTAACCTAGGCTCTGTCTGTTCTCTCTGGGCCACCACTCTCCACAATGGCTCCTTTGTGAATCAGCACCAGTTCACACAATGTGGGATTGTCAGCCACCACAGTCCACAGAGCCACTCCTCCTGTTAACCCTCAACAAGGATATAACCAAGAGGCAAGAGGCCCAAACAAGTGTCCTTTTGTGATCAGAGCATGGAAATTATGAGGCCTGAAAAAACTGTAGTTATATCTCTCAAGTCGTTCAGAAAATACTATAAATACTGTTTCAGTGGGAGTCAATGGGGTGGTACGGCAGTGCTGCACGGTCTGCGATAACCAAAAGAGCGGCCATTTGTCTTGTTTTTAAGTGCCATAACAGCCTTTGCAGGAATGTTGAACTGCTCCTACAAATACCAAACTGTAAACTGCTGTAAACTGTACATTTTATTATTCTCTTTTACATATATGACAGCAGGTTTAACAAATAGCTTGAGTGATTGGAAAAAGAAGGAAATGGAGATTATTTCCAGTTTACACAAACTCTTATAACAACTTTATAACATAGTTTAGATTATAGCAAACTTAATCAAAGATACCATCTAAGCCTAAAATGCATACTTTAGACCTGACTCTCCGCTCCAAACCAGTCATACGTCAGCCCAGATGTTACGCAGCATTACAATAGTGCTCATTAGGAGCCCACTCTCTGTTTAGAAGACAGTAATTAGTGAGTACCTTACATGCATGCATGTCTTTGTGCCCTTGGCTTCCCTCAGTCTTAGCCGTTCTGCAGCAAATGTTCCCCATTCTCCCTTATGACACAGTGGAAGAAATATTTGCTTCTCCTGGCAGATGGCTAATAGTCTAGTTTCAATTTTGGTTGCAAACCAGTTCTCTTTCTCTGCCATCAACATTTTTGGGTTTGACAGACTTTCTTTCTAGCAGAACGGGAGGAATTGCATTTTTCTGAGCGACCAAGTTCCAAAAGATCCAAGATCTTAGAATTATATTCACCCATCTTTAACATGAATGTGCCCACGATACTAGTCATACACCAAGTTAGTTAAGAACACTTGCATGGTGATTAGAAACATCTGTTTTCTTGGTACTTGGTGCCAGTTTGTCTACCAACCTGTGTGGTGACAAATTTCAACGCGATGACTTCACACGGTAAGTTTCATTACTCCTCTTTAGGCATGTACAAGCAGGATTCTTTAGCAATGTTTCCAAGTTATTCACTCTTCATCCATAGACGTTTGACTTTGATCATTACAGACACCAGAGCCAAAAGATTAACTGATGAACTGGCACCGCTTCATACTGACTCATGAACATGGCCAGGAATCGGGCTTTTTTTCAGGGTCCATCTTCTACTTATTACCAATAACAGTAATCATGCAATAAATCTTTCCATAGCAACTGAGGTCAACACACGCAAACAGACATTTTTGATACCATTGAGCATGCCAAACTGCTGCAGGGAAACATCCTCAGGTGCCAGTTGGATGGAGTCACCTTCAGACTTGCTGTACAAGACCATTAAACTACTGCATCTCTGCTCCCGAAGTCCACAACAAACAATCTGGAGAGGGGCTAGTGCTGACAGATTGATCACAGACCCGATTACCATCATCACTGTCATCACAGTCCTCTAATTTTTTTATCTCAATATCAAGATAACTTTAAGCCAGTGCAATAACATCCCTTAACCCCGAGTCCACTTTAAAAAAAAATGTATGGCTCTAAAAGACTCAGACCAGGCCATGTGGTGGATGTCTGACATCTCCTCTGCAGGGCCAAGTGACGTCCTCCAGGCATTCTCAAATACACCTCACACTGCTGGTATGCACTCAAGACTTTCAGATGGTTGGGAAACAACTGCGCTATAGTGAAGGCTAACTGCAACTGTACCAGCACAAAAAATACTGCGGAAAATGAAAACCAACAAAAAAATAAATCAGAACAGCACGCATTTCACACATATGTGTAGCAGGTATTTCAAAGAGGGTTGTGGGTGGTGGCAGTGCTTCTCTCTGGGAGAGTGGTGAGAGGATGTGGGTGGTTTAATGCTGTGTTAGGAGGCCAGCAGCCAGCAAATGCAGAGGAGGAGGAAGAGGAGGGCAAGTTGGATGATGAAGGGCATTTTCTCGATTGGTAGAGCAGGATTCCTTTGAAACAGAGGACTATGCTTGATTTCTGTTAGGCAGTGTAAGACATTTAAAGATGTGGACTAATGTGTGGGGACTTGATTAAACAAGCGCAGTCATTCTGCAGAAGTGCTACTATAATGACTGTAACGTCTGCGTCTCGGTGGTGACAGAGTGGATGAGCTGGCTGCAGAAACAGGTGCTACAGTCGAGTTGTGTCATGTCGCCTTGGCTGTTATTGTCTCAGAAGTTACCGAGTGCGCGCTTCTCTTTTATAAATTTATATCCAATCCGCACATTCGATTTTTCGCACTTTCCCAAAAATATTGGACATATTCAGCTGAATTAATGCCTCTACATTTGACATAATCATACATCTGCTTCTTGTTTTCTTCACTCTTTCCCATCTGTGGAGAAAACTCCCCCGTTTTGTCTTGTTGCTCGGCTTATCAAGCGCACTATAAACCGACACCCCGGTGAGTGCAGTCAGAGTTAACCATTTAGTGCATGTGCACAGCAAATGTTGTGGATTTGTTGGTTTCTGTTGAGATGAGCGGTTGAAAACTAAGCAGGAGGCTAAACATGTTGTCATCTTATTTTCAAATCACATGGTGTTGTCAGAGTAGAGGATCATGGACTGCAAACCAAAGAGCTCATTAAAGACTACAGGTGGCTTAGCATTGAATGCCTTTGTGCACGTCACCCAGACGCCACAGACTGATAACACCAAGCGATTCCGCAAGCTAATTGCAAATGCTACTCTTCTAAGTCCAATATTGACCACAGCTGATCCAGAAGCCCGTTAAAGGTGAACTGTCTCATTCTAAAGAAAGACAACCAAACAAACATATCGTTCCCTTCCCCCCAGTTCACGGCCACACGTCACCAAGGCAACAACAACTAGGTTAGCTGACCGAAAGAGAAACGTTCCACCATTATATGGCATGAATGTGAATCTCTCCTTTTCCTCGCTGTAATAGAAAGCAAATATAATAATGTTACTTATCATACAAGCAAAATCTAAGCACAAAGACAACGCAGTCAAAACAGTGGGAAAGAAATTCTGAGTTTGGATTGTTCAGACAAAGCCACAGTGGACAGAGAGCCTTGTAGCCAAACATCTAACAATCAGACAGTAAACGGGTATTTTTAGGTTTTCATGACTATATAACGTTCATGTGCTGAAAACATCAACACAGCAAGTGTCCCACAACCGTTATTTGTTCAATTTGACCAAAAAAAAAAAAACCCCAATATGATCACAACCTTTATTGTTCTGAGCTACTGACTCCTGGTGCAGTAAAGCTTATAAAGCCTGAAACACCCCTACAGCTGCAGCACAGCTCTGTGGTTGTTTCTTGGCTCCAATGGAAAAAAAAAAAAAGTTATGAGGTCACAGGGTGCCCGAAACAGCAGACAGCAGACCTGCCACAGCATTACATGTGGTGCTCTGACGCAGCACTTTGGAAAGCAGGACAAGGTGAACGGGAACCTATTCTATGCTTCGTCTCTGACAAAGTCTCAGCAAACTAAAATGTTCTCATCCAAAAAAAACAAACAAAAAAACAGCAGTACTGTTTATGAGAAGCTTGTTTTTGCATTGTAGCTTACACTACATAAAGATATCACACAGGGGGGGAGGGGAACATCCGGATAAGTCTTTGATAATGTTAGCAAAACTGCCAAACCCTCACTGGTTCAATGCAAAGGAAACCACCAGATCAAAAGAAAAGAGTGGGAGAGGGGTAAGAAAATGCTTGTTTGGGAATTAAGAACTATTCTATATTGAGGCTATCAATATCCATCTATTTTTTTTTCCAAACAAGTTGCTTTAAAGACAAAAAGAGAGTCATCAAAGTGTAAAACCTTTGCTTCAGAATTGTGTGCTCTTGGTCTGGTTGATATCGAACCATTTTCAAATGTGTTCAACAACCCAAACTGCGCCCGTGGACAATGAATCCTGGAAGTGTTCCTGAGTCCATGCACTGATTTCCATGACAGAATCAGGCCTCGTTTTTATATGCAGTGCTGTCTGATGACCCGATAATCAAGAGCATCCAATACTGACTTTAACCAATGTCACGCGTGCTCATAGATGTCTACAGATTTTTTTTAACATATATAGAATGAGGATTACTGAACCTCTGCCCAGCTTTAGAAACTCTAAGAGTAATAACAAAAAACTTTGGTCAGACCTAGCAGTGTATATTATTCATCACTTTCAACAGGACGCACGTCTGAAATACTGCATTCACATTAATGGACAGGAACACACAGTACAGTTCCAGTGCTGTGGAACCTTTTTTCTGTGATAACTGGCTGCAGCACCGACGGCGTCTGAGCCAAATGAACTGGACAGAACTGGGATTAAAAGCGTTTGAGCTGCAGCTGAAGCTTCTGCTCTGTCTGACCACAAAACAATATTTTCAACTATTCCCATCCACCGCAGCCATGTTACAGACGGCACGCCATACTGCCATAAGTATTGTTATGGTAATATGACATATTGTATAATATCTGACTCGATTGTACTCTCCAGTCTCACACAATCGGCAAAAATAATGTGTGCACTGTGGCCGTCTCCGCCGCTTTTGTCCAAATGCAGCAGTGAAGAATTTAAACCCAATTGATCAAATGAATGTAATTGCTCCAACAAACTCACAGAGCCATCAATGTTACGTACTGCATGTCTTAGGAGGGCTTAAGGGTAAAGCCACGATCCAGCTCCAGGGCTGCACTTTCTTTCTAAAGATATCTTGGTTGCAGAGCTTTGAACCTCAACAGGTGATTGGATTGGAAGTCACAACACTATGGTGAAAGGCTACAGGTCAAGTGCACCTGTTGCAACTCTGAAAGACGTTCAACTGCAGCTGTGGCCACTGCAAGTTATCACAAGACAACAGCTTGCTAGACACCCAGTCCTGGGCACGATTCCAAACTGGAATTCAACTCAGACGTCTCACTATGATGTAACTAATAAGCTCTGCCGTCAGCGTTAAAGCTTAACAGCAGGGCTCTAGTATAGTGTTGTGCAGAATTGTTCCACCAATCTAAACACTGTTGACACATATCCTAGTGGGTTACATTGATGTGAACTTATGTGATCGTTCACAAAAGCTTTATCTTCGCGTCACTAAAGAGAGAGATGCGTCCAAATGGACCTACATTTCCGCCATTTCACATGCAGACGCCTTCCCAGCAACACCGCTGTTTTATTAGTGCAAAACAGGCTAACCTCTCACCCTGATACTTTAAATGAAACCTTTTGTCAATGTCCTGTTCTAGCCTTTAGAATAAACTGAGCGAGCAGTCTGTCAGGCCCTGTTTGGCTTTACAGACAAGGGAGGGTTTTTTGGGGGGTGTTACACAATAGTGGTGGTTGCCCTCTCCAACACAAATGATTAATTGGCCAGACTGAACTGGAATGGAAGACAGAGACAGAGAGCGGCAGGATAAGTGAGAGGTAAAAAGATAGGAAAGTGAATCAGACCTTGGGCAATGGAAAAGTAAAAATGAGCACCTTGTGCATTAGAGTGGGCACAGGTTTGGCCCAATTCTTCTGGAAGAGCCTTTCTTCTGGTTAATGAATGGCTGGAAATCATTAAAAAGAACTGGGAAATGAGGGAGCGTATAAAGAGAAAGGTGGTAAAAAAAAAAGAAAAAAAAAAGAAGGCATCCTGAAAAAAAGCCTTTTAAGAAACTTCTCACCATGGAGCAGGAGCAAACCACCACCAAGAATTTAGCTCTATCCCACGTGGCAATCATATTAACTATCAACTTTTGTAAAAGCCAACATCAACAGACAACCAATAAGAAGTCATTCTTATTGGCTATGACCAACAGAGACGCTTATTTCCTGAAGGTGTTGACAGACCAGTGATATCAACATAATATTAAACCTTAAAGTTAAGGAGATGGCCATCTCCTTGTTTACTGACAATGGCAATTGATGCTCTCAATTTAAGTTAAACCTTGTAATCAGTGGTTTTCTTTTTTAATTAGTTAAGAGAAAACAACGGGAAAAAAATCTTATTTAGACAACATATTTGATCACATTTTATTCTTGAGAGTTTATTACAAGAGTGGGTCCTGTTGCTTCACCCTTTTAACTGTTTTAACTACCTCAAAATATTAGAAGAGTAACACTGAGCACTGGTGGTGCCATGCAGAACAATGTCAAACAACCACCCTGACTCCTCAAGTTAAATGTTTAGAGAACACACTTGGAGCTGAGCCATACATATACTGTACTGTTGATTAAAGAAACCGTGAACAAGTGGCGCAGATAAGATCTTTATCTCAGCCACATCCGGGATTGAGCAGTCACTGAAGCAGAGGCAAAAACTAAACAGCACAGATATGAAGGCAGACTAAGAGCCCAACAAAGAACCAGGCTGATCATTTATCAGGTTCTTCTTAAGCGACCTTTTAATATGCTCAGTTTAGCCATATCTTCATGCAGTAGTAGACTTGTGTCCATGTCAGCGCTCGTTTGGAATGTGGACACGCTGGGTTACATGCTGGACAGCAGATAGTCTGTTAGCAATCAGTGTGAGCGAGTGGATGAGTGGCTTCAGGCAGGGACACACACTCTCTTCACAGCAGCTACAGGTTGCGTGCCGTGCCTGGTCAAACACCTTTCACCAGCTCTTACAGGATCTTACAGGGAGCGCCTGAAATGCATGCTGCTTGGTTGTGGAAGAAGGAGCCTTCTCTAAAAAGGACAAGTAAGTATGGTCCTGTCTTCGTTACAATATAACGCGTTTAAACCGCTATGTTTTCTCACGAAACAAAGACACTTTCACTTTACAGGATGTGGTCGATTATTTTCAAAATCAGTGGTTCCATGAACTGACTTAGTCACGCTGGATCTTGTGCTTATGGTGTGGCTTGAGGCATTATTGGAAAGAGGTTGAGACCAGATGACTATCTAAAAAGCAGCACCTACCATTTTTCCCACCATTTTGGAATGCCCAGTTCCCTGTGCACCGCAGCACTCGAGCCAGGCACTGACGAATCGTTTGGGACTTTGTGCAACAACACGCAGACCCTTCCTTAGCAACCCTGCGATCGCTAAGGCTATTATTGTGCTCCGCTCCTTCAGCCAACAGCTGATGTGATAATGAAAGGGTCTACTGAGGATTTCCATTTAAGAGGGTGACAAAATTCAGAAAAACTACACACATAACACCAAACAAGACGGTGTTATCAAAAAATATAAAAATCTGAGTGGTAGGGCTGCAGACTGTGATTTTTAGAAAGGCTTATGAATAGTACTTCCCATGGTTTTATGGCTTTGTGCAGCGGTTACAGTGACCCCACTGTAATCCATGACTGTTTGCATTCCAGCAGATCCGTTCCTACTGGACCCACTGGGAAGCGAGGGCAGAGGTTAGAGAAGACTCTCACACGCCCTATCAGTTCCCAACCAACACAAGCCTCACCTAGTAACCACACCTGCTAAATAATCTTCAATGATCCAATAAGGAAGGATTACACCACTTCATCCACAGGAGACGTGACTAATACTTCATTCATCTTTTACGCTTTATAGTACATGCTTTTCAATTGTAAGCCATCAGTCCTTACTTATTGTACTTTAAACCAAACTTGAAGGTACTCTAGGGAGTTTATTATGGCTCGACGTGAATGGAAGACTGGAGCAACCCTGCCAAGTATTCCTAATATGTTGAGGTGAGGGGCTCGTCTCCGCTTATTCCCTCCTCACGAGTGCTTGGAGGCAAAAACAAAAGTCTGAATCCCTGTCCCACTCATCCAACCCGTACAAAGCTCCTCTTATTCCCAAAATGACACAAGACAAAGGCTCTGAATTTCATATTTCACAGGGACGGAGCAGGAAAAGCGCTCGTGCGTGTTTCGGCACGTGAAAAGGTCTCACGAGTGTGGGGGCAAACACAGGCCGAGGTTGTATATGCTCAAGTCTGATAGATTCAGGAGCAAGGCAGCAGGACTGTGTGTCTCAAGTGAAAAGAATGCACAAATATGTGGGAAAAAGATCGAAGCAGGTTTTTTTTAAAAATGCTCTCAGCTCTTGGATACTGCGATGGGGCAGAGGTCTACTATTTGAATTCCAGTAAACACAGGAAATTAATTGGGCAAAGATGAAATGAGAATGACTTCAACAGCTGAAATGTCATGAGAACATTGTGTTCTCGCTAGAAAAACAAGGTATGTGGGCTGTGATGCAGGCCTTCAACAGCAGTCAATACAGTCTAAAGGCAAATGCAATCGAAGCGTCTCTGAATGGGCCTTTTGTGCACTGCAACTCAATAGGTATCCTCTCTTTATTTGCATGGTATACTGTGCTCGTTCAGCCTGAAGGATGAAATACATTAACTGGCCACCATGAGAACACAAAGTGCAAAGTTTTTTCCCCACAGAAAGGCCTCCAATACTGACACCTTCCACTGCAATTATAGATCATCGATGTAAAAACTGTGATTCAGTATGAGCTCAGAGACCACATCAGTGACTGAGACACTGCAAAGGAGAAAATGGGAATCACATGATGGGGAGTGCCTGTCAGAAAGAATAGTTTAAAATTAGATTAAAGACTGGTCAATGGGAGCTAAGTGCTATGTTGAGGCAGTTATTAGAGTGTGGGTGTTGATCTTTTTAACATGCGCTGATGTCATGGAAGTGGCTTTTTGGAGAATTCTTCTCACCCACATACCTCTTCTCACCATGAGATGATAATGGATTTGGTGTGTGTATGCTTCCACATCAGATAAACAACCTTAACAGCTTCATTACACATTCTTTACCGCTAAACCATTGTTCTATCTAATTCACCGGGTCAATCTTATAACAATGTTAAGTTAGCCTAATAAAGCTGGAATTTTCCAAAGTGTTGCAACACATATTTCCTACAAGGCCTCTGCTGTTATGCCCCCTCAGCCTCACACGTACACACAGAAACATTTAGCATTTCGGCTAAACAGTGACTTTGTCCGACCCTGCCTTGCACGTTTGCTTGGATGCCGCGTCTGGTGTTTTTGTAGACTGCTACTCTAGAAAGGCTTGCTCACCACACGATCGAGTGCGAAGACATCCTCGCTCTCACATTTGCGCTTTGTTCCCTCCTGTGTCACTACAGTCAGGACCGAGACTGCTAGAGCTCTTCACAAAACTGATTATATGCCCCATGTTACACATACCATGGTCAACTGTTGCTGGACAAAGAGACAAAACCGGTTGCCTTGGCAACATGGGACCTGACATAACTGTGTAAGGCTGCTCTTAGACAATCTAGCTTGTGCGCTCAGCAAATGCTGGAAACTCAACCGAGAGGTTTTATCTGGTCTCCCTATTCGTTAATAATCAAATTACGCAAAGCTTACATTTAGTGAAACAGCTTAGACACAACACATTTAAACTCATCTCTTTTGAAACCAACGCAAAGCTGCAAAGACTCGTCAGCCTTTCCCAGCAGCACAGATTCTATGCAGGTCAACATTTTAAGCAGCTCGTGCCATCTTTCTAGTGAGTGATGGTGCACATTTCTGTGGGTCTTACTCATAGTGCAGCTATGTTTTCCTCTTAACCACTTGTCTAGGGGGGGAAAAAAAGCTGTCCAAAGCAGTCTCTTCTCTAAGCATAAAGTGAGTAAGCAGTAGTGTGCCTTGCTGGGTGTTCACAGTAGGTGGGCAACAACAAATCAATTATTCCAACTGTCTGTGATCCCTCCCAGGTTTTTCTAACTAATTCCACTCCCCCACGGCCACGCCACATCCTGCAGGTTGGAACCACAACCCATCTGAGTTATGTTACGCCAAGAAACAGGAGCAGTAAAACTAGGCTGAGGCGAAAACAGAGGGGAAACTCTTAAAAAAAACTGAAAAAAAAGACTGGAGTTTACATGTGGTCTGGAGGAAGCTTCTAATGTCAACCTGGCAACCTTTAAATTTGGTCCAACATCACTGCCTTTATTGTGGCTTCTTCAAGTATTCTGCAATGATCAGCTAAACTGAACCCAATATGCATACTTATCGATGTGAAGGGCTAATTAACCAAGTTTGTGGAGCTGTTTATTGAACGCAGAGTAACTATTCTAATGCTACCGGTGTGACAAGCGAGGCTCGAGTCTATATTTAGTGTCACTTGATATTTCCAGCTCGAGACCCTCACTGCCCTTTGTCCTTTTGATCCCCTGTTCAGAAAAGAGATGAATAGATGACGAGTGACATCCAGAGAAAAGATGGATGAAAGAAAGACATCCTTTTCTATAGTCAGTGAACACATCATCCATCCTTCGTCCCACGTCAACGTGCCTCACAGATGCAATTTAATGGCACCAGGTTGAAGCATACATCGAGGCCAGATAACAGTCATTACTTTATTTAGCACGGTTAAACCACCGGTTAACAAAAGCCTTTCCTGCTCTTTCACATAGCAAAATACAGGAACGCAACAACGAGAGCACAAAAGAAAGAAAAAAAACAAAACAACAACACTGCTTTGCAGCTCTTGCTGCTTATGTTACATAAAACCCTCACTGTTTCTCTCTGGCCTACTGACAAGCACCGCATACAATGTGAAAGCGCAAAAAGCAATAAAGCAAGTGCTGTTTCAAGTACTTCTGCGTTAAAAGCTCATTTCAAAGCACAGCCCACGTACAGGAAAAAAAAAAAAAAAAAAAAAAAGCTGCTGCGTGTTTGTCTGGTCAGACAATATTCAGCAAACCCACAAGCTGCAACTGTGAGTTACTGTAAAAATTCAGCCTTTAAAAAACAAAAAAAACAGAGACATGAAGCCTGTTGGAAGACTTTGACTGAGGTCAGTTTAATGCTGCTTAATGCAAAGATTCATGGGACTGTCAAATTCAAGTCCAAATCCTTCATCGGCGATGGTACTGAGGTTTAATCTTGTGGCGTGCGAACTCTGTGGTTTTCAAAGTTTGAATGGCTGACAATTAAATTTGTTCAACAATTGGCAACCACGACTGAGGGTTCTGTGAAAAACAATGACATTAAGTCAGTGTGTGCGTTTGACTTGCTCTCTAATTTACTGCATTACACAAGTATTGGAATTGTAGTGGAGCCAGTGCAAAAGCAATATGTAATTAAGAGCTGCTCTGTCTGTGTGTCTGTAAACCCTGATTCTGAGAGAGTGGGCCTTACTTGAATATCAAAGCCTGGGGGATCATATCACAATGTTCAAGCATCGTCTTCTACAACAACACGCTACTGAGCTTAACGTGATAAAACAATGGGACAATTCATAAAAGAGAAATTAAGCTTGATTACTTATATTCCCCACAGTTTGAACCATATCTTCATGTAGTGAAAAATAACAGTATGGAAAGTGCATTTCCCTGTATTTTCCTGGCATTCCAGCTGCCTGACCATTACCCTTTTATTTATTTTTAAGACATTAAACACGACGGTGAAACTAATTTCAACACAACAGACGTGTAGATTCGGCTGCTGACACCAGTGGGGATTACTAAAAAAGTTATTAATCTTCCGTGTATTGTGTGGTTTTCCCAGTTTTCATTCAGAGTAGGAAGTGGCCACGGGGCACTTGCACAATAAGCGTGCGACGTATTAACCACTAAGCAAACACGCGCAGCTCAGCACATGACTTTTAGTATCAACACTATGTGCTGTCACTTCATCCGTTTTGACACTACTGTGCCAGTTAGTTCAGCGTTTAGCACGTTCTCCAAACACTCTGCTGTGTGCTAGTAAGAACCTGTGTGAAAGGAGCGGCCTTGGCTGTGAGCTTGTTTCACTTTCCATCTCCTCCACTTCACCCAGAAATGCCTGTAGCCAAATGGCTGCATTAACAATGTAAATACTATCGCAGTATTATAAAATACTACCGTGCTCACTGTGAACGAGTACTATCCCTTTATTTGAGAACGGTTCTAATACATTTTATCTTTCTTTTTATTTTTATTTATCTTTCAAAAGCCAGCTTGCTTTGTGATTTGTTCCCTCTTATGTGCTATTTTAGTGATGGTGTTGCTTGCTGGGAACAAAATGTCAACACTTCAAGCACTTCTGGGAGGAAAAACAAAGTCACTTCAATGTCATTTACATACTTCACATTTTATTTTTCAATAAAAGCAGGTCAAGAAGAAGAAACCCTGACATTAGTGAAGTAGTTTGGTGTCTGAGAACTGTTGGATCTGAAATTCAAGTCATGGCAATGTGTCAGATCAGGCTGTTTAAATGGACATCACAGAACGCTGTACTTACCGTCAATCATTCTATCACATGCACACTTATATTGCTGTTGTTTTTCCTAATTGTTTGAACAGACCAGGCATCCTGCTGATAATCAAGACAGGACACCTTATCAATACCAGCCACTCTTTCAGAGTTCTGCATCAAAGAAAACCCAGAAAAAGCTTTAACTCACCATTTCATCCAGAGCATATCGAAGCAGGCCGTGCTCATAGAGGATAAAGAACCTTCTTTGCCATTTCTGGAACAAAAAAACGGTTAAATGCTTGGATTAGACATCTGTATCAACCGCAGCAGCAAATCCCATCATTATTTCATGAAGGAAGAAAGAAGTGAAAATGTGGAAAGCATCATTCATTATTTATTAGGAGGTATAAAAAAATGTAAAAATACTTTTATTGGACCCATTAAGGAATCTGTAAATGTTGAGTAAAGTACACTTTAGCATGTAAGACTTGGCCAGTGCACTACATTACAAATACATGTTTAATAAACAAGAGCAAGCAAATTATTTAGAAAACAATTACGAAGTCGTGTCCATTGGCACAGAGTCCCCGTACCCCAAATTACAAGGCTTCCAAGCCCAGTTTAAGACTTAAATACATAAAAAAACAAACTGTATGCTGGTATAATTCCAACAAAACTAAGTGCACAAACACTTTCACAAGAGAAAATACGGTTATATGTCTGAGAACATTAATTATGACCAAATCAGGATAAACATGGCAAAGACATGCCACTCTGTGGGGAGGGTGTTACCTTTTGGTTAGAAGTGCAATTCTGTAAATCACACTTGAACAGTTCCCACTGATCTCGATCCTCAGCATTCCACTGCCCCACTCAAAACTAAATGCACCAGTTTGTCCCTGTGTAGAATTTCATGGACTTGTATTCCAAATTAACCTAATCTATGAAATTCTGAGAGTAGCGCTTTGCCTGAAAAAAAAAAAAAAAGGCACTGGAAGGTCTCAACAGGAGAGCTGAGAAACTCTGCATGTGATGTTACTGAAGTCACACCCACAGATGTCATTACAGAATTAGACATAATGGAAGTTACACAAGACTAATGCATCCCAAACTTGGTGCCAAAATATACGACCACAGATCCACAACCTGTTTGACTAAAATGGTCTTAAAACACGAGTCGTTCAACACATCAGCACTTTTACACTGTTATTTGTTTATTAGTCAGTCTAAACCTGACCGATCTGCTTACGTCAGCACTACGTACAAGCAACAAATTATAACCCCCAGTGAAAAGCTCACTGTAAGAACAAGCAGAATTTTATCAGGGATGATGTCAAAGCAGCAGCAGACTGCTGATAGTAGATCCAGAGGTGCTTTTCCCCAAACCCATATGGAAGCCATCAGCGTGGCTGTGAGAACTGGGTCCTTCCTTCTCCTCCCCCACATTCTCTTTAGTCCTCTTTTGGGAAGCACCACCACAGTATAATCTGAGAGCTGATAAAGGAAGGCTCCCATTACATGATGATGGGGAGGTGTGATTCAAGAAATAATGTCAATATTTCTTCAATATTGCTTCACAAGGATTCTTCTGAAAGAGGGCCCAACCTACCCCAAGAATCTGCTGATTCGATGAAGCAGCTGCGAGAGCTGCAACAACAACACCTCTTATTGGTCAAATGTCTAACGACTAGCAGAATGGGAAACGGAATTAAACAAAGGGCTGCTGATGCAGTGTCCCCCACCCCTGAAACCCTCTGAACTGCTCTGATATGCAGAACTTCATACCGAAAGCTGCTTCAGATCGAAGCACCGATTGACTCTTAGAAGCTGAAGAAACTGGATCAAATGAGGCAGCTTCCTTTGAATTCCATGAAGCTCAGAGGAAGTCGATAAAGAAGCGTAGCGACAAACCTACACTCTGTATCAAATCCAAATCCAAGTCCACTGGGGACAAACACTTACCCGAGATCTGTGTAAAGGATTGTCAAAATTTGTTCCCTCTGGTGCCAGTAGCAGCCATCCTCCATATATGGGTTTTGCCTGGTGAGGAGAAAAACACAATTATAGTGTTAAAAGCCTGCAACATTAGCATATTGAATAACTGTCCAGTTGTGCACACCGCAGGCTGCTAGTTGAGGTTATAAATTGTGACTCAACTTCAGACAGTATTACACTGACACGCACATTTTAGTTTCGCTCCATGATGTCTATTAGTCACTAGTTGCCTGAAGTTGACCATAAGCTAAACTCTCCAGTTGGCTTTATTCCAAAGCACCATGCTACTCTGGAAAAAAAAAAAAGGAAAGGCTAACACATGATTTTTTCCCTCTGATCCTCTAAGTGGGTGGACCCGTGAGTGGGAGGGGGAAGCAGGAGGCAGAAGTTAGGCCAGAAAAACAGTGGATGAGAAGCAGAAGGGAGAAGTAGTACAAATCTTGGGAGCTTTTGTGGCTGCAGATCTGCAATTCAAACTTGTACCAAGAAAAGCACGTCGGCCTGGCAGCCAGGTCTTTCTTAAATAGTACTGCGACATACTTGAGCTGTTGCACCCGTTTGCTCTGCCAAAAACAACAGCAAAACAAAAACCTGCACAACCACCACATGACCAAGTGTACCAGAAGAACTACTAATGTTTACGCAAAAATCTTACCTACATTTAAAGAGCTTAACAAATCAAGCCCCTTACATAATTCACTTACACTGTCCCGTCTATGGAACAGTAGCCAGCAAACCAAGTTGAAAAGCTCTGACATTTATAGCCGTCTGGCACCTCTGTATCCCTCTATCATGGGATTTGATTACAGTCAAAACTTTATCCAACCTAAAGCCCAATATAATCCGCCGTAAAATCTCCTTTTGCTTTGATTACACGTGCTACAGCACATTTTCTCAGATGAGCGGCTGTGTAAACAAAAATGACATAACAGGAATTTTCGATGGTATGTGCCAACCTTAACCTTGGGCAGTCAAGAATTTGAACTGGCTCAATGGACCCCCCCAAAAAAAGGACCTGAAAGATGAGGGCAGTGGATAAAGCGAACTGGAGAAAATAGCAGTAAATGTCGAGAAAGAGCGCAATGCTGAAAATATTGCAAAAGGAGATTGTACAGAGTCTTAAAAGAATGGTCTCGGCTCTCCTCGCATGACCTGAATGGAGCCTAAGTGACAATTCTCCATGTGACAGAAGGAAGCAAGATGAATGTAGGTCATTTTTTACCCTTCAGTGGTTTGGTGGTTAGGCACAGTCATTTGAATGTGTTCATTTCACAATGGCTCCAACCATTCATTCCCTCTGATCATAAAAGACCGTGTAAAACTCCACTGGCGAAATGGCAGGGCAAAGAATCCTTTGTGGGCGAACACAATGGATTTATGCACATCAAATATACATCATTCCAATAAACGGTCGACCTTGAGGTAGATAACTTCATTAATCAGCTTTCCAAGAAGTAATGATTAGGTCACCAAAGTTCAATAAGCCCTGATGCACTGTGTACAGTTTCTGCTCCACCATTATAATAATAATATGATATTCTGACTTCTTTTGGGCATGAGAAAAAACAAAATAACGGTGTGGTAAAGATCATTTTTAGAAGAAATAACAGTGACCCAAATTATTCAAAAACAAAAGGCATGGAGATGGGTGGAGCCACAAATCTACATGAATAAATATGTGCCCTTGGCTAGAAACTAATTATGTCCAATTAACCTAACCTTTGCACTTCACGGTCCATTGACAATGTAAACCATCTGAAACGTGTACACGACAGAGAGAGATAACAACGGGAATCTCCCTTTATGTAAACACAGGTTGCAATTTCACATGTAAGAAATACAATAGAGTGACTGTTCAGGAAAAAAAGGCATTTGTTCACCTGATTCAAGTCCTCGTCGTTCAGCAGATGTGATTCTCTGGGTTTAAAGCAGTTCTGACATTTACTTTTGTTGAAAATGTTGGCTTGGAATTTCCGACAAGCGTTTTCTTTGAGTGACATAGTTACTGAAGAGGGTGAAACTTGATATTGGGGAGAATTATTATTATTAAATTAAAAGTCCTTGTTGAAAATTTTTTTTTAAAAAAATCAGTCCTCGAGAGAAGGACTGCGGATGTATACTCTAATAAAACAAACCTTCCGAGGAAAAATGAGTGCAGCCCATTAACTAGTGCGTCGTCCACCTGTCCTAAGTTACCTGAGGCGGTCACTAACCTCTGGTTAAGTGATATCTATGATGGTCATCTTGAGCGCGGGGTTGTCTCAGTTCAGCTAACGTTTACCTGCTAACTTTTCTATATGAACAGGCTTTCTAAGAAGTTGTCAAATAAGTCCGTCAAAACACAACCAATTGCGCGTGTTTGTATCTTAAATATGTCCCGCAGCGCGGTGTCGAGGTTTCACAGGTGACACTCCGGGCCTCGAGCTCACTGGAAGGGTCCGGACAGCCTCCATCGGGTGGAACGGCTCCAGAGAGGAGAGGGGAGGGGAGGGGAGGGAAGAGTCCACTTTGGCCCCTCTCTCCGTCTTTCTATCAAACAAGTGACACCGCAGTCATTGCTGTTAAATCTAATTCATGGTCCTAACGTCTCTGTTCAAGGCCAAACACCGTTATCCAACTTTAGAAACGCCATCGACGTGGCTGTCATGCCGCTGGATACATTGCGTCTGGTCCCGTTCGTTGTAACACCGTTCCCGTTGGCACTGCTACGCAGTCTGCGGTCGATGTTTTCGTGAAAATCCTCGTTTGGGCCGGACGTCCAGTCCCTGAAGAGCCAGGGAGGCGCTCTGGAGAGAGTTTAGCTCTGTGTGACAGCTATGCCAACCAATCACGTGTTGTATAGGGCAGATATAGTCCTAACTGTCCAATAGCAAGCACCCGACAGCTTCTATGTTGTCCCTCAAGCTAGGTGGGCTTTAAAGAGCCCATCATAGGAAAAACTAACTTCATGCAAAACGCTAATGTTATCTTAACCAGCCTGAGCTGATATTGTCTGTTTTCCCTGCTTGACATTGTCATTTCTTCATGTGCAACTTTTCAAAATCTACCCGAAGAAGAGACAAGAGTTAAAAGGAAAAAGCAAATAACCTGCTAACACTTTTTATATCATTAACTTTTTTACCAACGTACTTTTAATTAGGAAACTTTCAAACTAATTCACTCCCTCAATTCATCATCTTTTTTGTTTGTTTGTAACCATAAAGAAAAATCTTTGGCTACCCAATTCTTTACAGAAACATGTGTGATAACAGCAGCACAGTCTGAATATATTTAAATGTTTGAGATTTTAATGTGTCTACAGTATCATTTTAGCCTACATTTGCTTACAATGACCTTGCTTTCATGTGCTTTACAATGGAAGTTGTTTTCACACTGCTGTCATTGTTACTTCGCAGTGCTTTGTCATGTGGAGTAGCGTAGAATGACTGAAAGATATTTGAAATACAGCTACAACTCACACAGAGCTTAAACTCTTGCAGGCTACATTGTCATTATTGCCAATACTGTCATTTTAAACAGAGAACACTCTGTGAGGTGGTGCTTTGATTTGGATCCAGAGCGCCATCTGTTGGTTATAAGTTTCAAATAGCTGGGTCCATCACCTGGCACATAACTGATCAAATGAGAGCATATCGGTGTCATGTTGCAGGTGACGTTATTCAAGATCTTATTTGACGTCATGTAGTGAGCGTAGAAACAATAACCGGCCTGTTTGTCATTTGCTTGAGCACTTCATTCAAAACTGAATGTGGTGTCTCCTGAATTTGACATCAGAGGAGGGAAGTCAGGCAGTGATTCAAATTTGCATGCGAGGGACTTGAAAAATGCACATTGTGCAGGAAGAGTAGCAGCCAGGTGTCTGCTCAAAGCAGAAAAAACTGGAGCAGGAATGTCTGTCACCAGCAGCTGTTTTTCAGATTCCGAACGGATGCTCCAGACTGTGAGGGCACGTGATGTCATTCAAAAATCAACATATTCACGCAACTAATAAGAAGTGCACGGTTTTATTTAGGATGCCTGAGGTGGCGGTGCATGAGCAGCATGTCAAGGTACATAATACAGCAACATGTAACAAGGCTTATTCTGGGTAATACATAAGCACGAGTTCATCAGAATCATTCCTTCAGCAACACAATGAAAACTAATCTCATCAATAATTTATTGACATTTTTCAAATATGTGTTCCTCAAATTGATGCTAATTACATGTTGTGATGTATACGGGAGAAAAACAGAATAAGATCGTGAACAAAATACAACATCATGTTCAAACCATAAGCAAAGTCTTGCAGTTAAAATGAACTACCAAGTAACTAAATAAGCTGAAAAGTAGTAAAGATGTGCATTTTTAGGGAGACAGTTAAGATCTGCACCAGGAACATCAGCTTCAACAGGATGCAAAGCCTCAAAGAATAGACAGCATCATTCCAATAACACCTCCCCACCTCCCCCCCTCTCTCTTTCTAAATAACATAAAACTAAGCTGTTCAATGTGAACATATTTCCAGGGGGAAAAAAAACTATTTTCTATGCTTCAGAGATCTCCAGGTAGCATATCTTCCCCCATCTTCTGTTGTCTTCCATAATTGCTCCAAATGCAAAAAGATTTACCATTAAGGTTCACCAGAGCTTGAATGAACAGCATAATATCACAGAAGTAGAACAAGCATTAGGCAGTAGTTAGAACAGATTTGCCTTCTTCTTCATGTCGTTCCGTTTCCACAGTGGAAGTCTGTCAAATTCTTGGATTTTCACGCCAAAGATCTCAAAGAAGGACTCAGGGGATAGATGACGCTTCAAAGAGAAAGCGGGAGAGAATGAAAGATAAATGATATTACTGTGGAAAAATGTGCAGATTATTTGTTTGATTGTTTAACATTGACAGTTAGAGTCATATTATATATGTCACTTGATGCCACTTTGAAATAAATCAATTAATTTCCAGTTTATGGTTTCATTTCGACCATCTGCTCTTGTGTGCAACAGCCAGTCATTTGTACACAACTAGAGACATGGATAATTAATGAAAGCATGTCAATTAAATCTAAAAAAGGGGAAAAAACGGTATCTCTGTGTGTGAACTCTTTTTTTGTTATACCTCAAGTCTTGTTCTGTCAACGTCCTGAGGAAGCTTCACTCGTCCTCTGTTAGTAATCGTGAGCATTTCATATGGATAGACCTTGATGAACCGCAAGAAAAGGTTGGTCATGCTTTACAATAACCTTTATTCATACCGCAATTCTCTAAAGTAACGTCAGAGCACCTTCAAAACACAAATAAAACAATAAGTTGGATATCATGTGTAACACTGACACGCTTTCTTTCTTTGTAAGATACTGGGATTAGAGTTCAACTTATGAGATCTTGTACATGCAGATATGCACTGCACAGTTATAAACAAATAAAGTTTAGAGTCTTTGTACATCTTTGTCAAGAGATACATAAATATAAATGAGGACGATGATGAAATTGTCCCCAAAACCTCAGCAGTTATGACACCCAGCACTGCAACCACATGCCGGCTTGTATGTCGATTGCTTTGAAGAACTGCTCACATGTTATTTACTTGTGTCATTGCTCTTCTTCTATGGAGTCATTCCAACGATGCCTTACATGCACAGATCACTGCATTAAAAAAAGTTCCTCAAGGGCATGGTCTGTAGAGGATTAAGTCCATGTAATAGACAAAAATGTCAAGTAATACTTGCTTTCGGTTCCAGCAAATTAGGCATAGAGACTCCTCTGTCCATTCGTGTTAGTTGATCATCGTGGCTGAACTACAGGATGAAGCAGACGCATGCGGAGGGGAAAGATATCATGGCAGGGTTAATTGCTACGAATCGAGAGCCAAATGGTCAGATTATGTAAAGTACATTTAGAACATGTGTGATTAAAACAGCTAAGTCTTTGTTTAATGTTGGTAAAGATGTAGTTTTCTGGCAGTATTTTTCTCCCCATACTTCTTGTGTTATTCATTTCCATACATTCATGCTTAAGGCACTTAGTCTCAAAAAATGAGTTATTTTTCTGGATCATATCATATAAATCAAAGTGGAATTGTGATATGATACTGAGTTGAGTGTAGACTTCTCAAAACATGCAGATGCGTAAATTAAGCTGATGCAATAGGCCAGTGTGGGTAAAGAAGCATGACCAGGATTTCTGGACTGTGAGAAACTCAGTTACTCTTACATACCTTGAAATCTGAAAAGAAAGGGGACAAGACATGGTTACTTTTTTTAAAAATACAATCCGAGTTTATTTTTGTAGGAATTAGCATAGATGGCAATTTGAAGCTCAAGAAAAAGCCTGCAAACTTACTGAATCTGTCACTGTAGGACTGGGAGAAATCAGCCGACTGAGGCTTGGAGAGAAGAAAAAACACATTTCTATAACATGTAGTGATAGGACTAACCTCACGTATTATATCATAGTTTATTATTAGAATCAACTTAAAAAACAACAATAAAATGTCTGATTTTTTTTTATTTAGCTCAACTTAACTGAGGGAATATCACTAAACAGTCTTTCTACTCAGAACATCTGGAAGTTATGCAGCTCTCACCAGATTCAGGAAGTTGTGACTGTATCTTGGCAAAGAAGTTGTTTTGGATGTGGGGGGATTTGAATCTGTGTGAAAGTGACACAGCAGATAGATAAGCTCATCATGTGATGACTTACAGTCAGATTCAGCTGCTTGTCTTAAATAGATCAGACTTACTGAGGAAAATAGACTTCAGATGTTCCCCTATAAGCCTTCTACTAACTACTCTGTGAAATCGACTTCCAAGGACTCTTCTATTTCCATCTACGCGTATGAAATAAAACGTGATCTTTTAATGTGCATTTTTATCAAATAGCCTTAACGAGTAAATAGTTAACAAAACAGTTTACCATCAACTTCAGTGCATCGTATTTATGCCTGTTTTACTGGCTTAAAGCGAGGTTCAGACTGTCAGACTGAATTTACACAGACCCACTGAAAGTATACATGTAAACATATGCTCACTGTCATGTGAAAAAGAAAGCACGGCCACTTTAAATACCAGGTTCAATACCAAGGGTAAGGACAGGAAGGAAAAAAACTGAAATCATCCGGTGCTTACAAGGTCTTAGAATTAGGTAGCTGTAACGTCAGATGAACAGCAACACATGACACGTTACACCATGCCATTTTTTTATTTAACAAAAAAAAAAAGAAAAAAATACAGAAAGCAGCATGTGAAAAAGTGTACATCACACGATTCAATAGTTTGTAGAACGACGGCAACACTTAGTTTGTACACAGCATTTCAATCAGGTTACGGTTTGGACTTTGACTGGGCGTGGTAAGACAAACCCAAGTCATCACCCTTTAACCTCTGTGCTTAACAGTTGGTATGAGGTGTTGCTTTTGCAGGTATGTGGTCTTTGGTTTTCACCAAACATGGTGCTGTGCTTTATGACCAAACAACTCAACTTCGGTCTCATCTGTCCAAAGGACATTGTTCAAGAGGTCTCGCAGTTTGTTCAGATCCAACTTTGCAAACCCAAGCGGTGCTGCCAGGTTCTTTTTAGAGAGAGAAACCGTTCTATGGCAACCCTCCCAAACCAACCATACTTTGTCATGAACTTTAGCATCCAACATGCTAACCAAGGCCTGTAGAGTCTCAAATATAGATTATTTCTCTGAGAAAATTACAAAAACTTACTTAGACTCTGAGGAGTATCTTTCTCACTGTAGAATGATGGACTACAAATAGTTTGGAAATGGTCCTATAACCTTTCCCAGATTGATCAGCAGCAACTATTGCTTCTCTAAGATCACTGCCGACACACACCTGAATGCTCCGGACTTGCAAAGTGCCAAAACGTCTGCTTTTATAGAGGTGATCACATAATCTGAAGATGAATTTGAATTTCATTAACGGCACCTGGACGTTACTCACCCCCAAAATTCCTATGGAAGTTGTAAGGATGTACTTAGTTCTTCACACGCTGCTTCTGAAGTCGGCTTAGTTTTTGTCAAAGAAATAACATGCAAGTTATTGTCTGAGGTCATATTGGGATAATTACCAGACCAGGAAAGGACCGGATTCATTCATTCGTCTAAATATTTTCGATAACGTCCTTATTTGTAAATTTGTGGACTAAAATCTAAAGTGTACTCTTTTCCTCACATGGCTGAAGATCAAATTTGATGTATTGATATGTTTTATAGAACATTGCTAGTTTGAACACATTTTGATGCTTCAGGGTCATCCATCTGAGGTTTGATATGTAAACTGAATGCTGTACCTTGCTGTTTATAAATCGGAGGCCTCCTGTACATATTGAAGCCTTCATCTGCTGAAAGAGAAGATGGAGTTATCAGTTAAATTGTTCAGAAATTGTTGACAGTGTTTCATCATTCTGGCAGCTTGTTGCCAAATCACTCCTTTTTCATTCTCTGTTTTTTCAAACACCCCAGTTTAGCTTCAACCCTGGACTCATCACAGAAAAATGCAGTCAAACACGGGAGTGAAGTGCAAGGCAATACCACAGAATCCTTTGCTTCTTTTCAGTCACTTTTTGCTGAAAGGAGAAAGAGAACCATCGTGGCAGTATTTTGGCCACATTTCCAATGACGCAAAAAGCAGCTGAAATGAATGCCTCAAGAGCAATTCAATCTAATTACACTGTGAGAAAATATTTATTTATCTAATCAATCAAGCAAGCTTTAGAAATAATTAAAAAAAAAGAACAGGCAGAAAGGTGAAAGAGACTGAGCTCCATCCTACAGTGAGCTGCAGTTGTATCTGTGGGCAAAAGACAGTCTTCTGAACTCTGACCAGCAGATGGCTCAGTGGATCTCTCTCTGCTTTTGTGGTATATTCTTGTACTGACCATTAAGCAGGAGTGATGTAGAGATTTCTGTGTTGCAGATCTTATTTAGACACCACAGACCAGGTGCAGCTCACTGTGAAATGCTCAGTCGAGGGAGAGGGAGAAAGGGAGAAAGGAGAAGAAGCAGAGAGGGCTTACCTTTGGCTTGAGAGAAAAAGTGGGGACACAAAGGAGAAGTGGGACAGGTGTCGTTTTTGTTTCCGGAAAGTAAAGAGGGAGTAAGCGCCGACCCTTGTTATTTCACAAATGTGGATGGGGAGGAGGAAGTGTTGTGCAGGAAGAGGAGGGAAGTTGTGAAGACAGAAAAGGTGAGCGGAGGAAACATCTTTAAAGCAGGGATGTTTTGAGGATTGGAACCATTTTTGCTTGCTCCTCTCACCTGGTCGGTGGAAGTGTTGTGGTGATCTGGGCAAAGTTGGAGTGTAGCTGGGACGATATGCATTATGACCTCCAAAAGCTCCGTGGCTTGTAGATTTGGGCACATGTGTTTTCATTTCAAAGCTCTCCTTGAAGGAGTGAAGAGAAGCACAGTTAAAAAAAAAAAAAAAGAACAAAATAAAAGATGTACATTTGTGTTTGTCAAGTAATTTAACTAAAGAAACCATTTCGTTTACCTCTGTGGTATTAGATATGTTTCCTGTTGACTAAAGCAGGCAGAAAGGAAAAGGAAAGACAAAGTGCATTAACTGAATTGTGCTGAGCACCAAATATTACCCAGAAGGCAGCACATTTTCTGACCTCAGGTGAAAACATTACATCCCCAAGAGCCTTTACCTCATCCTAATCCTAAAAAAAAAAAGACTAAATCTGAAGTGATGAGGTTTTCATGAGGTCAGAGTTATGAGAGGCAGGAAAAAAAAAAGGATTTGGTTGATTATTCTATGTTGAGCTCTAGTCTAGGTTGCTCTTATTTGTCCTGCAAAATGCAATTAGATACCAAATATTCTGTATACATGATAGGATTTGGGTTTTTTAGAATATTCGAGTGTACTGCACCAAAGCACAATTTTTAGGCCAAAACATCATTAAGTCTCCAAACAACGACACAAGACTTCACTTGGTTTGAATCAGAAATCAAACCAAGAACAAAAACATCAAGACAATGACACACAAACATGTCACTGACAATAACCTGGAGCGTTGGATAATATTACCTCTGTCGGGCTCTGTCTGTCTTGTCTGTTGCCCTTTTCATCCAAAGTAGAGGAGTTGTCGTTCACAGTCTTATAAGATATCATATCAGGATGCTCTATATCGTATATAGCCTTGACTCTGGGAATTGCTGCTAAGTCTCGGTAATCAATGATCTCATTATCTACTTTTGCCTGGGAGGAGAGGGGAGGCGAAGGGAGAGGAAAAGGACACAAAGGATGGGAGGCAAAAGGAGAAGACAGTAAGGGTCAGGTCAGGTAAAAGATCAAAGGTTTCTCATTACATCACTGCAGGGGGTAATAAAACTTTAATCCCACAACACACGTTTGTCTAGATTTGGCACATGAGGAAACCATGAATCACGGTCTACATATCTTTTTATCAGTTTTTGTGTAAATACAGGGAGTTTTTCCTAAGGCTTTGAAGTTTTCGGCTCATAAGTAAAGGTGTGTTGATGGGCGTAAAGTTTATTTCCTTCCACAAAACAACAGGGAAGTCATGGATGATAAGAGGCTGGACGGCGAAAAGGACTCTAAAAGCAACATTCCATGTGATCAAAACTCAAACTGAGTGCATACAATTGACTGAGCAAATCAATGAATATGTGGCTGATTTTCTCAGTATATTGATGAATAAATTCAGAAAATGTAACTTGCAGGCTCCACATCATTGAACCCGTATAAAAATCACATTTTCTCTCACAAGCAACATGAAACTAGTTCCGATCAGTCAAGGTTAGGGTAACGAAAAATGAATAACAGAAAACCAAAAAGGTGTTTCCATAATAGTGTTATTGATTCTAAAATTCGGCTATTTCCCTAATTTTTTCCCCTAATTTACTGTCAAAAAGAAACTCTGTGCAAGAGCGACTCGTCCACGTGATTCCCCTGTTTGAATAAAGGTACATAATTGAAATATGAGATGGGAAATGTGCACCAGGCAAGATGTTGAGCAGACAGAGACACCAAAACTTACACAGATAGTTCGACCAGGGCTGCCTGGAGTGCATGAGCCTGGCCTGGAACAGGAGCTCTCAGATGATGATCTGTTGGGCTGAAAAATAGGAAACCCTGTTTGTAGAAACATTCTCATTTCTGCTTTGTCGACAGACTGCTTGTAACGTATCCTCCTACGCATCTCCCATTATATTCGAACCAGTTCCCTTTCAGCAATGCAATGTGCAGTACAGACCAAGAGCATGTGGGCATTGTTTTGTGTTGCAGTAGATTAAGAATGCTTCCACCTGATTGCACAGTGATGTCAGGCAGGCAAGTAGCCATCACACCTCCAACACTGGTGTATTGTGGAGTAGCTTGTAGAATAGGAGGGCTGAAGTGAAAAGCTAACCATGCAACACTCCCAGCAGGATAGTACTTATCAGCATGCATTTAATTGGGGATCCAACTAAGCAATGTGTCCTCTTTTGAGACAAGCAAGCATGGTTAAACTGAAATTCTGAGACCACAGCCTGCTCACTCTTGACAGCCACCAGTGCAAAAAGCAGGCCTGCTCACAATATTAACCTTCAGCTCATGTGTTGGGAAAAAGTAATCAAGACAGGGCGTTTTTGGTCTGCTGACCTAGGGAGGAAGACAGCGTATCAACAATTGATATTGCAAAGTTAAACATCTATATCACATTACTCTCAGATACTATTTGTAACATATGTTCAATATGAGCAGCTTATAAAAATGCTGCTTCTGATTCTTAAAATAGTGTGTGGCTGATTTTAAAGTTCCGGTTAAGTTAGAGAGGTCTTACCCTGCAGCTGTCTTCAGTTCTGCTGTTGTCTTTGCATTTCGGGTGCCAGACTGTTGATCCTAGAAAAGTAGGGATGATTAGCACTTGCAGCTTTTATGGGGAGAACATCTTTTTCTCGTACACTAATTTGAGATGAAAAAAACGCAAATGACGTGGAATAAACAGAAAAAACCCAAACCTGACCTTGCACGTACATTTCTTCTCCTTCTTTGAACATTTTGTCACATCGACTGCATCTCGCACAACTGGGGTGATACTGTCTGTCCCCGGCCTAGAGGAGAGAACAAGAAAGGAAAAAGGCTGCAGACAGATGGGAAATGTAGTCTACAAGAGCAGCCTGTAAGGAGCAGGTTGTTGTTAAAAAATATCAGTTTATTAAAAGGTTTAACCTTATACTTACTGCCTTTTATAGAAAACTAACATTGTTAAAAACTTTTTCATGCCGCTGTACAACGAGAGTACATCCTCTACAGAGGGTCTTCAAAAGTGCAGTCCAGTGACAAAAGACACAACATTTGGAGAAAACAAAGAGTGTAGTGTAGCTTACCTCAAGGACTTTTCCCGTTATGAACTTCTGACATGCTTCACATTTAACCCCAAACTGAGTCTGATAGTCCCTCTCACAGTAGGGAACGCCATCTCTGAAAGATGTATCAAATATGAGTCATCGTTTTATTCATGTAGCTGTTCCAGAATATTATACCAATAGCATGCTTCATTTATTGGTATGGAAAGATTAAAGACAAGGACAGAGGATAATACGTAAGAGAGGGTATGGCTGAGAGGTTTATATTTACTTGCTGATGTATTCTCCACTCAGGACTTTCCTGCAGGCTTTGCACTTGAAGCAGCCAAGGTGCCACTGGCCACCGAGAGCTAGCAGAGCCTGGCCATTCTTGATCTCTGTACCACAGCCAGTGCAACCTGACAACACACACATACATATTCATGTCTGGAAATACAGTACATGCGCAAGCTAAACTAATTTGTTCTATTAACAGCAGCTTTAGACAAGCACAGTGCTTTTTCCTGTCATTTTCTTAACGAGCAGTGTTTTTTTTTAGATCTCTTCATCAGTCCTCTATTGATCTCTGCTATTTCTACATGTAATCTTCAATTCGGGTGGTGACCCATGGTCATAATGCAAAGTCAACTCATAATGTTTTGTCAGATTCCTACTGAAATGTAATCAAATGTGACACCTGCAGAGAAGTATAAATATTTTGTCCCCCTGTATTGAGACAGATGTGGTATTGGCTCGACTCATGAGGATGGAGTAACCAAAATAATCAGGCAGCTGCTCAGAAAGCACAGCTGGCAGGTGTTTGCAGCATAATCCACCCTTTGATTGGGACTCCAGGGAATCCTTGCATTTGATCTCATAGATAAATATTTTTTGATACGAGCATTGGTTCAAAAGCTTCTGGTTAGAGAGTGGATTAAAGTGCACTCACTATTGGTATAACTGATATGACTAGAAGGAGACACGGGTTCAACACAACGCTGGCAGAGGCACTCTCTGCCCCTGAAGGTGACACAGTCCCCAGCCGGAAAGGGATGTCTGAAAAGCAGAGAAAAAGACAGAGGTCAGCCAAACAAGTGCATAACACGACTGCATATCTTGAAAAGCCAAAATGTTTGGAATTACTTGCAAGTGGTGCAAACAAAGCAGGCCGGGTGGTAGGTCTTCCCCAGGACTGTGATCACCTCCCCCTCTACAAATTCCCCACAATTGTTGCAAAGTGTGCCGTGAAGCCGCTGGAAGTCCAGCGGGCAGAGGTAGTCTCCATTCCTCATGAAGAAGCCACTCTGAGCCAGGTCACAGCCACACACTGTTCAAACACACACAGATGCTTAAACTCTGATGGTAGAGACGATCAGTCACCAGATCAGACACACAATTAGTCAGGCGATCTGATTGGCTGACTCTTCTGCGGCCACTTGAAAAACTATTCTTAACTTTCCACTTCAAGGTATAAGCTAGCAAAGCAGATGAATGGATCCAGAATTCCATCAAGTAAGACAACACAGCGTTGCTTGTGTCTGATTTCAAGCCCACTTACTAAAGCAAAAACAAATCAGACGGCAATTTTCACACCTCATTAAATAACCCTGTTCCCATCATATGGAATTAAGCAGATAGATATAAGCTAGACTTTTGAACATGTAATAGAATGATCCTAATTCAGTTTCAAACAAAATTTGATTAGCTTGGTTGCAGTTTGTCTGGCACTTCATTTGACGTGTGTCTGTTTGTTGTGTGCTTTTGTAATTTGAAAGTTAATTTGATACACCAAACTTGTTCTAATTATGACTGAACTGATGTTTTCCTTTTTGTTTTTTGTTCTTTTTCATTGTGAAGTTTTTGTTTAGTTTTATTATCTCAAAGGCTACAATAAAGAATCAAATGAATCATCGCTCTGTAACCAGAGATTGTATAACAAAATTCCTGTAAGCCATCATCAATCTACATTATCATAAAAGGGATGACATGAATAGTTTTTGAGCTGTCAGAACCTCTAATTTGACCAAATTCTCTTAAGTGTTCATGCGTTGGTGTGCATTTGAGTTGATATACGCATTTGTTTAAGTGCGTGTGAGTGCATATACTGATCAGCAAAGTGACAAGTTACTGACAGGATGTGCAGTGTTCTTTCAGCTTGTTTGGGGACATTTGATATGGCCAAACCCACTCTGCCCCTCTAAGCCTGCCACAGCAGAATGCACTGAGATGCCAAAGACAGATTTACACTGCTCTATTCCTGTCCCACTGTCACTCACTCACACTGAAAACAAGTGTGATGTTATTCACTGACTCATTGTCTATATATTCTCAAACCACAGGAACTGTGTCATTAACATAGAAAGACGTACAGCTACCGCAAACATGGAAAATAAATTAAATCTGGATTAAGCCGTCGTATGATGATCATCTGATTTCAAACTATTTCCAATTATAAAACTAATATTTCATTGCCCACAAATCCAAGTCATCCCCCGGTTACAACACTGCAAGTTTTCTTCCCTGAAAGTCTCTTTGTCTCCTCTGCGCTGTAAACATCACCACAATGTGGTGAGAAGGCAGCAACATGAGAGAGTTGTCAGGTCTGATTAGTGGGGACAATAGCTTGCCGAGCAAATATGTCCTCTGTGAAGCAGAGTAACTCCAGTGAATGGCCGTCGGAAAACAGCCCAGTGTGGATGTTTAAAGTTTTCTAATGAGTTCAAATTCAATGGCATCTGATAAATCGTCAGGATATTCTGCTGATAATATTTTTGTGAGGGAATCTAAAGGGATACAAGTTGCCTGTACTGCTGCTTATGTGTAAAGTAGGTTTTTAAAAAAACAACTGAATCTTGTGAGTGTATCTCTACAATCTGTATCTCTGAATAATTTTTTTTTCATAACCAATTTATGCTGGTGTGGGTCACAGGGGGGGCTGGAGCCTGTCCCAGTTGTCACAGGATGAGAGGCAGAGTACAACCTGGACAGAAATAACCCTGCATGCTCACACTCAGCCAATTCAAATCACCAGTTCACTTAACAAGCATGTTTTTGGACTGTGAGCGCATATATGACAATTCACTTGTTAGATCTTATTTATAATACCTAAAATAATGATACCTAAAAGTTCTACAATGATTGAATTATGTATTATATTGTAGGGATATCGAGGCTACCTCATTCTGTTTGTTGCCCTCCCCATCAACCTTTATTGTAGACTATTACTTTTCATTTTGTAACCATTGCGTCAGTTTAATTAAATGAACGGTACAAAAAAGTTATTAGCGACAAGTGAAGCAGTTATTTTACGTAAGAGGTGATCTGCTCCCCATCTGCGTATTGACCTCACTCACCCTTGCATGTGAAACATTTTAAGTGGAAGTAGCTGCTCTGGACTCGCAGCACCTCTCCTTTGCATGAGCCCCCACATCTGAAGCACTCGATGCCCTGTTTCACTGCTGATGGACTGGGCTGGGAGTTCTCCTGGGAATGTAGCACTACAGGGGCAGAAGAAAAGAATGAAACAGTCAGTTTGTATTCATTTAAAGTAGAGTCAGATTAGGGGCTTTATTTTTGCATCCCGAAGGCTTGAAGGAGTGAAGGAGGAAACTTCTGCACTTGTAACAACTTCTCCATTGTCAAATTAGATTTTCATGAGCCATGACAGAGTGTGAAGTACGAGGTAGCTGGCAGGCATGGTGCTAATGTTACGTTTTCAGAAATTTTCGAGTTCTCCACATTGTGGATCATGAAATCTTAAGACTAATTTAGATGATACCTCCTTAGTATACACACAATTTTCCACGGTGAGAAAGCAACAGCCTTGTGGAGTCTTTGGGAAATGTATTAAAAACAAAAGGCTGAACTATCCATATTACAGAAGCCTTTGCTTAAAGCTCCTTTAGCTTTAGTAGGGAATGAAGCTACACATTTTCCACATGTCCTTTAGAAGTTTGTCCCATTCCTCTCGGTGGAAAAGTTCAAGATAACCAGGCTGGTTGGGAAGCTTCAGTGCACAGCTATTCCTTTTTTTAAGTATCTCCATTGATGCCTTACTAAGTTTAAGTCCCTCTGGTTGGTTCACTTCAGGACTTTCAAAAACCTGTTTTTTGTCCACAGTATGCTTTGGGTCTTTGTTTTGTTTAACTGTAGTATTCCCTCTATTTTAAATGGTCTTTTAGCTCTAGTAGATCAAAACATGTGCAAAGAGAGATGCAGCCACCACCATGGCTGTCTTTAGGAATGGTTTTAATGGGGTACCTTGTTTTTAGCAAACATGCAGCTGGAAACTGCTGCCAATTTAATTAATCAATCTTTTATCAGATGGAAGGAGTTAGACTCTCGTGTTCTGAAAGCCATTCAAGTTCTCTTTGGGTACTTTCCAGCAGGCCATCATCCACTTATAGTGGGGAATGACTTGACTCCCTCATAAAGGCCAGAGTGATGGAGTGCTGAGTGAGGGCTGCTCTTATATGTCACAGAGGAACTAGTTCACACTTTCTCATTCATGAGGCTCATCTCATTGCTCTAATTCAACACCCCCCGCCCCCCTCTCCTTCCTCCTCTGTCTGCAAAGATGGACTCGAGTCAAGTTGTTGAAGCGTCCCAATGAGCAATGACTGAAGTGAGATTCACAAAAGTGTTGACTGGTGAGAAAAAATGTAATCGTTTCATTTTAAGACAACATCGCACAATAAATTGGAGTCAGATCAAATTGTATTTGGCCATCAACCGAAAAAATAAATAAAAAAATGGATAATCCATCTCCAAATTTGAAATGGAGAAAAAGTTAAGGGCTCACCAAAGTTATGTAGATTCATCCTCTGAATGAATCTGCATCATGCTTGTTGATCAATGAATGAAGATTTTTGTGGTTATGTATCGAAAAATTGTCAGAGTTGCATCTAGACAGCAGTTCGCAGAGCCATACAACAAGTGAGGCAAAACACTTAATGTTCCTTTTCACCAGCACATGAACTGCAGTCATTTCTTTTAATACTGGAATACATGGTAAAAGACAGCATATTCCCAGAAGAGCAATCATCGCTTCCCATAAGTTTATTCGTTTTCTCCCCGACCGGCGCATACAACATTAATCTCACAGCACTATCTTTCAGCTTTTACATAATTTAGCATAATCTGTCAAGGCTGAAATGTACAGAGGCTCCAGTTTGAATGAACGGTGCCACACAAGCGATAGAGGCGCTCATGAACAAGCCATCGATTATCTGCAGAGATTTAAAGGTTTAATGTCACAAAACCATGAGTCGCATATTCCACATGAGCAGTGGCCCCCGTGAATGAAACTTTGTCTCATACTGCAGCATTCGAGTCGGGATTAGAATGAAATCTCGACCTCATTCCTTTTCTTTTTATCTCTTTCACGCTTACATGGCAGCAGAAGCAGTGGATGCCTGTGCAATCTAATCACAGTCCACTTGAAAGGTCCTCAGTGTGATTAGCAGCAGAGAGTGGGGTGGGGGGCTGGGTTGAGAATGCAGCTCTGGGCTCCGGTGTGCAGTCACACAGACTGGAAAACTGTATCTTTTTTTCATACACTGTTGGTCGCAGAAATGTCTGCAGTCATCCCTCAAAACGCACATCTTTCACTCTATAAAAAGACCTCACTTATCAACAGCGTCACTGAAAACACATCATCTGCCCTGACATGGATTATTTACTTGAAATAAACAGAAACAAACTTTCAGCGTGTAGGTGAAATGTTTGCAGACGGACTTAACTCAGTCTGACGAATACTATTAAAACTGAGCAAAAGCAGAGTCGGTAGGTGGCCCCAAGTCTGCCGCACAGAAAAGAGAGATTTGCTGCCATGGCAACAAGCATGAAGTAGAAACTAGATTAGAAGACTGTCTGTTAAAGGTCAACACAAAGTTCACAGAGTTCTGTAGAAAGGACTGACTAAGAATAATTTTACACTATGTACAATAGCAGTGACTTTTTAAACTTCAACCCCCAATCGTGAAAAAAGCAGTAGCAACAACAAAAAAAATGCTCATACGTTTGCAATCAACGCTCACAGCTTTAGAGAAGGCCAGATTTTTGTGAAGGTTGACACTTTAATCTAAAACTGCCTAGAAAACATGACAGACACCGAGATTTTACTGCACATAAGGAACGAAAAGAGGAAGACGGAAGAGATGGAGCTGCACGCTTTGTAAATACACAAGAAAAGATAAGAATAAGAGTTCTGTTGCGAAATTTTAAGAAAAGACAAATTGTGGGAATGCAACCCATGATCTTGACCACAGCATTCCAACAATTACTGAAAACTGGCTTTTGTCCAAGAGCGCCTCACATCTTTGTTAATGACAGAGCTTTGATGCCAACAGAAAGGAGGAAATGTACAAAATCACTGGCACAGGTCGGAACGGTTTGAGTTTTACTGGGAAATGACAGCCTATAAATGCCGTACCGTGTATATAATGCAATCATCTCAAAGTGTTTGTGGTACTGGTTGTCCTTTCTGTGAATTTCTTTAATCTGGCTCTTGTGTAAACGGTAAGACTGGCCTGAGAAAGCCCCCCTGTCTCTTTCTTGATCTCTCCCAGAATGTGAAGCTGATCTGGTGTCAGGTATTAGCAAATGGTAGATTTAGAAAGACAGCAAATGGAGAGAAACCTGAGACAGAGAGCTAATCACACACACTCGCTATCTACAGCTATAAAAAAAAAATCTTTATCTGTGTTTGCACATGTGCGAGTGAGGGTGCATCTATTTAAAGTATTTCTCTTCTTTTTTTTTTCAGAGTGGATATTTAAATATACTTTCTATTTTTGTGGGATTAAAAATAGTTGCAGTGTAATCTCTGGGTTCTGTTACTTCAACAATGCCATGAGATCATAATCTGTTTTTCTAACTTTTGTTATTGCTTTTGAATGATATACACAAGTGTGCCGAATGGGCTACAGTGGACATAAGTAAAGCAGAATCATGCTTTGCTTATGAGGTGAATGGAAGAGTGGAAACAGTCAAAGAGAAGAAGAAGTAGAACTACTAACCCCTGTAGCCTGTGTTAGCATGAAAATATCTAACAGTTTAGTGGATGGCCAGTAATGTAATAAACTTTAAGAGACAACAGTTTGTGATAGAATGTAACGGAAAACTGGCAAGTTCTCTCACTCACTATAAATAGCTTCATATTTTCCATTTGAAAGCACTTCATTTGATTTAGGAAGACGTTGATCATAACACACTGACAAAGGCACGTCAACATACCTTTGAAATGTAAAATAAGAGCTGAAACTACAGGAAAAACTGCTTCTAGTCCAGATTAGCAGAGCAATAGTTAGTTGTTTTTTAGGTTCTCATATCTCAGTCTCAGAGGTGGCAGGCTTTTATCTCAGCAGCTATTTGTTTCGTCAAATAAGTTAAAAGTATGTGTCCACGGTGTGATGTGACAAACTATCGCAGTAACTGCACTCGGACTAATTTGTTTCCATCGCATTTTACTCACAAGAGAACATCAGTCAGTTCCCTGCTGCTTCCAAATAGGATAACAAGGTGAAACACTGCTTATTTCACAAGCATTTCTAAAATCACATGCTGTTGCAACAGCTGTGCTTGCTTTTTTCCCCACTTGGCAACCACAATTCTTTCCACTAAACTTAGTTTCTAGCTCGTCTACAGATGGGGATCAAGGATGTTTGGCTGAACAATGTATCAAAACGTATGGTGTAAAGTTACATCATTGTGTTCCCAGCTGTTACCTGCACATCCCTGCAAAATGAACTAATAATAGCAAGAACGGGCTACATAAGAGCATATCATATGTCCAAGTTTAAAACAATCACATGGCTCCGCAACCGTGAGGTCATAATGAAGGAAAGGTGAAAGACAAATACACTGACAATTCAAACTCTATCAAACATCAGTCATATTTCTCAAAAACCGCCCGTACACCGTGTTTGAAAGTGTTGGGATGACTAAAAGTGCAAACAAATCCTCATCATACGCGCGGACAAACTGGAAAAGAGGACACACTTGCTCATCCACTCACATGCACTCTCTCTCGGATCCGTCTACCTTTCTGTTTCATGGTTGCTGGTTTCTGCTCCTCTCTGGTGGAGTTCAGCGCAGCAGATAAGACTGAGGAGAGGAGACTAACTGGACTGGTGGTCCAAGAGAAAAGGGGTGGTCCAAAAACACCAGAGGGCCTGAGTGATGTGTGTGTGTGTGTGTGTGTGTGGGTGGGTGTGTGTGTGGGTGTGTGTGCGGTCAGCAGGAGCAACAATTCCATTCTCGTGCGCTTCTGATCCCTGACGTCATCCATACTGAGGAGGGCATCCATGTGTGTAGATAAAAGGCTTTCTTTTCTCCAAAATGCAATGCTTTAACTCCACATGTTAATTATGTGGGACTTTGATCTGATAATCCTCATTAACTTTTCAAAAATATGTAACTTTTTAATCCGTGCTCAGTTAATCATTCCCTTACCTACTGCTGAAGTTTTAAACTTCTGTTCTCACTTTTATTTCAAACTAAAAGCAGAAGACAGGTGCTGTGTCTTATGGTGTATTGACATATTCCAAGAGCTAAATGCAAAAGGACAGTGGGGTGTCATCTGAGCCAAAAGCCTCCTGAACTTTTATTTTGAGTAAACGTCTTGTGTTTTGAATAAAGTAAGACTCAGCCGACTGCAGGCGTGCAGAATTAAGCTTTGTCTGATAACTTATTCTGAAAGACAACAGCAGTTACGTCACACTTTGAAATAATCCTCAGGTTTCTCCTGTTACCTAACAAAAGATCATAAAAATAATGAATCGTACAACACCAAGGAAAACAAAGTCACGATTACCTGACAACTCTGCAGGAATACCCGCCAACTTTTCGCACAGGATGTAGTCTTCAGGATTGATGAATGGCAGCTGCTCCATCATGGACTGCTTTGGAATCAGGTAGAGAACCTCTGCGAGCTCCCCATCTTCAATTATCGACATGCGCCTCACGGAGTTCTTCCTCTTGACCCGGTCCAAAACTATGTCGTTGTTCTGGCTGGAGCCGCAGATCTTGCCCAGGCTGCTGAGGTTGAGAAGGCTCGACCTGTTCATGTTGTCCAGACTTGCGGTCAAACAGTTCTGCAGATGGGCTCCAAGTCAGAATGCGCAAAGCATCGTAAAGTCAAAGCCTTCTATTGGATGCCAGGTGTTAAGCTGCTCTCTGACTCTTCATGACTGACTTAGAGTGTGTGTGTTTGTGTGTGTGCGTTGTCCATCAGACAGTCAAAGACTAACTCCAACCACAAGCCCCCTAAGAAGATTAAGTGAGGTATATTTTTAGTGTTCATCTTCGTGGCACACGGAGGATCATAGCCATTGAAACTCAGGTAACCTTATTTCCTCCATTCCAGTGACTGACTTGTTGCAACTATGTTGTCATTTGAGGATTCCTCCAGTAATCAAGTTATTGGGCCACTTTTAAGTGGATTATAGGCTACGATGGTACTGTATTATCAAATTTGGTATGGATTTAAAAAGATTATTTAAAGCTTCAGTAATAGTCCACCATCTCTTTACAAGTCATTTTGTTTGATCGTTTGTTGGATTATAACTAAACACACGGACAGCTGGACATACAATTATTCTTTAAAACCTCATGACATCAAATTAAATAAAATCTTTGTTTTTTCAAGAGTGGCGGCAGAAGTCCCCACGTTTGTCCTTGACCAGAATAAGGCACAAAAGGCTGGGACTCTAAACCATGTACATAAGTAGTCGTGGTGCTTAAGTATTTCAGGACGGCAGCATTGTTCAAGGGCAGATGAGACTTAGATAAATTTAGAAACTCTCTAATTGAAGTGCTGTGTCATGTAACATTTTCTAAGAAAAATACAATCTTCTTAATAAAGTAGCTCACAATCAGAGGTCTGCTCTTACACAAGCGAGTAACCTTTTTACCTGCAGCATGAGGAAAAAGTGGACTCTAAAGAAGTGCCCCCCTTTGTTAAAGGCATCAAAAGATTTGATCAAAAGTTTCCATCTTCCACATTTCACTCAATTCTACGTCTTTTAATGTAATAAACACAAGAGATTAAAGTAGAAATTAAGAGAAATACAAGTAATAATGGCAATTACTGTAGATGCAAAAGACAAAAAGGCCCCAAATATATGGGACAGACCATTTCACAGACTACCACATGATTATGTGAATACAAACTGAGGGGTATGTATCTGTGGAAGTTATAAAAGAAGGATTCATTCTTGCAGTTGTTGACAGTAAAAAAAAAAAAAAAGATACACTGCTATCTTTCTTCCTACAAATGCTCACACTGGCCCAGAAAGAAAAAGGAGAAAATCTGGATTAAATTAGACATTGTAATTAAGATTTCACTACAAAAACAAAAGGTGAAACATGGGGGGGGGGTGACGCCATTGCACAACCCCATTGACTATTCGCAGTCTCTGGATTACTAGAACAACTGTAGTGTATCCACTACAAACAAATGGGTTAGGAGCTCCACCTACTGGCAGCCATGTACCCAACATGTGTTCAGTGGAAGGAAAACGTTGGGAACTCACAATGTCGTCATTTGACATGTTAAAGTTAACCAAATGATCGAAAAATAATTATGGGATTATTTCCTCCTCTTGGACGCATATCTAACATGCCCTTAGGTGTTGATGGGGTCTCCAGCCCATCGATGGCTGACACCGATGCTGCTTTGGACCGCAATTTGAAAACCCACATAAACAAGCTACTGCATACAATAAAATGTCACAGTAAAATGGCTCAAATTCATGCTTTGCTTTTACAAAAACTTGCTAGGCTGAAGGCCTAAACTGTAACTATACTTTGATTGGTTCATTTCCAACCCACTGGGGTAATTCATAGAAACAACACTGCAAAAGCTAAGAGGCCATCCATGCACACGCACTTATGGATCCGACTGTCGCGCAGCTTTTTGCCGTCCCGTAGCTCTTATGCTGGAGGGACCGAAACAAAACTAAAAAGCAGCAAAGCTGAACAGCTAATAATTAATCTAGACTCATTACAGCTTTTAGGGAAGCCAAATGGAGCGGGCTGAATCACAAACGCGTAACGGTGTGATTAAAGGAAAGAAATTCAAAAAACAAAACACTGGAACGTGACATTTTCCTGACATGAACTGCATTCGCAACCTTGATAACACCAACACAGTCATTTCTGGCAGTAGAGTCATCATTAGCTAAATTATTACAAGAGTCATAAAAAGTGTTTAAGGTCACATCGAATTTCTTTAAAAAAAAACTTTTAAAAATTTAAAAATTGCAAACAGTTACTGTTGCTGTCTCCCTTCTTTCTCCCTTCTTACAAATACCAAAAGTGGATATTTAAAATGAACCTGCTGCAGAGTTGAGAGGTAATATCACATGCAACATAGACAATGGGTATAAACACGGCTGTGTCAGTCACGGCTGCAGCTAAATGTGACACAGTAAGGAGAGGTAACTTGGTTTTAACGGGGTGTTAAACAATCTAAATGTAGTTACTTCAGAAAGTAGTCAGATCCCTTCACTTTTCATTTGTTGTCGGCCGACTCAAACTAACTTTTAACAGCATCAACTTATAGAGAGATCTCTGGAGCCTACGCATTGTTAGCTTTTTGGACTGCACATTTGTCTTCGAGGAAATAAAAAAAAAAAGTATATAAATTATACCTCCACGAAGATATAAAACAGCTCTTAGTCACTATCTCGACAAAAAGGAGCCAACAGAGACCTCAAGTCCTCTGGGAAATATATAAGATCTGCTGAACAGCCACGTCTGAAAATATAAACGGCTTCACCTCAGGTAACGACAAACAAAGACTCTCTTTTCCACCTGATTCTATGTTGATGTAATTTAATTACAAATCCCATATTGAACATTTTAAAACCTGAATGGGATCTCAATATTTTCTGAGGCAACAGCCCATTTTTTTTTTCTGTCTTGTTTTTTTTTTTTTAAAAAGGAAAATTTGGCACAAGCAGTCCTCGAAGGCTAAAAACTAGGAATAAAAAAAAAAAAAGAAAAAAAAAGGCATCAGCATCCTCTCCCCTAAAGTGTCAACTTATTCATCATACCTCTTAGGCAATATTTGCACTCTTTTGATACTTAAGGCCACTGAATACACTAGTAGGAGAGCAAATGATGGGGAAACTCAAGAATTGATAGAAGGAGATCTGACATCGCCATCATTCTCCTCGTTTTGCTCCTCCTCTCCCGGGTTGAGGGGCTCTCGGTCCGAGTCTCTCTCTGGCTGCCCTGACCTCTTGGTTGTCTTGTTCAGAGTTCCACCCTGTAGAGAAACGAGTGTCAACCAAACGTCTGGTGCACTTGTCAGAATTCGCAAGCCAGTTCAAAAGGATGTTGTCTGACCTGTCTGTGATCGACAATGTTGAGCAACACTGAGGTCACAATGCAGCTGATGGTGTTGGCCAACATAAAGATCATCATCCTCTGCCAGCGCCACAACGGAATCTTAGTTTCACTGGACAACAAAAAGGGAGAAAATCAACATTCTTTTTAAAAATGGGTAATTAGTGCATTGCTAAGAATTACTAATCAAGTATTTTCTCGCCTGGATGTGGTGCCCAGTATCTGTCCCACCACCAGATTGGACACCCCAATCCCAATCATCTGTACGGAGGTGGCCAGCCCCATGGCTGTACCCAGTGTGGCCTGAGGTACTACGAGGGGGATAGAAGGCCACATGCTGGCCTGGAACACAACACAGACACAGATTCTTTCATTTGGTCAACTTAAATATGATAAAAAATAAGTCCATCTAAGTCAAACTCACAGCAGCAAAGGAGTAAGTGACGCCCAGCCAAATAGTGGAGACCAGTGGAGGGACGAAGGTGAAGGCCAGGAGTCCAAACACGGGCAGCGTGAGGACGGCACAGGCTACCGCAAAAATGCCCCGCAGACCCACGTAATCCTAAAACAGACAAGTGTTAAAGCCGGTTTTACTGCGTGTCCACAGCAGCAGACTTCGGCAGGGTTAGAATACAAAACACTCACTATGAGAATGCCCACGCTGGCTGAGAGGACCAGCGAGCTGTCGTAAACCGCCCCGGCAATGTAGGCTGCCTCCTTCTGACTGTAGTCGCCGTATTTGTCCTGAATGAACTTGCTGGAGAGGAAAAGGCAGCCTGTGAATACGTACCAAAACGGGGCATTTTTTGGGGGGGGGGGTTTTGCAGTAGGATGGAATATCAGAATACAGATGAATACAGATACTTATTGCCCCTTTTCAAACGTTTTCAAATGTCGGATGCCGTCAACTGTCACCAAGTACCTCGTCAAAGGGAATTATTTGGGTTTTTCTCTGTGAAAAATGCCCCTAGATGCCTTCGGTTGTGAGGTGGCACAACATAAATAACACGCAGCTGAACTGAATACCTGGCATCTGCAATGAAGGGGAAGATGCCGTTGTAGAAGAACATGATGGTGAGAACCAGCAGCCAGTATCTCAGAGACAGAAGCTTCACATCTTGAATCCTCTACACAGAAACAAATAACAGAGAAATCATTTTTCAAATGAACAAAATAACTACAGAGCATACTGTACTTAAAAATGAAGGAGTGAACTAAAAGGAAGGCCATATAAACGTGATATTGGATATGGGTTCTTCTTAAAAGATATTGGCCATACCACTTTGCGGGACTCCTCCTGCATGGCTCCATCGAGACCCAGCTGCCTCATTCCAATCTTGTCTAAGGTACTCACTGTGACAGCAGAAATGAAGCCAAGCACGCACAACAGTGCTCCTAGAAACAGAGAACAACACGATGGTGTTTTGTGAGAAAATCCTACTTGAACAGACTGCAGATATAGTGAGGTTTCCGTCCCTTTTGAAACCTACCACCCCAGAGCGTCCACTGCATGCCATATTTGTCTTCAAACCTCTGGGTGAGGAAGAAGTTCAGGACCGAACCCAGACGAGAGAAGGCCAGGGTCAGACCGAAAGCCAAAGCCAGCTCCTTACCTTTGAACCAGAAGGCTGTGATGCGGTTCTGAACAACTGAGAAGGAACACCATCAGGGAAGCGTTAAGAAACACTCCACAGAAATCGCTATATGCACTCTATGTAAAGTAGCCTTACTGGTCAAAGATCCATTGCCTGATCCAAACAACAATCGGCCTGTGAGCATGAGTGGAAGCAGATAGGGAGTTCCTTTGAAGTGGGAACCCAGAGCAAACAGGGACGAGCCCAAAACGCACAGGAAAGAGAACAGAAACACCCCGACTGCAGAGAAGGAAACAGAAATGAGCCATTAATCATTTATTTCATGAAGTTCCTAGCCTAAACACATGTGCAAATCCACATAGGCTTACAGCGGTTTCCTAATTTGTCAATCAGAAATCCAGCCATGATCACAACTACTGCATTCCTGTTGATAGGAGAGAGATACACCTGCTGTAAGACAAGCCATTTATCAGCATATGCACAACGTAGTCAATGTGTAAACGTGCTTACGTCCAGGCATAAATGGCATAGAGAAGATTGTACTGCTGAGGGCTCATCCCCAGTCCCTCCACACAGTCCACCGTCCCATTGATTACTGTGGCATTTGGACATGTAAGGTTCTATAGGATGAGACAACCCGGTGATAAAAATCTTCATTATCTGGCCACAAACAGGGTGCAGACTTTGGAGTTTTGACAAATAACAATAATCTTGTTAAAAGATGTGACGAAATCTTTTGACTTCAGAGTAGATTTAAGCGCGTTTGCTCTCCTGCCTGCAACTTACCCCCTGAAACTGATCCTGCAAAACACTGGGGATGTCAAAGCAGAAGTAGGAGCCGAAAGTCAGCAGGCAGTTAAAGAAGAGCACCACAAAACGATAATATGCTGGAACAACATAAAGAAAAGTCTCAGTAATAGGCAGAGTGACAAAACTGAGAATTTAAGCAAATTAATCATTTAAAAAGCAAGCCGAGCACGTTTTAATATTCAAACTTTAACCTCTTTCTGATACACCTGAGTCTATAGGAAATGTAAATATGAATTCAGATACCGAATATTCACCAAGCAAAGTCAGTTAAGGTTACAAATCACAAAGATTACAACAAAATAAAGATAATCTGAAAAAAATAAATTGCTGAAACAGATAAAAAGAGAATATTTACTTCTTAAAATAAAAAAGAAATCACAAAGCAAACTATTAAGCAACATCCTACTTTAGTCACATGAACATAAAATGCTGAGTTGGTTATTCAGTGGCCCAATTTTTTGAGGGAAGTGTGTTGTCTGGAAGGCTACGAGGCAGAGGTCTTGCAAAAAAGAAAAATGTTCAGTGAAAAATAATTTGGGAGAATCAGTAAAGACAGACGTACCTTTCTCCGCCGGCTGTGCCATTGTGAGAAGAAATGCGTCAGCTGTATAAAAAAATAAAATAAAACACGTTCAGCTAAATTGACATCGTTTGCTGTTGTTTACATGTAGCGTACCAAAGCTAACAGGGTACGTAAACGTCCACTACTTCTTTTCTGCTGGTGACGCTCGCAAACCACAGCTCTTGAAGCTGAATGGATGGGGCTGTTGTCATGGAATTGTACGCCATGACGCAGCGAGTAGTTTGTAAATCTGCGCCTACCGGAACTTGAGTACTTCCGGTTCCCTTATTACGTTAAAGGTATAAATGACACTTCAACGCTTTCTGAAGTTTTCTACTTGAATAGGCAAATTAGGTTTTATCCCTGTGTATTTTAGAATGAACATGGGTTCAAAGAGAATTTTTTTTCAATAAAGGGGATTTTCATTTTTTTTCATTTAAAGTCCTCATATAAAATACTACAACAACCTAAAAAGGTAGCAATTTTTTTTTTTTAGGAATTGTAGTCTACAGTAGCCAACATACCCAGATCCCGCTGTGACAACTTTCAAGAATATTGACAGGACTAAAACACATTTTATTGTAAGTGCTACATGACCTTCAAAGATATGGATTGTAAGATGCATTGCATTGCAATTTAACAATGTGCTGGTTAAAAAAAAATAGACAAACTAATATATATACAGACACTCGAAATAATCAAAAACAATAATCTAGCCTGGCCTATCGTGATAGAGGATAGAATGTCAATGGCAGTATTATTACATTTCTTTACTTTTAATGCAGCATAATATGAAACTCCACCCATCCAAACACTTGTGTGTTCTGAGACTAATCCTTTAAACAACTGATGTTTAATCTGGTTTGTTGTCCACCTGGTGACAGATTTTGTCTGCTACCGCCTTCTGTTGTCTCAAGCAAAAATACTTCTAATCTACTATTAAGCTGAGTTGATTGGAAAAACAAAAAGGTTGACTTTGTGAGGTGTTTTGTTTTTTACGCTAATCAAAACTGAAATAGAGCGTTTTGAGTAAATTGTCCCTAGGCGGACACCATTACGGTTCCACAAACACTGCTGTTCCACCTCTATTTTAATAGGTACCCGTTTGCAGTGCATGGACTGAATTATTTGTCTTCAGCATGTGAAATGTATGTCCTGCGCAGAGCAAAAACGTGGGAAATATCCGAATCAGAAGACAGCGAGGCCGAATCAAAACTCAGTTTCCACCGAGATGTCAGCAACCAAATAACAACAGTCCGCCCGGAAGATGGAGAGGCTGAGAGTTCAGAAAAGGGCACAACTCTCCCGTCACCAACAAAGACGGAATCTAGTCAAGTCAGCGTTCTGTCAGTTCCGCGGCCAGATGGCTCCTGCACGCCAAGTCCTGCACGGAAACGCCGCACCAAGGACGAGATAGAGGTTGACAGACAGAAAACTAAGGAGAGGAGGGAGGGAAGAGATAGACAGAGAGCAGCCAAGGCCAAGGAGAAAGAGGAGAGGAGGCAGGAGCAGCAGAGGAGGAGAGAGGCCGCCGAGAACCTCAAGAGTCTCCGACCAGAGAACTACATCAAGTCGTTGACAGTTTGTGTAGATCCAGGTAGATGTTGCCTTCACGTGCTGTTTGAAATCTTAACGCCATCCATTACCTGAACAATCTGGTGTCTTTTTTTTAAATCTACCTTAATTAAAGTTTTAATTATATTACTTAATTAATTATTACTGGTAGCACCTCCTTAGAATCGAATATGCTATAGCTTTACAAGTCTGACATAAGACACCTGCCAACATATAACTGATTTAAACTATATGCACTAAGTTAAAGTATTTTTCCTCTGATCCCCTTTTAAAAGCAGCCAGAAGCCAGCAAAACTTCTCAAGCCAAATGCTTTATTGGGCTTCATGACTGTTGAGACGATCTAAACTGAAGCTAAACACTAAAGGTGATTTCCACAGTAGGTATGAGGGAGTGCACAAAGTTTTTCAACATGAACTTTTGCTTCTGCAGCTCTTCTGCAGCAGCATGACTCAGACATCTTGCTGGACACACTGGCAAGCTTAGAGTGGAGGTTTCACATTGAAAATCAGGAGCTCACTTACAGCATCACCTGGACCAGAGACTCACCTCAGGTAGGCAGCTCCCACTTCTTTTCAAAGACTGCTTAGCCTCTAAATCCACCTGTATTCCTAAAAAAAAATATTTATTGGACTGTTTGGACTCTCTCTGTAGATATTTTTGAGAATATCCATCAGAGGACTTTGTATATTTGAGTAGGTTGTGTCATTCTGCTTAAATAATATCACATTTGCTGCATTTCTCCTGACAGTTTATTTGTTTTTTCCCCTACAGTTAACCATTAATGTTTTGACTTTAGCAGGGAGAGCGAGGCCAGGTCACTGTGGAGGAAGAGCAAGTGATTTTGGTCCTGACTTTGGCTGACTTCATGGACATAGTGGTCTCTGTGAAAAAAGTAACCGTCGTTCTAAAGTCACACCTAATTTAGTCCATGATTATTCCGTGGCTTTGCACTGTAACCATTATTTTATGTCATGATGCTGCGCTGCAGATCCTGGACAGCGAGGAGGAGGAGGAGGAGAGGGGGATGGGGGCAGTCCTGACTCCTCTTTTGGAGCTTCTGAACCGGGACGCCAACAAACGAGTCAGCCTGTTGGTAACGGACTGTGTGCCAGATCACAGGTCTGTCAGTGGCCATTAGATTTAGTTTCAGTTACTTATTTAGCCAGTCATTCAATCGAGGTTTACCATTTTAGTCTTTGGCTTTTCAGTAATCTTTATATCTAGATGCATTTTTTTCATTTGAACAATAAGGTTTACTTTGCCAACAGGACAAAGGGTTGTGGAGAGTGTTTACCGGAAGAGATGCTGCAATCCAAATTGGGCTTGAAAAATTTGGACATTCAGGAGGTCAGTTTACGCTAAATGGCTACCTGTTCAGCAGGGTTGGTGTGTTATCCTTCTCTTGTATGTTGACGTGTGTCCAAACTCGTTCTAGGTGCTCGTGTACCTCCAGCTCTACAAGAATATCTCCCTGGTGTTCCTAGATGGCTGGCAGGATGTCACTGACCATGTGTGTGCCGTCACGAAGGCTTTGTCAAAACGCCCTTTCAAGTATGCCACCGCTGCAGTTAGCCTAATAAGCCCGAGTTCTGTGCTACAGAAACAGACAAACTAGCATCTGTTTACTCTCTCCGCAGACTCCTGTCGGAGCAGTCAGAGCTGCCCTTCTGTGTGGACGGTTCGTGGGCCAGCGGGGCTCGGGTAGAGAGGGACGGCTCAGGGCTGATTCAGGTGTGGAGCAGGCAGATCCAGCAGCTGAACAGAGTCAGCCCTGCTGTGGCCTCCACTGTGATCGGCTCCTACCAGTCGCCTCAGCTGCTGCTGCAGGTAGACCTCAGGCTCACCTCAGAATGCTCCTTCAGAACTTGTGCACAGAACAATAGCTATAATTGTCCCGTTTAAATGCATTGTTTCAAGGCTTACCAAAATATGGGATCAGAGGAGGAGAGGAAGGGGATGCTGGCTGGTCTTCTGGTGAAAACTGGTGGCAAAGAGAGGCGCATTGGACCGGAAATATCAGCCAGAATCTACCGCTGCTTCTCAGCCCAGAACCCTCAGCTGGTCCTGGACTAATATTCCCATGTGAGAATGTGATTTATGGATGTTGGCAAGAAAGAAACCTGGGTTGTAATGACAACTTGTCACCACTGGCAGCTAGCATGTTGAAGCTAAAATTGTGCCCAAGATAAAGGTTCACTCTTCAGGAAAGCATTACATGCACAGATTCAAAGAAGTGGATATAGATATACAAATATAATATATTTATTGGTAATAATTATGTAAATAAACATTTTCTATGTAAACAAAATGTATCATATTTTGTTTGCGTGAGTCTCATAAGCTAGATTGTGTGTTTATGCATGAACGGGTGTATTAAAAGGTGGTGCAACAGTGTTTTCAGTAACTTTTTGTTTTATTTTACAGAACTGCCTGAGTAAGAAATTCATAATCAAAAGCGTGACTGTAAATAGAAAAACAGCGCCGAGTAGCAAATCTGCATGAAAGCAACAACACAACCACAGCTGATTCTCAGGCCAAAGACTGATTACAAAATACTTACAAAAAGTCTATTTCAGAGTATCAAAAAGCTGCTCCTGTCCTCCTGGAGTCTATCCCTGAGAATATAAGATTTCACACAGTCCTATTTCTTCTTCTTCTTCTTCTTAAATGTTTGTTACAGCTTAAGCTGCTTTAGAAGCAGGGGAGTGACTGGCATGTTTAACAATGAAAGGGAAAAAAAATAAAAAATTCAAAGTATAACGTAACCCTTATTAGCCGAATAAAAGAAATCAGCTAAAAATGAAAATATCGACTCAGGACAGCACTAAAAGTCTCACATTACGTACTCCTGTCTCTCCTTTCAAGTTGTTTTGACACAACAAAAGAAGCAATGATCCACTGAAATGTTGATTAAAAGAGAAGGTCGCTCTTATCTCCACACTGATAAGAGGAGACCTTGGTGGCATTGTTAAAATAAATAATTTATTTTGTTTTTTTAAAGCACTGAACAACTACTTCATGTCCAGCGACATCTTTTGCACTGATAATCCTCTGGCTCTGAGCAGCAGCTGTCGTAGTCGCTGCTTGGAGGAGTCGGAGGGCAGTGGCAAGTTGTGTAGTGAGTCTGAGGTGATGTGTGACAGGGGCAGTGGTATGAGTCTGTTTCAGTGAACAAGCTGGCGCAGGGGCTGGGAGAGGCGCAGGCACTCGGAGTGGATACTGGGCTGGGGCTTGAAGGCAGGCTCATGTCCTCGGGGGCACTCTCAGGCGAGTGTTTCTCCAGCTCCGAGGTTTCAGGGCTGCTTTCAAGGGCGAAGACCCAGCCCAGCTGGGTCTGGAGGAGGTTGCGCATGCCTGGGGGGAGTTTCAGGGCATCCACCACGTCTGGGCAAGAGGGCAACATTTGGCGCAGCTGAGCACAGCAAAGGTACAGCAGGGAGGTGGATGTGTAGCAGGCACGGATCACCTTCATACTGCTTTTAGCTGCCGTGGAGCACACCATGGGGTAGAACTTCTTATTCTGCAACCTGGTGGCAGCAACACCTGTCAGCAGGGGAGGTTGAAGGATGAAAATGCATCAGAAATTTTAATTTTTGAAGAAAATAAAAATAGAAGCAAGAATATAGCTACAATTCTGTTTTAAGAAGACAATGAAATGCAGAAAAACACACCTATGCGGTGGCGATTCTTGTAGAAGGTCAGGGTGCCATGCCACGTGTCCAGGTGCACTCCTATGATAGAGCCTTGGCCAAAGCGAGAGGAGAACTTCACTTTGTCCCCTTTGTGCTGGAGCAGACCTTTAAACACAAACAAATTATCTTCAAACTGCTAATTACCAAGGGGAAAAAAAAGTTTAAAAGAATATCCCCTTACCTGTGTAGGAGAACCCCCAGCTGTCTTCATCATGGCCCAGCAGACTGCCAAAGCTGTATTGGAACTTGTCCAGGTTCACTTCTGAAGTACCAATCCCCACCATCTACACCAAAAAAAAAAAAAAAAAAACAAGCAAAGACATTAACTGTTACAGCAACTTATCTGATGATTAATTCAGTTTGGATATGGTCAGACAAATTCTCATGCAATCTCAGCATTGTTTAAAAAGCTGATACTCACCATATCTGTACCATAAACAGGAGAAGTCATCTTCACTTCCCAGTAGTGTTGGCCATCAGAAAGTTCCTTATTGCCACGGATAGCAGCAGTGCCACAGCTGTAGTCTGTGTGAAAGGTCACCTTCCTGTTGTCACAGCTGAGGAAGGATCCCGAGGACTTACGGTGCTCATCCCACACCCAGTCAAAAACTGGAAGCACACCATGACGCAACAGATCAGTTATGACTTTACAGTTTATGAGAAGCTCTGCCCTGATGATACCAAAATGGTTAAATGAAGAAAGTTTATTCTTGCATCAATCCTTTCCCATATACTGTTTCTTCAGTAACAACATTGTATGGGCGGCTGAACACATCAAATTTCACAAAAGTACTGGTGATTCAGAGAGCTAACAGGTGAAAATATTCTTTGTTGTCCATAGATAATGTGAATGATTTAACTATGTTTTTGTGCATGAAGGCAGGCTGTTGTACATAGAAACATCAGGCTTTCATTAAAACAAGAGTTATATCACTAATTATATGATCCTGATTAAATTTATGTTTTCTAACATGTTGTCTCTTTGTTTGCTCACTTTTGCATTCATCTCCATACTTGTTTGAACAAGGAAGGTCCCGGAATAAGCCGGAATAAAAGTGGTATGTCACAGCTACTTATCAGTGTTTTATCTCTTTAAGTGTATGTCTACCAGGACTTAAATGCATACTTCACTTTACGAACCAAATAGACAGAATAGGTGGAACTTTTGCATGGTAAAAAAAAAAGAGTCTGTGCCAACAACATAATCTGTATCAAGAGAGTCTAATAAAAGAAAAAGAGAGAGATTTGAGAAAGAAGAAGAAAAGAAAAGAGATTTGTGAAGAATGTAGTTCACTTTCATGAGACGAGAAGTTTGTACAATCTGTGTCTCTTTGTGCCACATATGAGTTTGTCTTTGAATCATGTCAAACCAACATGGAATATGCTCGTATATTAAGTTCTCACTCAGTGCTTAATGTTGTTTGTATCAAAGCCAACTGTGTTCACATGGCGTGCCACTGTATTTATGAGCTTTTACTCACCCTGCTCCTCCTCCCCACAGAGGCAGTCATCGGTGGCACTGAAACCTGGGCTGAGCTCCTCCTGTCGCTCACATTGGCAGAAAGACTCCCCCATTACTGGTGCCGTGGTGGGCAAGGCCACCTCTACAGAGACAGTCTGGGATCTGTCCAGGTAATCCACCTCCGACTCCAAGTTGCTGATCTGGTTGGCACAAACAGCACTTTGTAAGTCCACAGAGGAGACCATGATCCAGAGGCGCTGGCTCAGTAGTGAGGAAAGGAATTAATGCTAGCAGAGGAGACTGAGGGTCGTATTTAACGTTTCTGCAACTCTTCTGGCAACCGTGAGACCTTTATGTCTCTGCCCATGGCCACCAACCGTAGTCAAGCCTTAATGGAAGATCAACAATTTTGCTGTGTTACAGTCTACAGTCTAAATATGAAAATGTGAACACTCCGGTCATTCAGACAGGTTTTTAAAGACTCATCAAGCTTGTCTATTCCCTAAAAGGTTTGTGTTTCTTATTGGAGCGAGAAGTCATGTGTGCTAGTAAGTAAAATTAGAAGCCTTCCAAAAATACTGGACCTCCTCGGCTTGCCTTTGGTGCATGTCTCACACACAGGAGGTCAGTTCTTGTGGAAAACTACTGGTCCTCTGGTTAGAATATCATCTTCCATGTGGTGATGGCCTCTATTTTATTGTGTCACTTGTTCTGATGACACAAACACTGGATTCAACCATCTCTCATGACCCAGAAACAATTATATCAAACATTCCTTTAACCTGACTTTCCCATAACTCCATATCCTCTTGTTTTCACGTCACCATTTTTCGCCACTTCACTATTGATGTTTATGCCATTTCCATCCCTCATTTTACTTTCAAAGCTCCAGCATCTAACCTGTGTCACCATTTGGCTCTCCCACTCTTCTCTGTCGGATGTCTGGTCTGAGGCCATGATATCTGCCTCCTGCCGTGTCTCACTCCAGGCCAAATGTCGAGCTAGGCCGTTCCTGCTTCTGCTCAGCATGCCGGCTCTGCGGACAGCCAACACAAGACCTGATGACAAGCTGGAAAACGTGAAGGAGGCCATGTTCTTTTATTTTTTTTATTCATGGCCAGTAAAGTCAGCGTTGAACTCCTGGCTTACACCAGATTCAATTTTTGATTTCTGATACACACTTTATTTAATGACACTTTCCAAGCTTAATGAGTTATTTTCAAAGGGGAGAGGTGAAATTCCTTCATATATCAGACTGAATTAACAGTCAACTGATTTAACTGAGCCTGACCACAAAATCAAACAAATTAAAACATGAAGCTGCACAGATAACATACACACACACACAAATCATGCAAGGTGCTATGAAAGGCTGTGAATTAGTGCACATATGAATCATGTTTTTTTTTTAGATGCCTCACAAACCTGTCAGGGAACTTAAAGTAGGTCAGTTCAACAATCTGTTCAGTGTTCACTCAACCTCCCTTCCCAGCTCTCACAGCATAACACCCTTATGGGGAAATGTTCCTAATAACCAACAGACTTAGCCGTTGTGCTACTACTCCTATTTCTATCTGCCCCATATGTCACAGTGGGCAGAAGGAAGTGTTTCTATGCACGTGCTAAACCTTTAAATCCGACATCTGTTTGCTGCAGTAGCTGCCTAAGCAGGTCACACGACTCATATTGTCAAAATAACATTAAAAAATAAATAAATCCTATCCCATATCATGACTCAATGTGACAGAAAATGATGAGCTGCTTCCATCATAACAAAGAGCAAGAAACACCCACAAAGTAGAACATTCTTAGGATATTTTCCAGGTACTTCCTCCCACCTTTTCAAACCTGGAAACCAGGTAGCTGCTGATTTATTTAACCAAAACAGCTGACGTTTGCTGAGTAGAAATCCCACATTCTTTGATCGATTTACCACTTTCAAAGTCAGTAATCACTGCAACCCATTGCATCACTTGCAGTGTCCTGCATTTCTGAGAAGCATCCATTATCATTGGGTGACAGATAAAAGAAAAGAGACAAGAAAGCAACTCACAGATAAAAGCTCACTTATTTCGGATCACGTGTTTATTCGTACTCTATATCACAAGTATATAATATAATAGTCTTTTATACCATAATAACCTGTAAATTAAAGTTTGAAACGTATCCAAGTCTATATTTCTAGTATATATGTCTATGTTTCCGTCGCACACTGTTCCTCGACCTCATGGCATGTCTCCACTCAGTTAATGCCGACACTGAAGACGGCAGCTGGTTACTGCTTTGCAACAGCTGATTGCCATGAATTTAGATTAGTTAGTCTAGAGCAGTCCTCTTTATAATTGGGCCTTACCCTACATACTGTGAATGCATCACCTGGAGATCAGGACAAACCACAGCATATTGTGTATCAATGTGCTGATGGATATGATATGAATTCAGTCCAACTGGGAGTTTAAAACATAAAGATAACGGAAACCTGTCTGGCGCTAAACCCATCTCTCAACTTGCATGCTCTGGAATGTCATCCATTCACCAGACAAGTCAGCGCACGACTAGTACACTTCTATAACTCACTATGAGGCAGTCATAATAATATTATCCACTGAGCCCCTAAATCTCCATAAAGTAATCTCTCCGCAAATGTTCCCAACAGCCCGAGTCGTATTGTTGTTTCATCTTAAAACAACGTGGAGCACATTACAACAGTGCTGTATCTATCTTAAGAGCCATTAGAATATGCCCTTACCTTACAGTAGTCTTTCTATACACTGTCTTGCAATGGCTCATCTAAATACCAGCATGCCTCTATATCCGTCTGCTTGACAGCTTCAGTTTCCACTCTGTCCAACTTCTAAGCAGGATGGAAGTAAACACATCCCGTCACGCCCTCATCGAGCTCTTATTGGATACAACCTGCACGGAGGAGGAGCTCGTGTTAATTTACTTGGGGTAGCTGTAACGTTTTGGGAAAGGTTGAAGACGCACCATGGATGAACACTGTATCACATTATAAACAATTAAGTGTGAGTTCTCAACTGTTCTCAAATACTTTATTTCAATCATTTAAAAATATTACAGCTACAAATTTCTACCAGAGTCAAATGTGTGAAGAAAAAAATTGGGGACAATTGGTTTCCCGTCGCTCAGATTGTTAATGTCCAAAATAATAAAAATAGTCAATCTCTTATAACATTACTGTTTGTAATGCACTTGAATGCACCAAAATTCGTTCCTTTGGCCGATTGGTTGAGTTACGAAAGAGGCGGGACTTGGTCCTTGACAATACGGAAGTTGTTGTCTACTTACCGTGTGCGTGTTGTAGCTCGAATTCTGAAATATGGAAGAGAATAAAGGTAGGTGGAAACTACCGGTCAGAGGAAAAATAAATGAAACATTAATAGTTTTCGATTGTTTGGTCATTCTTACATTTGCAAAAAATCTTTATGCTAAGAAGTGGCAGCTGACGGGGAATTTCGTTAACTTGTTAGCACAAGCTAACTGGAACTCCGCATAAGTTTTGTTGTATTCAGCTCTGCCACCGCGTAAATCGATGTATCTCAGATACAAATACAAGAGTCGACCAAAACATACACATGTCCTCTGAGGCGTTACCGTTGAACATAGATATCACAGAGATGCTTATGTTAACTATTACTCATCAGTGTTAATCTTGTGGACTCGTGACTCCCTTCACTAACTGCGACATTTCCTCCACATTTGACTTGTCAATTTCGTCATTCCATTTCAGTTCGTTACGCTCATGATGATGTAACTCACATTTTCCCCCCCTTCCTTTTCACGTGAGATGGAAGCTTGGCTCAAGTCAAGCATGTTGTGTTGGTGCTGTCAGGGAAAGGAGGCGTGGGAAAGAGCACCATCACCACAGAGTTAGCCCTCGCTCTCAGGCATGCCGGCAAGAAGGTGAGCAGTTTTGTCTCTCCCCGTACTCAGTAACCGAGTGTTTTGATGCAGATGTCAAACAGACAAGTTCAGCAACCAATTAACAAAACTTCATGGTCATCAGGTTGGCATCATGGATGTTGACCTTTGTGGGCCCAGTATCCCCCGAATGCTCAGTATAAGCCGGCCTGATGTGCACCAGTGTGACTCAGGATGGGTGCCGGTCTATACTGATGCCCAAAAGACTCTGGCCCTTATGTCCATTGGTTTCCTACTGGAGGACCCAGATGAAGCAGTGGTGTGGAGGGGACCAAAGAAAACAGGTACACACTACAATTGAAGACAATATTTGTCAAGTAAATAAGTTGTTAATATCTATAATACTTTTTTTTGTTTAGTGTAATCTGAGACCATATTATGGAGCAATCTAAAAGAACTCGAGCCGTGGGGGGGGATTATTCATTAGAAAGGGTTGGTCAGACTGATATTGACAGATATGAACTTTATCAATAGGGCTCTGGTCAGTTTTTCTCATTTGATCTGGATTTTTGCCAGGTACAGACAGTCATAAGTGAGTCAATCACATTATAAAATGCTATTCTAATGCTTTTGCAAATATAAAAGTTGCAAAAGTTTAAAAGTATTTAAAGTATAGAGCAAATGTGTGCTCCTTTTTTGTGGCAGAATGAATGAAGAATGAAGAGTGTGGCAGAAACTGGCCTGTAGGGATGTCTTTTGAATGTGAATTTAAAACAAACAGAGCAAATTTGTAGTAAATATATGAATAAAAAATGAGCCCTTTAACACAAACCGCCATGTTGTGTTTTGCTCTTGAACTCTTGTGCTGAGTGTTCTCCCCGTTTCTGATTGGATCTGACAGCTTTGATCGGCCAGTTCGTCTCAGATGTAGCCTGGGGGGAGCTGGATGTGCTGCTGGTGGATACGCCACCTGGGACGTCTGATGAGCATTTGGCTGTACTAGAAAACCTCAAAAAGCACAGAGTGGATGGAGCCGTTTTAGTCACCACACCTCAGGTAAACCGTAGTTGTGGACAGAAGTTTGCAAAAGGTGGAAGAAAGTCTGAATGAAGGGCGATATGGGTGATGCAGCGGGGGGGGAGAGTTCCCACTGACTGATCTGCACCTGTTTTGCTGATCTAGTTACCTTTTCACCCATGTTATTTGTGATATGAAAGAGGAAATGAAACTGTGTCATGCTTCTTATTCTGTCATCCGTATATGTAAGAGCTCGCTGAGATTCACAAAAAAAGTCGGGTTAATTACTCTCTACTGAAATCTGTCTTGTGTCGGCTGCAGGCAGTATCAACTGGGGATGTGAGAAGAGAGATCACTTTCTGTAAGAAGACAGGTGTCCGGATACTGGGCATTGTGGAGAACATGAGTGGCTTTGTTTGTCCACATTGCTCTGTAAGTAAACCTCTCAGAGACTGTGAAGACTGAGGGAAAAAAAAAAAAAAAGAAATATTAAAGTGCGAGATGGAAAAATCACCTTTCACAAATTAAATTTGAATTATTAACCAGAAATTGTGACAAAGTTCAATGCAGTCAGGATGGGATTTTTTTTTTATTTATTTATCCGTTTTTATTTCCTTCTTTAGGAGTGCAGCAATATATTCTCAAAGGGTGGCGGAGAAGAGCTGGCCAAACTGACCGGATCACAGTTCCTGGGTGAGATTGATTGGCCTGCACCGCTTGCAGTGTCTACACACAGCCACAAGGTGTCGCAGTGCGGCGAACGCACACAACACTCCCAGTCATCACTCCGGTTGCATTTGCGTCACCGTCATGTTGCTAAAATGGCTGATCCAGAGTCTGCTGCAGCAGTGGGTATGAAATAGGTTGCTGGAGGAGACTGGATCTGTTAACTGATGATTCTTGGTCGAATTAATAGGTTACTTAATGGTTTCACTCAGTGATCACCAGCTTTGCGTGTAATTATTCTTTTGAGTAACAACGTGGAAGATTCAGCTCACCCTGTGGCAGAGAAAAGGCCCGCTCTATTTGACAGTTTAAGCCTGCTGAGAAAAGCACTGTCAGCTGGAGTGATTTAGTTCAATACTCCCGAACACACTTGATTTTTAACTGTGATAATGTGGAAGTAATTGGCGCCAACGATTGGCTCAGTCAGCTTTCTTTTCCTTTCAGGTTCTGTGCCCTTGGATCCGCTCCTCAGCGCCAGCATAGAGGAGGGCAAAGACTTCACGCAGTCATTTCCTGACAGCGCCACGTTCAGCGCCATCAGCAGCATTTCTCAGACTCTGCTCAAAAGCCTTGAAACGGATCGAGTTGATATTAAAACGTCATAGTGGAGTTAATCATGGTTTAGAAGCCTTGTTCTGTAGAAACAGACACCACGACAGCTCGGCTTATTTTTCCTTTTCTCCCGGTGAGTAAACGATGCAGTACTGGAAACACTACCTTTGGTGTTTAGAAGCCAGTCAAAACTAAGTTGGAATCTTCTTTAATCATGAAAATGCTCACATGGACACATGAGGACAACTTCAATAAAAGTGCTTGAACAGAAAAGAAAGAAAAATGTAGCAGTTCCATTTTCAGAAAAACTCCAGATCAAATCTGAACCCATCATCGCCGCATGCTACAAACAATGCCCCCCCCGCCCCATTTTATATCTCTCCGACACGAAAGGCTCTTTTGGATCTGGGTTGCACTTTCTGAAACGAGCCTGTTTCCCAACGACCGCCGGATGATGGTTTGAATGGCTGGAATGAGGGAGAGGAGAGGAGAGGAAGCACAGCCATAGGTGGAAACAGGAGGGCGTGAATAAGATGGAGAGGAGATGAAATGTGGAAATTACACATGTGAGACCCGACACGGGGCACACACACCTTTAATGCAAACAGCAGTACTACAGGAAAAACACTGAAGTTTGAAAATGTTTGCGTAATGATTAGAATACAGCTACACACGAAACTCCCACTCCGCCAGCAACTTACTAAAGGCAATCTTAATTAAACCGAGAATTACATCCAGAGGAATTCCAACCACTTATCACAATACACCCACAGTGCATTAAATCTATCTATATAGATATTTATATGTCTGTATATATTTATATATGTATATATCCTGAACAATTAGACTTTTGCTGCATTTTGACAGTTCAAAGAACAATTTCTTATAAATAAAATCAGTGGAAAAAGAAAGAAAAAAAAAATAATCGTAAGTCCGTACACATTTCTCTTTACAAATAGATCCTCAAAATTAATTCAGAAATACTATCAACTCCCGAGTTGATATGGGGGAGCGGAAAAGAAAAGCTCTCTTGGTCAGCTCTCCAAGACCAGAGGCCGAGCTGCATGGAGCTGGCCTCGAAGCCTGAAATTAGTGGAGGGAAGAAAGGAATCTTCATCATACAGATTTTTTTTTGTTTGCTTTTTTTTTTTCCTTAAACACACGCACGCACACGCATACAAGACAGACGAGTCACTACATTGCGCATTTACAAGTTGACTATCAAATTGGGACAACTGTACACATTGTTGAGATAAGACCATATTCGTGGAGCCATTTTAATTTTTTTTTTCCTCCACCTCGACTTCTTTCATCTTGCATGGCAGAAATTTCTCTTCTTTTTTTCTAATCTTTTTTACCCCCCCCCCTGCGCGTTTTACACCTTTTCTCCAGCAGCAACACATGGGACTGATCTTGTAGTGGAGACGTTTGGGCGTTTATTTTGTGGAGAGAATGAGGGCGACGATCAGCCCGTAGAGACCCAGGACCTCAGCAAAAATCAAGATGAGGATCATGCCCACGAAAAGCCTCGGCTGCTGAGCTGTGCCCCTCACGCCCGCGTCGCCGACGATGCCGATAGCGAAGCCCGCTGCCAGCCCGCTGAGGCCCACGCTCAGCCCAGCTCCGAGGTGAAGGAAACTCCTACGGAGAGAGAGGCATGTTAGTCAGTGCAAAGATGTGGATGATCAAGCGATCTGGGTTAATATTTCAGGTGATGCATGAATGTAATGAGTGGCTTTCTGCAGAGGAAGCACGTCCAAATGTAATCTGACACCACAAACCCCTGAATGTCAGAGCATAATACCTTGTTCATCAGAGCAGTGAATCGTTGCTTGCCTACAGACTCTATATGAGTCGCATGTAAACTAATTCATACATCTACAACAATACAGTATTCAACTGCATCTCAGTATGTTGCACACATAAACATAATCATTTAAAACCATGTGCAGATCAGTTTGAAGTAAAAAAGCTGCATGTTTTTAGTACTATAAGTGTCATGAGAGTCAGTCCCCTCTGAACTCTCATGTAATGGCGATTTGACAAACATTACCCTTTGAATCACCGGACCTTTCCTCTGTACAGTGCAGGTAGAGCCGTTTCTCAAGGGAATATTTAGCTTACTCGGCAGATCCAAGAACAACTTCAAAGCTGGTTAAACCCAGCGTTCTCAAATATGTCCGTAGATCCTCATCTGTTAAACTTACAACAGATTTGATGATCCTTTTCCCTTTCTCACTCTTTCTTTTGCCCCCAAACTCTCAGCAAAACTGTCTTTCTTCGTGCCATCACTCAAAGCATCACAGTGATGTTAACATAACATACGAGCGACGTGTTTTTTCTGCTTTTTTGGCACTTTAACAGCAGTTGAATGCAACGTAACACGTGCACCTTTATAGTTCTGCTGAGGCCAGAAAAATCCCCATTTATTGATAATCTACTCTAACTAAACAGGTCAAAAGGACTGGCACAACATCCATATATAATATTCAGAAGAACCATCTCTAATTAGTTATTTTATTAGTGTGAGACAGCAAGCTTTCTAGTATGGACTGCCAACAGTGTACAAACAGGAACAATCTCCCAAACATGTGTAGTGATGTGATAAGAGTGACAGTTACTGGTTGATCTTAGCAAACTGGCCAAGCTGAGTTCTTATGTTAGTTGGTTTAATTGTGTGGATATTATTCCTGGACCCAATATGACGAAGCTACGTAACAGAACCGCACCACTTTGACGCAGAACAGACCAAATAAGACCAAAAGGTCATTATCTGAGATGTGTTTGATGCATTGAAAAATTAACAGAACAGATTTTTAGAGAACAAAGTAGAAATGGGACCGCTTGATCAAACTCACTTGAAAAGGGTGATCTTCTCTGAGATGTTGTTGGCAATCAGCACCGCTACTACCAGGCCATAGATGGCTATGATACCCGCCATGACCACAGGGATGATGGACTTCATGATGAGCTCCGGCCTCATCACAGACATGGCGGCAATACCTGTGCCACTCTTCGCTGTGCCATAGGCTGCTCCCAAGGCTAGAGGGAAATGACAGAAGATAATAAATACAGAGGACAAGAAACTGGAGTATACAAACATACATATATGAAAAAAACACAGCTGAACCACAAAGCAGAAGTAAAACAAACAATGGAGCAACATTACAACTGTCACAGATTCTGTTCCTCTAAAAATAATCCAACATGTCTCCACGAGGGGATTTCACTTTCTGTCAAAACGAAATAAATCACAGTTTCTACCCATGCAGATAATATACAACCAAAACCATCTGTTCAACATTTTTTTTGCCTCAATCAGATACTCACTCAATACCTCTGTGAGAGAGCTGCTGTGTTTAATCCCAGATTAAAAGACAGAATTTTGCTTCCATACACAGTGAACTCTTGTCACAAAGAACCAAGACCACAAGAGGTCAATCCAGTGCAAGATGGGTGCAGTGGAGAACAGGGAAATCACACTCCTGCAACATGTGCTGTGACATCTCTGCACACATTACTAGTCTCTGGCCAGCATCACAGCAATGTAACGGGGAAAAGAGCTCAATCAGCAAGCTCAGCTCTGTCAGTCTGACACAGAATAGAAAACAGCTACATCAAACCAGTCTGATGGCAGCAGCAGAGGGGAATAGAAAAATCAATACTCAGCCACCTCACAACTGACATGATCAACAGAACATAGAACATCAACCATCTATAAACATAGTGGTTACATGACAACAACTTGGATGGGTAGTATGTCGTGAATCAGAAACAGGCCAGTTTGACAGGATTTCCCTTTGTCAGCTGTGCATGAACAGAAACATGGTTATTTCTTCTTCTGGAGTAAGATAGATATGTCTCTTACCACATTGTAACATCAGATAATTGTGTATTCACTCTTATATGGGCCATTGTGTTCACAACCACCCCCCCCCCCCCCCCCCCCCCAAAAAAAAAAGCAGCATTCAACACATCTTGCTCTGATCTCCTCAGATCCTATGAATGGCAAACATTAACCCCAATCTAACCAGCCCAAACATAGCCATCTTGTAGGGCAATAATCAACAAAATGTACACAACTGTGCATTTCTATTGATGTGGCTGTGGGTGGCCTTGGTGAACAAGGGCCTGACAAGGTCTAAATATCAGTTTGGAAAAGCCTTCTGCATACAGCCTTCCGCTTTCTCCTCTTTTTTCAGCGAGTCTGGACATGATGCAAGTTGACTAAACAACGAGCTGGAAGTCTTTTTGGCAAAGCTGATCAAGAGGCTGACAGGATCTTCAAATGTGTACATGGCACCCAGCCAAGTTCCCTTCTTCCTCTAGTAGCCTAATTTACTGATGCCATCAGTGCAGGTTAAATCACTCCTGCCCATCTAAAGAAATCTCTCTAAGTGCAACTGGGCACCGTTTTTGCAAACCCCTGCAAAAAGGAGGGGAAGATAGTCTTCACTTTACTTTTAATTTTGTGGAAATGCTACACACTCTGCTGGTAGAACAATGCTGATAAAACCCAATTCAAACTATACCTTAATGTACAGTCAATTTAGCAACAGAAAAGAGACCGATGCCTTGCTTTGAGCATCTGGTTTTGTTTTTAAACTATTATTAAAGATAATAAGTCACCGCCTGTGACATCACATCTCCATCCATTATTGCTTCATAGGCTTGGCCTCACTGAGGGATGACAGAAAAGAGAATCTGACATCATTAAACATCGCCATTCTGTCCTGACGAGGAAAGGTTTGATTTGTTGCAGTGTGGTGTGGTATCTGCAGTGGTGTTCAGGCAGAACCTCTGGGTTTTAATCCTAATCCTCTCAGCTTAGGTAAAGAGCTTTTGCTCCCTCTCTTTTTTCCCTTCCTGTAGAATATTTGATATATGGGATGTCCCCGTGACGTCTTGTGATGTCAGAGCAGGAGGTGCCTCAAGCAAGGGATGATCTTGCATGCGAAATGCCCACGCAGGAAGTAGCAGATTTGACAGCTCTGAATTGCGAGTATACAGGGAAACCCTACTTTTAAGGAAGTAAAAACAGGAAGGTACAGGAACAGTGGGTAGTAGTTGGAAAACTGTTCACTGGTCTTTCAAAACTGCACTCAAGTTGTGGACAGATACATAGCTGCTTGCAGAAGTTTTGAGATCCGCTGACTGGTAGAGGACATTTAAGAAACAAACATTTAAGTACAACTGATGCCAGCATCAGTTGTACCTCTCCACTGAAGAGTTAGACAAACTATGACTTAAAAAGGTCAAATAACTACCTTTTTATATCCACTAATGATGAAAAACGAACATGAAACCATGACAAGATTCCATAGATGCAAACTGTTGCACGGGGAAATGGAGAGGAGACTCAATGTTGGTCAAAATTAAGCAGTTTAACTAGCTGAACATACATGTATCTTATCCCTTTTATTCCAGCCTACGGTGTGGGTATAGCCATTCCCATGTTAAGGCTTTGAATGGGCTCACTGATGATCAACACTACTGTGACTACACACCTCTCGAGGCTGTAGATCTACATTTTAAGAGTGGAAATCATATCAGTAAACAAATTAAATTAAAGAGAAAAGAGCAAACCTATCAGCAGCATCAGTCATTGTGCAAGTAGTGCTCCTTGCTCCTTATAGGACACCGTGTGAGTGTCACCTGTCCTAGGCCAAATGTCACCAAAAGCAGTCCTCACAATCAGCAATCGAGTAACACAATGCAGAGCATCACCTGATTCTAGAGGTTAGAGCAAGAAACTCCTCCCCTCCTCACAATTAAGACATTTCAAGCCATCCACTCGTTTTAATGCCAGAAATTAAATGACTTGTGTTCAACAGACTTGAAAAACAGAACTGAAACCTCAGTGTCAGCTTGTGAACCTTACATTCATAGACAGAATATTGTGGCCTGTGCTTCTTTGATGTCAATGAATCCGCAAGACACAGCAAGATCCCTCAAGCTGAATCATTTAGTGTCCCTGTTCATCCCACCGCTATCACATCCCTTCTTTCTGCCAGCATGATCCCCTCCCTACCAGCTAATTCCCCAGCTGTCACTCCTTTACCATCAAAGACTAGTACTACTGCTAGCCTCATCAGACGCCCCAGCCATGCTACCGTTCCTAATGTACTGTACCAATTAAACTAGTTTAATGACAAGAGCAGGAATGGTTTTTGGCATCCTGCTGCCACATGTGTCATGAACATTTAGATAATATGAATAATATTCGCTTACTTTGTTTGCAATGTTAATGACGCTTCAAAGTGTGAGCTGAAAATGCCTTCTGAGATTTGAAAATAGTCTGGAAAAGCTTATAATACTAAAAGTGGCTCGTTGATTTCACATCAAAGCCGCACCTATCACAGCAGCCATGCTAATCACATGTAGGAATTTTCTGCAATAAGAATACTATGGGCATAGGATGCTACTCTTCCCTTGGATTAAAGGAGGACAAATGGCAAATGAGGACAGAATTCATAAAACAGCTTTAAACAATTATAAAACACCACAGTTTCAAAGTCTGCTAGCTGTTGGACTTCAAACTTTATAAAGAGGAGCTTACTGTGAGAAAGATAAAAAAAAAGAGATCATTTGTGCACACATTTACTGCCAATTTTATACTTCCATGTTGAAATTGGCATTTCAGAAAATCAGTAGCCAGATGGCAACTCCAAGTCAGAAGTCTCATCATGTGATAATCATGTGACCTTGTGTCATTCCTTTGAGCAATAAGGAAGTTAACCATCTGATCCTAGTTTCCAGTAGTAATCTAAGTTGTAAGAAAGAGCGTATTTCAAGAAAGGATCGTATGCATTTTATCAAATTTCACAGTTGCTATTTTACTTAATAGCTTATGTAGTAATACAGTAATGTAGCTAACGTAGAATGGCGTGAATTTAACTTTCAATTTTAAATAACTGCTTGGTGCTGTAAACTTTAAGTATTCTAGGTACGCTTCATCAGTTATTATTCAATAACGTTATGCGATCCACGAATCTCTGAGGTATCTTGTGGGAAACATGGCACTAAACCTTATTCGATTCTTGCTGAATGCAGCAAGCCAACGACAAATTTAGGAAAGAATTGATTAAATAAATTCGTACTATGTTAAACATTTAACCTTTAAAAATGACTTCAGTTTGCTTAAGCAAGATATAACCCTATTATGCTGAAATAGCACGAGCTCCTGTCTTGTCTTTTCACTCGAGTTAAAACATATTACCGAACGAGGCTAACGTCAAAGCTAACTTATGTAGTCGTCATCAGCTAGTTAACAAGCCTGAACTTAGCTTTGCTGTTAGGAGTTGAAGTATAAATTCTGACAGAAAAAAATATAATCACTAACAAAGAATAAAATATAAATGTTTAGAATGAGCCACAGTCACTTTGTCCAAGTTAAAGCTACATAATTGATAGCTCCAGATTAGCATTGCAACGTTAGCAAGGCTAGTAGATTGGCTTCAAATGAGCTTCAAGCTAAGCACCACGGTTGTCAAATTCAAAGCAACTTAATGGATTTAAAGACACGTAGAGAACTACTGCCATGCAAAAACAACCAATATACCTGACAAGCAGCTTAAAGAGGTAAAGAAACAGTGTGATAATTACCGCTGAACACCATAGCCGCAGAGGCACCCATCACTGCGAAGAACGGTGAGTATTCGGGGCTTTCGCTCGACATTCTGTCTCACACAATAATGTATAAAAAAAATAAAGTAAATATACAAAGTTAATTATTATTGATGAGCCAAAAATCGCACTTCACGGGAACTAAACGAAGGCCACAGACTTGGACAGAAAAACACCGAGTAAAACAGGAACCGTCTGATCACCTAACTAACAGTGTAAACGGAACAGTCACGACTCTTCAGATAAATACCCGGCGCAGCAACACAAAATGGCGAAGCGGAAAGTATCACCTGACTAGCCGTACGGACAAAACCTATTATCGACTCGGTGAGGGGGGGTGAAGCTAGACAAAATTCATAAATTATTACATTTATGTAACAACTCATACCTGGCACAAAAATGAGAGTTTCAAAAAATAAAAAAATGACTTATTAAACCACAAAATTGTGTCTTGAATAATTTCTATTTTGTTCACCCTTTTTGAAGATCACCCCTGCCAGGCATCCTCTTGGTGTGCTCCGCTGCAGGCTTTCCCTTTGATATCTACGTATACACCTTTCAGTGACAGAAGCATAGATTAATAATAGGGAAATGCAATGAAATGGAGACAGTGTTAGTTTGAAAATTTTGTTTATGATATTCAAGCTTTTATAGGGAAAACCCATCCATATACTTAATTTATTTAATATTTCTCCATACATCGTGTGGGTGTTGTCCTTCAAGGCAGCCCCACAACTGATGGGCGAATTCTGCAAATATTGACATTTCTATTAATGCTGTTGAAACACATTTCTGCAGCCTGCACCAGGACTCCACGGAGTGTTTTACAGTCAGCTGTGATATGCAGCAATGTGGCATATAAGACAATTCGGGTGTGCATGTTTCTGTGTCTATTGGGTGGCTGTTGGGAGACTTAAAAATCCCCACCACTCCACTGTTTGACTTTCAGCAAGTGCAGGCCCAGCCCAAAAGAACCCAGAAGGAAGAAAGGGGTCAAGACAGATGTGACCCATAGGCGAGATGAAGAGTGAGGAAGAGAATGTGTCTGTATGAGTCATATAGAGAGCATGTGCAGTCCCTCCTCCCTCCATCCGTCCTCCCGGCTCCCTCTGCAGTGCCTGGTCAAGTCAGCACTACCCTCCCCCAGTGTGGCTGTAAAGCCCCATCACTCGTGACGCGCTGTCTCTACATGCATCACAGGCCTCCTTCCTCTCAGACACTATACACCCAGCATATCCCTGGTTCCTGTGGCTGTATTATGAAGCTTGAAGAGAGCTTTTTGAGACGTGTGTGCTGTGTGTACTGTGATGCCCTAATTACTGAAAGGTCACAGTAAATGACATATTCTTTTTTTTCCTTTTCTTTTTCTTTGCTGACTGACTGAAAATAATACATTCAAGACTGAGAGATATGTAGCCCACTCTTCTGAGACTGGATTATTGAGTTGCTATTAAGGATTCACACACAGAAGTTGTGCGTAACCAGCTCTCTCAACAACAGGATAGCTCATGTACAGTATTCACACATTGTTGTCTAATGTTTGTTTTGGGTGAATCCCTTTGTACTTGAGCTGTGTTAATCACTGGGTTGTCAGGAGAGGACATGAATACACTATATTTTCATGGCGGATGTGTAAAATGCTGTTAAAAGAAGGGAAAGAGGGAAGTATGAGAAATTCTCAGTCCAAGGCTACGGATCATTGGTATTGTATATTGGGATTCCAGGCACACATGCTGTCACGACATCTTTAATCTGTCACTTGTTTTAGATGATGCAAACATTATCGGACCAAGATGCTCAGCTCAGCTCAGCTCAGCTCAGAAAAAAATATTTGTCTGTATGACAATAACTTGAGAATATGACAGAGGCAGTACCGTCTCGGTCCTTGAATAAGAACAATGCATGTCGGAGCCTCCTAAATCTGCCCCATAATCCCTTATCCTCAACCTCCCGCTTCCTCCCACGCCCCTCTTAACTGAGCGGGGTGGGCGGTCAAGGAAAGACACTTCTCAGTGTAGGGTTAAACACTTAAGCATCTTACTTGTCGAGGCTGGAAAGCAAGGTTTTCAGGAGATGTGCCAGACCAACACCCAAAGGAGCAGCTAAATATAGACGTGCATGTGTGATTAGCAGAGTGTGAATCCTGAATGAACGCCACTGCCTTTGAAGACAGTGTCAATGCCTCTTACTGTAAAGAGGGAATTACACCAACACTTTGCTATTTGAGATACACTTCCCTCAGATGCATTAGGCCGAGGCGCATCCACTGAAAATGAATTGACCATACACTTTCATACAGTCGTGATGTATTGATAACGATTGGCATGAGATGCTTTCAGTGAAAAAGCTTTCCATATATGTTTATTAAAATGTCTGAAGGAAATAAAAAGGAGCAGCATCAGCTGCTCTGGCTGTGAATAGCATATTGCAGATGGATACCCTGTTCATTGTTTTTAAAAGTTACAATTTAGGATAAGGCTTTAATGCATGGACCTGTAACTATATGACTCATTTCTGCTAAATATTTTCCAGTCATGCAGTTTGTTGTCAGCTTCCACAAAGAAGAGACATCCAAACAAAAATAGAGAATTTGCCTTCACAAGCATGTCTGAGCAATGCAATAGTCACATGGCTTTGATAGTTCAGACCCAAGGCTATACTAGATTTGCACTTTTTAATGCTGTTCCAATTTATCTACTCACACGGACGTTTTACCTGGGATGTCACCTCAGTCATGTGTTGTTGTTTTTTTTATAATCAGAGTTATAGGGGAGTTTTTTTTCTATGGCTTTTGGAAATTTGTTAAAACTCTACACAGAAAGGTCTCTGTGAGAGGAGACTAGCCTTTTGTAACTGCTAGCTGTAGAGCAAAAGACATGAAGTTGGGTCAGCTGACTTTAAAAAGGCATCTGGCACACTTCTGTGACAATCTAAAGAAATTCAACCCTCTCAGGAACACCGATGTGATAGATTTGGATGGAAGAAAGTCAGACAAGAGTCACTTTGCTGAATGTTAATGCTGTATTTTCACATAAAGTTGCAGTTATTCAACTTACAATTCATCTGAGCACATACAAAGTGGTACAAGTAAGATGTGTAATCTCAACAACAGTTAGCAGGGCACCATTTTGGATTTGTTAATCTCTTCACACTGGAAAGGACGGCAGCAACATGAAAACAGGACACATGAAGTAAAAGAATGCTCAAACTGCATTTCTTTCTTTCACTTGTAAACCAAAAGCATCTTTACGTTTCACATGGAATAGTTTTTGCATTCTTAACCACGCACGTATGGTGCAAAAAAAATGCAACACTCAAAGTCACTACAGACATTCACAAACATTTACTCCATTTATCAGAAATCATACTTACAGTGTATGCTGCAGGTCAAAAAAAGGGTGGGGAAAAATGTGCCAGAACTAAACCAATGAGCTGTGGCCGACCCGGTACAACTTTACGACACCATTATCGTGTTCCACATTTACCACAAAAAGGAAGGCTTCGCTTCACAAACGTCAGAACCTTCAGTTTATCAACATGACCTGGTAAGTGTCGTCGCTGAAGGACTGCAGAGCAAGCTTTACACTACATTTGGCAGATTGAGAAAAAAAAAAAAAAGAACAGAAAATACAGAAATTCGACAAGCAGGAGCATGAATACCGTTAATCTGGAACATATCCATTACCACCTCCACGTAATCAGAACACCATAATAGCAATCGGTAAATAAAAAAATAAACGGAAAACAAACAAAAATATCACAATTCTTCTCACATTTTGACATTTCGATAGACTGCATTAATAAATAATATATCATAAATGACTGCTGGACGGATCATGTTCTGTTTGCATATCTGTGTATTCAACCTATAACACCTTGCATGGAAATTTAAGACTTCTAACGCTGACATGGCTTCCTGTTGTACTTTGTTTGGGTGTTACAGTGTAATATGTTTCAAGTGTCAAAATGTATGCTTAGTGCGTTTATGTGTACACCATTACGAGGCCATGGTATCCTGGAAGCCCCACACTTCTAACAGCGACACCTGGAAGCTCTCTGCACACAGGGGCGGGTTGTCAAAGGTGGTGCACCTGCCGGTGCGCCCGTGGTTCAGCTCAGAGTCGATGTACAGAGCGTTGCCCTCACCTCCCCCTGATCAGACATAAAGCAGACTTTGTATGAGTTCCAAGTTACGAAAGATGAGACACTGAACAGATTTCTCTGAAAAATAATGACACAAACTACTATAAACATGTGGTGCTCATTGTTGGGATGTAGGCAAGCTGTCAAATCCCATGTTTAAAGAGTTCCCATCTTCAAATAAAATGTGCGAAAATGCTGTTGTAATCCACTCACCCACTATAATGGAGTCAAAGTTTCCAGCCATGAACATGGAAGTGTTCTTGGAGTTGAGGTTGAAGTGGCGGGCAGAGAGGAACGGAGAGAGATGCCCAGTGGGTTTCTCTGGCTGCTGTAAGCTGTCGTCTGTGGTTTGGCCCTCAGCGGACTCCATGTCCTCCTGACCCTCACTCTTGATGGAGGAAGCTAACTCGGGGTGACGGATCACAACCCACTCGTAGCGCTCCATCTCTGGCTTCAGCTAAAGAGGGAAAACAGAGGAATGAGCGATATCCATATTGTATTCATCATCAATTACAATAAATAAATCAAGAAATATAACAAGTTTAGTGGCATTAAATTTAACATGAGTTCCCTCAGCATTTTAACATGTATAAAAGGTGAAATTAAAATCATAAAAAACATCAAAGGAAGCATTTGTGTAGTTACGTTTTTCTGTTCTTTAGACCCGTTGTGGTCTTTTGACCACAGGACATGAGAATTCCTAGGAAACTAACTCGATGTCAGTCAATTCAAAGCTGCTACTAAATCCTCTCTACCATTCTGCAACTGTCTCAGCACATCTGACAGACTTCAGTCTCTGCGACTCTCCAATGTGTGTCGGGTGTGGTGTCAGGTGCGGGCCTGGACAGAGACCATTGGATCAGGTAACAGGAGTTTCCGACCTGGGTGTGCTCAAGTATTACTGTTTGAGATGATTGTGTTTTCTGGTGTCTGGGCTCAGAGATCCCACAGCTGTGCATCAGCACAGACAGCCACATAAATAATTCATGCAGAAGGCACTAGAGAGCCTTCTGTATGGCGTAAGTAAAATTAAAGCTCAACAGTGTGCCAACAATAATAGAGCAGCGGGATGTGTTTGCAGAGGAAAACAGGGATGGATTGTGACCTACTAAACAGCCTATTCCACATGGGAGCATGACACGCAATTTTGAGCTTGTGATACTGAAATCAGGAGCAGGAGAAACCATGGAGGATGATACCCTCTGGTGGCTACTATGTGGTACTTCCTTAAAATGAAACGTTTCTACTTAAAATTATCAATAAAAGATGACAAGGGGTGACCTAAATGAACAAAAACAAATAGATCTGTTGCAAGATTATGAAAGTAAACCTACCCTGAAGACAAAACATTCCCCTGTGCCAAAGAAGCTCAATTTGTTGCCTCCTCTCTTCCGTTCCTCCCAGTCTGAGGTCAGAAAGGCTCCACACACCTGGATAAAATACAGGAAATGACATGTTGGAATAAGCGAACTTGTTTAACTTACCTGCACTGGCATTATTCTTCCAAATATTTTCAAATCAATGCCAGGGAAGGTCTGCTTTTTGTAGCCATCAAATGGCATTGTTCAACTTAGCTTCCCTTTGCTTACGTGTAATCCAATCATACAACACCTGGTCATGTGATGTTTGACACCAATTCACAGTCAGAAGGCAACAATTAAGATGTTTAAAAAATAACTAGATACTGGGAGTAGGTCAGTAGAAAGGTGGGATGGATTTTACTGGCTGACAACCATTTTTATTCCACTCCACCTCGGCTCCTTTTGTATGTTATACATTACAGCACCTGTATAGTAACTAGGGTCTGAACACACAGCGCTTTTTAGAATGTATCCACAGCACAGACACTGATTCCCTCAAACAAAGTCCTTATTAAATTTGACGTGAAGCTTTTCGGGAGTGTGTTGCTTACATCACCATCTGTGGTCCGGATGAGAAGCAGAGTGGGTTCGTAGCCCTCACAATGCGAGTAGAATCTAGAGATAAATATAAAAGTTCAGATCACTCTGAATGAACACAAATACACCCTCCCACTATCTGAGGCTTGAACATGAGTAACGGACAGATACTTTGAATTTCTGTATATACCTATACATAGATAGGCCTATTATCTACTTTATTAGAAGACCTTTACTTCTGTACCATGACAGAAAGAGCTCATTAATTAGGCAAGCGAAAAAAAAAAGCCTCATGAGTAACTTTCTTGACTCAACAAAACCTTATGGCTTAATTCTCAACTTTATATTTCCCATCTGACTTGCCTAAGACTGCATTCAAAGACTAAACAGCGGCTTAAAGTACACTGTGAGTGGAGGCCAGGAGTAGGATTCATTTATTGAGGTGAATACTGGAATGGGTTACCTGTTAAGGCTGCAACCGTGGGTGGAGGTGGTGAAGAGGAGTTGTGGTTGGCACAGAGCAAAGCGCTCAGGGATCCAGGACCAGATGTCATGCATCTCCTTGGCACTCACGATCTCCGAGGAAAATGTGTCGGGGTTAAGTGCCAGCTGCACGTTCCGCCTGGAGAGACACCGGAAACAGGAAGAGGTGGAGAGGTTCAGAATGAGATCACACAAATGGTGATGCAAAGAACTTTATTTACTTTAAATCAGATTTATTTGAGGAAATCCTTTATTTATTTTAGTCCAATGACACTGACCAGTCATTTTATGTCATTTTCTTAGTGAATTGGGGTACAATCTGCAGTTGTAACATGATCAAATCAAAGTAAGCAAAAATTATTCTGAGATTGAAGCATGAAGAAGAGAACCCACCTAGAACTGTAAAACAACCAATGCAGTAAACACAGGGGTGGAGTGCAGATGAGACAGAAGATGGTGAATGGAAAATTGTGGCACAGACCAAACAGAAAGAAAACAAGAACAGATTGTGAGTAAAAAGGAACAAGCAACCCAAACCACTTCCCAAAGCAAGCAAGAATAAGAGGCTTTAAAGAAAAGGGTAAAGGTACGTCTGCAATTCAAAGATTGCAATCCATCAGAATATATCCGGTCCACATTTCTGCTAAATTGTATTTAAAGAGTCTAAACTGGTCCTGTATTTTTTTTACACTGCGTGCCTATCATTCTGAGCATACCCCTGTGACTTAATTTGATTTGAAACTGCACCCAATCATGATCAAGAATCTCTAGTTGAACTAGAATAGTAGATTTTTGGATGGAAAAGCCAAGCTTAACAAAAAAGAACAACATATTTCTTTAAGATGTTCCTGAGATACCAACTAAGATGTCTAATATACCATACTGAGCTCACTTCCCAATATGGGACAATTTCAATAGCAAAAATGAAGTTAATGACTTTACCGCTTCTGTTTGACAGTGATTCCTTTCTGCTGCAGCGACTTCTCATTTGTGAGCTGCAGCAGAGTGATCTCCTTGCGGCTTAACAGGCGGATGGAGAAGGACTTCTCCAGCAGCTTGTCAGGTGTGACGGTGGCGGCGATACCCTTGACAAACGCCTGAATATCTGCTCTAATCTTTGCAGAATCCTGTGGCTGCTGGTTCCCTTGGCCGCCCTGACCTCCTGTTTTATGCTTGCGGTAGAACTTAAGCAAGGCTATAGCCACACGGTAAAGAACCTTATAGCCCTCTACGAGGTATACATCTAGGACCCTAACCATATGGCTAAAAGGCAGGTCACCAAGCACCCAACGTTGCCAGTCAGCGTAGACCTCAAGCACATCCTGGGCTGTGGCCACAATCAGTTTGTGAGCAGCTGTGCAGTACTTGTTGGCCAGGTCACCGAAAGTCATGCAACTCGACTCAAAGGCCAAGAAAGTCTGGTCCAGCAGTCGTTTGCCTGGTTCATTGCAAGCCAATATGCGGCTGACATGCTCAAAGCATTGAGCTTCATCTGCGCTGAAGTGAAGGAGCAATGAAGTAATAGCTGGCAGAGCTGGACAGTGGGAGATGTCTGGAAACTGTCCAGCCACACAGTTGATTATCCGGTGAGTTGAGGCCACTCCCTCAGTCTTCAGGCAGTATCGTGGAACAGGATTTCCATCCACAAACTCTGGCAGCGGGATGTGAGAGGAGGGCTTCTTCATGGCTGCGTCTCCAATGATGTCACGATACACTTCTGCGTCTGGGGTAACTGTGCGACAGGGAATGGCTTTAATGAGCTGATGGTAGACTTGTGCGCGTAATTTGTGATTCTTGGCCCAGTAACCTTGACGAGCCATCAGTTTGAACTCCTTCAGGTCTTTACAGTCCACCTTGGTGGGCCCGCTACTTTTGGCCAGGTCCCCCATCTGGGTCCAGTCCACAAAGGTGCCGTAGTCTTCTTCAGCCATGGTGCTGGGAACTTGCTGGACTGTTTGAGCTGGATAAGAGAAGGTGTGCTCTAAGGTATCGCTAACCTTCTGCCCTCCACAAAACAGACTGTAAATGTGTTTTCATTAACTGCCCATGGTGGTTCCTAGAAAACACAAAACACAATCAATTTAGATTAAGATAATCAGCATAATCAAACCTCTATTTCTCACTGCATGTACCATTTTTGAAGTAATTTAGAAAAACAAACAAGTTACAAAATCTCTGGCACTGCCCCCGCGCTTGATGAATAGTTCCTATGTAACTGTTAGCCTCCGTGACTAAGTATCAATTAGTTGAGGACATAAGAGCCACAAGAGGATATTAAAAGGATGCTGCACTGCAGAAAAAAAAAAACACATTAGCAGATTTAATTACCAAGATTTGTGCTGTGGTAAAGATGTTCAGATCAAAAAGAAAAAAAAACCCGTACATCACGCATCTCAGGAAGTAACTCTAAGGGAATGCATCGAAACATCTACAAAACTATTTCAGACGACCTTTTATGCACTTAGAGAGATCAAACTGGCCTCTAGAGTTTCTGGTGGTGAAGGAAAAACAAAAACGTTGGAGGTATACAAGTTAATGATCACCAACATGATTTAAAGACCGACTGTCTTATAGCCATTTGTTAATGTTCCAGTTCTGCTTACACTTTGCACGAGGAGACACACAGTTTGGACACAGATACCAATTCACCAACTTCTGAATGGTAATACATGTCAAGCGATCATTTGAGATAGATATTGTACTGACAATGTTTGAAGCAGATGGACAGATCGTTCCACACCATTTTTCACCCGGTCACATGAAGATTCCTGTGCAAAGTTCACTTGAAATATGCTGGAAATGTCATAAAAATCATCAGATCATGTCACACTGCCTTCATGTCAACAAGTCACATGGAAATGGAGACCAATGCATTACTACATGCAAGTCGAGAGGCATTTATGATGAGTTTAAAGATAAGCTGTCCTACTTTAAAGGCAAGTTTATCCATCTTTGACATTGGCTACAACTGACAAAAAACAAGACAAAGACACTTTGTCATCTGTCTGCAAATGATCAGTCTTAGTCTCATAGGTTAGTTCGAACTCTTTAAAAACAAGCACAGGTAACTTAAAAGGGCTACGCATTTAGATTCAAATCACTTAAATGCACATAATAAGGAGCCAAACCCAAGTAGATATACACCAATATTCTACATACCACCACCATCCACACCTGCATTTCTGAACATCTTCACTTTGGAAGTTTTTCAGTGACCTAAAACTGTATTTGCTGTTTGCATACGGATGAAAGGCCAAAATGTATGCAAAAAAAGAAAAGAAAAACACCCATAAACACATTGATAACACCTGAAATTCCTCGTGGGCTCTTCTCTAATAACTTATGTCCATCCCTATGTAACACTCTGTATTTACACACATAGTTGGGACAAGTTTCGATTACAGCTCACCTTGGCAAGTTAACTGGATACATGCACGGGAGGAAATCGATTAATTGGCCAAAGTATGTCCGACAGCATGAAACTGTGGACTGTGTGAAGAAACCTTTGGGAAAGTCTGCCACCTCGCACTCTCCGTTGAATTTCATGGTAAATTTAGGTATAGCTGTAATCATTGCACGTAAGTGGTCTTTAACAGCCGCCTTATTGGAAATTCAGCTGTATTAACACACTTTTTTTTTTTGTCAAAAAGATGTGCAACATCCCTTGCGGTTGTTTATTTTTTGTTACGGTTTCTTCTCCTGTGTACTGGATGGAAACTGCAAAGCCTTGCAGAGCGCCTTGGAAAGTGTGAGTCTAGCTGAGTTTAAATAATGACTATCATAATGTGGATGTCCAGCCTTGAGAAGTTAGATTTTGTAAAATTTTGGTCATACTAACATTTTAATGTTAAAACAATCCGTTTTGGTCAGAAAAAAAAAAAAGTCTGCCAAGTGACATTTTCGTTCAAATATCAGTTCTTTAGTCTTTCATTTTGATCAATCAGACATTGGTTAGAGCAGACTAAGCATTTTGAGAGGTGGGGCTTACAAAGACAGGAGCTGAAAGACATACTTTCAAACAGAGGGAGGGAATATGTGCATATATTTAACTACTTACATAACTGGTTGTAAAACAATTCTGGGAGATCCAAAATTAAAATCATAAATATGGGCTCAATATCATCAACATAAATGCACAGGTGTCTGCACTGCAGGCTACTGTACAATGGTCCCAATGTAACCCAGTCTGTATTCTGGTGGAGGATCAAAAGCCACAATTTTCATCCTTTGAAATGAAGATGACACGAGTGGCTGTAGAGTATCGTTTAAACACAGACCAAGATATTAATGTCCTCATACGCAAAGTTTGAATACGCTGTTTTATTTGTGCACTCGCAATTCTTTTCCTAATGCTTTTAAGGTTTCATTGGCCCAAGTCATTCATGTTTTAGGGAATTTACAACTGTTTTCACACTTCCGATCAGCCCTATTTCTAATTTGGCTGATGCAAATTAAGTGTTGACATAGCGGAATGGGAAGCCAGTTGAAGCAATACCTCAAAAATAACTGGACTGATAGGGTTTGATAACGTTAATAAAAGCTAATGAATTCTTTGGGCTTTCCTCTGCAGCCTGGAACACAATGAGACAATTGCATGTGCACGCAAAGCCCGCCAACACTAGTTTTCATTATACATCATAAACTCCAGACACGTCAGCTAGCCAGCTGTAGTGAAATTAGCGGACACGTTTGGGGAAGCAGAGGACACAGGAAGCGGGGTATTTAACATTGCCGCCAGGGTTAATCTGATACACCCTGTCCATTCACACGGCCAGGTTAGCATTGCTAACGTTAGCTAGCCGCAGGCTGCCCCTCAGTGCATTTCTGCAGCAAACAAAACCGCACCACACCGCGCGACATGCAGCACAAACAAGACACCATGCAAATACCGAAAGACACGTAGACAACGCATTAAAATGGGTCGCAGCCCCGGCTAGCGTTAATGTCGCCAACCACAAATCAATTTGGTCCACAGGCTCCCTGTCTGTCTTGGGAGTTTGTGAGACCGAAGGCGTTCAGCTTGATTTTTCGAACAAAAAAACAAAACCAAAAAAAAGACTCTTCACGAAGCGGATCTCAACGATAAGGGCACACTCTTCTGCATAAGACTAAACACTGTCAAACAAACGACAAATGGCTCACGGCGATTAAACGGACAGTTTCCATACCTGTGCGAGAGATGTCTTGAGACGTCAAGCAGCATTCACGTTAAGTTGCCTTGGACATGCGCAGTCGACGCGCTCCTGCTTCGCGTCTGGCGTGCGACTGCTGGAACTGCAACTCAGGTGGGCTGGTCACATATACCCTGTGTACCGCCACTTCTCTGTGAGCTCAAATTCATTCACAAGACAGGAGACTTTTTCTTTTTCTCTCTCTCTACACAGTGTGATATCTAAAATTCAAAATCGGGAATACCTACTACATAATGGGCTATAACATACTGTCTGTTATTTGTTCTTCACATTAGTACAAACTGCTTAGGCGCCCTGTATCACTCACAAATATTTAGGGACTTTCCTAGAATAAAGTATCACAGGAATACCACTAGATATTAGCATCGTTGTGAGTAAGTCAGTGCTTTCACCATACAGGGGTTGCATGGCAGTCCCTATTAGCTGGATTGCCCTGTTTATGTGAAGACTTACTCTGTTAAATGAGTGATGGCACTGAGACAGGGCAGGAAGTACCCTTGGAAGGGCAACAAACCCTGCCTTTGTTTAGGACTCAAAGAAGCCACCAAAACACAGCCGCCCAACACATGACAGTTGTTACTCATAATTTAATTGTGGAATCATAATTGCCTTCCAGAACAACTCAGGGTAAAATGTTGTTTGGTTCTGTCTTGTCCCTTGGAAATACAGCTGATGTTTTTCATGCCCTCCTCTTGAAAAACACTCGGTGTGCTTCAACAGCAATGAAGGAGTGCAACATTAGTATAGTAAATGAATTAAGCTACTGTTAAGTTACTGTGCTACGTTTTCATTATACCTGAAATGATGTATATTCTTCTATCACCAGACATTATCAGGTGATTAAGAGAGTAGGAAGATTCCTTCTGCCAACATTTAGCTGCACAAAGCTGGAGTCAGTTTTGCAAGCTCAACACCACAAGGGAGTTCCATCTTTTGACCCATTTTATTTCACAGCATCAAAACAAACTTTGTGATATTGATTGTATTGTCTATTTCCTTATTTTTTTCCCTTCAAAGTCACTCTGATCATCAGAGTAGCATGATACTGAACCACTGACGTGTGGAAAATAAGTGAGCCGTCATGTCACATGAGCCAGAAAGAGCGCTCTAATCCGCTCGAACGCTGTGCCATTATGATGATTTCAAGCATTGTTTGGAGGAACAGTTTGAAACATCTGGCTCAATAGATACGCTTGGACACAAAAGTCACAGAGTGTTTGTTTTTACATTAATGTAAACCATATATTTTTTAAAAATATGAATAGATATTTTAAAGAGGGGCCAAGTTTAGATTGAGGTTAAGCCATACGACGATGGGGTGATATAGAATAAATCAGTTTTGTAAGACATTAGATCAATGCAATAAAGTCCCGGATATACAATTGCATGTGTGAGTGATTGAATAAGGGAACAGACAGATGGGTGTAAAGCCTGTAAGCCTTTAGGTCCAAGCTTTGCTGATGAGATTTATGCTCATCCAATCCCACCACTTCCGTACAGTGTGTGACATTACTCAAACACCAGCCAATACTAGTTCCTTCACTCTTCACCTGACCTCACATGTACACATTTGCATGCAATGTGCATGCGGGGGCAAATGTTTAAAAAGTGAGTGTGCAGTTATGTTGCCTTTCTGGAGCTGTCCTTGAGCAAGGCACAGCTGGATTATTATTTTGAAAAATGCTTTTCAACTGTGAGGACCTGTGCTCTTTGTTTTCTGGTTCACTTCTCTTTCCTTCTGTTGATAAGTAAAGAAAAAGCATATTGAAACTCAAACATAAGTGTTTGCATACTGTATATACTTTGTTAGGTGATACAAGTGGCTACATGATTAAAGACCCTTTAAGCTAATTTACAGGCTCATGATTTTATTTTCAGAGTTCGCTAGAATCGATTGAAAGTCTTTAAAGTTCAAAATCATAATCACTTTCCCATGCTTCACAGTGCTGCAGAATTTCTTATCATCTGCTGTCCGTGACCCAACATTTTAGCTCCTGTATGTTTAAGGCCCTCGTCTCGAAAGACCCAGTTAGCTTTGATTGGTGAAAAATGGCAAGAGTGCAAGCAGATGCTCATGCTTTGTATGAGTCAAACGACCCACTGGGCAGACATTATGCAAATGCATTATGAGTGATGTAAATAAGTATAGAAAGATAAGCCTGCACCACAAAAGAGGGAAAAGAATACCTCTGAACCTTTGTTAGACCTTTTGCATGAACATTTATGCTTTGCAACACACTGAAGGAAAGGGAAACACGTATTGCAAGTGTAATATGATTGCTTTGAAATAATTTCAAGTTTGAGATCTAGTAGCTTAGTCTCCATAAATGACATATTTTCTGTAGTGTCTAATTGCAACAATGCAGAAGGACTTTCTATAGCAGCTGTGTCAAATGTGTTTGATCGATATTTCCTGCATTCATTCGTCTGCATTCTCACCGGAATACCTTTATTCTGTACATTTACCACAGGACATGCCTGACATGTCTCAGACCAATGCATTACTGTCTGTTAGGGAAGTAGAATGGACACTTGCTCTGTTGTTCTGAGTGGTCCTTCATATCTTCAGTTACATCTCCCTTCTCATGACAACCATTTTGAGGAAAAAACTTTAAATAGATCACAAAACCCTTGTAAAGTTCATGTGCTTTGAATTACATCTGAATTATAAACTCATGTCCTTCTCTTTAAGTGGGAACTTTTTACTGGAACGTTTGCTTTCCTGAACAACGTTTACTTATGTGAGACGTACTTGAGTTTGCCATGCTATGGAGAACATGGTAAATATAGGACATGCATTAGAGATCTCCAATTAAAGTCTTTTAACTTTCAAACCCGCATTAGAGCTTTGTGTTTTTTACTTTGATTCAACTAAGAACAATATATATACAAAAACACTTTGACAATACAGTCATATGACATAAATATGTAAAAAAAGACCTAATGTAGATAGCTTATGGTTAATGTCTTGCAGTCACAATCAAAATGACACCTCCTAAGAAACAAATGCAGGAATTTCATTTTTACATTTACAATTATTAATTACAATTTGTCAATTGTAAGTGGATTTCAACACGCCGGGCCAAGACAATAGCAAAACTCTCTCCATGTCCTCTTCACAGGGTGTTTTCTTTTAAACTTACTGTCAAACCCAAGTTTGTGTCTATTATTCTATTAAGTGCCACATATTTGCACTATTTAGGCTATTTGAATGAGTGCTGTGCTTGAGTATCAATTCAGAATTCAAGGCTTAAGTCTCGACGGTGAGACTGAAAGAAGCTGTCATGCAATTGCGCGGGCTCCATTGTATCTGTGAAAGGCCTAAGTAGCACTCTGGGTATTGTTTTCTTTAAATGGGTGTCAGGTTACCTTGACAACCGCATGATGCCTTCCCATAGGCCCTGAGATAGAGAGAAGGCAGGGCCAGAGAATAAGGGAATGAGAATGAGAACGAGAACGAAAGAAGATTAAAAAAAGGAGGCAAGATACTTTACAGCCCCAAAGTTGTTTCTTTTCTCTCTGTCCCCCCCCACATTTGTGTGTTTTGCAAACAGGCCCGATGGTTGCCAGTGGGCTGGGACAAAGACCCAAAGAGGTGAGGGTGGATGCGTGTGAAAAGCGTGTGTGGTTGTCTGAGTGCTGGCTGGTTCGTTTTGCATGCAGAACTGCTGAGACGTTTGTGTTTGTGTCTCACTCTGACACGGAACGGCAGGCTGGTGACTGCAGTTTTAAGTTTATGTTTAGGGTTTCTATCAGTCTAATCAACAACTTCAAACTCAAACACAGACTGACCACAGTCATTTTGTGGAAAGTATGTGGAAAGTATGACTGTTTCACATATAATGTGAAAAGAAACTTTTTTGTTTTTTTGGTGCACAAATCAAAATAGGAAAATGAGAAATGCGATTGCATCTGTCGTTCTCCTCTGTATCAGACATAACTATCCAATCATTTCTCAGCCTTTTGAATAAACTGGTATATTTTTTTGCTTTTTTGACAGTGAGATCTTCAGCACTGAAAACAGGCACCATGCGTGTTGCACTCCGGCCTCGAAGGTAAGCCTCAGCAGGAAGTAGAAAAAATGTGGGATGCTGGTAACTGATGCACATCAGGTTTGGTGTCACTAAAACTATCACTGCATCTTCACAGCTGTTTGGCCCGTTGACACAGAATAGCGTTGCATGTAACTAAAAGAGTTCTCTTTTCACGTGTCACCGAGTTTCCCCAACATGTGACATCACCAACAGTAGGCCGTCTATCACCTAGTAATCCGTTTTAACACAATTTCTCCTGAGTCACTTTACAGCTGCGCTGCTTTTCCATCCCGCACAAGCACTCAGCTGTGAACATGAGATATGGCGATGAGTGCTCTGACATCTTTGATGAAATGCAGACTGATAGAGCTGAATGGAAAAGTTTTATTTTGGGTCTGAATCTGGAACTTTACAGGCACCATGAGATTCTTCAAAGTGTTTGTGCATGCACTTGAGCCTGGCTGTTTCTCTGGGTAAGGTCTGATGAGTTTACTGGCCTGATGAAAGGTGATGAAAGGCCTGGTGTGAGAGACGTAATTGCTCTCTCTGCCCTAGTTAAACTGAAGCCTACAAAAGCAGTGAGCGGACACATGCTAGAACAGTGCATCACGCTTCATATACTCGCTTTGACACACCAGGGTCTCCTCACTTGAATTCATGGAAGACTTTAGTTCTTGTCTGAATGTATTTAATCAAAGCCAAAGTCAGACTGTAAGTCTTTATTGTATACTACTGAAATTTAGAAATGCAAAGTTTAAAGGAAATTCAACTGCCTATAGACATATGGTACAGAATATCTAAAAGTCATCAACACTGTCTAAAAAAAGGTGCTGTTGTGCAAAATATACTTATTTTAAAAAAGCAGAAAGCATTTAATAGTAAATCATTTAAACTCTATATTTAATTGAAAATAGAAAAAAAGAAAACGTGGTGAAATTGAGATTTGGGTGGCCAGCATGTGAAGGGGTTTCTCTGTGTATTATGCCCTCTAGTGGCTGTCTGGTGCTCTGTCTGTGCCTGTCCGTGGTCACCCTGCTGCTGCAGAGCCTCTGGATGCCACTTGAGATGAGCAGCGATGAAGTTGTGGGAAGGTCACCCGAGGATCAGGGTAACACACATACACACAAGCACAAATAGTTTGCTTTTTAAAAGATAATATGGTGTGGTGGTTAGCACCGTCGCCTCACAGCAAGAGGGCTCCTGCTGTCTGTATGTTCTCCACATGTTCTCTCGGGATATTCAGTCCAAAAACATCCATATCAGGTCAATTGGTGTTGCTGAATTGACCCCAGGAGTGAGTGTGCGTGGTTGTTTGTCCCTGTGATGTCCTACCTGTCAAGGGTGTACCCTGCCTCTTACCCAAAGACAGCTGGGATAGGTTCCATCGACCCTGAATTGGATGAAGTGGGTACAGAAAATGAATGGATGGATGTTTTGTATATGAAAAAACCCCACAAGAAATGGAACAGAGAGTAGGTTACAATGTACTCGATGAAGATTTGTACACAATTCGTGGTAGGTCCTGAACTTCATGTGTCTTCATCTTGACAGCTGTGGGTTTGTGGCTAAGCTAAGCCAAAGTTATTTTGTCTTGCTAACCTATTTGTCGAAACTAAGATATCTAAGAGGAAGTGGAGATGATTGTTTGTGCAAAGGCTTTCCTTCTAATTTATACATGAGTACCTACTCCCCCATGAGTATGTTTTTTGTAGAATCAGTAGTGTTTTAGGCAGAGCCCATGAATAAATGGACATGTTGCCTGTCTTTTGGAAATAGCCCCAATAATCTACAGCTGAGGAAGTCTCTGATTAACATTTCATGGTTTGTTTGTTGCTTTGTTCAAAAGTTACGATTTAATGATTGAATCCTTTTTTCATAGCCCCCTAGTAAAAATTTTGATCAGATTTAACGTGCAGAATTATGTTGCATTTGGGGATTCTCAATTTAATTAATTTCTTGTTCAAAATTGAATTTCACAGTGTAAAAATAGCTGTGACGAGAGGATTAATAATCTGATACAGAAATCAGTACAAACTCATAGCCTTTTTGAGAGACTTTAGAACAAAAATGTTCTCAGTTTTCAAGTTGTCTCTCTGAAAAATCATTAAGTAATTATATGCCATAATTTGTTATTTAATCTAAATGTTTTTGATGTGATGATGGCAGTGATATCAGAGAACTGAAATGGTATCCTCTGGGTATAGAATAAGAAGATATTTAAAGATTCACCCCCATGACTAACATGTTTGCTTTTACAGTGAGAAAATGTATATTGTTTTGTAAAAATGGTTAAAAGCATATCTTTTTTCTAAACTTTATATCTCCGTTTGACAGTTTTAATATAAACAAATGGGTCTACTTTTTTCTATGATTTCCAAGTAAATGGTAGTCACGCATACCGGCATATCTGTAAATGTGCAACCTGACAAGCTTTGGAATGAAACAGTTACGTAGTTGTCTCACATAACTTGGTACTGGATCACATGTCTTCGCTCACATTCGTTCTTCATTGCCGGCAATGAAGAACGAAATTGGGGTATGCTAATGGTCAGCTGAGCAAACAGATGTGAAATGACATCACTAATGTCCTGAAATGTTTTCTTTATCATTGCTTAAAGTGTTTTTCCCTGTGAGATCCTCATTCTGATAGAAAGTTATCTTTCCCGGCAACTCTTTCCAAGCTCCTCAAAATAACACTCACTATCTCATATACAGAACCTCAGCTCTTCTGACACTCATCCTTTCTTAATCTGGATGTTTGAGCCAAGAGATCTTTAATCTGCCGTTTCAAATAAACTGTAGTGAAGAGTTTAGTGTGGCATTTAGACAGGCGAGGTCGTAATCTTGACCCCTCAGGATTGCAGTGCACTTCATCAATATTCAGTAGGCATCTTCACTTTGTTTATAATATTCAGAGCCATTTTCTCCTTAAGTTTTGATACTGGTTTAAGCCGTATTCTATCTTAACAGCAATCTTAAGGGTTAAAAGATGAAGAATTAGGATGGTCTGCTCCACAAACTCGTGTTTTGCTTAGGATTCTTCTGCTTTTTCATTTTTTCTCCCTTTCTCTGCCTATAAACAAGGACAACTGCTTTTTGTTTGAAATGCTCACATTTCATGAAGCAAGCAGACATGATTTTGAAATGTTATTCAAAAGCCAGAGTGGATGGGAACCACTGGGTTGATGAATACACAACAACTGACTAAAGTCGGCATAAACATGCTGTCTGTAAATAGCTTCACTCAATGGGCAGGGACATTTTGCAGGGAGTTTAACTGTACTGGGACCTTGAATTAGAATTCTAGAGCATATATATGTAATTATCATGTCAAACTCACCTGCAACCATAAGGATGGAAACATTAACAAGAACATGCAGGCAGAATGTCTTTATGAGTATGAGTGTGTGTAGGAATGTGAGGTGACTGCAGACGTTGGATTTCAATCAAATATTTCATTGTCAGCAACTGAGTCATTAACATGTAAATCTGTGGTCAAATTGCTCTGGATATTCGCCTCTGAAGAATTGATCCAATGCCATTAACCATTGTGTGGCGTGTGGAAAAACCACATGTCTATAATCGCTGTGCCATTTTCTCCACATAGTAACAATAGTAGCCTCCTGTTTCATGTATTCTTATTCAAGAGGATGTTTCTGTGACACAGCACACATATATTATGATAGGAGGTCCAAAATACATAGCAAAACATGTTTCTTACTTTGTATCAAAGGTCAGCATGGGTTTGGCTTTCATCGGCTGGAGCTTCGCTTAGATGCTCTGAATACGGAGGTGCAAAGGCTGAGCAGAGAGAGAGATGACACCCAGCTGAACAGACATGACTTCAGTTTGCTGCTGCAGAGGTATACAATAGCTACTGTTCTCTTACATGTGCTTCTCTTTATGTTCAAATGCAGTTATGACACAGTGTTCGCGTTTCCATGTGTACAACAAAGACAGACAACAGAGTTTCTGCCTACATAGACTGTGGTTTCTGTTTATTTTCCAGTTTTAGACAAGACCAGCAAGGCTTGGCCCGCTTTGTAGAGAGGGAGCTTCAGAGAGTGTCCCAAAGACTTGATCAGCTCAGCCATCATCACCACCACCATCATCATCAGACTCACACCCCAGCTGCAAATGATGACAATCGCCCACATACAGGTAAAGTCAAGATTCAGTCTGAACTAACATGACTAAAGGGATTCCTGTTATTACAGTTTGTGAATTAAGGGTAATTTGATTTCCTTAGTAATAAGTTGAGCTGTCTAGGATAGATCGTGTGAGTGAGTACAAACAAAAGTGCTGTATCCAATCATACAGCCTATATTTTTCAAAGATTTAGATCAGCTTTGAGCAACAGCATTGTTTTTATCTTAGAAAAATCTAAACCCATGGTCTATCAATGGCAAACGCAATTACTACTTTATCACCTTGATGCTCTATGAAATGAACAATATCAAAAATATGAGGCTGGAAAAAACACCATGTGTGCCAACTGTCCTCTGGATGGCGGCTTTAGGAGACAGTTTTATTCTTCATAATTTAGTTTGGATTTATTATCAGTAGGTGGAGACATACATTAGAATAACTGCTCATTTTTAAAGTGAAACAGGCAAACTATAAATGCCTTCTTAACATAATATCTTTTAAAAACTCTTAAAACCTTGTGGTAACTGGTGTACTCAGAGCAGCCCACCGCCAGTTGCCAGAAAAGCTATGACAAGATCAATTAGGTCCCAGATTTCAAATTCCACTGTGTGAAATTTCATGATGGAGTGGCAGTTATGTTATTTCACTGTGCAATAACAATGAACAAATGGCATCTTTGCCAGTGAACTCACCACAAAAGTCAAACTCTGAACAATCCAAGGTAAAGTCTTGGAAGCCATTATTGGAAAAAAAAAAAAGTACTGCGGATAAATTAAGTTCAAACAGAGCTCTTTGGTCACAAGTTACATTGTAAAGAGAAAGAAAATAATGTCTTGATTATTATTCTGCATGAGGCTGGAATCCAGTCGCATTGGGAACAGCCTCAAGATATGCCAAAATGAATGATAACAAGGGGTGAAGCCTTCTATAAAAATAATTCACTAGCATGGGTCTCTAAAAGTAAAACATTTTGACATTTGTAGGTACTTCTTTTCACCTCCAAAATTGTAATGTGTGAGGTATTAAAATGTCAAGCATAAACACCATAAAATAGGATTTTATTTCAGGAAAGATTTAAATAAGAGTGTAGGATTACTTCAGACCTGGTAGCTATACAGACATGCTAACCTTGTTCGTTTTACCTTTGATTTGATTACTAAAAGCAACTCATTGATCAATCTAACTGATTATTCTCAGGTTTATTGCAGTTTTAGTTTTTACTTTCACATTCTGCCTACATCAGATAGTTACGCTCTCTCCTCTCTGCATGTTGCCAGCTTCAATAATTAGCCAGTTGCAAACGTCTCTATGGCTGTCTGCAATGGTAGTTTGATACTCTCAGCCGAATGCACGGTTCATAGCCTTAGTAGAGGTTAACCACACAGTGAAATTAACAAGCTGTGATAATAGAGGGTGTGAATGTGGGGGTTAAAGGGCAGTGGGTGCAGGTGGTTGTAAGGGATGAAGTCCTTGAATAGACGTTTAACAAGTCCCACAGAGCCAGCAGCGCCAATCAACTGGCCATTTGGTGGAAAAAAGTTTACATCCACCTCCTGTGAGGTGTCAGGTGAAAGCCGGGTTACGCACGCCAGGTTGGCACGTGAAGTGTGTGTAGGTATGTTAATGTTCATGTGTGAGTGGTGTGGTGGGGATGGGTTTGTGTGCAATCACCTATCTGTTTGAAAAAGGGGATTCAAACCACATCAACACATGCTTATGTGTGTGCACGCGTTTGTGAAAATGCGTACAGTTGAAGTACTCACATGCCCCCTGCACATATACTAGCACACGTCCCCATCACCAGCCTGTTGGCCCCTCACCCTCTTCCTCTCACATTACCTCATACCCATAAAATATGGCTGAATTACCCAGGAGTCCTTTCACCAGCTTGTCTACTCATACTCTTGTTTTTGCAGAGGGGGAAACTTATTTTTTCTTTTTGCTGTGCTCCTCTAGCATATCACCGTTTTGAGGCCTTCACACCTCTGATTTGCCTGTAGGTTTTCTTATCTTTTTTTTCTCCACTTTTCCTTTTTACTGGGTTGTTTTACACAGTCAAGAACTGTGTATTTTGGCAAGGACTAGCATTGTAAATCGGAATGTTTTGGTGAGAGGCAGGTGGGTCAGGTGTGCCTGCACGTTTGTATTCATTGCACTTGATTGACACTGCCTACAGATGGTAGGGGGGCTTACGGGAAGGGGCCTCTGAGAACACACTGCCTCCACTCTAATGCCAGTTACAGGCATGGCTGCACTAAATGTCATGCTGATGTCTGCTATTCATTCTGCACATTTCAGTCGTAAGGCTGTATATCAAAGTTACTGTCTAGTGTTCTTCATTACCCAAGTTTAGCTAACTCTACAATGTAGTTTTTGTTCCCAAAGCAGGGATTGTAGAATAATGATGCATTAAAAATATCTTCCCCATAGGGCCAAGTGAGAAGTGTGAGGTGCCAATGAATCCTGCATATCCGGTGTGTGCGGCGAAAGTGGAGGTGAGAAGGTGTAAATGTACAGCATGTGGTGGCATAAACTTTATAGCTCTACATCTGCACTGTTATGATTGTAATGAAGAGCTTTGCTTTACCAAAAGTTTTAAGTTTAATTTGTAGTTCCAAGTACATAAGTAAGGTTGAGGAGCATATGAAAATACTGGTTTGAAATATTAGCATCCATAGCATATTGTTCCAGGTAATATGGATGGTGAATTTGTTAACATAATCATAATATTCTTATCTTTTTTTCAATTGATTGTCTCCGTCTGTGGCAGTTCCTGCAGACACACTGGCAGTCAGACCCCTGTTATGCTTTCTATGGGGTGAATGGTACCACTTGCTCCATTTTGACATATCTTAGCCAAACAGAGAACTTTTGTCCCCCTCGTTCTGGAAGAAACCACTCTGCACTGTCATGGCATCAGAAACCTCGTTCATACACAGTGAAGGTATCCTCTTCACCTTGTGTTCTATTACAAGGATTCAGTTCAACTCATAATTTTATCCAGACTTGCCATTATCTTCAACCTGTAATTTTACACAGGCTGACACACGTGAAACTCTAAGGCCGTTCTACGAGGTGATCGGCAACAGCAGCAGTCCGGCGATTAAATTCATCCGGTCCAGAGTGGAAAGAATGTCTGAACGTTGGATAAAGGCCGGTTTGAGGATGAAGCAGAGCAACAACTACACAGCCTCAACCCAGTTGAAGGTACAATTGTTTTAAAACCACAACCCTTATGAAAATAGTTTCTGTACAATATTGAGGTTCATCCTCGCAATTTTTGTTTCCAAATCTTGGCAGTCTTGGACTTTAGAGAGCGCAGACAGAACAAGAATGAGATCTCTGTTCATTTAAGTATTTGTCCTTCAAATAATATTAAGAAGCCCTTATCTTGCTCATTTAAAGATCAATGATTTTATCATGGGGGTCTACTAGAGAGGGTGATCATGCGTTAAGGTAAATTAATCAAACTGTACATTGCTCCAGTGCTCTTGTTGAGTTTTCTGTAACAGTGTGCGATGTGATACGGCATGGCTTGTTTTTCTTGTTTTTCTTTTTCCCTATCAGCTGTACCATGCAACTATTAGTAACTGATTCAGTTTTTGGGACTATCTCAGCCAAGGTTCACACGGTGACATGGAAACACTGCAGACTGCTGATTAGTCAGGATGAATCATCACCTGTGGGTGTAAACAACAACATGTCCGTGCTCTATTATGTCGTTTAAAAGTCTGGCACACAAATTACAACACAAATCCCAGAAATCACATTTGTGGCCATAGATTGTATACTGTGTGTATGACTAATGATTGCATGAGTATGTTAGAACCACAAGTATGGATTTACAATTTGTTCTGTTTTTCTCTGCTGACTGGAGTTGAGCTCTGTGCTGCCCAGTTGTTCTGATCATTCCCAAAATATATTTAAATCCTGTCACATACTCATTCATTACAGTAACCACTCTGTACTTCTCTATACTTCTCTCTTCTAAGTTACTTTGATTAAAAGCATAAGCAAAATCAGTGTATTGTATGTGTATTGTACATACACATAGGGAAGTTGGGCTGCTGCAACTTTACTCATGCTTCAATAATAAACAGCTGAAATTGCTCATGGACAAACCCTGATAAGTTAATCCATACTGTACTGTACTGATGTAATGGGAAGATGCTATTTTAGGCCTTCAGTCCAGAGGAGTCTGATTAGCTAATGGGACAGCACAAGACAGCAGATAACTCTTTTTTTATTTTTTCTTGAGGCATACTGAATTAACAAATAGGCAGGTGTCTATTTGTTTCATGATGATGTGAATTCATAAAGAGGGAAAAAGCCTTAACTAAAAATCTGACAATTCATGAGCAGTTTCTCCTTTGGAGAAGAAAAACTCCACACTCTGGACAACCCCAAAAGCACTACATGATCTCTTTAAATAAAGCCTTTTTGGGTGTTAAACTTCTCATCTTGTAGGTGCTCCTATACCCTGGTGCCCTTGCCGGGAGTGTTGGCCAGCATTTTGAGGCTATGGTGGAGAGAGGCGGCCCTCTTGGAGAGTTGGTCCAGTGGGCTGACCTCAGCGCCTGTCTGACAATCCTTGGACACAACCTGACCTTCAGCACCTCTCAGCAGCAACTCCACAGGTTATCACACACACCATAAACAAGACGTGAACACAGCCATTGTGATGTCGCCTACTGGTTTGTGCCTTGAGAGTATTTGGCAGTCACCATGTTTGTCTTTTTGGAACCTGAAGTAACCATATTTGGAGAACAGGGTTGAGTTTGAAGACGATACTAAAAAACTGAATGTCTCTTTGACGACTAATATCTGCTTAATTATGAAACCACCTGATCATCAGTTGAAAATATGTACTCTGAATGTATCTAACACAAGATACCATAATGACTTGTGAGAAAAATGAATTGATATAATAATTCAAGAGAAGTTTACATGATTTGTATTAGGGATTAACAAAATATAGTGACCTAAAATTGGTTTTGTCCAATATCAGCGTAATAGGATAGCATCAACTGATAGCAGTGGCAGATATTTGTCTATCTGAATTCACAAGTTTTTTTTACCATGTACATACTGACAAGTTATCGAGTTATGTAATGGTTTAACAGAGTAAAAAGTAAAAAGTTTGTTGTTGATATTCATTCTTTTAAATAATCATTCTAAAGAAATCATCTTTTGGTGAAAAGGGTTATAATAAAAGTTTGATAAAAAAATTTTGAATGATCAATCTATTCAATTTGTGCTCATTCAAAAATAGTGTGATCAAGAGCTGAAGAATTGCTATCAGCTTCCAGCTTTGGTCAAATGATTATCTTTAACATCGGTATTTACCTAGAATTTCCCACTACACTGCTTCCCTAGTTTTAGTTCCAGCACCTTGTAGTTGCCAACTATTGCATTTTAAGACACTTCCACTTTTACTTCTCAGACCCAGACCTAGTGGCTACACCCCCCTTATAGTCCTTAACCATCAACTGTTGATTGCACTATGTAGTTTTTTAACTTCTGCCAGATGTAAATGTGGGCTTTAAATCCAGGTAAACATGAATTTTAATTTGTGGTTTGCCGACCTTGCTGCTTTGCAATCTTTTTAGGCTGTAGAGGTATCGGTGGCAAACAACATTAACGGTGTCCTCTCTTGAATTCAACATGTGTTTGTTGTGGCTGTACCAGCCTAATAGGTGCTGCACCAGGCCGGGGCAGCTGTCCAATCCAAAGGCCTCTCACCTTTGACATCATCTATACTGACTACCATGGGCTTGCTCATCTCCAAGGGTCCATGGGACTGGCTTTCCAGTATTACCAGTACGACTGCAATTTTCTACATAATTGGGACCCAGGGATACTAGGAACTAGGAAATATTGATGATAACAGATGATGATAACAGCTTTGCATGCAGGGAATTGTGTAGATTCAGGCTTTTATTGCTTATAAAACTGCACAAAAAGAGTATATCAATTTAAAATGTTAGAAATAAAATCGTTCCAGGTGCCGCTTCAGGATCTTGGACTCATTTGGAACTGAACCAGTCTTTAACGTGGCAAGTTATGCACATAACCATGGATATAAAACACTGTGGGGCAGCTGGGGTCTCCAACCTCTGCAGTACATGACCATGTTCCGTAAGTCTGCGTATGCATGCTCCCGTTTGTGCATCTGTGATGTTATAACACAGTATATCCTTTTCATACACCCCATTAAGCGTCTTTATAGTAGAAGGATTGATCAGGTTAAACAAGCATGGTGCCCAGACAGAGCTTTCATTCCAACACCTCTCCCTGTCATCTTTTCCACCCTGCCGGTAGATGGAGACAAGCTGGAAGCAGTGGGCCGAGAGCCGCTCCTCGTTCGTCATCCTGGAACACTTGTTTATTTGTCTTCAGGATGAGGAGGAGAGATTGCAGTTAGTTGTGAGAAAGACAAGAGGAAAGAAAGAGAGGAAAAAAGGACAAAAAGCTCCTATTTGGAAATGGCCGGGGGATGAAAGTCAGCTCGAGGATTGTGTTATACACACAAGCAGAACTGTAAACAGGCAGCAAGGCCACCAAAGATACTAGATTCAGTCTCAGCCCATTCTTCAAATCTCCACAAGCTGCATGATCCTATCAGAGTATCACTCCTATAATCTAAAGTGTGTGTGTGTGTGTGTGTATGTCAAGCAGTGAAGTTAGACAGGTGTTGGAGACAACTGGAGCTGAAAAGGATCCAGCAGGAAATTTTGTTTTGCATGAATTAGGACAGATTTGGCAAGTGTCTTTTAAACAAGTTCCTTGACAGAGGACAGCAACACACACACACACACACACACACACACACACACACACACACACACACACACACACACACACACACACACACACACAGGCATGCATGTTACAGTACTCAAATCGATGTCTGAGCACATAGCTTTGCTGGCACATTCTTTATTAAGTAAATACTCATCTCTAACACCTTCCCTAGTGTGAGAGCATGCAGCAGCTACCTATCTAAACACCTCATCTCCTCTTACATGTAGAGTTCTGGGCTGATGATTTATGCTGCACAGTATGTTTTTCCTCTCCCACAGAATTTCAATATAAACTGTTATTCAGCCGTGGTCATAGTAAACGCGGTCAGTAATAGTTGCCAAAAGTAATCTCTTTGGTCCTCCAGTAACATTTTCCACTCTCAGCCTTTTTTTTTTTACATCAAGTGTTCACACTGTTTGATCATATTTTTGTAAAAATAAGCACTGAAAAATGGATAGTTTAAAGATAGTTTAATGTCACTCAAATACAAGAGTAGATATGCACACACATTTTCCACATTAGCACTCTTCATCTCTGAAATAAACTGAAACTCATCTGTTTAAACTGGTAGGTGGTTATTTTTATATGTCATCCCACTTCTCTATGTTCTGCTGTCTCCAGCTCATACTCCTGATAATTCCTTCCTGGGCTTTGTAAGTGAGGAGGCAGTGAGGAAGGAGACGAGGGAGGATGAGCTTGAGCCAGAGGGCTACAGGAAGGACAGGATAGCGGTTGTCTATGGCAAACAGGACTACATGTGGCAGGTATACAATGACCAAAGAAATATGAACTGTGTGCAGAAAGACAGAGTTGGCATGTCAAAAGCTAGCTACCGCCAGATTTGCCATGGCAGTCATGATGTTTTTAAATGCATGTTTCTTATAAGGATGTATTTGTTTCTTGTTCGAGGGTTTACTTGAGGTACTTAGTCAGGGTGGCCTTTGTCAGATTGCATTTGGCATGCTGCCAGTTTGGAGAACAGCAAGGAACCCACGTGATGTACTGCTGAGAATGGGTCAGCAGCAAAACATATTTTTGCCACTGATTTTGGCCTGCCTCTACTTCTCCAACGTCGGGGTGTCACGACCTCATGCCATCTTGTGTAACCAATACACCGACTGTAGATAGATGCCTAAAAATAATTTAAACTAAAATATCAGTTCAAATAACCAGTTTTGTGTATGCATGTGTTTCACTGTGTGCGTATGGCAGGGTAAATCTGAATATGTGAAGGCTATCAGTGAGGAGCTTGAGATTCACGCCACAGTCTACCGGCCTCCAGGTAACACACTGAATCTGCCCAGTTTCATCAAAAACCACGGACTCCTGACTCAGGAACGCTTCCTACGACTTCTCCGCAGAGCAAAGGTCTGCCTAGAGCCTATCACAGAAGACAAACAATGCAAAATTGCAAATTCAAAACATAAATATTACAAAGAACATATGATGCTGTATAAAAGGATGACTGTAAAGTGTGCATCATTATAGCTGCCTATTTTGTTAATAGTTTATGATGGATCATTCAGAAAATATGTTTTTCCTCCTGCTGGTACCTTCACATGCAGGTCTTTGTAGGTCTTGGGTTCCCCTATGAGGGTCCGGCTCCTATCGAGGCAATAGCTCTGGGCTGTGTCTTCCTTCAGCCACGATTTGATCCTCCACACTCATCAGACAACAATGACTTCTACAAGGGGAAGCCCACCACAAGACAGGTATCTAACAAGTCAAGCCAAAAAAAAAAAGGAAAAGAAAAAAATAGAAAATGTATACTGTACACAGTTTCTTTAAGACGTTTTTAAATCAGCGGTTCAAATTACTGCTCTGTTTTTGTGAAGAGCTAAAAACATTGAAGACTTTTGAATCTGTCAGATCTCCTCTCAGCACCCGTATGCGGAACAATTCATTGGTAAACCTCATGTGTGGACTGTGGACATGACCAACAAGACTGATATTCAAGAGGCAGTCAAGGCTATTCTGAAAACTGAGGTAACTTTCACTGAACAAACAGTCTCGGCTTTTAAAACATGTATACAGACACGTGCCTTTTCCCCTCTAAATTCCAGTTACAGTAGCTCTGAATAAAAGTGTTTGTGTGTGTGTGTGTGTTTTAACAGGTGAAGCCTTTCACTCCTCAAGAGTTAACTTGTGTGGGAGTGCTGGAGCGGGTTCGTAGTTACATCACTCATCAGGTACAGAAATGTATCGCACTGGCATAATATCATTGGCTGCCAGCCCACCAAATTGCTGTGATATACTCGATTTTTATGTGAACTATTACTAATTTAAATACAAAAAACCCCCCACATACTTACGGAGAGAAAATCGACTCAAAACATCTGTGCGTGTGTAGCATTTGACTTGTGTGTGTGTGCGGACAAAACGATAATTAGGAATTCAAAAAGTCTCCTACACACACAAATTGTTAAATATGCACGCACGAATCGCCTGATACACACACAAAAAGCTATAGATCAGCACAAAGGGTTTTGAGACTCTCAAAAGATCTGTGCGTTATCTGATTTTGTAACGAAATCAAGTAGTGCACACAAATCAAATATGACACACAAGTCAAGTGCTACGCACGCACAGATCTTTTGAGTCGATTTTCTTCTTGACAAAATTGAATTTTTCCCTAATTCCAGTCCTAATTTTTAACTATGTGTCATATATGAAAGCACTAAATATGCAGACTGTCAATTGTTTCAAAGACTTTTATCCGAAAAACCGTTCAGTTCTTCTTTAGTTCAAACTGATAATTGACAACTATCTTTTTCTTCACCATAAATGGCTTAAGGACTTCTGCAGTAAATCTGTCCCTAATTGGCCACCAGAAAGTGCTCTAAGGGTGCATCTGGGCCCACTGGGCCAGTCCTGTATAAGAGTGTGTCGACGCTCCTCCCTCCTATGTGAGCCTGCCCTCTTTCACCACCTCAACGCTCCTGACATGTTTACCAGGTGAGAAAGCAGCAAATATTCACTGCAGGTAGTGTGGAGTAAAATACTCCACCGTTCGCAACAAAATTCTCATGGATGTCCATCCATCCATCCATCCATTTTCTATACCGTCAATCCGTCAGTTGGGTAGCGGGTGGGCTGGAGCCTATCCCAGCAGTCATCGGGCGAAAGGCGGGGTACTCATGGATGTCAAATAATTAAAAAAATGGAATCACATCTCAAAAAGTTGGATTTATTATTTTATATTTTCCAAAGGAGTTGGGTTGCTCCATGTTTTCCTGCTTCAAATTAGGCAACATGCTTGGCCAGATCATAGCTTTAATGTAATTGTTTATGAATTTAATGTGCTTTAGATCTAGCTTCTGGAGACTTAGAGTCAGCCTGTATATTGTTACATCCACAGGCATTCACAGAGTAATCCATAAATCTCTCCTCCACATCACCCACATCATCACACTCCCACCTCTGTGCATCACTGTCAGGACTATGTATTCACTATGGTGGTCCTGGCCAACACCAGACAGACTGAGCTCAATTTGAGTTGAACAAATTTCACATATTTTCATGTCACCAAAGTATTTTCTTGATTTTTCCATCAGATTTCTTTTCATTCTCTTTAGAGAAGTTTGCTCTGTAAAAAGCAACTGCAAAAATCAAGGGTTTTTATCTTTGACGCCATCTGAAGTTGATGACACGCAGTGTCCCTCACAGTGTCCAAGTTGTTATAGAAACTCAGATTTTTCAGAGCTGTGTAGAGCAGGTTGCACGCCAATGATAGTGTTGATTTATGGAGAAGAGCAACTATGATTTATGGTCATATGGCTTGTTGTAAACCTCCTAATTGCTTCTGCAACTTCGCTTCAACAGACTTTTACTTTTTACAAAGCATCCAAAATTGAGAATGTTCTGGTTTTCACAGCTTATTTCAGTACCATGTTAATGCATTGAACTTACGAGTTTCTTAACTTGTTTGTGTAGTTATGTAGACTCTCTGAAGTATTTGCTTCTGATTGTTGATGAAAGAAAAAAACGTAATGATGAGATGAATAATTAAAATCTTCTAGATGATTTTGTGTATTGATAGGTGTGTTTAATACCAAAACATTTATCTTTATTCTGCATTTTGTAGGCTGGGACTGGGATGCTCCAGCATTGTGCGGGAAGTCAACCATCTGTTCCCTTCCTACAGCCCCTGGGGTCGTCGCTGTGGCCTTCAAGCGGAACCTCTTCTGTTCAGTTGTGCTGGTTCTGACCCTTCACATCGCAGATTGTGTCCCTGCAGAGCTCATTTACCAGGACAGGTGGCACTGTGATCTGACTGCCTTTAAGGGAGACTATGTAAAAACTTGAGAAAAGATGGCATCAATGAGCCATTTGCGATGCATTCGGTGCAGGTAAAGATTCTCAGCCAATGGGAGCAAGCAGTCCTGCCATTGATTTTAAAAGTTTAAGACTCTCATCTGGGGATGTGATTAAACTTGGTGTATTTTATTTATATTTGCACACTGAATATAGTTTAGATATAGCGGAAAATATAGTTACTTGGAAAGTCGATTTGTCAGATGCAGTTCTTTGCGACAGTCATTTCTCAGGAAGCAATCATGGACTATGGTTGAAAATACTTGAAAATCTGAATGACAATGACTTCCAGTTTTGTGTCTGATGGGGCCAAATGAAATCCTTTTTGTTACGGTAGCTTTTCCTAGATCTCTTCTGCAAACGTATGAGCAAGATGCACTTTTGCTTAGAAGTAAATTAAAGTGGCACCAGTGTGAAGAGGTCCGCAGCATTTTTAACTTCTCCCCCCTTTACACACACATAGTAACAGTACATTTCAGTATTAGATAATAATTACAAAGATAATTATGAACGGGCCAATGTTACATGAGATTGCAGTAACTCCTTAGAGCTTCACTGGCTGCAAAGATTAGACTTGGTCTCAAAGGAGAGAGGGTGACAGCCTAAGTGATGAGGCTCATTATCCGAGTGAATCATGGATAACCTCTGGATGCCTTTGGGAGGTCACAGCCATATAACCATGATTATACTGTCATATAAACCATTGGTTCCCAACCACCTCTGACTTAGGAAACCCCCTTAGTTCTGCTTTAACCCATGCCCTCCACCAGTGAAGGCAGAGCCTCATTGTTTGTATCTCCAACATACAGGCAGACAGGGAAAAAGTCACAGAAGATACGACTAATAGTGTTTTCTTATTTAACAGGAAATTATGCCTTTAAATTAATGTGATCATAATAAATGACATATTTTGGCCAGGTTTGCTTTGCGGCAGGATCATTCCCTAATAGTGACCCACAGACTTATATATCCCAACTTATATATCCTTTGAAACCTAGGTTGATATGAGTAGAGGTAAAAACACAAAAATTGGAGAGGTTTTTACGTTTAAGCATTTTCTCAAAGAGTCACACAGGCTTCTCTCATCATCACCTCCTGCTCAGCAGCATGTGAAAGAAACAAATGATAACAGCTAAAGGCCAAACTTCAGCCCACAGTCAGTGTTGATGATGATGGGGTGCTGCACTTATACGTTACAGCTGTTAGCAAAGATGGCTCCAAGAAAGGCAACAAGCTGCTGTTTTGAACTTGATGTGAGGTTTTTCTTGGAAATGACACATTGAGGAACGTAAACTGGCAGAAAAAGAGAAGATTTCTGCCTCAATGCACTCCGTGTAGCCAGAACATGTTGTCACTCAGGGATCAGACCGCTCAGGGCTGCGACAACAAGGCTGGTTACAAAGTGATTGACTAATAAATGGCTGTGAAATGGGGTGTGAAGACAATGTTTGTGATGACTGGTTGATTCTGGTGAGTTTGTTTGGCTGTGTCAAATGTGAGTTTTGCTTAATTAGCTGGACAGTCCAAAGATGATGGAATTGAACTTGTGATTTTGTTAAGAGGCCATTTGGAATAAAGGGAAATAAAGACGGCTGTTGACCCAGAGGAACACCCTCTGAAGCAAATTTTTGGAAAATGATGTGTCATTTCTGGATGAGTCACATTGATTCATATCAGTTACATGTGTTGTGCCATATAAAAGCTGTCACTCACCTCCCAGGGGTCTGATAGCAGAAGGTTCAAACTGAGGGTTCAAAAACAGTCCCGAGTATACATGGAGCAAATGTTCAAATGTGGACAAAGGTGTTAGTGTTCCACATGACTGCCAACTGACCTCATGCTGAATGGGGCTGTATAAGTATACAGAACTGACAAGGTCCATATGTTTGTCAGAAACCCATTTGATGGCTATAGACAGTGTGATACGCTTTGAAAAAAACAGTGATTTGGATCATTTTTGGTGTGTGGTTATTCCTGCAAATTAGACCTATGCCTCATGTTTAACCTCGAGGCTAAAATCGAGTAAAATTATTGTTTGCCTATTCTAATTCAGCTCACCACAAACCATGTTTATGGTTGCTAGGCCTTGAGTGTGTTTTCTACAGTGCAGAGAAGTGCTTGGGTATGTTTTGTGATCTCAGTTTAATGAAATCCTTGACAGCCACACTAATAGCTCTGTAATTTTATGGGTAGAATGGCACAGTAGGAATGAGGAGAATAAAGGTTAATGCTACCATTAGAAAATAGTCACCGTAAGGTAGTTAAAATGTCATTTGTTTTTCAGGAGTCCGGTCAACAAATCCCAGTAGTTGTTAAACTGATAATGATGTTGGCACTACACACATTATGATCAGTCCCAGCATCGAAGCAATGCTCAGCTGGGAAACCATGGGTCGATGCATTCATATAGATGTGGTTTTTAACTTGTAAGTTGGGCGGAGGTCTAAACGTAGTCAGTCACTGGTTTTGAACTATTTAGCAACATAGTAACAATTAGTAATCTATTAGAATACAAAAATTGATTTGATTCAACTATGTTTAGATTATCAAGTCAAACTGAGCTTAACTGGATCATATATATAAAAAAAGAAAAGACAGAAAAATGCAGTCACAAAATATTTAATTTTAAATAAAATATTTACTTAATCATGTCAACATGGTGCATAATTAGCAGTAGACTTGGTCATATCAGATCATTCCCATAGTCCTGGCAGAAACTACAGGTGTGCAGGATCCTGTTTATTCTGTGTGTTTTTCTGTTGCTGTCTTGTCAGCGGCTCCATTAAGCAGCTTTGCTTTTGTAACAAAGTAGGGGTATATACTCAAAATCTTCCAATTCAAGTAGAAATAAAAAGTAATAGTTTCCCTTGATCATAAATCAAAACTAATGCCTGATACAGAATATGAATAGTGTCTTTGCTGATTATGGGAACACATTTTTTGTTATTATTTAGTAGCGATACCAGCGTCTGCAGTGATGAAGATATTGTACTAGTTGGTGAAGAGAGAACTGAGCCAAATGACAAAACTGTTGATTTATAAGTTGATTTAAATTTCAATCCTCTCCCAATCTCATTAACTGTGGGTAATGACCGAAAGAATGAGACTGCAGCTGAAATGAGCCTCTTCAGAAGTGTGGCTGGGCTCCCCCTTCGGGACAGGGTTAAGATCTAAAAGGCTCAGAGTAGAGTTGCTTCTTCTATGCATCGAAGTCAATTAAGGTGGTTTTGACATCTGACGAGGATACCCTCTGGGCATCTTCCATGGGAGGTGTCCCTGTGCAAAAGCTGGAAAAGGTGGCTAGGGAGAGGGTGGTCTGGGGATCTCTTCACAGACATTTGCCCCTGTGACTCGGTCCCAGACAAGTGGCAGAATAGAGATGGATGGATAGTACAGGCTATTGTAATCCGTTAAACTCAGCCCTTGGACAGGTTCCACCTACCTAAACGCTGATCAAGCATGACCCATATAGAATGATGCCATAAAAGATTCCCTGGAAATCTAAGTACACAACAAAGCATTGACACTCCTAATTCCCCAGATCCTGATTCAGCTGAGCATTTGATTGCACCAAAATAAAGGACTGAAGATACATCTCTGTATGCTCTCTGTTGGCACCTCACAAATGCACATCTACATATTATCGTGTCTTCCTGCCAGTTGGGAGCAGACTCATAAATGTGCAAAACAATCTGAAGTGTGGACTGCTCTTGGATGGGTTGGTGCTGCTATTCGTGCTTTAGTTTTGCTTTGTTGTGGAAAAGACAGAAAACAAGTCTTTGTTTCTATGGATCAGAGCTTTTAGTGGTACAAGAAAGACCTATGCTGGGAAGGTGGCTTTAATGATGTGGCTTATCAACTGAGGGGAAGACCAAAGTGATAAGAAATCATCATGAGGGTACACACAAAAGGCTGTACAAGATGAATTCATGGTCCAGCCAATAGCTTTTGATAACTGGATCAAAGTTAACCAACCAACAGACTGACCAACAAAGTAGGTCTCTAACCCACACAGTAGAGCTACTGCCAAAACTAAAAGTTCAGAGATCCTTGATTTGTTCGTGCATTCACACAAGTGCTTGACCACCCACTGGACTTTGTCCTTGTATGTGCCTGCTGCATGACACCTCTGCACATTGACACAAGGATTAAATGGTTAGAAAATAAGGCATGATTGATGGAAGTGAAAAAATACAAGCCCCCAGAGAAACCACGAGAGGAAACATGAACCTGTGTAGGGGTCAGCCAGACATCACGGAATGTTCATGCTCCAGTAGAGATTCAATAATGTTTATCTGAGCGCTTTTTAATTTTACACGAGAGATGGGAACTCTTTGAGTCACGTAGAGACTCTTTCTCCGACTGTACACCCTTTAACTGGGGAATGTGGCGAGTGTTCGTACTTTGCAGCCAAGAAAAACGAGAAAGCAGTCGAGCTAAATAGCAAAATTTCAACCTTTGTAATGCCTGTGTTTTTCTGTAAAAGAAATATTAACTCTAAGAACTTCGATAACAATAAACTTCACTGAGATTTAACAGACATTACTAATTGAAGTTAGGAATGTCAAAGTATAAAATTAGGAGTAAGTTTACATTTAGTCCAAAATGAATGCAGTGTATCAGGGTTCAATTTAAGCCGTGTAATCAGAAGGATATTACAGACATAAATCATACATCTCACTGAAAGTAAGAGGAACATGTTGTAACGTTGTGTTGCTATATTATGTTTGCATTACTATGTGTCATAAATCACTCCGTTCAAACTGGGTCTTCAAGTGTTTCACAGTGTTGTCCAAACACTTTTTCAGACTGAAGGAATAGCTCTGATTATCACCTTTTACTCACTTCTCAGATCACTTTTTCTTTATGTTTTTGTCACTCTTACCTTGATCTCCTCTTCCATACAGCATCTCTGTCCATGTTGTATTACCCTAGCCTACACAAAGTCTTTTACACTATGGAAACAACAAACCACCTTTTTGAATGTTTTATTTTTTAATCATAAAAGATTGAAGTATCCAATTTACAAAAGTATTTGGACCTTGCACTTGATACTGAAAGCACTTTGACAGAAAGTCTCATTTCTGCTCCTGAAGCATCATATAAGCTTGACACACCTTTACTTCAGGTGTTTCTCCCATTGCTCTTGGCAGAAATTCATGCACAACCAACTTTGATATTAGTTCTGAAGCCACTCCTGTGTTTTCTTAACAGCATGCTTCTAGTTATTCCCCCCAGCTTGAAATAGTCTGCAGGATTGCTCCATGTTTTTCTACATTCATCTTTCACTTTTCCTGTGTAGTCTCCCAGTTTCTGTCACGTTACAAAAAAAATCCTCACAGAATGATGCTTAACTGATGTTTGAGCGAAGGGATGGTATTAATGAGGTGATGCCCAGTGCCTGGTTTCAACCACACATGCTGTCGGTAACTGTGGCTAAAATCTTTCAGTCTAGATTTGATCAGTTCAGAGGACTCTCGCAGTCGCAGTGATTCAGGAGCCTTTTGGCTGATTTCCCAGCAGGCTGTTATGAGCCTTTTAGTGAGGATTTTCTTTCTGACTTGTCACTCTACAATAAATGCCTGATTGGTGGACTGCTGCCCTGATGGTTGTCCTTTATGCCTCTTCACAAAAGAACTCTGCCATTTGCCTGGTCTATAAACCAAGGCGCTTTGCTTGCGATTAGTCAGTTTTGGCTGGGCAGCCAAATTTAGGAATCCTGATGGTTGTTCCAAATAAAGCTATCTAGCAGGTCTACAAAGAATTCTCTTGAATTGATGGCTTGCTTTGAGCTCTGATGTACCCCATCAACTGTAAGACTTCACAGAGACGGTTTTCTAATTACACCAATTAATTCAATTAGGTACAGACTCCAGTTAAGCTGTTGAAGCAGCTCAAGGACCACTGAGAGAGTTCAGCAAGATTTTTATTAAACAGGTCGTAATACTTGAGTAAACGGGATATTTCATTATTTGTTTTTCAGTGAACGAAGAAAAACATACAGTTGAATAGTTTTCTAATTGGAGTTTGTGGGGAGTTGCATTTAGATTGATGAGAAATTAATTTAATCCATTTAGTAAGACAACAAAACAGCGAGGTCTTGCAAAACTTGACAGAAAAACCATAGCACCACAGAAGACAAATGTTCATTTTGAAAGCAATAGCACGACTTAGACAAGATGGACCATCTTTTCTTTTTTATTTCTGAAGTGTTGGTGTCCAAGAGAACAGATGTAAACAGTTCGTTGAGGTGAAAAAAGTGACTAATTGGCCGCAAACACAATGGGAACATATCAGTTTAGGTCAGTGCATGCCACAACACCTCAAGTTTGCTTATAAGTATCTCATAAATGGTATCAGAATCTGAATCAGAAACAGGGTTTCCACCAAATCATGTTATGATTCAAATATACACCAGTGTTCAGGAGTCTCTGCTTTCTCATCTTCATTGATCTGCAATAGCTTGCTCTCTCCAAAGGGAGGCAGTGTGGTCAAGCATGTGACAGCATTAGGCTACATCCTAGCATTCTAACCGCAGCAACCTGCTCAAGATGTGAGTGACAGAGATAAAAACAAAAATAAACTCCCAACAGAAAAGGGATTCTTTCTTTTTAGACAACAGAGAGCAGTAGAAAAGAACATAAATCCTAAAAACTGAGACTCTGTCTTTTCTGAGGGAAGCACCCCATTTATTCCACACGCAAAAGGGGGAAGGAGAGGAGGGCAGCTTAACTACCATAAGAAAGCAGCTGCTTTTATTGAAACCTGTTATTGGCGTGCCAAGATTACACTGAACAACAACAACCCTCCTCCCTGGAAGCCAATAAAACGCTGACAACAAACACTTGGCTTGCCTACAGCACTGTTAGAAGCCACAGAGGTTGGCCTTAATGATACTTGGTAACTATTACAGACTATTAAACTAAACGAATAAAAGAGAATAAGAACGAAGGGGTGGGGGGGGTGGGGGGTGGTGGTGTAAGAGCATGATATGGGAACTGACTCATTGTTGGGCAACCTCATGGAGATGCACTTCTTTGGTTTTTGTGTTTGTGACTGTTGAAGTAAGCTTGTTCAATAAAAAGGCATTAATGTGTGTGAGAGGTACATCCTTCAGCAACACTGCAGCCAGAAAGCTCTTGTATATGCTCGAATCTTTGGGGGGGTATGGCATGGGGCTTTCTGTGATTTTCCCTCACACGTCACATGTCAGTATTCAAAAGATGTCATCACACCTGAATAACTCTGAGGCAGATGTGATCCGGTTCAGCTCTCCTGAGCTTCTGTGGGTGTGCGTGTGTGCCTCCAAAAAGCTGCTAATCCCATTGTCCTTATGTATATATGCAACTGAAAGCATTTTGTAACCTCTTGGGGACAGAAAAGGTCACCCACACAGACAGAAATCTGAAGTGAGTAGACAATAATAGTGTTAGAATTTAAAATAAAAGGCAGTTGAAATAACAAAAACTATGTATGACTGTACAAGAAAGACAAGAAAAGAGCTGAAATCTTCCAGTTTTGTGGCGGTATTCTTTCAAATATCCAAACCTTTGCTTCCAGTTCTCCTCTTTCCATCTCCACAAAGTTGTGAAGAAACCCAGAGCTGTTGCCCCAAGAAAGTCCTTGTCATCTTTCATCCTACACCTTGGAATTGCCTTCATTTCTGGGGTCCCATAAATTGGCTGTTATTGTCCCATAAATGGCTCCTTTTGGGGTGGGATTTATAGTGAGGGGTGGCAATGGGGTGTGCAGGAGGGAGGAATAAAATCCACCTTTTGATGTCCTCTCTGCTTAACAGGCAGAGCAGACTCGCCTGCCCATATGTTGCACGGTGCCTTTACCACACACTGCTAGCGTGTGACTCCCTCACACACAGGCACATTAAAAGATATTAAACGGCATTTCTGCTTTCATTCAGAGTCATGAGAAGCAACAGCCGAGCAGGGTGGTTCACATTAAGATGTGCCACTTCCTTAGCTCTAATTAAGGTGGTCCATGCAGGGGGTCTCTAAAAGTCTTTTTTGGCTACACCCCCGTCCTGACCTTTTAAAACAAGCGGGTAAGGCTTTTTTGGAGCACCGTGGAGCAAGTTGGAATAATAAAACGGGTTAATATCTGGGTGGAAATCTGCTTTTGTGTAGTTTAAATATCAACCAACCTGCTTAAGGTTGGTTTGTGCACTGATATCTGCTAAACTTATATTTTGAAATTCTTATTCAAGCCTTATGAATCATGCACCATGTTATGAAATGTAATGCATTCTATTTTATGTTTATGCATTTAGCAGACGCTTTTATCCAAAGCAACATACAGGTAGGCAGATAGGGTAAGGGGGACTTGCCTAAGGACCCCTATTGGAGGTAGTACCTTTCATGCAGGGGATTTGAACCCAGGTCTCTAACATGAAAGGTGGCAATCATACCACTGGTTTGTGTTGTTTAATATACTGTGTAGCTTAAAATGACTCACAACATCCTGCCCTCAGGTAAATTACATTTTAATGCAACTTATTTGCCTCCCATTCACATTATAACCAGTAGCTGCTGGAGACAATTCAGTTTAGTTCAGGTTTATTTATACACCCCCCCCCCCCCCCCCAAAAAAAAAAACCCCAAAAAAAACCAACAACAAACAAAACATTTCAGAATGCCTCCATCCCTCGTGTCACAATTCTGTTTTATCCGGGTTCCTTGAATCTCACCCTAGAAGCACTGGCTTTTCATAATTCGACCTAAGTGCAGTTCTGCCCACGGTTTATGGCTCGACCCACATCTTTGTTAAGCATGTTGCACTTGAAAACATGAAAACAGAACACAATGATCTCATAAATGAATGTTTGATATTTAATAAATGAATGTAACTTGGGGTTGTAAAACACCACAAGACGTTCACACAAGTTATAACAGTAGATCTAGAGAACCCAGTTTGAAAGGTTTTGTTGGCTAGTTGGTTGTATATGTATTTAGGAAAAGGATTAAATGAATGCCAATATTTTGTTAACTTAGAATCTTAGAATCCACAAAACATCAAATTTGATCAGCACTTCAGTTTGTTTCGAAGGCTGATGGACTGCAACGATCATTTTGGAAACAGCATAAAGAGGCCTTTAGATACTTAAAAGTTACCCTGGGTGGCTTTGTTCCCTCAGAGGATGTTACACACCTTGCTTTAGTGGTATCTTTTTTGGCAGACCGTGTGGACAGGCTAACAGTGGCCTTGAGTTTCTTGTATTTGTACACAATCTGACTGACTGTGTACTGCTGGAGTCCAAAGAGAGTAACATTTTTCAGCTATGTGAGCATCCTCAACCCCAAAAATTAGGTCGTTCGTGCCTCGATACGAAGGTTGTATGAAAATCCCTCTAAAAACTCACATCTGATTATAACCTCATGGTTTGAAAAGCACAATGATTCTAATGTTTCCTAATTTTGGACTCTCTTTATCTGTTTATTAGGGTTTGTGTGAAAATGTAATGTTTTAGGTAATATGTTGATGGTCAATAAGGAGCTGCTGGGTGTCTAGTTTGGTAGATCAGGTCTTGAGCTGAGGAGGGAAACTCAATAGTTTCATTATCATATTTTGCCATGTTTAGGTTGCTCTGACATTATTCAATGTCTAATTGATGGCTGGCCTACAGCCTTCTTACTCTGTTTGTTGATGTTTGCGCCCCTCAGTTCTCTCTGTTCCCCCTATCTTTGCTATAATCATTCACTGGTTCATCGCCTTTCTGCTTTCCGGTTGTTTTCTTTCTGCCTTTCTGTTTCTTTTGTGCACACTTCTTTCTCTCCTTCTGAAGCAGATGAGCCAGGTGATAGTGACACAGCCTGCTGTATGCCAGTTACCACGGTGATGACAGCTGGCAGCCCAGGTGCATCGGCAGCTGGGAAGGCTCGGAATGTGTGCGTGTGTGCGCGACATTGGTATCTGTGTGTATTCATGCTTCTGTATGACAGACTGAAGGAAAAGGGACCTGGCTGCTAGTGAGAACACAGGTGTGTCAGTGACGGAGGGAGCGTGGGAGAAACGAGAAATAGGAAAGGACAGAAAAGAGCAGTAGTGGTGGAGTGAGTGGTTAGATTGACCTACGACCTCTTGTATTGATGGTGCTTCCCAAAAAGCCAGCAATTGTGTTTCAAAGAGCATAACTGAATCAAGACATAAAATCATAACTGGAAACATGCGACGAGTTTCGTTCCAGCTTAGATGACATGAGCTTTAAAAAATTAAGCCTGCTATAAAACATGGCTATGAGATGAACTCAGAAGATAATATTTGCTAATTCCTACACACTGTGAAGTTTCTGTCTTTGCTGTTTCATTGATGGTTCAAGCCCTATTGAGTCATCACAGCAAAGCACATTCCTCGTGCAGTGCACCTGTGAGACAAGCACAGATGCTCCAACTCTACCACTGCCATGTCTTGAAACAGCCTCTTTCTTTTTCCTTTCTTTTCTTCTCCTTAGCACCCTCTGTCTCTTCTGGGAAAATTCCAGGCTATTCCACTCCTGCACCCTCTTCTCTTCTCCTCCTCCCCATCCCCTCCTAAACCTGCACCCGTTCTGAGAGCGGGAGGCCACAGCACCATCACTCACCACTTGGTGATTACCGGCACAAAGGGGGCCTTGGTGGCCCCAACTCCAGCCGCTCGACATGCTCTGCCACTGGGGAGAGAGAGTGGAGGAAAGTCCCCTACCTTGACCGATTCCGTCGAGTTCTCCATCGTCCCGACCTCCTCAGATGATGAAAACTCTGTCAGTGTGGATTACGAAAGTACGGTGTGTGTCGGCAGAGGGACTAATAGAGATAAAAGCTGTGCCGCTGCACCTCTGTTTGTCCATCGTTCTTTCAACTTACTATTTGTCACTTTGAAGCAATTTTGGGATTCCAAACCTTTTCATGCTGTTGTCACGTTGCCAAACTGAGCTTTGATATTTTTTTTTATATGGAGTTTAACTGGCTCTCAATTAGCCTTCTTGTGTATTATGATGATCAAAGGCAAGCTTTTTATGATATACCCGTGACAGTCTTTAAGTAATGTTAATTTCCAAAGGTATTCCACACATACAGTTGGTTATAAAACAGATGGTTTACAGTGTGTGGTCTCCTTTACATATTTAGAATATACTGCACATTGCTATTAGATGATCCAAATCAAATCACAAAGCTGAGGGCTCTAGAGCCAATTTTTACAATGAGTGATGCTGGGCAATGAAGGGTATTATGTGTGCCGAGCAGTGAGGGACTCTGGGATAAGATGGGGGCATTAAGGTGGTGGTGGTGCTGGCACAGCAACAGTCTCGCTTCATGATGAGGGGAAATGGGCGCCAAAGCAGGACTGGGAGGGAGCAGGCTCTGAAATTGATTTCATGCTGGAGTCAGACACAGCCTCAAGGCAGGAATAATATGTGTGTTTTTGCCTGTGAGTGTGTAAAGAAGACAGAGAGAGTAAGAGTGTGAATTCTGGGGGACACACAATGGTAAGAAGAGAGAGGCAGAGGCAGAAAAAGAGAGGGGCCACCTGCATCAAAGACTCTGAATCTGCATGACAAAACGCACACTGCTGTTTTGTCACTGATAGCAGCAAACAGTGGATGTTTGTTGTTTACTGATTCTTTTATTTCCATAAAATACTTCAGTGCGTCCACTGAGTCAAATCAACCAGATCTGAAATAGTGTTTTCAGGAGCTTTCATGTTGAAAATTCCATGAAACATTGTTGCAGAATACAAAACCAGAGATGATATAGATTAAAACATTGACATTTAAAGAAATCAAGAACAGGTACATTTTCTCACCCAAAGGAGACCAGTCTCCCCCATAACATATATATGTACAACTGTTAAAACCAGCTGATTAAATCATTTCACATTGCAAGTAGTTGTGTGTATACACTCAAAGTGCTGAGGGCTGCAATGTACACAGAACAGGAGTTATGTCCATTAACTACCACTGCCTCACAGGGAACAAGCCCTTGTGGCACAAAAACATGCTAGGATAGCTTACGCTGTATCCTGTTGGCAGTGGCGGACCACAGTTTTTGATAAGCGCCACTTGCTGAAATAATTAGCGGTTATTAGCCAACACAGCTTTACATAGATTCAGCTGCCAGTTGTCTGGCAGACAGTATGACAGATCACTCTGAAATGTTTGTTGTCCACAAGTTGTTGCTGTCAGTTTCCGCTGAAAGGGAATGGTTGAGTGTCTGCAACAGAAAAATGAGCTGTGATCACTCATGCAACCCAGAGCGCAGCACCCTTGTTGAAATTTACCTGGTTTTTGTGTTCCCATCAGTGCTGAGTGGAGCCAGAGTTGATGCCATTCAGACTCATTGCTCAATAAATACTTTATGCAGCTTAAACAGAAATGCTGCATTGTATACCTAAAACCATGATCTTTTCTTGACCTGAACCAACAGAGTTGAATAATATTACCTCGAAAAGTACACTACAACCTTACAATATGACTGCTATTGTAGTAAAGTAACTAGTTACATCTACGTATCAATTGCTGAATTTCAATATTACCTTTCTCAGAGAGTAAACTTCCCTTGAAATACAACACACTGATTGTTGTTGATGCATCAACACTGCAGTTGAGGAGCAATTATGAACTGGAAAGATGAATTTGTTACAACACAAATGTACTCTGAGTTCTATAACTACTTACCTTGTCACATATTACTACTAATCCTGTACTAAACATAATAAAATGCAGAGTAGGAGCAGTATGAAAACAAATACACTAAAACAATTGTCCCAAATTGGATTCATTCATCTCCGCAACAAAGTCAGAATATATTTTCTGTTAACTACATGTACACGTTTACCAGCGTGCTTCTGTTTACATCCAGTAAATTCAGAAGCAGCCGTTTCCGGTCTCAGTAATCAGGTGTGCCCCCTTGTAAAATCCTCCGGTAACAAGCGTACTACACAGGCAAGTATGTGAGCAGTTACGCTGAGAAAGGAGACGGTTGCTTATGTGAACGCATAGTGAAGCAGCAAGTATATTTCCAGCCTAATTCACCCACCGCCTCGTCGACCTCATTTGCTTACTAGTTAAGTCTTGTGCTCACACAAGGTAGGGCATGCGCTTCAAGAGATGTAATATTGCAAATACAAGATGCACTGAGATTGTTCATACCAGTGGTTTCCAATCATTCAAAATGACAACAGCTTGCTCTGAGACAAACTTGTATTTGCCTTTAAACACTGAAAATATTACCAAAATTTAAGTGTAATACAGCCAAGTAACTAAGTCCTAATTTTTCTTACTTCTTTAATACATACTCAGTTTATGTCCTTGGCTGTTATTCATCTTATTTTCTTAGAACTTTAGACCTACCAGAAAATGGTCACTCTTTAAATTCAGAAAGAATAACCCAAAAGTACACACACACGCACACAAACTACAATACATACATGCAGATACTATACGGACAATGAAAAAGCAGAAAAAAAGCTTAACAAACCAAAACTCTCAGATATTTAAATCAAAATTATACCAGGGCAAATGGAGCAGAATGGGCAATCATGGAATTTACATCCATATCTGTCACTAATAAGTTTAAATGTTCTTTAAATTAGTTTACAGAAACCTGATTCTTAAGATTCAGGTTAAGTTGAAGCTGATTCCAAGCAGACGGAGCAGACTATTTTTTTCCCCCGTACAAGTGCATATGAACATCAGGGATAGATTAAATCAGTAGTTCTTTAGCAAATACACTAACTTCCATCTACAACCAGTGGATAAAAGCAGATGGGGGACAGGACAGTATTGCCCAAGTACAGTCACTGCACATAACCTTCTCAATGAAAGGCAGACTGGAAGCAATCCCCAGACAATGTAAAATACATAGACCTTGAGAAATAGATTAGTAAATTGGAGCTACATTCCAGTGAATAGTCCATTGAAATTCAGGCTGCTTCCTCTTCCTCATTCCTCTCCCACCCAAACATTCATGTGCATAATTGTTCAATCAGAATCCACCTCCTTTAAGTATTCTCACACATGCATCATTATACATGTATGTGCACAGACACGCTCACATAGTGCATATCTTTCATGGATGTTTAGAATGAGTCTGCTCCGCAGACCACAAACCTGCAGTGATGCCTTTATCATTACCTATTTATTCTTTTTACAGCTCTCCTTTTACTCTTCCTCCACAGAACTTGATCTTGTGTTACACATGCTTTCTTTTGACCATCTTCCCCTTGATTTTTCCTCCCCTTGATTTCTTCCTACCTCAGTTTTTCTCCATTCTGCTTGTCCTCCATCCTTTCCCCCTTTTTTGGCATCGGCGGCAGCATCTCTTTTAAGGCACATGTCAAGGGAACTGTCTGCTGCTTTCAAAAGCCTTTGTGTCCAGCCTTTCTTCCCCTTAATTTGGTTTCCCCAAAACACTTTCCCATAGCACGGCTGTCTCGCCCCCTTTTCTCCCCGCCACCCCTCTCCTCACGCCTCTCCCTCCTTCTCACTCCTTAAGCTGTCCTAAATACATTTTACAGGATATGATATGTATAATTTGGGGATACCAGACCTTTCTCAAATCTCACATAATTTGAAAATTCACATGTTCATGTATGTAGCGATTATTGGGATAGGCCTGCAAAATGTATTAGATTGCAATATCTTGTCCTCTTGAATATCAAAAGTCAGTCTTTCAAAAAACAATTTTGCCATTCAGAACTGGGCAGGAAGACCATAGTGATCTGATTTGATCAAAAACCCATTTGTAAGATGAAAATCCAATTCAATATCAGAATACTTTGTCGTGCCACTCTTTCCAGGGCATCCGGTTTGCCTGCTGCCCTCTTCCCATGACTTCTCTGAACGCATAGATTTCTCCTGGGAGCTTCTCGTCATGGCAACGCTTAGCAAAGTGTTTTTCTGTTAGCAGACACAGTAAAAGGAAACATGGCGTAGGAACAAAACAGTGTACTTATTTGTTTTTTGAGACCGACGCTGTGGGGATGACATGTTAAGGGTTTTCGTGAGCAGCAGAAAGTTGGCAGGAATAATAAATTCTCCTGTTGGGTGCAAGTGACGGCATTCGTTCCTCGCATGTGCGTGCAACATTGTCGTGTCCTCACCTCGGGCAGACACATGTGCTTTCAATCTATCGTGTATGGACAGACGCCTTCACTCTATCTGCATCTTTTCCTCCTTCTAAAACCCACGTATGTCTCTTCATCCATTCCATCAGTCTTGTCTGTGCTCCAATTCTTTGACAGCAGTCTTCCTTTGCTTCAGAGTACACATTTCCTTTTCATATTCCCCATATCCCTTGCCAACATCTTTTCCACATTGTTTCACCTTTTTCTGTCCTTCTTTCTTTTGTCTTTGCTGAACACACCACTGGATGTACTTGTCATCCAATCTGCTATGAAATCTTTGAAATATGTTCCTACAGGGGCATTGCAATTGTGCCACTGGGGGATGTATGACTTACCTCTCACATCCCACTTCTTTGAGAAAGTCAAGCCAAAAACATCTCTCCCCTTTCCAGAGATATGGGATTTCGTTTGTGTGTTGTTTCTTAAACCATGAATCTTTGAGGAGTGCTAGTTGTGTGTTTCTGTGAGTGAGTGGGCAAGTAACTTCCCCTTCGGAGAGACAGTTTTATAAGCATAACTGTCTCCAAGTGTGAAGGACACTTGGGGATGAGAGCTTTAGCATGATAAAAGCGGATGGTTGAGACATCTTTATTGGGCAGTCCACCTCACGGAACTTCTTTCATCCCTCTTTTGAATCTGAAAATGCTGTGTGTTTCCACAAAAAGAAAAAAAAGAAAAAAGATTGAACGATCCCATTCTGAAGTTTGTCTGTTTCACTTTTGACGGTAACAGGAAGGTCAATGTGACTCTGAACACCCTCTTGTCCGCATGGATGTCTCTTTTAAAACTTTGGGTGGGGCCCACAATTCATCTGGACTCCCCTTATTGTAGAATCAGCAATGGGGTTGCATTACAGGGACTGGGGTAACTATGAGAATGGAACATAAGATGCATTCCCAAAAGGTTTAGTCAATTTCATGACCTACTAGATGGATGTTGGTTATTGAGAGTGATATGAGTGAGTGGGATATGGCTGGGTTGAGATCAAGCCTTCCAACCCTCAACTAAACATGAAAGAGCTGTGCTACAATGGAATGATCATGATGGAGGCCATTTGCTTCTAATTGACCTCTACCCTCTTGACTGGGCCCCCCAGTCAGACGTGGCCCGTTGCCCTGAGTAACCCCATGCCGCATCTCCAAATCCCAGAGTGTTGAATAAGAGAGCTCTCACTCTCCTACCTTCCATAGACACACAAAGCCTTGTACCTTTGGCCTGACAAGCAGGGGAGAGGTTGTTTTTGCTGTCTGAACTAAACCAACCATCAAACTGCTCACAGCTGGGACCCAGAGTCATGACCCTGGACTGGAACTCTGAGGAAACGTCCTCACATTTGCTTCCTCTAGAGTAACTTCAGAGATCTCCGAGGTGGTGACTGTAAATGCGATGGAGAAATGTGCTGCATCGCATCACAAATTGTTATACTAAAGACTTCCTTTGGCATAACAATTTCAAAGTTTTTGGCGCTGCAAAGACAGTTTGCATAGCTGCACAGAATAACAACAAAGACAGCCACTTCAAATTAATGTTGAAGTGACATAAATAGTTGAAATCATTGCCCCGTTTTCCACAATAAGTTAAAATGATGTCAAAACAGCTCAGTGAAAGTGGTAATTTGGTTTCCAAATGAGAGCACCACCACTTAAAAGAGATTGATTACCACTGCTGAGCATGTGTAAAATCATGAAGGCAAATCTTCAGTTACACCTAAATTATTCCAAGCGCCACGTTTTAGAGGTTAGACCTCTCCTGATGGCTGGACGCATACACACAAAACAGCATAGGCAGCCACACAGCTTTCTGCGCACACAGCTCAGAAGGACGGAGGGATGTGTTAGAGTTTGTGTGTGACAGAGGAAAGGAAAAAGAAGAAAGGAGAGAAAAGTTGGTGATCTCACAGTGTTTTGATGGCGATAAGCTGGAAACAATTTGGAATGTAGGTGAATTCAATACAAATTCCCCCCACTGCAGCTGTATCTCCTTGTCGACTTGAGCCTCCCCAACACACTCTCTGAGAAATTCAACCCCTTCCCCCAGGTCCTCCTCCTTTTTTCGCCCACCGTTCCAGCATGCTGTCACTCATGGCCGCCTGTCACGTTCTCCTCACCTTCACTGTGTTCGTGTTTGTGTGCATAAGAAATGGGATGTGAAATTTTTGTGGAGTCAATCATCTCAAGTTTAAGAATGACATTCGATGGCCAAGTTGGAGGAATCTAGTTTTGCAGTACCTGATGCTGTTTTGCCTCAGCAGACCTGACTAAGAGTGGAATCCTGTAGTGGCCCAGCTCCTGTCATGCAGTGCTGAGACTGATCAAATAATGTATCCCCTTTAAGCAGAGGTCTGCAAGTTTGAGTTGGTAACATTGTTCAGAGTGTATTCTGTTCGCTGTAGTTAACATTAGAGAGACGACCTCATACTGTCTCAAGCTGTGAGCCATTAGTGAATCATTTTTCTTCTCTTTGATCAAACAGTTCATTTGCGGTGGGGATTAGGCAAAGATTATACTTTGCAATCATTGTTCTGAAGCAGAGCAGCCTGCCCCAAATTAATCATCCAGTCTTCTCGTAAAGAGATACCCTACTCTTTTCTGCACCATTGACAAGCATGATTGACCACAATCAGGCCAATTACAGCCATTTTTAATGACTGGGACAAATTGATGACAGGGGTACAGAAGCAGCTGTCCTCATTTTCACAATATAACTCTCATCATTCTGAGTGACCTGGAGAGGCAGAAGTCACAGGATGGAATGTACCATGTGTGGGATGGAGCACCTTTTTCTTGAATTTTCATGAATTTCTGTGTGTTTGGGCCGCTGTTGAGTAACGTCCAGGACTGATCTGTAGTCACCGCTGCGCCAGAGCTGCAGGTGTCCCTGTGCCCTGCCGATTGTGAGCCACTTTTTTCCACTGGAAAATGCTTTCAACCAGAGTTGGGTTACCACAAAGCAATGGAGACATCTGAGAGATGCCAGGAATGTCTCTCCCCATCAAAGGGCAGCATTTGGCATTTTTTATATCTACAATTAAATGGGAACAATAAGAGGGAAGAGAGGTTGTGAGTGTTAAAGACAAAAGAGAAAGAAGGGTTGGTAGAGAGGAAAGAAGCAGTAGAGTAATGTTAGCAACTGGGTATGGCTACCAAAAAAATATGTATAAGCATGGAATAATGAAAGCAGCTTCTGCCCCTCACCCTATATTGTTCTAAATAAATCCCTTGATATACGGGAATGACCCCTTCTGAACCCATGTTTGCATCTGGTTGTAATTTTTCATGGAAGCACCTTACTCTTTAGAGACAGAGAAATGGAACTGGGGACTTTGTATGAAATCCATCTTGGCGGCTCCCAATCCTGAAATAACCACAATAGACCACAATTATTCACCCTGTGGGTAGTCGCGACAGTGATTTCCAATCCAATTCAGTGTTTACAGACACAAAAAATGCAAGAAATATAAAAGCAAAACATTCTTTTGGTAAAGATTTTAATAACTGTCTTGAATAACAAAGTACAGAACTATTCTAATCTGCCAGTCAAATTGGCAATACTCTTCAGAGAGCAGATACAGCATTAATGTGCTGGATTCTTTGTCTGCAAGGCACAGATAAATCTCAAAACGTTTTGATCTGCTGTTTCATTTACAAAATTGTTTAGATTTGCTTGAATTTAGTCTGAATTCTCAATAAGAAAGACTTGCCCAGTGCAAAATGGCAGACAGCTTTTTGGTACGATTTAACAACTTAGAAGTTATTATGGAGTCAGTGAATATTTCACTTAAATTCATAAAGTGATCATAAACATGTTTTAAATCATTGTTAGAATGTTGCACTGTATCTGGTCAACTTGTTAACAGGCAACAATTTGTAGACTAATAATGCTGAAGTGAAATCAGTTTAAAAGGTGAAATCATTGATGTATTAATAGCCTTTTTTTGATTGCCTCAAAGAAGGAAGGAGACGGACTCAGCAAACCGCCATCCACAACTATGTAACTAATCATGCCTCTGAAAGTAAAATCATCATACTGGATGATGTATAACTAGAACAGCTTAAACTTGGAAAGTAGAATGCCATACTGATGTTTCATTTATTTGTGGCATTGTGTTTTTTTGTAGGTTGTAAAGATTGGCATCGTTGCCTGTTCTTTTTTTCAAAGTTACCTTTGTATTCCGGTTGTGTTTGGAGCTTTCAATTTTTGGAACTGTAACCTGCACGTTTTGACCAAAGCAGAGAAACGTTTAACAACATATGTTCTTGGATTTCCCACAATTCCCCCACCTTGAATAAAGATTTCAGCTTTGATCAATGTGAATAATTTTTCACAGCTGGCAGTGGTGGACTTTAGCTGCTCTTTCAGATGGGGATGACTTTGTTTGGCACAGCGAGACACGTCTCTTAATGGACTTTCCCTTTTGCACACCCCTGTACCCTTCTCCTAAATCCTTTTCATGCTTCCTCTGTTTTTCCCTCCCACTTTGGCTTTCCCTGTCTCAATGTGACTTGGGGATCTTTCAGAGGGCACATTGCGTGCGACACTGTTGCTGCAGGCTGTGGAGGCAAAATCCAAGAGCAATAACATGCTGATGCAATATAGAGGTAAGTAGATGTGTGCATACTGTGTTACAGAGACAGTGGATGCACCTGTAGTATGATGGAGTGTTGATAAATCTGTCAGTCTATATAAATTTGTGAGGTTAAAAGACTTATGCATCTGGTAAATGCCACGATAGGTCCATGCTTACACCTTTGCCTGTGACTTCCATTGCCAGCTCCAGCAGGCAGCTGTGTTCTGGCGCCCCATAAACAGGATTCCTGTCTGATTTTACAGTACTTTCCTTTTCCTTGTTCCCTTGGCTGGATTAAGGAGAGGGCTTGAACTTATAAGGTGTGAGCTAGACGAGTGATTTGATCATTACCACTTTAAAAAATTAAGAGGACTGACACATTTCCAACAAGTTCTGGACTTCTTGTGAAAACATCTATGACATGATGGCAATTGGTTAGAATAGGCCAAGTACTTCACTTACACTGACAGAATCTGCACATTTTGGTGAGTAATTTGACCACTTGCTGTTATATGTTTCACAGAAAAATGACTTAACATGATTTAAAAACCCACTTGGTGATCATAGGATTCTGGGGAAAGTCACTGATTGGCTAGTGCCCAGCTGTGATGCTTCAGAGGTAACTTTTTATTGGAGGGTTTTGGGGGAGGAGGGGGGGGGGGGGTGCAGGAGGTCCCCATAGATGGCTTAAAGCTTGCTTATATAAAAGAGTAATCCCCAGATAATTACAGGTGGGGTGCTCTGTATAGAGACTTAGCAGATGGAGGCCCCACTTCCCAGGGTCGACCCCCACCAACCCACACGTTCAAACCTCCCTACTTATAAGTTTGGATGATAAAACACTAACAGGCAAAATGTTGCCAGTGTTTTATTTCCTTGCCATGGCTGTAGAAACTGAGCCTGAACAGGTGGATTTGAAGTGGGTTTTTGTAGCGTTTTTAAAAATTTTTTTAATCATCTGTCCCGTATTAAATAACATCTTAACATCTTAGGTAAAGTTGCATCAGAACAGATGATGTATAAAGGACAAAATCAATCTTATTTTATTCATTTTGCAGGGTTTGGGGGTTATAAAAAGGTAAATTCCAAACAACATGAACTTGCAGCTTGTGGTTTCACCCAGAAGCAGTAGATATAATTTCCACGGCTGGTGGTTTAACCTCTTCCCCTAAAGATACTGTTTCTCTTGCACTCTCTCATTTCATGCATGCTGACATGACTTGAATGACAGACCACCCTGCCTATAAAACAACACTGAGGGAAAAAAAAATTGACATTAAATAATATAATGATAAAGAGTATGGTTTATTTAGCCAAAATTACCAGAACAACACACAGGTCAGTTTATTTATAGCTCTGAGTTTGTTGAAGAAAAAAATATTTTTTCTTCAGCCTGTATCTTTGTATTTGTGTTTAAAGGTCTTTGTTTGAAGTGTGTGGCTCCAGTGCCAGCCGCATCACAGTTGGGCAACACTAATGTCAGCTTGGCTAAATTTTGGGTGAATGTTCTCTGTTAGGAAATTCCAGCAAATTCCAGAATCTAAACTGAATGTCACAGTTTTGGCTGAGAAGTTTTATGAGTTTTGCAGATCTGCATCCTGTTTTCATTTACATTTTGTAACAATTGTTAGACATTTACACATCTACATAGCTAGGGCTTACGTATTTTCTATACCTGCATAGACACACCTGCAAGTCTTGTAACAAGCACCCGACAGAAAATAAGGGAAACGTACCATCTCAGTGGATTGGGAAACTGATGTGTATTGGACAAGTTTACAGGTGTATGCACTGTGTTACATTTCTTTCTGAACGGACAGGGCAGAAACATCACGTCTTGACAGGATAGTTTCTCTTGAAAAGATCTGCTTAACACCAGTTGCTTCAAACGCACAAGCTTGAAATAAATGGGGTTGTGCTACAACAAAACCAGGTAGCCAAAGTGGTTTTCCAGGTTAATTCTGAACTTACATGGTAACAGTTTTATTTCAAAGTCACCTGTTGCATCTACTATACTCTACAATGTAATGTGTATTCAACTTGCAAAGGTGCCAATACAAGTCATCATAGTTTTCACATTAAAGAACATAATAGGAAAGAAAATATTTGCTTTCAACTTTCTGGTTGGTTAGGGGAAACGTTCCAACCACATATATTGCTCAGCAAGACTTAAAGCAACCCCAGCTTTAGCAAGAATTACTTACTACTCAGTTATAGAAAATGCAGCCACAACCATTAGTCCAACTCTTGATAGAAAAAAAGTATGTTTTATAGCAAACTCTTTTTCTTTGCAAGTGCAATGCTTTGTATGATAATGTGGCTGTATAACTGGGTCACTGTTTGGATGAATGACATTCCCTAAGCAAAATTCACAGTGTGATGGATGGGAAAGCAGATTTTTGGAAGACATCAGTATGACTGCGACAACTGAGACCATTTCTCAAAGGACCTCTGCTGCAGCACACAAACACATAAAGCTAGACAAATATGTGGCTGTCCTGCTCCCCCAAGTATGAGAGCTGTGGCAGGTACTACATTTCACATAGCACTTTCTGTTCTTTCTGCCTGGTGGGATCTCTCATTGTGTATCAGACATCTTTTTTTTTTTTTTGCTTAAAATCTGACAAAGAAGTAATTGACATCTACTCTTAGCAAATTCAGATGGATATCAGACTGTTCAATTGACTGCAGAATAACTGCCGCAGTCGAACTTTCCAGGAAGACAAACAATCTGAATTACTCCACTCAGTTTTGGAACATCAGTATACAATATCGGGGCAATAAGATATTTAACGAGCAGCATGTTCTGTTATGCAAAAAAAAAGTTGAGGGGAAGAAGAGGGTAGCTTATGGAGCACAGGATTCCCTAAAAACACTGGAGGCCAAGTGAAATTGAGCCTAATTCCCTGGAATGCTGCTTTCGTCTGGACATGTCGATAAAAATAAAGCTTATTGTGATTGTGGGGGTTCAACCCCCAGCAAGAGTAATGAAAAGAAAACTGGCAGGCCTCCCAATGGGAAAAGCTCACCTTCCACCTTGATATTCAGATTGATAGAAACCCACAGGAGGGAGAGGAGTATGTGTTTTTCTAAACTACATTGTGGTAACGAGTTGTGTTTTTGTATTGACATTTATGTATGCATATGTTGTTTGGACTATATGAAAGTCTAATGTCCAATCTTTAGGTTCTACGTTATTAATTGTCTGAACTTTCAATTATGAGTGATTGTTCAATGCACTGAGTGGCAGCTTTGAAACCAGTTGAACTGAAATGCACTGAGTGAAATGAAAAATACACACAGAAAATATGAGATATTTCCATCACTGTGTATGTGCTGCTGAAGTTGTGGTACCATGTGGGCACAAATGGTAAAGTCGGCTGGCAAGGCAAAGAATCCATTCAGCAGCATTCATCAGGAACAACAGTAATGTGTCATTTCTGTGACGAAGGGTCTATCTTCAGAATTCCGTGTAACGTCCTTTTCAACTGTTTTAACATTTTCAGCTATTATTTTCTGACATAAATAATGTTGTTTGAAGTTAATCTCTGAAATTGCTTGTTTCAGATCTTGAGTAAAAGTCTGTGGGCATCATGATGTAAGTTGTTCAGAGCTATCGTGGCTGTTGCTGTACACTAAACACGATGCCTGACATTTTAGTTTAGATATCTAGTTTGCAGCTTCTTCCTTATTATGAACATAACACACAGTTTAACTCCTCTTTCAGAAAAATAAACAGACAGAAATGTTTGGGAAGGCGATTGCTGATAAAGCATGCAACATGGCCAAATGGAATTCAGGCAAAACATTTTGCCAATACCAAAAACATTCTGTACATACTGATAATGTAAACCGAAGAACAAGGAATTATAGGTTTGAAAGTGATTAAAATATGCATCTATTAATAGAAGGGAAAACTCTGTTGTTAAGTAAATGACGGGTTTCGAACCACTTCAGGCATTTAAGTGAATCTGCAGGTGCGGGATAGTAAAAGCTGGAAGAGGCTGAATCATCGATAAGAAACTCTGTGGTGGAAATTTAGTTGAAGCTGAGTCATCATTTCCCTCAGAGACAGCATATGTTTGGTCATAATCAGGCAAAAAAGAAAATACTGTCCATTAAGGATAATTAGCCAGACGCTAAGTGCTCACTTTCAGCAGGTTGGAAGTTAGCTGTCAAACTTAGGGATGTGAGCCACAAGGTCGATGAGCAAATGAGGCAGACAGCTGCACCAGTCTCTCAGGCTGCAGGCATTTACGAGCCACATCAGGTGTGCATCTCTGAAGGGTCTTTACAGGCTTGAGGATGCATTTAATGGGTCTGTGTGGGTCAGACATTTGCACCTGCACACTTACACTCATAAACACATGAAACAATAATAGATATTTAAGTCCCAGGTAATTCAGTGATTAATCTGTCATCACAATTGTATTTCCTCACATGCTTAATGAAAACCATCAGTGTTACACTTTAACATTTTGTCACAATCACAAGAAATCCCACATGCTCAAATTAATGTGTGACAGTCTGCCAAAACATGATGCAAGCACAGTAAAATCATGGGATAAAATTAAATAGCTCCATTACTGTTGACCCTGTAGCTTCATGCTCAGTGTGGAAACAAGACACTCGTATTGATTTTCACACCTGGTGCATGTCAAGAAAGCGAATAGACACATTTCCCACTTTTTTTTTTTATCTGTCTCACCAAACTGTGTCTGCAAAGTGTGCAGCACAGGGCTCCTAAAGGCACGGCAGGCTCCAAACATAATAAAACAAATCAGCCATTATGACTCAACATGACTGATGCAGTGAACAGCATGCATCAGTCATGTTGATGCTGAAAGGCTTCATGCACATGTTAGCCACTGCAGTAGTCCTCACAAAATATACCAGTCTTGTGAAAAATAATGAAAGGCCACAATAGCTCATGATATTTATTTGCATATGCATAAAAGTTACATTCCTACTACCTTGGCCTCAATATCACTGGGCAGCATAGCGAAAGGCATTGAAGGCATTGAAGATAAATATTTAAAGTTAAGGTGAGGTAAAGTCCATGTTGCAAAAATGTTAAAGGGGTTACAGGTTCTTAGGCTAACAGTATATGAGCAAATCCACAAAGCAGCTGCTATTTCTATTGCTTTTACTGTAAGCAAATGAAAAACACTGGGCTCAGTCCTGTTTGTTAAAGGAGTCCAATATTAACACACTACTAAAGCCAAAGAGTTTTGGCTTAAAAGACTGAGTGAGTTAAAAATCTGAATGTAGTTCCTCTTTTGACGTTCCTCTTAGTTGTGTGAAAATACTAGTTTGCATCATCTGGAGAGGGCACTTATTCCGTTTTCTGGATGTAAGTTTGCAAGGAAGGCAGGGTTAGAGTCAAAGCGCAACTGGACCACACTTTTTGCAATCAGAAAAAGCAGAAACACCACCAGAGAGCTTCAATTATACCTTAACCAGTATCAATTAGTGTGACTAAAATGGAACTTTTAGTTACCAATAGCACCGCATTCAACTTCCAACAGGTACACTCATTCTTACCTCAACAGGATCATGTAGCAGCTTCTCTGGAGCAGCATACTTTATTGAAAAAAACTATATTGCCATAAAAAATTGCAGTTTTTTTTTAAAGGAATTCTGGGATATAATAGTGTAAAAATTTGACCCTTTTATTTACTGGACCTAGGCTGGAGGACTGACTCTGCCACATGAGCATAAGTGCTACTTGGGCTGCAGCAGCTACAGTCTCTACATGTACAACATCATCTAACATCACGCTAACACTGCCACGACATTATAGTAACAATTCAACCATCAGTGGGGCTGATGCTAAGCAGACAGACGGGGTGTATAGGAATGCAGGCACTCTGTATGTATGTTTGTTCTGCTGCAGCTGGGCTTGGCCACAGGTATGCACAGGGCTGTGAAGTGGAATATTCAGGACGGGCGGAGGTCCACGCCATCTGCAAGGCTGCTTGTGCACTCCACCGTGGGAGAAACATTGAAGGATAGACACAGCAACTAACACAGTGGTAAAAGATGTCAAGATAAATAGACAGAGGGGAAAAGTGAGTGGAATCCTGGTGTTAGACCAAGGGCTGAGGGAACAGAGGTGAGGAGGCAGCTGTTAGGGATATAAACTGAGATCGACTGAGGAGAATTTTAAACAATACTGAGTAACTTTTGGCATTAACAATAATACCACTAAAACTGCTAGAGGCTGGCTTAGGCAAGTTCTTAGATTTACTAAATAATAATAAGAAAAAGTTGACTAAACTTACTACAACAACTATTTAGCAGAACTGTCAACACAGAATCTCTCAAAGGATAGAATCATAACTTTGAATTGCTTTGACAAAAGTTTTGCACAAAGTGGTCCTTGCAATTTGTCATCGTCTAGATATTCAGTTGCACAACTCACTTGTGCAGCTGAGTGCTCTAATCCAATTCTCACAAACACCGACCATAAAGCTGCTTTCTTCAAACTGTCTATCTGTCAAGGTGTTCATCAGCCTCCGGCTTTCATCTCTCAGGTACAAAAGCGAGAGCGCACGTGTAACTTTCCATCTTTTGTGGGGGTAGGGCGTGTGAGGTGGGGGTACCCATATGGCCCCTTAATTAAAACCAGATGTTGGCAGTTTAAAAACAAGAGTAAGAAAAAATAAATCATACACTACACACTAAGGAATGTATTGACAGTCAGCTGGAAAACAACATGTGATTATGCAAGCATTTGTTTTCAGGGAATAAGAAGTTTTAGTTTAGTTTAAGGAATTTTAACTGTTGTGATCAAGTTTTAGGAAGACTTTGCAAGATTCTCAATTAGTCTGTTTTGAGTAATCTTGAGTAATTCTTTCCCTTTAGGAAAGTAAATGAGACTGAATTTTTCACGTGAGACATGTCACAAATCTGCTTCAAATCAGCTACCTGCAAATAACCACTCAAGTCCATATATTGCTGGGTTAACAGTTATAAGTCATTGTTAATTCACTTCAAGACACTTAAGTTGATCAAATTCCACGGTGAGCACAGCTAACAACCACTAAAAAGTCATAATCACAGTGGTTATTGCACAACTGGTGTCAGCCATATTGTAGCTCAGCACCTTCTAATGACTGGTAGCGTATTGGCGTAAACTTTAAATGTGTAATGTGATACGGCTGTTCACACCACAAACCAACAGGTCTTCAGGGACTTTTCAGAAAGTGTCCCCCGTAATTGATTCCCACAGAATGTGGGCCTTAACTGACTGACTTAGTGGTTAAATTTGTTGAAAGATAAATAAAGGGGAAGGACAGCTTCTGGTTGAGGAGTAAGAAGAGGTGCCAGAGACCTGTGATGTTTCTGGCACCTCTTCTTACAAGCACACAGATTTTCTGTTTCTGATTTTCACTTCATTCTGTTATTATTTCGTGATTTAGAAGGGTCATTGTGTTTTAAACAGGTAAAACATATATAGAATCCCTTTGTCCTTTTCTGTTTGATTTTTTTCCAATTATCTTTTCATTTAAGTTCTTTTTATTTTATAACAACATGAAGATTTAGGAGCCTTTTCATTCCAGCGAGCTTATGAAGCTCTCTCAGCTGGTTGTTATTATGCATGCTTTTTGTGTGGTACGCTTGCCCCCTGACCAGGGGGCCCGAGAGCTTGGACCCCAACGATAACTGTCATTTGCAAGGTTTCATTTTTGCAGTGCAGCAGAGGGGATATGGTTGGATTCTGAAGTTAAGTGCTTCTTCATGATGCTACATTCAAGTCTGCTGTGTTTTTGATTATGTGCAAAGAAGCTTCATCTCTTTGCAAAATGGCCTGCTTTTGTCAGAAGGCTATATAAATACCAGAGATTTCATATATGAACACTCATGTTGACTTTTCAAAGCATAGGCATAAGAGAAAATATAGATAAAGTTCACATACGGGAGCATGCTGGTTGAAGGCAATCTATCCTCCAATAGGAGAAGCTACTTTATACTGAGAAGCATATAGAAAGTCATGTCCTATGACCAGGGGCAGTTTGTCCTTGTAAGCAGATGTAGAAGTGCTTAATAAGAAACTGAATGAATGAAAAAATGAACAATAAATAAATTGGACATCTTTGTTGCACTGATAAGTCAGAAACCATAAGGGAAAGGAGTTGTAGTGTTAATATATTTTCTACGTTCTATGTGTAAGTAACTGTTTTAACAACAGCCAATTAAGGGGGAAAGATTTAATATATATATATATATATATAATACACACTTATAGATAAATTATATTGAAAATGGAAGTATATGGAATGTTTGGTAAAAGTCTGCCTACTAGTGGTGATAATTTTTAGATAATAATGATAATTTCTGCAATTTTTAAAGTTACAAAATCCACTTTTAATGGTTAAATAAACAGACTAAAACAATATTTGAAAAAATGCTCTCTTGCAAGTACAAGTAAAGCATTTCTCTTAACCTAACTTAAAAAAAGTTAAACAAAAAAGCTAAAAATAAGCAGCACATCTGGCTTTGTCAGAATGACTTATCTGGGGATTTCCTGACTCTTCCTCTTATCTCTGAGTTCTGGAAAACCTGGAGCAGGTGCACATTGAGGTGAAGCATCACTCAAAGATCTTCTGTATCCTGTCCCACTGACAGTCCCGTATCTCAGAATACCATTGGATTTGTATTGTGGTGTATAGGTTTGCATTTCGAATGGGTAAACAAACTCATCAGCAGTGGCGTACATACCAATGATCAAAATGTGACATTCTCATTTGTCTTTAGCCAAATTCTGTACCCAATCCAGTGTAAAACATGATTTGAACAGGTTCACTGAACATTATGATGGAAATAATTCATGCAATCCGGGTCTGTCGAACATCCTGGATGCGAGATTGAAGTCCCATATTTAGTGGAAGGAAAGTTGTGAGACTTGTTATACAGCCGGTAGTTATGAGTTCTGGCCTATGCTCCTGGTATGGATTGTTTTTCCAGTCCTTCCTCTTTGCAAGTACCTTTTTTGATGAGATGATTTACCAACATGCAGCACCACTCCAAATCACATCAAAATGTTGCCATGCAAATACCCCTGACAGGCAGAAAAGGAAACAAGGATGCAGCAAATCAGGGATGTTTTTGCTTCTGTCTGGGTACCTCTCTCTCAAGTTTTGTGTGTTTTTGAGCAGTTGCCAGTCTCAATGAGTGAGTAAGTATGGCCTGCTGGCCTGAGGTCTGAGTACCAAAGGAAATTGCAATAATTTTCTTTACTTTGTTGCATGTCTTTGCTACACAACTTGTGTTGCCCTGGCTGTAATGTATCTTCAGCTGTTACTGACCAAGGAGTACAGGACAGGATTTGTGGTCTTCTTTGGTTTCATATCTCCATGTCAAGCCATGGATGCTGCACAACCTTGATAGCCACTGAACTGTTACATACACTCATAGGAATTTGCTTTGATCAAAACTTACTTTGGAATCAAGCTTTTATTGTATGAATGTTTCTGTGTTTTACAGCCGCTTATGTCACCATATGCCATTCTGTAGCCCAGAACACTCCATATTAGCTAAACCATCACCCTTTTTTTTACTTTCCACTGCTCCAACCACAATGTGAATGCACAAATTAAGCTTCCATGCCATGAAAACCAGATCTAACCCTGAGCTCTACCATCATGCTAGTGAGGTGTTTTATTGGCCTGTGGGTGCGGCTGGTGAGTGGCATCTTTCATCAGAGTGTGCCCACACTCCATGCCGGTGTGAGTTTATTTGGTTTGATATGTGGTGTGCTGCTCATGTTTTCACAGGTGCCTGTGTTGTTGAACCAAGAGCCTGATTCCTGCTTTCCCTGGCAAACACAAGGCCCTGGTTGTCCAGAACTTCCTTTGGTGAGCAAACAGAGGAAAGGTGCCCCTCTTCTCCTTTCGGAAGCAGTCTCTTTGAAATAGTAATTTCTCTAAATCTTACCAACCTATCTCCTTTAACTGAGTATTTTCAGCTCAGTCTGTATAACTTCACATGAAAATGATTTGCATTCATGTCAGATGTAATTTTGAATACCATCTCTATGATGTTGCTTTGTACAGTATTGTAAGTTTGCAGGACACAGCAGCACAGTTTGACGCTTGTTTTAATAGTTACTAAGCCTATATGCGACTTGACTTTATTGGGCCAGTGTGGGAATTAATGTCAAAACAGTCAAAAGGTTATAGCAAATATCTTTGAGTGTAAACATCCATGGCAGATTTTGACTGGGTGGGTAAATAATTGGCCAGGAGTTGCCTTTGGCTTTGATGGGTCTCTGGATAGAGAGTTCTTCGGGCAGAACCATGTCCTGTTGAGCAGCAGTGGCCAAATCCAAACAGGCACTCTACCAAGGGCTTGCAGGGAGCAGGCTTTTGTCTGTGGGGAGCTTTCCTTTAATGACCCTGCGACACTGGTTATGGTGGTAGGTGGCGGGGTGTGTGTGTGTGTGTGTGTGTTGGGGGGGGGTCTGTCACATAACTGGGGTAGCAGACAACCTTGAATTTGAATTTTGAGTTTTTTTTTCTTTTCTTCTTTTTTTTTTGTAATTTTGTTGGAACTATGTCAGTCCACCACTTTGGTCTGAAATATTTCAACAACTACTGGATGAATTGCCATGTAATTTGGTACAGAGTGAACCTTGTTGACTTTTCATTTACTGTAACAGTGCCACACTATTTTTCATTTATCCAGAGAAAAATGTCAGCACATACAGGATTAGTACAACATGTTATACAAACATTCAGTTTCCAGATGATAGATCCAAATTACTTTTTCTGTGGCACCATAATGAGACTGTCATTTGTGGACTGGAGGGAAATGTCCCAACTACAACTGGACTGAATACTGTAAAGTATGTGTTCATGTTCTATTTCATAGCCTTCATGAGTTTGTCATGGTAAATTTAGTATACTTTATTTTATAACCAAATACCTTCAAAAGTAATAACAATCACATCAGCATCAATATCAGCATGCTTAAAAACACAGACAGTGACTGTAGTAAAATTAACACCCGTTTAAACTAATGCTAGATAGTTTGGCACTTTTTTTGCTCCTCGGCTCCCCCTTCAGTTGTGGGATGTAACACCACTGTCATAAAAAACAAATCTACGTGTGAGCCATACACGTGAATTTGTTGACATGCTGAAGGGGCCTCAAAGACGCCATCAAAAGCCCGCAAAAATGTTGAGCGACAGTAAAGCAAAACAATGTGGGGTGGGGCTGGAAACCAAAGTTGTGAACTGCTGTATCTCAGGCCCTGGGGGCTCTAGGAGAGTTTCAAGTATGAGAATGAGCATAACAAAAGTCAATGTACTCAAAAGTCAAAATGAGTCAGAAGCCCATAGTTTAGTTTTAAGGTTTACAAATTTTTCTAGTGTGGCTTTAACATCAGTCATATCAACACTGGATCAGTTATGTGCCCAACACTACCTGACTCTGAAAAGGACTCTTTACCTTAACCTGAATAAGGGTATATATACAGAAGAAGTAATAACCAAATTGAGGATGCAAACAATGCTATTGCGTAGGAAGACGTAATGTGGGCATGAGTCATTGATGCTCTGTACCGTCTAAAAGGAATACCTCATATTTCCCAGAATACCTTATGTCGAAATCTCAGAAACACCATTTATCTGATTGCTGTCTTATGTGTTTAAGGTTAGTCATTGGAGTATCGATTTGCATATACTGTGCTACCTCAGCTCAGCGCAAATCATATTTGCAGGAGACTCACACTTAACTGTGTTTTATTTGCTTACTTGATAACTGCACTTTTTCGTATGTGTTTTGTGTCTTGTTTTGTCCTCCAGAGAGTAACCAGGGGTTGTGGTTTCATCCATGTACACAGCAAAACCCTTGAGCTGAACCAAAATATGTTGAAGAAAAGACCTTTGTATTCACTGGGGAGAACTCGAAGAGGTGGCTGGGAAGACAGAGGTCTGGGAAGTTCAGCTGAGATTGCTGCCCCCTTTGACCTAGACCCAGATAAGCCGTAGAAAATGGATGGATGTGTGTATAGATGGGTGGATTTAGTGTGCCTAAAAGTGCACACACACAAGTAGGCTAATTAGTCTTTCATCTGCTCAAGTAGTGATTGACAGAGCACGACTTGGGTCAGGGGTCAAAGTTCAACAAATTTGTACCTGAACAAAGACATTACATTACAAAGCACTCCGCGCTTTTCACAACAATAAGGAGTCACACCAAAATCTACCCTGCTTCAATCATGGCAATATGCCTTTAGCCTTGTTCATGTCAAACTTTCCAAAAGTGCACACATAATTCTTTGCTCTGCATGAAATGAGAATGACACCATCGGATACAGATGTGCTAGCATGAATTAGTCCTTAGAGCTGAAATTATTTAACTTTGTTCAAGTATATTCACTTGTATTTAAGAAAAAAAGAGGATCCATTTCCGATGGATTCAGCTGTCTCACAAAAAGAACAGGAAAATGTGTTAAAGAGAGCATCTTTATAAAAATTTGGCTGTATTGATATACAGTCACATTTTATCTTTTTAAAGACAGATTCAAAAAGATGGAACTTGTGCCAAGTGCCCAGCCCCATTTGAACATATACTGGTGCAGTGATTGGACCCTAAATGCCTTATGTGGGTATGTTAGTCCAGTTTGAGAGGCTTGATTTTTTAAAAGGGATGTCTTCTTCTCAGGGTGGTTGTGTTGGCCTTTGTACATTGGAGCGAGACAGCAGAGGTCCTGATGGACCGTGGAGCCAGATGTCATCTATCTGTACCCATCACAGTCTCAGTTATCTCTCTTCACATGGTGCATGCAGGTCACTCAGTCTCTTGTGGTACAATATCCATTTTATGACCAACATAACCACTGGCCTATCATTCTACCTAATTCCCATATTGTCATAGGGTTTTCCTCATTTCATTCCCTGATCACTTTCCTTTACTCTCTTGACCTTTTTTTCTGTTAACACCTCTTGCCCTCTCTTATTTTGTCTCCCCCAAGTGCCCTGCACCTCTGTCTGTCCTCACAGATAAGTAAGCATCCCTCACCTTTCACATAACGTCACATGGTAGCAATCAGAGTGGGCTTTGGCAGACAAATTAGAGCAGTTAGTGTAGACCGGAGATCAGTGCAGAGGCGGGGAAGCTAGTGCTAAATGCCTACAGATGGGGCTTGAAGTGGATCAGCTCAGTATCATGCAGTATGTTACAGTGTAGCCTGGGGTGAAGCGCTCAAAGAGGGCTTGAGCCCAGAGGAAAGAGCAGCATTCTTACTAAATCTATCTTTTTATGAGAGAAATAGAGCATTGAATGTTGCAGAAATAAATTTTTAACAATTATGCAGTATCCAGTAAAGTTTTTAATTGGAGTAACTGTCAAAGTAGGAACCTATCTTTGATTCAGATTTTGAGATCTGATTTAGCAGCCCTATTGATCCATTTATAAAGGAAATGCCTAAATAGATTATTCAAAATGCATTTTTGTTCTCCTAAATACACCTTTCCCCTGAGTTCATGAATGGATGGTGCATATTTCATCAAATCCATGACTGAGATGGCAGACACAACACAAATTCAATTCAGCATAGTCACACTTAAGTCAGAATACATTTTCCTATAAATATAGCATTCATTATACGATGAGTTCATTTCATGTCAAGAAATGTCAGTTTTTCTATTTTGGAAAATGTTTGACTGTGTTTCTTTTATTTCACATTAATAATAACATGAAACACTTTCACTTTTATAAATCACTTTTAAGGAAATAAAAGTGATTTATAACCGAAGGCATTTATTTTCACTTAGACAATATCTAAGTGAAAATAAATCAATGCATTTCTTGCCAAACAAATATGTGCATAATTTCTTTGACACTGAATTTGACATAAAATTCTCAATTCAAGCTTGAATGTCAAATCAGCAATCTTTTCATTTTCAATCAGCATTAAGTGCACCCACTTTTAAATCCCCTTCAATGGGCGTAATATTCAGACATTTGCTGCATCTCAATGTTTTTTTTTTGCCTTGGAAGGTATGACCCTCCCTACTCTGCCTCTGACTGGTGGATGTCATGGTCTTTAGCCTAACTGGGTGGTTAGGTATGAGGCACAATGATCTTTTATGATGGAGTGAGCTAGTTATGGGCACGGTAGGACAGGAGTATTTTGTGGATGCAGTTCAAAGTAAATATAAAGCAAACCACCCAAAGAAAAAGTTGTTTTCACAACTGCAATCGACCTGGTCTGATGGTCTGGCTCCTCAGTTGATCTGAGGGACAAATTACAGAAGAGACTAATGTTTCCTTACACTTGCAAGGTCAAGAGTGCAACTTTCATGTGCAGATAGACAAGTGCAGATAAACAAGTTGGCAAAAATTTTAAAGTTGTCTGATAGCACAATATCTAGTTGATTCCACCTCTTCTTTGGCTTGTGTTCATTCAGGCATTTAGGCTACAATGAATCATCTTGGTGGAGTGGTGACATAATTAAAGAAACAGGTTTTGATAAGAACCTTAGAAGTCTTAGAGTCCCAAAGTTAGAGTCCTCTACTGGATCTCCTCGCGTCGTCAGCATCTGGGCAAACAAACACACTTCAACACATCGGAGAGACGAGTTCCAACTGCCAGGCAGGATGCTCAATCTGTGCATGCACAAGAAGACATACGTAGCTCACTGGTATGGCGGTGACCAGGAATACATATGTTATACAACAAGGGAAATTGGAAAACTGCATAGATTTAAGAAGAAATATGCATGTAGGTCAGTGTGTGTTTTGTGTTTTTTTCAGTGATGTCATTCTGAGCTGATCTCTTCAGGGTGTTCAGTTTCTTCACTCAGCATCACCATGTTCTTGTGGAAATATTGTTTGCTTTGGAGAAAGGAAGATGACAAATGAGAAGAGTTTGTATGTGATTTGTTAAGTAAGCTGCTTACCTTCTGTTCTCACCGAAGCCTTCCTTCTTGAGGACCTGTTGGCTAGGATGAACAATCTATCAGAGCAGGTCTCTCGCTGGCAGATGCAACATGTTTAATCGGTTGAAAAGTCATCGACAGAGTGTGACAGTTACAGCGGTTGCCACACAACAGAAATAGAGAATATAAGAGAGACAGGCATTCACTTATGTTCCAGTTGTGCCCGCTGACTGATTTTTAGCTTAATGTATCTAAGAGCCCTTATGTAAGTGTATGTAAGGGCCAATAGGACGTGGCCGGCTCTAAGACCAGGGAAAGAGGGCTGACTTGAGGGAACAGATCTAATATCTAACTGAGCTCCTGTAATAATGATTACTGAAGTAAGTCAAGCAGCAGCAGAGTAGTGTTAGGTCTGGAATATACCTGCTTTTTGATCACACGTTCATGACAGCAACTTGCACTGTTGGGGATAATCATTGACATACTTGCCTGTGTACTATGCCTTTTGCCAGAAAATTCTGCTAGGGGGGACACAAGATGATTCAGATGGAAAAAAAACACACCAGGATAACCTCTCTACTTCATCGCTCAAACATTTTCCTCCCTGTACAGCTGTTTTAAAAATGGTAGTGATCTTTCGCATTCATCAGATGTTTTAACAAGTATATTTGTCTCTATGCAGTAGCAAAGATACATGATAAAGATGCAAGTCTTCAAGCTTGTCTTCAAAATAATTTTTAAAGCTGCCAAACCAATGATCCTATATCCGCTCAAATTTAGCGCTACACTGCCCCTGTCGATCAACCTATATATTGCAGTTTGTGAACATGTAGCGTTAATTTCTGAGGACGTGCAAAAACAACACTGACAGGCAGCCACGATTGATATGCACATCTGTAATTAAGAGAATCTATTCTGTGCAAGAGTGACTGCAGTGATATCAGGCAGACTGTGTTGTCATGATTACGATACACACCGTGTTCTACTATGTCTGCCCTCTTTTTTCTGTTGGGGTAATTTCAGTAAGAGCGATTGTGTTTTCAGCATTTATTAGCTCCCAATAAACCCATAGATTCAGAGTTACAGCCAGGAACCTTTATTTCAGGCACCATTGTTTTAAGCAGTGTTATAGAGGTTCTGGAAACAATTAGATTATTTAATTTATTTTCTGTTTTCATTAAGTTGACCTCCTGCAAGAGTAATTTGTTGGCCAATAAGATCAGACAGATGTTTTATTTCTGTCTTCTCTTGTCATCTTGTCCAACTAAACTCTTTTTGAAGTAGTGTGAAGAGAACATTGTGCTCTGCTCAAACTCTCAAAGGCAAGGCGCTCCGTGATTCTTGTATCCAGTCTTTATCCCAACCCAAAACACCTGCCTCAGGCCTGATGCTGAAGTATCCCAGCACAGTCAGATGGGGTGCTCTTTGCCAAACACAGCACAGCAACATAGTCGTTTTTTACACATGATTAAATGTGCTTGTGCATTAGTAATCGCTCAGACCTGAAGCCAGGATTGCAATTCTTAATCAACACTTTCAAAATATGTGGTGAAAAAGTGGTTACAACACAAAGAGCTTATACAAAATTTACCAATGTAATTTCTATTTGTCCATCTGCACACAATCTGCTTTTTGTGATCACCTTAATACATGGGCAGCACACACACACATGCATTCCTCTTATGTTACAGGCTTTGAAGAGGCAGATTCATCCCTATTTTCAACAGTACCCAATCAAACACAAAGCTGAGGGGTGGATTAGGAGAAGGCTTGTGCTGCACAATGCCCCTATCATGGGACCACACTGGTTTTGAATTACCCCACGTTCCTCACTCATTTTCAATCACTCACTAGCTCAATAAAGGTTGTTTTGCCAATAAAAAAAGAACACTGAATCCCAGTTTTGTGCAACAGCAATCCCATACAATCTTCGACGCTGTCTGTGTCTGGAAAATTGTCTGCAGGTATCATGGATGTAATTAGTCCATTTGAGGGCACAAACATTTGATAGATTGAAGGTGAGAAGAAGACATTTCCCTTTGAAGGATGGAATCTGTATTTGTATTTTTTTTTTTAGTAAAAAAGGTAGATCAAGAGATTGAAGTCTGATAGATGTGTGGATGAGTGGAGGTGTGGTCATTGTCACGCATGCTGTCTGGTCCAGAGGGAGCAATGCCTCCTGAGATGACAGCTGGCTTCACTCACACACAAAAAAGATATGCTGCAGAGAAAGTGATCAGACCTTCACTACTGAATATTTATGACTTGGGTCCACACAGATTTCTTGCCACATTTTTGTTGGTTTCCAAAGGGGGAGTTGGGGGGGGGGGGGGGGGGGGGGGGGGGGGGGGGGGGGGGGGGGGGGGTGATGACCCACACACACTTGCGGACTCACAGACAAGCATATGTAAGTGTTCACAGATACACACCCAGTGTGTCAGGGGAATGACATGGAGGAAAGATAAATAAAAAAGGGAAATAAGTCAAAGCAAAGTGATCATCAGTATGGAAAGTTGTGAATGTGGTAAAATGCTAAAAAAAAAAAAGGGGGAAAAAAGTACATTTGGGTAAAGAGAAGATTTAGGAAACAGACCTCCACACACAGAGAGACCCCATGCTGGAAAATGCTGTTGTTGAGCTTTTGAAGAGCAGGGGTAATGAGGCTCCATTTAAAGCCAATGAAGCCGCTTTGGCAGCTTATGAAAGCACGATTGGTAAGCCCCCCTCGCCTGCTGCTAGGTTTGTGTGTCGATGTGTGTGTGTGTATATATGTCGGTAGGAGAGAGAGGGGGAAGAATGGACAGTATTCGCCCTGATCGGTGGTGCTCTTTTTCCACTAAGCAGCACCTCTCCCCCAAACAACTCTCCAGAACCCCTGAAGTTTACACAACAAACAGTCAAGGGGTTTCCTGAACACACTTGACCAGTTTGAATGTTACATCGTTGGGTGGAACAGTCATTAATTAATGTCACTCAATCTTTGTGTGTTTCATGATAGCAGTAACCGACAACCTTAAAAAAGGCTCTCAACTGTTTACATGACAGCTTCCCTTTATGATACACATTCATGAAGGCGGACCAGAAACAGAGAGGAAAAACTTGAATGTGTTGCATGATGTTAGGGCTTGTTAGATCAAGGGAAGGACCAATTTAGAAATGCTAAAGAAAAAAGAAAAAAATTAGTCAGTTTTCCGGCAAGTTGAAACCTCTGGAGCTAAATATTAAAGCTCTGCAATTAATAACTGCTTCTTCATATTGGAGGCTTTTAATGTGTTGAAAGTGTGTGTCAGCAGCAGTATTTATTGAACAAGTTTTACCCTCATTCATGTGGTTACAAGGGGGTGAGTCAACATCATCAGCACCACAGAGGTGATAACACCGTTGCATTTGTGAAGGTTTACATGCACTTTATTCAGAGTAGAACCGAAATTGAAAAATTCTGGTCTTAACTGAAATGGTCATTTCCCAAAAAGGTCTGCTGAGTTTTGTGCTAAACTAAAGAGGAGAGCAAAAAAAAACAAAAACTATTGCCTCAACTTATCTGAGCAGTAAGTCAAACAATACCATGAAACACAGGAAGCCACAGAATCTAGTTTGAAACTCGTACAGTGGTATGAACCCTCCTGTCGCCTTATATAAACATTTGTCACCTATTATACTGCTTCAACTGATCTAAGGAATATGTCTGTCCATCAAAACAAATTTTTGTGGCACTGTTTCCAAGTTTCAGTTATTGCTGGAGAAAAAAAGCTCACTTTCATGCTTAAACCTGTGGTCATTTTACTTTCTCTCTTTGGACTTTTGGACCTACAGAAAATGATAACTGGCAATATAGAGCTATAAAGCAAATCTCTTTGTGTCAGATAGGGACAGCAAAGGTGTCCCCCCTGTACTGAAAATCTAGGCAAAGGAGTCTTGACCAAGCAGCAGTTCGGTTCAGCTCTGACATCTAAATCAAGTCACTTGACTGCATCCAATATTGCTATCTGCAACAAAGTAAGAGGGGAAAAAAAGCTTCATATCATCCAAATACTTGAAGATTTTAATCAAATTTTCAGAGCTGTGAGGTAATACAACCGTGAGCGAGTCTGTCTCTACAGGTGTGTCTCTCACAGGACTATACGTCTGTCCTGTGTCCATGTCCATTTCCTACAGGTTACTTAAGCTGTTTCTGTGTAATGGGAACTGGATGCAAATAGAAAGCTGTTTTTGAAACCAGGATGTACAGGATGGATGCGTGTGTTCATTTGTGTAGACACTCTCAGCAGTCTCTATTCTCAGAGCCTTGATGGCTATGCCTGGGGAGAGTGATGATAAATGGTTGCTTTCCTGTAATTTACCTTGAGGAGAGTGAACGGTCTGTTTGGTTAGAGGGTGGGGAGATGGGGAAAGAGGAGACCGTAGGTGAGAGAGGGGTGAAGAGGAAAAAACGAGAAAGAGAGGAACAAGTTTCCTGCTTTGGGCCTTACTTGGGTGTTGGGTTTCCTCCATGGTGAGGTACGCATTAAAATGTGTGTGTGTGTGTGCACCTTATTGTTTATTTACAGAAGTTTAGCTCTTGCTGTGCACAAAAACGAGGGAAGCTGCTCTACCCAATACTCTCTTGCTCAAATCCCCTTCTAGCCCCTGTGAGTGGAAACATACCAGAGTAGTGCCCACTCTATGTGAGCATAATTTCCAATAGGAAACACATTTCAACTTTTATCAGTTTTATAAAAGCTCTGCAGCTCAGGCTAATGGCTGCTATTAAAGAGATAGATGATATACACAACACACCGTTCATTAGCTAATAATTTATTTTTTGACCATTTAGATGAAAAAGTCAGTGGTTCATTGCCTCAGAGGAAAATGTACAGAGAAGACTTTGACATAATAGATGTGAAAAGCAGAACTGGACTGACAGAAGAATCCCTTTTCCCCTCCCAAAGAAAGGTAGGTGATGCATTGTTATCCCAAGTGCATTAATTTCACAGAACATGGTGGGCTCATGTGTCAAGCTCCATCTGTACCTCTTTGGGAATAGCAAAGGGCCCAATCAGTCACATTTTTACTCAATTCTGCTGAAAGTCATTGACAATAGAGCGGTTGTTGTCTGGAAACAATGTAAAACAAAAAGAAATACATTCTGTGTAATATTTGAACCACCTCTTCTGGTTGTAATCACAAAAGCATATGTTTCTGGTTTCTACATCCATATAACATCTATAATCATCTGGTTTGTACATCCATACAAATGAGTCATCCCAGGCCAAGTGACGCTTTACAAAAGACAACATAAATGGCAGAGGAAGTTCAGTACATATTTACAACATGACAAATGCATTGTGACTTATTAAACAAGCCAAATGTGGTAATAAAAATTAAACACGTGTATGATATTTCTTCCTCATCAAATATCAAGACACCTCAACACAAACATTAAACTCTTGCAAAATGTTGCTGTCCACCCTTCAAATAAGAGTTTGCTCACCTCACTGCATGTTCAGTTCATGCGCATATCACTTGTTTGCTCAGGGAGGTTAATTAAACACATATAAAGTCACACGCATACACCTGCGGATGCTATAAATACTGCAAAAGGGGAGAGGAGGGGGGCAAAGCAGTTATAGGGCCTCAGTTCCACTGCCAAGCTGCCGGGCTTGTTAATGTAAAACAACAGGATGGCTCTCCCTATGAGGCTCACTAAATAGCTTTCACAAGAGCAAACTAAATCTGGGCAACTCTAACTATCCAGCATTCAGGGTGGGCACTTCAAAAAAGGAAGAATGAGAGCCAAATGAGAGAACTCTGTACAGTTCGTCTTCGTCGACACTGCAGTTCCTAAACTAGTGTGTTGCGCCAGACAGGCCTCACGTTATTTGATAATCCATCATAATGTGTCAAGCCATACTCACATACCAGGGTTAGTAGACTAGTGCTACTGTAACACCACCTGTCTGACAGGCTGCTACGGACAGCCAACACACAAATAAATGACTGTTTGGTTTAGGATTTTTGTGAGATTCCATAAGTGTGGACCTTGCTACGAGAACAGTGCGGTCATAAACTTGCCATAAACCAATTCTCGATTTGTTCCTCATAGCTTTTTTCCCATCACATACTAGAAACCATGATGGGTGATAACTCATTTTGGTTGAGAGTTGTTTTTGGATTGGATTATCTAAAAAAAAAAAAAAATTCAAAAAGAGAGAGAGACAGACAGAAAAAGAGCCACAATCATTTGAACATCTAATTGTGTTCAGTCTAAAAAGAGCCTCAACTATCATGCCGTCCACATTCTTGATTCTGAAAACAATATTCAGTAAACACAATCAGACTGTACACCTGTGAGACTTGTGTTCTTCGCAGTTTGACTTACATTCTCAAAAGAAGTGAAAATAAGGGCTACAGTGCATAACTTATCTAAGACACAAAGTTCACAACATGCAAAATGGGTTAAACAGAGAGTTTGGGGAGGGCAGTGGCTGACACAGAGATGAAAGCAGGGCAGAGACATTTTTGGAGAACTGACAAACCAAACAAATTGCCACAACCAAAAGAGCATGACCACTTGCTAGCATGAGATGCTTGTATCACACTCACTGCTATGCCACCTTGAAGTGCCCCTCAAAGTTTTTTATCTTGTACTCCAAACACATTGCAATGTTCTTTAAAAGAAAAAAAAACAGAAACAAAACAACATAAGACAGATAAAAAGTCTAGAGTAACCAGATTAGTCTCTCTGTGGTTTTAGCCAGTCCTGACTTTCATAGTCTCTTAATTAAATTCAAAAACTGACTATGCTTATTTGGCAAAGGATGACAGGATTATGCGTTAGGGTGAGCATGTGGTGGAAGACAACTCGGGAAGTTTTCCTTTGGATCTTGATGCTCATATTGGTTTAGTTTCCTCTCTGCTAACTGTTAGGTTTTGATGGACCAGCAAAAAACCACAAACATGCAAACATAACAAAGCACATGAGAGATGAAACATGACCCTCTCATGTTATATTACAATCAGTGAGCACTAAAAACTTTCCAGCCTCATTCATTTTGTCAAAATATACCAGAGCAAAGACAACTGTGATGTTTATCTGAATATTTTTCTCTTTCTACTGCATGAGAAGGAACTTTTGTTTCAATCTCTTATTTTAGCAAAAGCAAAAGCCTGCCAGTCTTTACATACAATTGACATTTTAAGACCATCTGGAAGACGGTACCCAGAGGAAGACATTATCCATTCAGCAAAAAGTCTCATTGGAAATATTGGTATTGTTCTCAAATTCCAGCCATTTGTCTCCTTCACATAAGCTTTCTTCCCCAAAAAGTGACAAGCAATGAGTCATGATGGTGATGTATGATTTAATAAACCACCCACAAGAGGAACTAGTGGTGAAGAGGCACAGCCCCACAATGTGACTCACACATGCCAATAGGGTTTGTTCTGCTTAAAATGAGTCAAATGATAAGTCTCAAATAAGGACATGGCTGGGATATGGATGGATGAAATAGCAAGTAGCCATACAAAAAATACAAACTCTATTATGAGTGATATCACACATCTGCCGATAAAAGAGCCGACATGAGGAGTTTAGTCTGTGAGGGCTGTCTGGTAGCAGCAGCAGCAGTGATGATTTGACTGAGTTCTGCTGTGGGAAATGCCCCTGCAAGGTGAGCCCTTGGTTCCTCATGGGATACAAGTCTTGTGTCAAGTCAGATGGCGCCCAAAAAAAGTCACTAAAAAGACCTGGAGCAAGTAGGCCCATTTCATATGTTGAAGGGTTGTCAGGTGGTCCAGGTTGCGCTAATCAAAGTTGAGTTTGTTTCAATAATGAAACATGAGATGGCCAAGCTGACAGCGTGCAGCTTGTCTTGCTGCTGAAATCAGTCAGTCTCTGAAGAAGTGACAATCACTGTGGAATCAAATCCTCACAAAAGTGTCGAGTATGAGCACTGGTGATCAGTCTTACTGTATATGAGAGTGCTTAAACAAAGCAGAAGGAAACAGTTTGAATAGATGGAAGTTGGATGTCAGAGAATTGTAGATGGGGGACAAGTGGACATTTCCGCTGTTGACGTGATCAAGGGAATGGTGCCTGCTTTTGTCTACAATTCAAACCCTTTTTAATGGTCCCTTTTTAAGGCAAACCAATTAGACAAAAAGACAAGTGGCATAACAAAGACAAAACTTGAAAAATCAAAAGGAAAATAATTATACAATATACACAAATTGTGGTCCTTTAAAACAGGCAGGGTACATGCAGTCTTTGTGATGCACAGTGTTCCCAAGATAAGAGTGGAAAAAGAATTCAGGGGGAGGAAAAAAGTCATGGTTCAGGGAGGTGTCTGATGGGGGGAGAGGTAGGGGTGGGCACTGCTTTTCAATCATGCTTTGCTGCATTTTCCTTTCTTCTCTTTGCGTTGGAACTTCCTCAGACGTCTTGTCCAAACGTCCCTCCACTGGATCACCAGGCTGTTCTTATCAGCCACAAGGCCAATGCGCTCTGCCGCTGGACTGGTGGCTCCACCCCCAGGCCCAACTCCTGGGCCTGCCCCTGGGCCTGTTCCTCCTTCGCTGCCGCCCATCACCAAGAATCGTTTGCTCATTTGGATCTTTGGACATTTGCAGGCCAGGTCCTTCATGTGTACCCACAGGATGTTGTCACCTCGCTTCAGGGGTTCGCCTCGACTTTTGTACACAGACACCACACTGACCGAGAACTTGGCCCAGTCCCCCACTGTCTCCATGTCCAACACGTTGACTTGGACCGCTGAGAACACATTCACAAGACATACACTCAGGTCCTCAGGCCAATACTTCCAACACTACATTTGTAATTAATATGGAATAATAATTGATTTATATCTCTTACCATAATCCTTCTTACAATATTTCTTCATATTGATCTTCAAGTTGCCTTTTACTGGTTTACAATAAGATTCACAATCTGCAAAAACAAGGAAAACCAACATTCACAAGAATCCTCTTAATACGCACTAAAACGTAGTGAAATGAATGAATGATATGTATGTAAATCTTATATTGTGAGTGAATTTCCATATGCGAAGTGCACGCAACTGTGTTGGATAATGTTGAGTTTAGTTTTGTGTGCTAAAATACATCTGACAAATCACAATGAGATATACCAGAGGACTAAAATTGCTCCGTTTGACATATTTTCTGGGGTCTTGAGGAAAGACAGAGCATGGTGGAAGCAGGTCATGGTTGGAAGAATGTGAATAGGCCTTAGCTGCCAGCATGATGACTAAGACCACACATTTGGCAGATGACCTCTTCTGACCATTCTTGGTAGGGTTGCCAGTAATGAGGCATTATAGTTATGATTGTGACAGCGACAGTGGAAATTGATTTCTTTGCTGATCTCAGATCTCTTATTGACTGACCCCAAGCTTAACCATGGCTTGGTTTAGTCAACATGTATTCACAAGCATTTTCTCCATTAAAATTTTCCTCTTAGAGTGGGCATGTGACATTGAAAATAATTTTTACCTTATATCAATATTCTAATTCAAAGCACCTATTTCTTGCTCCATTCCACCTCCCAAAACTTATCTGCTCTGCTGCTTGAGTGAAAAAAGACAAAATTACTAAACATAATTTCCGTAGACCAAGAAGTTTCGAGATAAATTCATTCGGATGGAGCCCTTCAAAGACTTGAGAGCATATGCATGTAATTATTTCCCTTGATTTTTCTTTTTTGAGAAACTAAAATGTTTATTAAGTCATCTCAACATTAAAAACTTTGATTGTCAGTGACAAGAAATACATTTTCCATCAGCTGAGACCGAGACGGAAAACAAAGATAAGCAAAATTGAATGAAAAAAAGAAAAAGATCAAAGCGATCATGTTAAAAATCAAGTACTTGAATACTTTGAAAAAGTTAAAGCGCTGTGCTCAGGTTTTAAATTCTGTTCAAATAAAAGAAAAAGAAAGTCACTGCTGATCATTAGAAAAAATGTGTCATTGACCGGATGCCACTGGATTATGGGAATTATATTAATTTGGATCCACTTATCTGAATTACAAAACTCTGAGAGAGACACAAAGTTTGAAAAACATATGTATTTGTAAAAATAATTGCCTAAATATGCATGGCATGGCTCCAAGGTAATTTCAAGATGGTTTTACTCAGCTTTAGTGAAGGGACATGAAAAACTGACCATGGAATGTCAGAGCATGAAACTGAAAAACCACATGCTGGCAAGTGGACTGGTATCTGCCGTCAGGCCTCTCATTGCATTCAAAAGGAAAACCATTCAGTCACGTAGCTTTCAAAAGCAAACCAAATGAGACTGCTGGACATGAAATGCCCCAATTAGAAAAAAACATGTCATGAGTGAGGGAAATTATGCTTTTGGGAATGGTTGAATGTAAGGGTGTTACATTGTTCATTTTTGAGGGAAGGACTGAGTAGGAGTAAGAAACAGCAGACCAAGGAGCTCATAAACTTGTCCAGGAGGCTTGGCTGTATATCAGAGTGCTGGGGATTTTATTAGCCAGAGAGGGGACAGAAAAGGAAAGAAAGAGCAGGCTGCAGTGTTAAAAAAAAAAGTGGAGGCGCAGACATGGATGGATGCAGAGGTGTGTCAATAGATTTGTGCGCACTGTGTATTGAACATAGCTCACACACTTTAAGCAAATCATGTTAAATGTCATAGCTTGCCAAATTATTTTTTCATTCGAAACGTGCGCTGCTTTCATGTGCAGATCTCTATCGTGGAGGTCTGTGCATGAAGCTGCGACAGGCATGCATTTGAAATGTGCATGGATTTTATTAGATTTCCTGAAAACTGTGTGCGTGAGTGTGTGTGTGCACGTGTGTGTAGTATATAGTACATTGTAGCTAACCTGAAGTTATCAGTGGTGAAATACTGTTTGGGAAACAGTGGGTGTTTCCCATGAGGAGTAACTTAGTGCTGGCTCTTCACCTGGAAAAGCTTTTGGTGAATCATCCAATGACCCAGAAGAACAGCCCACTGGCAACAAGCACAATTGGCTCCAGGGATGTCCCTTTCACCATGCTATGACAAGGACAAATTGCATCCACCGCCCCTTACACAAAACGTTTTTGGAGAGTCCTAAGTGTCGGATGGTGAAGATTCCTCAATGGTAGTTTAGGAGGGAGAAAGATGGGGGAAATGTTTTGGAGTTTGGTAGAAGCTGCGGTGAATTGACAATAAGCAAGTCTTGTGTTCTTAGGCCATTTAGAATTTTCCCAAGGATGGAGTAAACAGGACTTCTTTTTTTTTGGCAAAAAGGCCAAAGTAATGAGAGAAAGAAAAATGGGACACAATCAGAAAAGAAAAGGAAAACTGAGAAAAATAAAATGTTTTATCAATATGATATGTATTTAAAGGAATTTAATTTTAGAACATAGATATTCTTATTTACATTTTTTTCCGATATTAAAACAAAAAAATGATATCACTATTCTGTGGCACAATGTGAGGTGACATAGCAGCTAGTTAGTTTAGCTTAACCGCAAGTTTTTCAACTATGAAAGACGCCCCATGCTGCCTTCCTGCTCAGTATTTTATCTTTTTTTATTCAAGGACTCAAATACAGTAGGTTCACAGCTGAAAAAAAGATTTTAACAAAATAAAAAGGAAATCCATATCTATGTTGAACTGACACTTTGTACTGCCCTGCATTCACTAGCTCAAACACAACCCTTTGGCCCCTTACTCTTTAAGGGTCCACCCTCTCAAAGGCCCTCTTAATTCTTATTCACAGCCCTTATGGAGGCCTTTACTTGTGAGCACAGTATCATTTTCTTCGCAATAGCTGTAAGAAAAAAAAACAACGTAAACCTAGTAAGAAACAATTTGTCATTCCTGACCAGAATTGGTAGGTTTTCAAATCTATTCGTACATCTTTGAGCTGAACTATGGAAGAGAATATGCTACTACAACAAAGATGCTGGACTCGTCTTCACTTCATCCTTATGTGTTATTACCTGCTTGTGTGACATAAGTTTGGACAAAGTCTCTTAATAACAAACTTTACAAAGAAGACCTTGTTTGACTTGTGGGTGAAATGGGTGTAAATCAGATAAGCATGAAAGAAATCTGTGATGTGCTGAGCTGATTGTCGACAAATATGGAATGGCAGGGAAAGAGCGAGTTTTGCGGTCTAAAACCTGAGCTTTGGCTTACAGACACTTAAGTTATTTTTTTAAATGAAGGCCATATTTTAGATTAATATCAACACTGTAACACTATGTCTGAGAGAAAATAAGGAAATGTATTATAGGTTCCCTTTAATGTAAATGTAAATACATCTAATTGAAGATTTTTCTTAGTTTTTCCCCATACTATATGATCATGGACAGCCTTCAACTTGCACCATTAAAAACATCTTGAACGTTGTAAGTCAACCCCTCAAACAGCACAGTATTCAACCTTTGAAATGTAAGAAGTAACAAATCAAAAGTTCAAGTTCAAAGTAAAAAAATCATAGAGAGGTTTCTGGATACATCCATGATTTTTAGCGATGAAGGGATATAAAAAGTAACTATTATGCTTTAGAAAATATAGTCCAGTATTGGTTATTAAGTGGGGGGGCATAGTCAGTAGTGTGAGTGATGATATATGGTATATCCGTACAAATTAATCAACATTTCCAAATCAACACCACCATTAAAACCAGTTTCAGTATGAAAAGTAAAAACAGGGTAATTGACCAGAGCTTAAATTGGAGAGTTATAAGGAGTGTTTGAATATATTTCCCCAAGTCACCTGCCAACACTCTTTTCACACCTCAAAACTCCAACTTCCACCATATCTCCCCCCTATACTGTAACTAATCAACTCTGCTGCCTATCCACTGGCTGCACAGCAAGGTTCAACTAACATTAGGCTTGTGGTTAGGGAAACTGTGCCAAGGACACAGGTTTATAAGACAATGGAAAAATCCTGCCATCCTCAGTGCATCCATTCTCTGTGCATTGCTCCAAATGAGCAGACCCACCCTGCGTTAATATTTATTCCACACCTTAAAACTCCTTCAGAAATATAAAAAAATATGTTTTTCTTCCTTTCACAAAGCAGCAGCACTTATGGGTGAGGTTCAGAGAGCGTATACTCACCCGCTGGTTCCTCTGTGCTGCTCACCACAGCTGTGGGGTTGACCACAGGGATTTCTGAAACACACACACAAGATATACACAATTATCTAACTCGTGAAATGTAAATCCATACCTTTCAAATAACTCTGAAGTGCTTCGGATGGTGGGCTGCTAAAAGAGCATGTGGGGTCACAGAAATAAAGGAAGTCCAAAGTCATTACTAAGGATTCAGAATAGTGGGTATGGGAGGGTTTGAAGACTATATCAATTTACCAGCAAAAAATACACAAAGGAGGACGAAGAAGAAGAAGAAGAAGAAGAAGGAGAAGAAGAAGAAGAAGAACGTTCTTGCTAATCACAGTTGGCAGAGACACCAGGGTAGTTCAACAGTCAGTTTGGATTGTGATAAATGTATGCCAACTATGCAAATGAAAACACATGAGGCTTATTTCGATAAATACTGACAGACTGACAAGGTCACCTATTAGTGGTGAGATGGAAGACAGGCTCAAATAAACTATGCATGCCATGGACTAAAGGAATGGTTTCACCATTATATCTAAGAAATACACTGAAAGATCCTGAGACATGATAAGTGGAAGAAATAAAGGAGGATCTGAGGGGTTTTGAGTCAGTTGAAGTAAATAGAGCTCAAATCAGACCATTACAAACAACAAATTTTAGTGAGGAGTTGATTATTTGTGGCACGCTGATTAGGATTGAGAGGTGACTGCACTAAATTAGTCTCACCATCCCTTAACAGATGCTAGGTTAACACTGCTGTGTAATCTCCATACAAGAATGTATGGACAGATGGACAGATGGCAAGGGGGCAATTTTTGTTGGATCGTCTTGAGACAGATGCAGCCCTCCCTTGCTGTGCCCGCTGGCTACACTAGAAAGTGCCTTGTGGAATTCCTCCAGGACTTCTGCTTTAATCATATGCAACTTTCCAATACAAATGCTAATGCTAACAATAGACCCTCTGCTTTCACCATAAACAGAATTACTGGAACGCCAGCTTAGCATCCACCCAGAGGATCTGCTTTTGATTGGATTTGAAGGTTGAAGTTTTGAACCAAGTGAGTGGGAGTGTGTTGGCTGGAGGAGCGGGTGGTGGGGGAGGGGGTGGTGAGGTTGTTTCTTGGAAAGCTGATTTGAGGCAAACGCAGCAGTTGTCTCTCTTAAATTATGGACACCCTGCCAACAAAAACAAACACGGGGCAAAGAGGCTTTGTGAAGGCAGGCACAGCTGCGAGAAGCCACTCTGAGTCCGTGTGCCCTCATGGCCACATCTTGTGAAGATAGACAGATGATGAAAGGATCATGTGGACTGCTGCCATCATACTAATTGGGTCCTTAATGGGCTCGTCTTCTGTCTTAGGGAAAGAAGAGCCTCAAGAGGATGTAAGGTGCCCAACATGAAGCCATATGGGCATACACAGTTGTCAATAACAGTATTCATAATGGATCCACGTGTGTGCATAACTTAAAGATGTGCACATCCTATATTCTTCTTGTTCTGATTACATAGATCAGTGGGATTCAGACAAGTGTGGTTGGCCATCCATGACCACAGTTGTCTTGTTACCCATCCTCCATCTGTTCCGGAGATGTATGTGAAAGAAACCACATGGCACCATGTTGCACAGTGTAGCAGTGCTGGCTACAACACTGGGTGGCGTGGCACGATTTGTCTTTAGTGGAAGCCATCTTGTGAGCATGTGCAATGTGGCACGCAGTGTGGTGGAGAGTTGCCCTCTATTACACATGCCTGCATGTGCCGAGCCACTGGCAAAATTCATAACCCACATGGACACGCACACACACGTGGCTGTCACAGGAAATTAAAAACCTGATCTACGGCGACTAGAGTACAAACACACTCACACACACAAGTTGCAGGTTCTCACCCGAGCTCTCCACTAACTTGCTCCAGAAATCAACAATACTGTTCTTTATTCCTACAACACGTTTTAGCTCAGCTTGCATCTGAACTGTGCTTTGGTAAACGTTTTATGTATGAAATTATCGGAATATTTGCAGTAACGCAGCTAGTCAGTTTTAGAAGTCAATAAACCACTGACTGAATTCACAATTGACAAAGATAAAGTAAGTGTCAGAGATGTGTAGAAACCAGTAGCTGTTACTGTCTTTACTGATGACTTACTGATGCAGGGGGCCACAGGTGAGCGGCTCTGCTGGTAGCCCTTGGCGCAGCGGTTGCAGGTGATGCCGGTGACTCCATCCTTGCAGGGACACTGGCCCGTGGTCTGGTTGCATGTCTTGCCTGCTGCGCCCACAGGGTGGCAGTCACAGGCTGGGGTAGGTGTTGGGGACAGGTGTAGAGGGGCAGGGAAGGTGTGGATACATGAAAGTGAATGAAGTGAAAAAATGAAGTTAGACAACAATTCTTTCAACTTGCTGCCAAAATGATACAAACAAGATGCTAAACCATTCCTTGAACTGAGTCTCTATTAGCTGCTAAAATTTTGTAATATTGTGTGTTAGCACTAAATGATTGGTTCAGGACGCAAATGCTTTTTTCCCCCGATTGCTTTTGTGTTTTTGATTCCTTGAATACTGAATTGTGAAAACACTCTGGATGTGTATCTATTTATATGACAGGCAGAAAGCAAACTCAGCGAGTGAGAACTCATTTATGAAGGAAAGTGGAAGTGATCAGGGGACGGATAAAACAGAAATGTAGGCAAGGGAAGAGAGCAATACATTCAGTACATCATTGTTGAGAAACCCAGACCAAAAGGTGTACTCCTCTCTTCTCTCTGCTTGTTTCCACTCTCCCAAATCCTGTATGCCTGCCTGGTTGACACACACTGCTATTTCATCACTTCCCAAAAGTTCAGTGGATGCCCAGCAAATGCCAACAGCAACAAGCAACGGTCGGGTCATGTCGCTTTTGCAAGACTTTTATGAGCTTTCCACGATCTGGTAGATTTAATTAAGCCACTTCAAACAAAATAAGGTTTTTTTTGGCATGAATAAGCTGTTAAATACAAGATCCGGAGTGTTGCTCTGAAGCTCTTTGACAGAAGTTTACATGAAAGTAGAGAGGATGATTGGAAGATTTGGAGAGTGAGAAAGAAAGGAGAGGATGTGAGATACATAGCGCTTCAGCATGCCCCAAACACAGCTTCTCATGTGCTCAGCAGCATGAACAACAATGAAACGAGCAGAACTGTATTCCACTAACTCCATCAAAAACAGGAATTTGTTCTTTAACTATCTAACATCCACACTAAGAAACTAACAAATCTTTTATAAGATACAGTAAGTAAAGGGAAAATTTGCTCAACCAAATGGAAGAGCGGACATTACATGATTCAACAATTGACTTGTGATTTCACAGCAACCCATACAGAAGTACATATCAATGGCATAATAATGTCCTCTTGACTGTTCCTCTGGAGTTACCTGTCCAGATACAACAAATCTGTTTCAGCTGACATATTCCCAAAGATGCAACAATTTGTGAAATCCAAAGTGAACATTCTGCCTTTTTCCTCATTCTGAAAGTGCACTTTTTGTTAAATACACACGTAAAAAAGCACCAAAGCAAACCTGTTATTGTCCAAGTTTATCAAGAAATGACATGAACAGCCAAAATTACACTTTTGTGGAAAAACCCTGTAACCCAACAGTTACAGATATGACTTGCCAGAAAGAAAGGCAGCCGCCAACAAGCCATTTTCTTCCCACCACCTGACAGTAATGTGAATGTGTTAATATGCTCACATTTTTTAGCTGCTACAACAAAGCAGAGGACTGGCAAGTGCAGAGTTTAAATGGCTAAAAACTGATCCTAGAGTAATCGCAGTGTGTCTGGTGGCAGAGATTAACTGCAGCTCATATCTTCAGAAAACTTTATCATTTTATGACAAGCCCAGTCGGTCTGCAGGTGTTGAAATGGCCATGTTTTGTTTGAAGCTCTGCGCAAAGAGATGTAAATCTGATGCTTCAGCCTGTATGCAAAATCCCCTTCGTTTGAACCATGCAAGCTCTGTCAGGAAACCCATGCTTTGATGACGTTTCATAAAATTTGTGACTAACCTAAAGGCAACACATATATTCATGTGGTAAAGTCTGCACATGGACAGACTTATCTCCTGCTCCGTGCCAACCACACCTCGGCCTTTATCCATGAGCCTGAGCTGGAGTTGCTGCCAATGATTCCAGGTGCCACAGTGCCTGTGAACCATTCGGGAATTTCTGACATTCCTTAAGCGCATGTTTTAAAATAAATCCCAGCAGATTCATGCATTACTACACTGATCTTTAGAAGTGAGCCATTAGCCTTTTAGCCTTTTTAAGTGGGTGATTAGTAAGTGGTAATTGTTGTGAGATCATTTGCAAAGTAAGGAAGGCAATTTAATCAAAGTAATGAGTGGTTGATTTGACTTGTTTACTCTGTCTGTGAAATAATTTGTCCAAAACACATATGGGATAAACCTGTGCTATTTGATCTATTTGATACATTTGCTGTTGGTCCATCAAGCCTTCTGAGGCATGTGGCAGAGCACTGACAGGCCATTGTTTCCCCACTGATCACTGAACAGCACAGGCTATCAACTAGGTCAGTATAAACAACATGTGAATTATGTTAGACATTTTCTCTACCCTTCTAAACAGGCACCGGCGGTTAAGGCTTCAGAGTTTACCATCAGTGTCCACATTGTTCAGTAAACAACCAGCAACAGCCAGACCTGCATGGGATGTGAGGGACACGATGGGGATGAGGGGGTTGGTGGTGTCACTCTCCACCCCCAGCTTTCCTCCACAGAGTGTTTTTCTGAGGTTTTATGTGCAGGGGCAAGAACCGGTTAAGAAGCTGTAAAAACGTCCACAGATGTTGATGACTTTTCAAGCCTACATACGTGACAGGCACTGCCTTGGGATTTGTAGTTCTTTGACAGGCCTTTGCACAGTTTAACTGATTAGTGTTTGGGCATGAGTGTGTGTGTGTGTGCATGTGGGCTAATGTGCTGGTGAGGGCTGCTCTTTGTCCGCAGTTATTGGAAGTATGCACATTTGGAGAAGATTGTGTTATTTATACTCTTAGCTGGAAATATGTTTTTAACAGTTAATTACATTCATCTGGTTACTTCATTGTGTAAATAGACAAAAGGGATAAAATGCACATGTTTTAGTGATTGATATGAATTTTTTTTTTTTTTTAAAGAAATATTTGCATTTAAGTTAATACGCTGTGTTAAATGTCTGATGAGTTTAAGCACAGCAACACCACACTCCATTATTAAATGTAAGGCTTCATTCTAGTTATTCTCAAAGGTTCGGCTTCAGAAAAAAAAGACCATTAAAGACATGTGGCCATTGTGATTTACAAACCAGCTTCATGTGGACTTTGGCCTAATTCTTTATGCTTTCTTTCAATGTTCTTTGAGCTCATCAGATACCAACTGTCAGCCTTGGATTGAAAAAAAAAACATATACCGCAGAAAGACCATGCCACAATTACAATGTGTCTTTAATTCGCCCACCTGTTCTAATGCTTTAGTGTGAATCTGTTAAGGCGTTGTGGAGATGCTGTTGCCTGAACATTTGAACCGGAGAGCCTGAGCCCTTCAGATTCCCTTTGAGCTGAATTATTAGTATTACACAATGAAGGCCAGGTGTGTGCTTATATTTCTTCACACTCTCCTCTGAGTGTCTTCAGACACCCATCTAGTTTGATTAGAAACAGGCATGGTCCATTCATCCTCACAGAGTCTACACTGCCCCCATTCCTTCCCACTTCTGTCTCACCCTTAGAAAACACCTGCTATTTTATTGTCCCTTTCAGACGTGACATTCACCTACTTCAGTCATGCCATACCTCATCCACTTCCATCATGACATGGACCCATTTGGATCAAACTTGAAAGAAAGGCTGAAAAAATAAGTTTTGGAAGAAACAGTAAGAGAATAAGAGACAGGCAAAGGTGTCAGGGTCACAGGGAGAAAAGTCAGATGTTGGGGAGCAGTTGGAGACTGTGGTTATGAACCATCTGTGGGGATAGAGATTAAAACAGAGCTCCAAGAAGGCAGTGGAATTGCTCTGATCAATCATTGAGTCAGCCCGCCCAGCAGTGGCTCTTTGGATGCTAACATTCATTTCTGTCACATCTGAAGCCTTATTGAAGGAGGGTGATAAACAGTTTATCATCTGATCACGAAGCTTTGATAGGAACAAATTGCAGTGTCAAGGGGTTTGCATGTGTGTGAAAGTAATTACATTTCCAGGTGTTGCAGGAAATTAAAGAATAGAGAAGGGGACACAACTCAGCATTGATTTGACCTGTAACACGTCATTCTTATATTTATTTTGGTACATTAACAGGTCAAATGAGTTATGTCTTAAGGTATGTGACCAGGTCGCTGTGCAGTTTTTTGCCATTACATGATGTATGGCTCGACATCTCAGCAAAGCTAACATGGGTAACTACAGCCTGATATCATGCCATTTCTAACCTTCCAGTGTTGGGTTACTGCTTGCGCCGGCCGCAGAGGGAAAACTGAGTGAAAGCCAGCAAGAGATTCTCACTATGAAATTTCAAGCAAAAGATCTTAACAGCTACGAACTCTGGCAGCTCTCACTAATACTTTTTTTTAATATGCTCTGGAAGTGTTGCTTTACCTTCATCAGGTTCAGCAGGGTGAAAAACACCCCTTCTCTGCTATTTATTTGAATATTTTCCCGAGCAACAAGTACAGGAAACTAATGTTATTTTTGCACTGCCTCCAGCACAATATCTGGCTGAAAAATATTCACTGCAAATGTGAAATAATAAAATACATTTTTCCATGAGAGATGCCTTGGTGAAAAGATACTATTATGTGGTGTGTGGGGTATGGAGAAACATCTGATGTGATGGCCAGAGAAGCTTCAGGCACAGTATTAATTCATCTCTCTCAGCTACGGTATGCCAAATCAGACATGCTTATATTTTATATGAAAAGTTACCATGACTGCATGTGTTTCCTATCATACTTAAGCATCATACTCATTTTACACAGAAATTACATGATACACTAGCAGTAACGGGGTTAGAACATATCAATTGTCTTATTTTTTTTCAGCACTGCACACTGGCGAACAACAACAAAAAAATAAATCAAACAGCTTAATTCTGGGACTTTTTAAAAAAAACATGAATAGAACTCTATTAGTGACTGACATGACACAAAGGGATCCTTTTCATGAATACACATGGTCATTGTCTCTTGAAAAAACACCGTAACAGAAAAGAATAAGGGTTACAGCTCTGGAGTCAGCTTGATTGCAACTAACAGCAATGTACCTACATAACAGAATGTGCCCTGACAAAAAAAACAAAAGAAAATGCCTGGTTTTGTTACCTTTGCAAGCTCGTCGGTGAGTGATTGGTCTGGCCATATCTCTGTAAAAGCCCTCCTTGCAGTAGTGGCAGTGGCGTCCAGCGGTATTGTGGCGGCAGTTCATGCAAACCCCTCCGCTCTTCCTCCCTGACAGCTTGTACAACTCCATGTTGAATCGACAGCGGCGGGCGTGGAGGTTGCAGTTACATGCTGCAGAGGGAAGTTTAAGTTTTGTTATTGCATCAGCAAAGGCGAGTCAAATAAATGTTAATTTTCACAATTTTCATCAAACGTGAGTTAACCAGCATGAAATGTTCATGTGCACTACAGTAATACATAGGCTCACACTACTTGGTATATCACATGAGAGCAGAAAGAGAATTTCCAGTAAAGCAGTGTAATGGCAAATGGTTTATAGTCTACACTGCGGCTGCAAGGTTGGCTGCTATTCCAGTAATCATCAATCAAACGTGATATTTGCAAAGCTCATTTTCCCCATTTCATAATTAATGAATTCAGCTTTTCTCAGTCCATTAGTTATTAATCTCTGGAAAGAGAGACACTAATTTCATGAATCACTGATGAGAAAAGACTTGCAACATCTATTAAAAGCAAGACCAATTCAGATAAAGGAGCGGGTCCAAGCTAGTTGGCTTCTAAATGAGGCGAGCAGAATATATGGGACACGTGACTTGAGGCCACAGCTTGTCACATTCTCTTGCATTTATACTTGAAACCCAACTGGTTCCTTGATCTCACCTTGGCTCACGGGTCTTTCCGTGATTCCACTGCATTCACCAGCTCTGACATTATTGATAAACTCTGGTCACTCTCTACATGTGGGATTTGCATTTTGAGTAGTCCATTGTGAAACCTTCCCTTCTTGTTTGTGTATGAGAGTCAGATCCAGACGCTCTGCTAGTTAAATCAGAGTCAGTCCTTGGACCTGAAGATTTGGCTGTGGCTTCAAAGTGGACCGTTGCAGAGCTTAGCTCCAGTTCAAAGTAATCCACAAATAAATTACACAGCGGTAAACAATAGCAGAGACTTTGACCAAAAATGTCAACAGTTTTGGCAAAGGGGGATTATAGGGGATCACATATTAAGGTGATATTAGTTAACTTTAGTCAGTTAGGCGAGTGTTGGACAAAGTCATTTAAAAAACGGTGAATGTTAAGAATGAAATAAGACGCAACAATGAAGAATAAGTAAAGACAGCTAGCCAGAGGACTTGGATGCTTTTATGTCAGTGTCTTTGTGGCTTTTTGTGCAGTACAGTGACTGGTGAGAATTCACTGACAGAAAAGGTGCAACTCACGGCATTGAGACATTTTAGATACTATATATAATTTTGTAAATGTTTTGTCCACTAATTTCATTAACTTATGTTAATAGATGAACTTTAACTTGCAATCCTCATCTGACACTTAGAAAATGTGCTTATTTGTCTTCTTGAAGAGCGTTAGATGACAGGTTGCACAACACTTCCTCGCCTGAGAGCCTTTTAGTGAAAAGAACATAGAAAGCTACTGCAAGCAGCCAGTCATGGAAGAAAATTGGTAAACACTTGTCTGGCTATGTCCAAAAGTAACAAAACCCAACCGCCACCTCTCGCTAAATGAGATGTGATACATTGTTTGTTTGCCAAAATATTCCTCAAGTTATGCTAAATTAATCTAACTGTGTGCTGGCTTTACTTTTATATTTACTGTACAGAAACAAACAAAACATCAATCTCAAAACTGATTTTTAAAAAGACTCACTTTGGACTCCTATTCACAACACTACCCCATAAATCTTGAGAGTGTTTGTTTCCTTTTCTCACGCATTACAGAAAAAGTAAAGGAAGACATTTTGCTAAGTAAGGCAAGTCAAATAATATTAAAGCAGCTTAACTTTAATCATACATAATTTCAATTGTGTGAACAGTTTCTGTGGAAAAGCTACCAACATAAATATAATAAGCTATTTGCCCAACATTTGACTATATTTTAGCCAAGGTTCCTTATGCAGTTATAAAGTTTAGGGAGTCATTTAAAATGACTGGTAATGATGGGCTTTATTACAGGAGAGGAATCACTCAAATGTTAACAGATGTTAAAGGTATACTGTGCAGAATATCCATAAAAAACAACTAATGGACTCATGCTGTCTACAGGATTTTCTGAGCTGCACCCTTTTGGCGAAGGATGTGTAGATATGTAGGAATGACAGCTCGAAGCTGGGAGGACCAAAATAATTAGTGATCAGTTCTAGTTGCTGTTATACATATAATACGAGCCCCATCAGCAGAAAGTGGGCTTTCACATAAAATCCAACTAAAAAAATAAAACAGGTTGTGGACTACAAATGCTGTGAAACTGTAAAATACACGTCACCTATCTGATTTCCTCAATCTCACGCTCACTTTCACGTTAATGTTCTGACATTTCTTTCTTTAAGCTTGATGTATATGAATATATATTACAAAAATTTCATTTTGCATCAAATATGGTATGTATAAATAAACGTGCCTTGCCTGGATTTTCATTAGTTTTAGTTGCATTTGCGATCACTAACAAGTTAAAACTAACAAAGTCTACCTTTAAGTAATAATACCAGCAGTGAACAATATACATCTCCATTCACACTCAAAAGGAAGCCTGGCACCTGGTTGGAAGTGAGGCCCACTTTTCCCAGACCCTGGAAAAAAAACGAGGGTGGGGGTGGGGGGGTGTAGAGGGCACATTCCCAGACTGTTTCCCAATTCCATCTGGTTATTATGTGGCCCAATTTGTACGGAATTCTGCTCTTAATGAAGAGCTGTTTTATGTATAAATTCATATCAAGGCAGCACTGTTTGTGTAGAGACACTGCTAGATTTCTTGGCTCTGCTTTAATGGACTGAAGAGCCCAAGATCAGAACTGACCCTTGCTCCCGGAGAATTGTACAAAGAAGACATGCAGCCGGTTCTAAAAGAACAATGCAGGCTAGATACCAAAGGAAATTTGAAAACTAAGTTCATGCTTAGCGTACTCTTAGTGGGAAAGATGTGGTTAACCCCTGCTTTAACTGGAAAAGCAACACACAGCAAATTGATGACACATTGGAGACACAACTGGTTAATTATTTTTGCATATTTGTGCACATATGTACGTGAACAACTAAACTGCCTGCCTGAGTTCCATGTAAAGGAAAGAGAAAACCAACTCCAGTGAGTTGTGTATGGGGGAGTGGGGGTGGCACTGTGATTATGATCAAACATGTCAAACACACACACAGCTGTGAGCACTTGTGTCCATTAACACCTTGTAGGGGAACATGAAAGCAATGGATCACATTTTCTCCTCAGCTGAAGTACAGGCGGCCTTCTCATGGCATCCTCTCGATTTACTGCTGCGCAACTAGATCAGCCAACAAAGTCCAAAGTAAGACAGGATATGTTCAAGTGTGGAGAATGTAAAGAAAGCTTCTAGACTTGAACCTTTAAATGATTTAGCAGGTGTAGCTGTGATGGCTTTCACACCAGCCAGACGCTTTGTGACGGACAAAGGAGAATTAGAGGCCGGCACGAATAATGGCTCAGTATCTGACAGAAAAGGGAAAACTTGAACGACAATGGCAGCAGAACAGAGGTCAAGAAACACATTATTATATGAGAGTCAAGGAGAAGAGTTATAAAAAATGTGTGGTGTTTCTACGGTCTTCTCCCTGAATGCAGTTAGAGTCTGCTCAGAGCCACAGCTGCTCAAAGATCCTGGAATGTTTATGGGTTTGTTTTGAAGTGCTTGTGCACACACATACTGATACCCCACCTTCCATCAACCTGCCAACCCCCTTCTCCACCAAATTGGGCTCAGTGGGATAACTGAACACTGTTGAAGGCCATTTTTCAATTCATTAACACATCAAAGTCTCACTGTTGCTCTGCAAAAAACACCAAGTTATCCGTTGGATAACAAACACAAGAAATCTCTGATATTCAAGTGAAAATAGTTACTTCATGGGTCAGAGTCCAACATTAAGATGCATCGGGCTGGCTTCTCATGTTGTTGTAGACAACATGAGAAGCCTACACGCTTGTTAAAATTAGGGATGCTGAAACAAAAAAAGATGGAATGGAGAGGAGGGGCAGCCTCTTGAAAGATTATAGAATATAGTAAAATAGTTAGAAAAACACTATATTCTCTCATCTTTTCCCAAGCTCTTTTTCTTGACCTTGATGGGTCCATGGGGTCATGGAATAACGGGTAGGAAAAATTCTGTATAAGTATAGGAAAAAGTATAGGATATTAATCAATTATCGAGGTTTGGAATTAAAAAAGAAAGATTTCACTTTCCTATTCTAATATCTATCCACATGAATGATCCATATGAATCACATTTAGAACAGACGGATGAAAATAATCGAGCATCATTACGAAAGTTGCAACCGCAAGGCATCGTGGAGAAAATTATCTTTATTCTCTCATAATGGATGGTCCAGAGTATTCTAATCTAAAGGAGATCTATAAAGGAGGTATTGGAGTTTCTTTCATCAGCATTTGGAGAACTCAAACAGTTCTTATCGTGGCTACGGCTCAGATACTCCCGGGTCTTTTCGATCAAACTCCTAGAGAACTGTTTCAACACCTTGTCATCAAACTTACACTGCAAAATGGGAAGCGGGGGGGGTGGTGCTCTCATCCACTTCAAAGTTTGCACAAATATCAGCTTTTCATCCACTGAAGTCAAAGCTTTCTTTTTTTTTTAATGTGCAAGGTTTATTTAAAGACAGGCAGACAGAGTGGAAAAACAACACAATTCTATTTCAGCTATCATAACAGATGCCTCAACATGTAAATGTGCTCTGAACAAGCTCACTGGCTGATCTGTCAAGTATGTTATGACAAATTGGCCCTTAAAGACTGTGCTCAACAAATAGAACGCAAGTCTGTTTGTGGAGTGCACCGCTTCTCTTTCCCCCTCCATATGTCAGGGATAAATCTAACCTCATTTTTCCTCCAGCTTGAAGAAAGCCAAGCCGGTAAGCACAGCCAATTGATTTTGGATGCCTGCGCAAAACCCAAATCCCATGGCTAAAATTGGTCCTTGAAAATTGGAGGGCTCATACCACCACCTTTCCCCTCTTGGCCCAGACCGTGGTCCAGACCTGCTGCTGCCCCCCTTGGGTGCTCTCTCCGCCTGGCCAAACAGGCTCTGCTATGTGGGCTACTGCCAGGATGTGAATGTATGCGTTTCAGTGTGTATGCTGTGTGTGTGTTTGGGCTGGGTTCCACCTGGCTGCTCCAGCCACCTGCTCAGGGCACTGAGGGGAACACCCGGTTAATTAGCTCCTCATTATGGCCATGGCAGTGTGGATAGAGGCGTGCACGCGCGCACACACACACACACACACAAACATCCACTCATCAAAGGCTTGTACAAGAGGTAGTAACCTCTCACAAAACAATAAGGACCAAGTGATTTTAGAAACAAAAAGGGTGAATGGAGTCTTAAACGGATGTAAGCTCTGCTGGTTCTGTAAGCTCTAAAGAGCTGTGGACAACAAACTGAGACAAAAATTTAAGAACTCTGAGAAGAGGACTAACAGGAAACTGCAATTCTTTAGCCCTGCAGTGTTCATTTTAGACTATGCTTCTGTCTCTTTGTAAGGAAGTCATTTTAGTTACATTCGCTCCTTCCTCTTCATCCATATTGACGTATCTCTCACATCTAGCTTTCACACCACATCTCAACCCTCCCCTCTCTCTGCTGGTTTTTGTGGTTAGCCTCATGCCGTGGGCTTAAGAGCAGGCTCTTGGGAGCCCTTTTGAACTTAGAGTCCCTTTAATTCTTCTCCCAACCCTCCTCTCTCCTTCTTTCTCTCCTCTTACTTTCACAAGACCCCCATCTCAAATACTCTTAATGGTCACTTCCAGCTCTCTTTGCTTGTTTCCTTCCTCAGCCCATTCTCTCTTGTCGACAGTTTCCGCCATCTTCCCTTTTTCTGTCTGCACAGCATCAGGCAGGCAAAAATTTTTAACAAGATTAAGCTGGAAGGTTGCCTGGTTGGGGGGCCTGGTGTCAGTGGAGAGTCGAGTCCTCAGCTCTGCTCCCTCTCACTGGTCCACTTCACTTCTCCACATCTAAACATTGTTATCTCTGCCCTGCCTTTGCCTTCCCTTTCTGTCTGTCTCACTTACTCTTTTTCTCCAAAGGCAAAATCCTACAGTCAGGGGAAGAATCAGAGGATGTTGTGCAATCAAATGATCATGGGAGATCAGTATAAACCAAGGTAAACAGTAACCGTTCTACTTTTGCTTTTATTCTTGGCATATACAAACATGAGGTCCACTCAGGGCAATGCATGAGATGCCTAAGCAGGTTTTGAAATGGGAAGTGACAGATGGAACATACTGTGTAAATTAACTCCCTTGGCTCGAGATAACAGCAGAAATGGTTGAGAATTATGGCTCTAACCCCTTTTAAAAGCTCATTTGAAGCAGTAAAGGTGATGTTAAAATTGTGGGCTGAAAAGCAGAGATGGGTTGGCTCTTAGAACTGGTGTAAAGGGATAAACTAAAAGAGTAAGCAGAACAGGTATGTGCCTGAATAACACCCAGGAGCTTTAGTATGGTCTTATTTTGTCTTGTATCATATATCATCCATTCCAGGCAGTTTTAAGAATAATTAAGAAGAAGAAGAAGAAGAATTAATAATTAAGAAGAATGCCATTTAACCAAAACGTTTTTCTCTGAGAGAAGAACCAGTTGTCACTCCTACCTTGTCAGATGGTGACACTGTGTAGACAGGGCAGGATTCTGAGAGGTTGTATTTTAAATTAAACCATTTTTGTAACACTACTCAAGTTTTTTTGGTGTCTGAACATAAACGAATATGGATGAGCTTTAAAAAAGAGACAATGGACTAATGAGACAAGAACCATGATGTCAAAAAGAAAGGCAGTGAAAAAGGCAGAACTTCTGACTAGAATCTTATTTTACCACAACTTATCAAACCTTATTATGCAGATTTGTTTACCTGTTGATAACGCTTGCTTTGAGGTTGATAAATATGCATCCAGATTATTCATCCTACTTCACATTTCAAGTTAAACTGCACTTCTCACAGAAGATATCCATCTGCGTGCAGGAACTGGTCCAGATTTTAGCTGTATTCTGTAAGTGTGTATATTCTCTGTTTGCATGAATTCTTTCATTCCAACCAAACTGATCACACAGAAATACTTGAAATAAGTGCAACCTCTTTAACACCACATTATGTGAACATAATGTGCTGAAATTAGGAATTGGCCCCACAGAAACTGGAGCAATATTCCAAGTGAACACCAATTAACAGCTTTTTTTGTGGCACACACATGAATTCCTTCATTCAGCTGAGGCAGTATGGAAACCCACAGCAGCAGGGAGGCATGGTGGTAGAAAAGCACAAATGCATTATTATAAATAAACATACCCTGCATGGATTTCTGAATGGAAATATTATTATTTTCCTTGGTTGCTTCTTGTACCCGTTTGGCCAAGTTTAGGCATGTTACTTTTACCTTTATTTTCTTTCAATCTGGCTTTGGTTAAGTTTGCATCAAAACTACTAATATATATATAAATTCTGTCCTAGTAGTATCGGAACGTGACGACCACCAGAAATACCAGTGGGCAGCCAAAATCCACAAATTTTCTAACGCAATACAGCACAGAGGATTGCAACACTGTAAATAAAATTGTGACCAAAGCACAAATAATTTTAGTAGCAGGACAAAAAGGTTGATTTCAGCAAAAAGGGGGGAAAATACATTAAATAAGAAGTAGCTGACAGGAAAATGTCCACGCAAAGAGTTAATCTTTGACAAGAGTCAGTTACACACTGACAGAGAGGAAGAGAATGCCGGCGGTGACAAGCACCTCAGGAGGTGATTGCTACCATCTGTGGGAGAGAGTCAGTGTGGGCCTGGGAGAGCACGGTGGGCACACACTGCAGCTTCTCCAGTTTGCTTTGGCACTGGGATGAAAAACTATATCGCACCATTAGATTATGTGGCTCTCACACGTGCACAAATGCATATGCATACACAAAAAGAAGCACACAAACACACACGTCCAAACTGACTTGGCCACTGGCAGCCAAAGAGCATTTTTCAAAGATCCAGCATTTGAACCCCATTGACACTGATACTGTTATTTGACACTTTGCTGTCCTGACCATTTGTTTCACCGTGTTCCTTTCTTGCCAGATAGCCTTTATGGGTGGCTTCTAAGAACAACAAATGCATCCATCTCTGATTGACCAGACCCTGCTGTCTTGCTAGACCTGTATTAAATCCTTAAAACACAAACAAAAACAAGTCTAATTCAAATCATGTTTGTTAGCTTCAACATGCTGTAGCTCTTTTGTGTCACAGTAACTACTCCAGAGACGCGATTCTTTCTTCTTCTTTTTTTTTTGGTGCACTGTAATTATGTGAAAGCATAAGATTTCTTTCTCAAGAATCACTTTCTTTCGCTCAGCAAACCCCTTCAACGTAAAAACACACACACACATCCATGCATGTACACACACAAACATCTCCTGCTCAGTTCAGAGTCGCACTGTAAGTAATTGAGTGCTGGTTCCCTGTTAGCCTCTAGCGACAGGCATCTGAGGTGGGAGGGGAAAGTGAAAAAGAGAACATGGCATATACATGCTGTAATATCAAGGCAAGTCTGGCATTTTTACAGCATCTTTTCATATTACAATGCCCTCTAGGGACAGATATTAACATTTCAACTGAATATCATTATGCTGTGTGTTGCATAGTGGAATTCTCAAGGTTCTAACAGTCTCTAGTAATGTTAGCTTTGTTTTACTCAAAACCAAATAACATTATGTTGTAAGAACAAGAGCACATAGATTCTGCTCCTTTCCGTACTAAGATTGAGAAACTATAAAATCTATTGCTGCTCATATTACCCTAGTCATTCAACCTCACAAAGTGCTGTGGTTTAGAATGTGGTGTGTTTAAGAATGAGGTCATTTCTCAATCGCAAGGCTTAAAAAATGTCTTGATGAATCTGCTCTATGGTTGGAACATGGGCTTGACCTTTGTTTGCCCTTGAGATGCGGCGGAGGGGTGGGGTCTATTTTGAAATTCTAATCAGCATCAAATGACCATCTGCCCCTTGCCAGCAAGGAAAATGTAGCGAGAGATTTAAAATGAAGAATAATTTGTTCTTCTGTGGTCTTCAGATTTTCCATCTCTGGCCTGCAGATCTGAGAGCTTCATCTGAGCTATGTTCTTGAGCACGTGTTCCTGGCTGGCCTCTTCCTCTAACACATACGGTTGCTCTATCACAATGCTTTCCCTAGGAAAACCATCTGTCAATGTCTTCTGTAATTCCAGCTAATAGTTTCCAAAAAAAAAAAGAGGCTGAGCCTACCAAAAGCCACAAAAGCCCCCTTAAAATGCATGACCACACTTGCAATTTCAAAACCTGTCTGTTTTGCTGGTTGTTCTTATGCTGTAAATCTCACATTTGAATGCAGCTGCTGTTTCATTAATGTGGCAGACGTGATCTAATAGCATATATTACATAACAGGCAATAACTTCAGAGGTAGTAACTATATATTGTACAGGTTTGTACAGGTGATGACATGATCAGATGTATGAGGAGACTCTACCGTAAATAGTTATTTGGTTGACTGTTTTGATTTTCAAAGAAAGTGCCATTCTTGTGCAAAAACAGAACACCATATCACTCATTGCTCAAGATGTCTAATTTCCTATTCAAAATATTCAGCACCACACCCAAACACTGCAGCAGAGCAGGAACAGGCAGCTCCGCTACCAGCCACAACTCACCTGTATTTTTGGCTGTTTAAACAGACTTCACATGACCTTTGAATTTCAAGCAATGAATGCATACCAGCATGCCTGGTGCAACACAGGGAGCAGACCTGGCTTGGCTGGTCCATTAGGGATGGATGGTGTCTGGCCTCGAGCTCGTAGTGTCCCAGAGCAGTGCTCTGGACTTCCTGTGGTTCGAGTACAAATGAGGGAGAGGAAGGGCTGCAGAACAGAATGGCTTGGTGGCGCAGCCAAGCAGGGCCAAGATGGCTATAGATGCCGCCAAGAGCAGAGAGCTACTACAGCACCATAAATTATCATCTACTCAGGATGTCACATTGTCATTGACTCCGCAAGAGGCCTCTTCATCTTATACAGTGACTTTGGCAGACTCTATTATGATATGATAGAGTATCACCCATTTTTAAGTCAACTTAAAGTATTTACATTACAACATCAGCCATGCCAACAGAAAGCCAATACTCCATCACAACCTGAAACCTAATAGCTCTTATCCATCTGTTTCCTCATTCTGTCTACTGACTACTTCAGCATGGATTTGTAAACCAATGTCTTGAGGCAGGATTCATGGAGAGGGAGGCGGCACATGGGCGTGTGCGAGCATGGCTCGTGTCTGGAGACAGTGTATTAGCTTGCCAAGAGACTAGACAATAATCTCAGCACAGGGCACGTCAAACATTAAGGAAAACTTTAGGACAATCAACCTAGCCAGTCAAACACAGTGCTCTTGTTGTGTAGGTAAAAGAAAATTAAGATAGAAAATTAAAGCAAAAGAGTTAAAAGAATACCTAAACCACATCATTTTTAAAAGAACCGACTGACTCAGTGACAAGTGTGAACTGCCTTCTCTGAATTTGTAATTACTCACATACCAACTCCCAGTCAGCTTTACTTTGTCACCACAGAACAAAAGATCATAGCCCTCACACTCTCCCTCCAACCCAAACACCCTGAGGACCTTGGGGGGACTCCTCGCCTCTGTAACTTGCCACTCTTACTCACTTTTCCCGTCTAAATACCCAAACCCCCCTGTCACAGTGGCATGCCTCAGGGCTAACACTGAAGACCCCATTTGTGCACTATGTCAGGAAGAAAAACAATCTGAGAAATTAAACAAGTGTTTGGTGCTTTTTCCAAAATGCACTGAAGTGCACTGTAGTGGCTTTTTAAGGCTCTCCTGCTACTTTAAGGATATTTTGGATGCAGCTATACCGGAATAAGCTGTAAAGAGGCTTTTGGAACATGAAATTGGGGACAGCTGGGACGGACTTTTTGGCATGCTTGAATGTATGATCAGGTATGGCGTGCAACTAGCGACGAGCATTAACTACACTGTATCAACACTGAGGTTAAGTCATTTGAACTGTGCAGCCAGCACAGCCAGGTTGTTTAGTCAAGAAATCCTGGATGGAAGTGACATATCAATCCCGCAGAGAAAAGATTTATGGGAAGCGGGCGTAACACTTCACAAACAGCTACGGGACATTTGAAAGAGGGCGTATGTAAAAGTATGAGGAACAAAACACTGAGGGATTGACAGGATATTGTTATAGAGGCAGTTAGGTATGTGTATGTGTGTGTGTGTGTGTGTGTGTGTGTGTTTGCATGTATCTGTAGGCTGAGTAACTGAGGGTTTCAGAGATGCATCAGAAGCCAAAGGTTGGCATGGGAGGCTTAAAAGAACCTAGTGAGGGAAGGAAGCATTTGTTGACCATTCTAATGCTAAAATAGCCATGCGCCTTTGGCTCTGTCACTCTCGGTCTCTTTTAAACAGATCTGGCACTGTTCAGTGCTAAATATGATCTCAGGCCAGCTCACTGGGCAATTACAACATGTTAGAAAAATATAGACTGTTTTTTAATGTTCTACTAGTGTGTTTTTCTCTCTGGGTGTAATTTCATTTCATTACAGGGAAAGGTTAAAATGGGGACAGCGGTTTCAAATATGGTTTTATTTTCCTACATTAACAAATTTTTATGACAAGAAAAATTGACCGGAATTACGTTCCACCAATGTCTATTTATACTAGTAAAAGTAAAAATGACCAAATAAACATATTAAATAAGAAAAGACTAATATGCATCTAAAATGTTTGCAGTCATTAAACTGATATATGTACTATATAGCACATCAAAAAACTGTTATCATGGAAGATCTAAATCCAAAACAAAGATAATCAGTTTACAAAAAATGCTACAGAAACTGCAGTTATTTTTTTAGGCAAGCTTTCAGAACAAGTCTGGATGACTTTTAGTGAGCATGTTTTGAAGTAAAGACAAATGCTGCCAAATGACATTCTTGGATGTAGCAGTGTGCCAATGAGTCAAGATGTTGTCATCCACTGTTTAGACTTGCTTGTGCAAAAGAGTTTTTTCATAATACAGAAAACAAGATTCTGTTGAGAGCATTAGTCATTGGACAGTAAATGCAAGAGGCTAATGCGAGTCGAAGGCAGCATATAGACTTGTGTTTTCAGAGGTGTTGCCAAAGTTTCCTGCTAAATCCCTGCTTGGTACCACAACTCTTCACCTGAATAAACACAAAACTAATCGGTATATGCTGGCAACACTATTATTCCCCTTATGTCAGTCAACTCCACTCTTTTTTTATCTGCCTCATTTTCTCTTTTCTTTATTGTATTTGTATTAATTCAGTTCGTTGGCCTGATGGTTGCCCCTCTTATCCTGAAAATAAGTGATTAAAAAAATCAAGCACCGAAAAGATCCAAAAGATTAACACATTTTATATGCAAACATTTTCTAATTTGCTTCACACTCTAAGCTGCTGTGACTAAGAATCACAAAGAATGTGAATGTTTTATCTATGATATTTGAGCAACAGGGGAACTATCCTCTGTCCTGGTCCAGAAAGATAAGAAATGGCATGAAAGTTAGACTTTTGTCATTTCAGTTGCATAAATATGTCATTAAAAGCAAATAAAGAATGACAGAATGACAGAAAGAAAGACTTACGCAGACACTCGTTGGCCTCGCGAGCATTGGCCCTCTGCCACGGTCGGTCATAGTGAAAGGGCTTGCAGCGGTCACATTCAGGTCCTTCTGTATTGTGTTTGCAGTCACACACCAGTTTGCCTTCCTTGTCTTTCAGACAGCGTGAAGCATGACCATTGCATTTACACCTCCCGCCCACCTGGAAGTCTCCCACTGCATAGAAATATGTTGGCAGTGTGGATGTTATTGCCATAGCGTCGTCATCCCTCCCTCCGCTGTTGCTTCCAGCCCCCAGTACAAACTCCCGGGGTAGCTGGGGCCGGCTGAAGACTACGCGGATATCTGTAACAGTCACCCAGTCTTGAAGGACTGGGCTGTTGTCAAAGTCTTTACCAGAGGGTCGTCCATCCAGCGTACTGAAAGCAATGAGCCCACCAGAAAGTGGGTAGAGGTCAGTGTGGCCATCTGTGCATAGAGCCTCTTGTTCATTCTGTTTGGTAATGGTTGCTTTGTTAGGTCTATTGTACATACGTCGACACTGTGAGGAGTAGAATTGGTAGGGCATCCAGGTTTTGCCGTAGTCCATACTTTTGTAAATGGCCAGGGAGTCAGGTCTTGGTGAGCAGAACTGCAGGCTGACATAAGTGATCTCAAACTTTTTACCCAGTGAGAGGGTGAGGGTCACATTGTATGGTGAGGTGTTCAGATTCTCTGACTGCCAGCAGGTGAGGTTTTGGGCTGAGTTGAGGTCGGTGAGGTAGGAAGCTGGGTGGGCACGACGGGGGTCAGCTGCATCACAGATTTGGCATGCGCGTACAGAAGGCCGCTCATCACCCCGTTCCACCACACTGCAGGAGCGGGATGGAGGCCGGCCACAGACACTGGACACCATCACCTCCTTGCCGAATGCCGCATTGATGAACTCAGGGATACAGCGGCGGGCTGCACCTGTATCGTCATAGCATGGATCTTGAGAGGTCTGCTGGCCTGCAAAGGGATTGGTGGCACTGTGGGCAGAGGCTGAGTATACCAGAAGGGACAGGCCCAGTAGGCATCTCCAAGGTTCCCTCATCCTGCTCAAAAGGCCCGTGTTTGAATGTGAGTGTGCACTTAGTCAAAGTTTAAACTTTATGTGTGTCCAGAAAATACTGGGTGCAAGAACTAGTGTATGGGTGTATGTGTTTCAGAAGAAAATCTTCTGTGTCTAACTTTCTCCTGTGTGTATAATTGTGAGTCAGTGGAAGGAGAGTGTCTGAGCTCAGTGACCCTGTACTTCAGACTGACCAGTCTTTCCTGTAAAAGAGAGAAATACACAGAAAGGTCAATGTCATAGACATATTCTTACCATAACAGGATATAAGATGGAAAGTGACACTGATCTATGGCATGAAAATAAGGTTTTGCATCCTTAAAACCAAATCATAGTTGACCTTATAAAGGAAATTAAGTAGGATCTTTGCACAATACAATTCCAAGTGAATGTTTTCATTGACTAAAAGCCTGTCAAAGGATCAGACAGCTAGATGAGGGGCCCAAGAAAAAGGATGTGACCATTTAAAGAGAGACATTAGTGACTGGAAGTAACTGCATCCTGAATTTCAATGCCGTCCTCTCATTCAATACTTCTATTCAGGTCAAAACTGGCTAAGCCTTCTGGTTATGCTTGAAAAAGCATAGCAGAAGTTACCCCATAATCACTGGTGGTGCTGCACAGCATTGAATCGTGTGTCACCCCGGTCAAACCTTTGTCAAAAGAGCTAGTGCTGAAAAAAAAGGAAACTAAAGGACATGGCTGTAACCCTGCTCTTTGTCAGATTTAGTAATTTTACAGGGTACCAACTATTGAAACACCTTTGTTGCACAATAGAGTAAGCACCATTACGGTAATTTACTGAACCACAAAATTCACCCAAAGTGACAGCTATTTGAGCATTATTTTCCATACAAGAGAATCTGAGGGTGTAAAACTCTATTCAGGCCTTTCTAAATCTCGGGGTATAGATAGGTATCTGGATCGCATCATTTATATGCTCACAGTTAGACGAGAGGCCACTTGGTCCCAAGAAGAGAAAGACTGAGGGGTGCAGTGAGTTAAAAGCCTTGTAGAAAAGAAAGAAACAGAAAGAGATGTATATCGCCAGAGGCTTTTCCTTTCTTAATCCCCCTTTACGTCCCTGGGTGTCACATCTAGATGAACCCCATTTCACTACAGCTGAGGGGTTAAGAAGGCACCCCAATCCTCTTTACTAGGTATTTATTAAATTACAATGAGTGACACCCATCTCCTCCTACCCTCACATTCCCTTCTAAACTACAGCATCCCTCTTCATCTTGGTAGAACAAAAGGCTCCCTCTGTATCCACTTCAGTCAAGAGGGTAAAGCAGATGGACGGCTTTAGGCAAGTTGGGGGGGAGCAAAAAAAAAAAAAGTTTTGTTCTTTTCTTGTGTGAAAAGTCCAAAGCCGGCAAACCTAGAAAAAAAGAAGAACCAAGTGGCCAGTTAAATAGGACCACTCTGCTGTGCTCAAGTGCTTAAGCCTAGCCATTTGGCCCATTCTCAAGCACAGACTGGGTGTTAAAAAAAAGGTTAGAGGGAATTACATAGAGCAGAGAGGCAGTGTAGAGGAACAAATACGAGTGCATCCTACTGCAGAACCAGATTTGTTTAACAAGTACACATCATAAAAAAATCTTATTAGATTTCTTTGACTTCACTAAGCTTTAGCTGGGATAACTATGTCATGTGACACCTGAGCTCTTAAATAGACACTCAAGTGGATGCCAAGTCCTGGAATTATTGATAAAACAGACCTACGATCAGTTTTGATCTTGATTATGAGTTCAGCCAAAACCACATCTTAGTAGTTGTTTATGAAAGCTTACTTTGACAAGGAAATTATCTTATCTCCAAGTCTAGACTTGACCTCAGCGATTTTCCAGCTAGTTATATAATGGAATTACAGTTTGGGATGCATGTTCATTCAGACCTGTAGTGAACTCTGCATGAGTTTTCTAAACGTAATGTGAGAGTAATCATTACCAAACACAAAGTTAAGCATACAAATATTTTGGTTTTTTTCGTCTTATAGTTCACTTACTCTGGAATTTTGAGGAGCTCCCAAAACAGGGCAGTTTCTATAACTGAGGCACTAAAGTAGCTATGCATATAGCTAATATAACCTATACGAGTATTGAAAGATTTATAATATCTACAATGACTGAAGAGCATGAGCCTGTTTATAAATGATTTAAGTAAGAGATCTTGCCAGGACATGTAAAGTATTTGATCAATGACATGTGTCTGAGGAGAGAGGAGGTTAAAGTGGGCACGCAGATGGGAGTTTATCAGCCAAGCACTCCATCAAATGACTGGCTGTGGCTCGCTGGCCTGACACCCACTGGGTAGGTCATGGAGAAATGGCTGATGGAATTAGCAACTCATTAGCTTCCATGTGCAACCACCACCAACAGCATGTCCATCTGAGTACATTTACGGTGAGGGGATTCAGAGATGCGGGATGGAAAGGAACTGGAACAGATGAAGAAAGAGAGTGAGGGATTAACTCACCCTCACGATCTGATGGGCATGTTGTTGAGGTGGGTAAAGAAAGTTTTGAAACAAAAAAGAAAAGCATTAACACCGAGAAGGGGACAAAGAATAAAGAGTTATGGTAGGTAAGAGTGAAAAGGAGGACACACAAGGGGGAAAGAAACAGTAAGGGGCATGACAGTGATAGAGCAGAAATGACCTGAGGGAGGGCGAGCGAGGACAGAGACAAATTGGAGCAGTGGGGGAGAGAGAGAGGGAAAGTGACTGAGATAGAGGAAGCTAAGGGAAGGGCATAAAAAATTAGAGAGGGAGAAACAGAAGGGAGACAGATTAAGGTGGAGGACTGCAGTGGTCTGTTTCGGGACTTAGGATGACTAAATATGGTGTGGTCCATGCTACTTAGCTAGCAGGGATACTCTTCCAGGGTCTGGTGCTGTGAGGCAGATCTGGCAGATGAGCATGTAGGTTAAACAGAAAGAGAACAGTGATAGGACTGTTTAATTCTGCGCAGCCTGACTTCTTAAATAGACGCAAGCCTTGCAGCAAGTGTTAAAAGCGCTGAGATAATCCAAAAAACAACTTAAAACTCAGTCCACATCAGTAAAAAAAAAAAAGAAAATTAAAAGGTGTAAGCCAATTCCACATTTTTTATATATATACCAGGATGTCAGCATTAAAATGTCACAGGTTTACTCTTAAAATACGAAAAAAAAAAATCTGTTTCAGCAAAAGACTATGCTATCAGCACTCACAGTATATTTAACAAGCCACAAGTTCCCCACAGTGAGGGACGAAATCATCTTTCATTAAATGTGGTTGAAGTAGCAACAGCTGCAGGCCAGTGTCTCTCCAAGGAAGATGATGAATACCACACAGAAATGTTGGGTTAGTTTGCAACTTTTATTGTTCCAGAACACATTAAAGCAAAAGCCTGACCTTTGAGGAAGAACTCTTCCTTGCCAACATTTGAATGAAAAGATCAATACCAGTCTCATGTCTATAAAGTACACATGAATCACCAGCCAGTTAGCTTAGCACAAAAACTTGAAACAGGAGAACCATCGAACTGCAATTTCAGATAGGCTACAAGTTGGAAGGTGTAGCGATATTTTACCACAAACATCTGTCTTGGACATATGCCGTTTTATCAATTATTAAGAATACTAAAAAAAACTAATTCCATGTGCAACCTACAAATGAAAACCTCACACAAGTTGTCTGGTCCAGTCCAAGATACTTACTTTGATTAACTACAAAGACATGTTAAATACTAAGGTTATATCAGTTGAGATTTCTTTATGTTGTTGAAGTTACATCACTGGATGTACGTGTAGTTTGTACATAACTGTATTATGGCTTCTGCAAAGCCATTAGAGGATCAGTCTTCTGTAAATACAGGAAATCAAGGAGATCTGTCAGGCAGAGCAGATCTGTTGCTAAGTTTTATTAGTGGGCTCTCTCTGACTCCAACATGAGAGCATGAAGAAGTAGCATTGCCCAGATAATGTGTTTTTCTTTTTACTTGCCAATTATTCTAATCTGGCAGCAATTTCAAATTAAATTTTTGGAATAAAAGTAAATTACAATGTCTGACGCTCTTGTGAAGCAACAATTGGAGAGAAGGATTTACAAGAGGACCTGTGTTCTGTTGATTAGTCTGTGCTATCAATGAGCAATTTAGAAATGATGAACCAGGGCCAATTTTGGTTAAATGCTGATTGGTGCCGACTATGCAGTTGATAGTTACATTTTTTCATGGCTGCACAATTTGCCAGAACACCAGCTGGCTAGGGTTAATGTTTAGCCAAGCGTCACCCTTGCTTTTATGCCAAACACTGCTTTTTCCTCACATGCTTATGACGTCCCTACACCTGCTGCTGCCATCTGCATGTCCAGCAGATCATCATGAAGGTTGATTGTTGGATGATTTTAATGCACATGCGGAAATTCACGAAAGGTGAGGTTGGAAACAGAAAAGTGACCGCTTTGTGCCAAGTCTACACCACACTGCCACATTTTGTCCTTGCCCTTTCACAATTAATGTTACAATGAAAATATGTGAACAACACTGCACAGCACAACATGATGAGAGTAGCTTCAGTGCATCAAAAACTGCAACAACCTCCTCTCAAGATAGGTACTTCACAAAATCACTTTACAAACCATTCTATATCCTGCACCTTTAAGGTTGGTCTAACCTGGCTCACAGACTTTCAACCATCTGATAACACTTTTGGCAGTTCAACCACTTCCAAATACACAGCTGCTCTGAATGTTGTGATGATACAAACCTACATAGAAACTGCAGCATTCCTCTGTGGATTAATGGCAATGAATCTGCTCTTGTGCTAACATGCTACAATCCCCAGCGGCTAAGCTACAACACTTGAATAATTTATCCATTAGTAATAAAGGCACAGTATGCGAGAGGGTAGGAATTATGGGGAAGTCCCTCGCATAAAAAGTTGTGCTTTACCACAAAGACCACTCAGGCTATTTGGCAATTGAAACCGATTCAATGGTTTTAATCAACCAGTGACAACCCAATTAGTGAGGGGAGATGTTGGAAGGGGGAGGGAAATTCGATTAAAAAGAGGTGGGTGAGTAATAGATGGACCAACCCTGAGAGACAGGAAGACAGAGTGAGAGAAAAAGAGAAACAGGAAGATGACAGGGTGGTCTGGTGGTTTCAGCAGAAACATTCCAGGGAACGTTTTTTCAGCTTCTCCCTGTCACCGGGAGATCATCCCATGTTGAGTTGTCTCTCTTTCAAGCGTGGGCGCCTCTGTCAGAGTTCACAGATTAGGAAAACAGAAGTCGCTGAGAGGCTTTATTTGGCTTGGGTGTAGAGGAGGGCGCCAGGGGGAGGTGAGGATAGGAGGGGGACAGCTGAGCCACTTTGTATCCCAAGTAGGAGTCTTTCACTCTGGTCTCAAGAGTTGGCGAGGTGGACACACTCTGGGGACTGGGAGTGAATGAACATCTTCTGGGTTTCCCGTCTCAGATAACAGCAAGCTGGGGACACCCTGCTATCCCTCCAGCCTGCTTTACAGTAAGTCCGAGAGGGTTTATAACTAACTGCACAGAGCCAAGATTTGTTTTTAGTGGACCAACAGTAGGAAAAACTTCATTCTTATTATTATTATGGAGGAATCCCCCTTTACACAGATGGTTTGATGCAGTTTCTGATACTATTCAACTAAATGATTTTGCGTCTCGGCTTTTCTTTTTAATTCATCAACAGAACCCAAGTTGGCAGATCTGTTTTCTTTCACCTACTGTCACAAAACTGAATATTAATAATAAATAATAATATGCCTCATTCACAAGAAAAAAGACAATCTCAAAAAAGTTATCATTATGATGCTTGCTTCAACCTTATCCTTTCTGTATCCTTAAACACAGACACACACACATGCAAACACACTTGATAGGTAACTAAGCCTGTCCAGATGAATCAACATGACTGACAGGCTTCAGGTAACCTGGGTGTGATATTAGTGACCTGAATTCCACTTGAGGATGTGTGTCTCCACAGTGGTGATGAGGATCCCTCTGTTTGTGTGAGTGTGTGTGAGCGGATGGTGGACGTGGGGGTGTTGGATACTCTGAGTTTTTCACTGGCATTCATTAAGGACCGAGGAGGAGGGGAGGATGAGGAGGGAGGCTCGAGGGCAGGAAGGGGTCAACCCACACAGCTGAGGGCGTCATTAGCAAGGGGATCACTGACAAATTTTTAAAGCCTACTCAGAGAGTGTGTGTGCATGCGTGCGTGTGTGTGTGCATACTCCTGGGAGATTTAATGTGAAAATACCCAACCCCATTAAAAAAGAGTGCTCTCTATCACTTTGCTTTTCTATCAATAAACCATATACGTCTCGGTTTGAAGACACCTGGGTGGATTAAATCAAAGTAGGGAACATATTTGAGGGATATATTGTCTACCTCCATCTGACAGAAAGACACACAACAGAGAGAAAGACTGAACGCCCAGCAGAGGAATGTAGCAGCTTCTGTGGCCAAGCCCACATGGTTGGCCCCGACTCAGACAGCAGTTCTTTGAGTCAACAGAACCTGATCCAGAACCAAACCGGAGGAGAGACGCCAGACAGAGCAAGGTGGAATATGAGGTCAGGCCAGTTCTCACAGATTCTGACAGGAAGCTGTGTTAAGCTGGCACTATCTGTTTTATCCACAAGTAGACTTTAGCACAAAAGTAAGGGGAAAATGCTGATAGGAGAGGTTGTGGTATTTTTTTTCTGTTAAAGGAGGGTTCGGTGAGGTCAGTGTTTTTGGTGAGAAAACTTGAGGTGTGGGGATGGGAAAGAAATGAGCGCGCAGGCAGTTTTAAACCCCGGTGACTCACTAGTCTCAGGGTTGAACAAGGTTAACATCTAAGAAGAAGTAAGACTTATTTTACTTGTTTTCACATATCCATCTTCAATATCCAACTGCTGTACTCACTAACAATTCCCCCCCCAATTCAATTTCAGCTCCTCCAGCAGAGGAAACTAAATAATAAAACAATTATTTTCAGAAGAGCTTAATTTTAAGGTGACAATAAATAAATCTGATTTTCAGTGAGAACATTTTTTCATCAGCTTTCACCTGATTCAACATGAGTCAATCTTGGTGGGGTCAGCAAAAAAAAAAAGTAAAAAAAAACCAAAACATTACAAAGTAAAGTAGCTGGGTTTACGACAGCTTTGTATGCACGTAAACTACAATCTACAACCACAAAAAGAAGAAAGTGATTTTTTTTTTTATTCTAACCAGATAGATTTATATACCTGGCGACCACTAAAAAAATGAAAGCTTGTGCTACAGCATATCAACAGGTTTTCGAAAATAAAAGCAGGGTTTTAAAGCAACCATGACGATCCCATGAAGTTCAGTTCTGTCTGACACAAAGTTAAAAAAAAGACCAATGTGAGTTGGATTTTTAACTGACAGGAAGATGAATTTGGGAGAGAAGAGACCGGAGTCTGAAAATTTATAGCCGCCCATGTTAAGCTGTGATCCGTTTTCAAATACAAGAAATATTTCCCATACATGTGCTGTCAAGATGCGCCTGAGAAAGGGATGACACCCACAGACCTGCGATGATGGACAGAGCCACAGATTCCCTCTAAAAGTCTGTCATGAGAAAACTATCATGCAGCTGGGTTACAGAGATGCTGAAAGGTTAAACCTCCCAAACTGAACTGTTTTCAGTACATGTAGATGGATTCAGGGCTCCCTGATTGAACGTTTGGATATGAGCACAGCCCATACAGCGGCTTGAGGGGCAGGTGAGGTGTCCCTGGATATGAGAGGAAGTAGCTCGTTTAGTGGGATGGAGGGATTTAAGGAAAAGAGAGGCGAATGCTCCTTCAAAGCCTTTTGAAGGTTGGCTGCGGTAGGCACAGCCGTGGTTTTCCCAAAAAGAAAAAAAAAAAAGCGAACAGAAAAAAAACAGTCTTTTTTTTTTTCCATTGCACAAGCGCAACCTCTACCCCACAGCTGAAAGCACGGACCCACTTTGAACTCACAGGGGGAGAAAACCACAAATCATTTTATTAAGTGGTTGCGAGGTTGCATACATTACATTAAACACACACATTGATGGACAAACACAGACTCTCTAGTAGTTTCAGTATTTGTCTGTCTTCATTTGCACATGAAGAAACACTATGAAGGATGCCTCCGCTTGGGACTCAGGCAGCTTCCTTTCGTCTCTTCCTTTTCAACTCTCCTCTCAATCTTCATCTTTGCTCATTCTACCTTCGGGGCAATGTTACAGCACAACAGGGGATCTTTGCCTAAAGGTTAGAGGTCAGGGTGTAAATGCCCTAACCGTCTGTCTCTTGGACTCATGTTAGCATGCTAATATGCCAGGAGAGAGCCTCTTCTAATTGCTGGATGTCTGTTCCTGAAACAGTGGCTGCTTTGCCCTTAGTTCTTTCCTATTATTTAGCCATGAGGAAGATGAGCAATGAGTTAGCTAGTTGCCTACATTGGGTAGGCCCAGTTGCATTAAGTCCATTGCTCACAGACAGAAGGCAAACAGAAGTTCCTTAGGGGATAACACAATACAAACAAAACACACACAACACACACATTGGTCCATCCTTCTCTCCTGAGCCTGCAAGTTTTTCCATCATTGCAGATGTGATAATCTATTCACACTAGATAAGACAAACTGATAGGTACTTAGTGGGTACAGACATGCACACACACACACACACACACACATGTGTGGACCTCACACACACATCTCTCTGCATCTGGACAAAATGTGTGGCTAACAAACGCAGGCCTGGCAGGGGGCAGGAAGTGACAGGATAGAGCATGTGGATTTTTGCCCCTGGACCCTCTTCCCACACCAAGAGACATCTTGGGTGTCACGCTGACGAATGATGGGTATTTTAACCAAACAGGTAGACACACACACACACCTAATTTGTCACTACTAAGAGAAAACACATATCCACTTAAGTCAGTAGTAAGACAGTGTTTCAACAACTTGTTTCACTTCTAGAGTGGAGGCGAATGTGTGGCCATTCTTTCACACCTCATTTATTTAAAGGCCTACAGATAATCACAAGTGTAAATAACCTGGAAAGAATATAACATAAAATTTGCTTTCTGTCATTTAAGGACAATCAAATCTGTGTATTTGTATGAATATGTGTACTCTGTAATTAGAGCCTGAAATGGTAGCTCTTGGCGGCTGTAATATGAAGTCATGATTCTAATCTGTTCCTCTGCTCTTAGCAGACCTACATTTTTAATTGGTTTGTGTCATTTATTCAAAATGACAAATGCCTAACTCAAGGAGCGGATGACGTTACGCCCAACAAAAACAGGAGAGTAGGGACTGACAGAGAGAGCCAAATCTAGCATTACTTTGCCCTGTCAAACTGCTGAAGCCACAGAAGAAAAAATATTGGAAGTGTTGACTTTACTCGTCAGGTGGATGGAGCCAAGAGTCCTAAGGAATGCTGCTTTTCAAGGCTGCAGAAGACAGTCTGCTTGTGTTACTACAGCCTTCTCCATCCACTGGCCTTTCTCTCAGGTTCCTAAATACCAAACATAAGTGCACACACAAACACTTGCCGAAGTGGATCAAATTTGCACCATGTTGCTTTAGATTAGCTTCCACATCGTGTATATTTTGCTACTTCTGGCTCTACCACCCTCACTTTGTTACCAAAAGAAACAGGGTTTGATGCAATTAAATCATGATGATTAATTTGAATAAACAGAGAAGCTGTGGGCGCTCTCAAGATAAATGCCAAGTCACCGGACACCGCCCCAGATTTAACCAATTCAAACTTAAAATTTCACATTCTTTCTAACCGTGATAAGCACTGACGATTCAATGAACTTAATTCTGCACGGACTAATTCCTGCCATTTGTAGTGATATCAAGAAGTAGGTCAAGTGACTGACACTGATTCAGTGTGCAATAGGGGCATACTTTAAGTCTATTGAAGCACTTAAGATAAGCAATCAGTATATGAGACTTGCTTTCACTCTCAGGCTTGTAGCTGCATGAGAGCAGGGGGTAGATGAGCTTGGGGAGGGTGGAGCTCATCATTATTGGCAGGGTTATTGTTTCCTGTCACACCTTGCCAACAATGGATTTTAATGCCAGATCAAGTTCATCATCACTTAAGGGCAACACAAACACCGTCTGCAAACAGGTTTCAGTATAGATCAGTTCCGACTTTTAGTGGCCTTATTCAAGGTCCTGGATTCTCTTGACAGGTTATTTTGGATCATTAGTAGTATTGATTTTAATCTCACACGTGTTTTTCAATATGCACGTGGTGGCGTGAAAAGGAACATTTGAAAATATTAGGGGCGGCAGTCAGAAACTGGGCTAGTGCAGAAACGTAGCAAACGGCAATGGAGAAACTGCTCCAAGCGTCTATTAGAACTCACGGGCTCTTTGTGTAGTTTATTTGCGGAAACCCTCGAGCTCAGGTGTAAACCGAAGACGCTGACACCTGTCTGTGGTGTCCGGCGCACAAATCCAGCGTGCCCCGGTGATTCAGCAACCGAAACATCCGAATCGCACGACCTGAGTCTCTAAGAAGGCAATGACAATGATTGTCTTTATCTCAAACAAAAAAACTGGCGATGAACAGTCTGACACCCTCAGCACCGCGATTCACTTTCCTCTTCACTGAGAAAATAAGTAGTGCGTAAAATTAAAATCTGTCTGCAAAAACTATAACGCCAGAAGGGTATTAATTATAAAAGGTACAATGACCCGCAAATCAACTTACCCTAGAGTCAAGTCTTCTTTGTCTCAATTTTGTTTAAAATAAAACGTCCCCTATAAGAGATCCACACCAATTAGACTTCAGGTTCTTTTTCTCGTCTGAGAGCCGTCCTCTCCAAGCGCAGAAGTGTTTCGTCTGTTTCACATTCACCTCTTTAAAATATTTAGAGATAACAGAAACGCGACATAGTCATAGGCGAGAGGATACCAAGAGGAGTTGAACCACTGGACCCATCCGCGCCGGACGCTCAAACCAACTGAAAGCTGTCCAGCACATCCATATGTAAAATGAGCCGGGGTAGGCTACTCCCCATTAAAATCAATCCCAGATTTTCCAAACCATGTGCGCAAGGCGGTGAGAGTGCGCTCACGAGAGAGAGAGAGAGAGAGAGAGAGAGAGAGAGAGAGAGAGACAGAGAGAGAGAGAGAGAGAGAGAGAGAGGTCTGAAAAATTCCAAAGTCCTGGTGTGTTTGCTTACGTTTCAGTTTACCTGTAATTTGGTGATGCCTATAATTTTGTTCCGCAGCCAAAATTATACGATAACAAAAATAAACTCTTATTCACTTTTGGCAGCTCCTGACTCCCTCCACACACACAAACACACTACCGGTCGCACTTTTACAACAAAAACCTCCGCAGCTTTACGGACTCATTGTTACTGTGCCGCTCCAAATGCTGCATAGCTCGTCGTGCTCACAGGCAGCCATATGGAGGTCGTAATGAGCACACAAAGTTGAACCTGTTGAAACAGAGAAGCCTTAACGGGGCTCCGGGGCCCACCGAAACAAGAGGCAGATGCAGAGTGTTATAACTTATTAATCCCAATAAATTCCAGCACATGTTGGATTTATTAGCGTGCGTCAAGGGCGAACAATGGTAAAAGTTTGATTATATTAAAATGTAGAAACAAAAATAGCATCACACTGAATACGCAGAGTTACTCACTCGCTGGTAAAAGCTGAGGATGGTCTTGAGGTTCGTTTTAGCCAAGAAAACGTGGCGCTTCGCCCGCGGCCACGACAGGCATTACATTAACTCATTAGCTGCACTCATACGGCATTAGACCCCTCTCTCTTAATGTGCCGTGTGGTTTGTTATGATGAGTGTGTGCAGTTTTATGTAGCTCGTCAGTGAGTGCGTAAAAGCGCACCGGAGAGCGCACTGGATTACAGCGTCCAAAGTTAGTATAAATAAACTGAATTAATACTGACGTGTGTGACTACACTTCTATTGGAACAAAAGAGCCAAAGAACATACGTGGTGACTTTTGTCGCGGCCATTAATGTGTTTATTGCTTTGGCTGTCTCAATAAATCACGACTGACCACTAGAATTAATTTAGTAAATGCGTGCAGAATATGTTACATATGTAAAACCAGCCCAGCAGAACCGCAACGGCCACAAACCACTTCATAATTCCCTTTAATTTACAGGTGACAGTTCGCGCGTTCCTCTCTGTGTTATTGCAGGTGCAGTAAACCTGCCTGCCCGCGTGCCTACCGGCTCATTATTCGAGCACAGCGTTCGATCAAATTCCGGGCACCTCCTGGCTCCGCTGATTAACTATTCTCCAGTAGTTTATTTACAGTGACATCCAGATGGGTTGGGGGGTACCACCCGGTACCACCCTTAATACCTCTTTTCTAATAATTAATCACACACACAAAAAAAAAACCCTACAGAGCACACCTGCAGCCAAAGCCAATTAACTCTATCGGTGAGCACAATGGGACATGGAAATATGACGGCAAGTGAATGGATTTGAATACAAAATATAACGCTTGTGCCAGCTTTTATTAATAATAAACTGAAAAACAACGGGTCTTTGTGTGTAATAGATTTCTAGTTTTGTTCTCTCCATTATTAATCGAACAATCGTTGTGTCACAGAACATTTTTCGTACTCCTTGCTCTAATTTATCTTCTGAGCACTTTTTTTCATACTGGGTCAAAATCATGTTTCAAGTCGTTTTCTCCTCAGTCATATTCTCACGTGAATCAGACCCTAAAATAACTCCTTAATCGGCTTCGCAGGAGGCTGCATTATTTCTACAATGAATAATTTTTCAGTGCCCCCCCCCATTTTGCCCTACTTTTAGTTCACCTTAATATGAAACCTCTGAAATTTCTCTAAGAGGTGGAATTGAGACACGTTTTTGATTGCTTCCCACTTAAAATGCTTGAGTTAATAAGTTTCGATAGTTTATTAATAAAGTAAGAAACACAACCCCCCACCACCACAAAAGTTCAGTCACTGTCTTGGAAATAAATTGTTAATACCAGCACACAAAAAACTATACTAGTAGCCGTCTATTTACGTTTTTGTTTTTGTTTTTCAGAGGCCTAAACCCGGCCACGAATACATGTAGATTATCTCTCTTAAGTGAGAACAAGATTGGGCTGCGTAAAAATAAAAAAAAAAAGAAGAAAAAAAACAGAATCAAAGGAGACAAGATTAACTATTAACAACAAGCAACACACTCACTTGCTGTCAGATGAGATTCAAACGGTCCTCGGTCCTTTAGAGTCGTTGCACTTGGACCAGTCTGCTGATTGTGTCTGCAAAACAAGCCCCAGTAGTCTGCCTGGTCAAAGCTCCGGGCTCTCAGCGCTAGGTTCCCTGCAGTGCACACCCTGGAGAAAATGTCAGCCCCCGACTTTTTCCTCGCCTCGTTTTTTGGCACCCCTGCGATTGGACGCAAGTACAGATGCTTACCTAGTGGAAGGGGGAAACTTCCAGCTGGTTTTCAGTGGTGAAAGGACGCCATCTAGTCGCGAAATACACGTATTACACGTTCAAACCTCTTCTCCAGACACACTATTAAAATCACTGATCACAACTTGAGAGCCTCAGACTATTGTTCTGGCTGTCTTGATAAGATTGAGGAGGACTCCTGAACAAGTCAAGATTAAGCAACATTGTTTTAAAATATTTTACGTAACAATGCAGATTTTCATACAAGAAAAGCACAGGTGTTCTTGATGAGCTGAATGATTTTTGATTCAGTGAGAATTACGAGTGAGCAAACACATCGCTGAGATACAGGAACTACAACAACTTAAATGTTTGTAGCCATTATTTTGTTATTAGTCTGTGTTTGAGTCAGAAGGATCTCTAGCTTGCTGCTGAAATAAAATGAAAAATGATTTCCATTAATTAATTCTCTTTCGTAAGTGTGTTTGGGCCAAAACACACAATATATTCAAAGAAACTGGTGAACCAAAGAACAACAACAACAATCCAACTCTTTGACACATTTTTGATCCAAGGGTCTACGATGGAAGATCAATTAGAAATATTCCTGTTGTATTTGCTTATTCTAACAGAAATCTAGTCAAACTCAACCCAAAACAATGCAACCTTATTTGTGCATGAAAAGCCAGAAACGAGCACAATAGCAAGCCAGGCGGATAACAGACACACAACAAAACCAGTTGTACAAAAGGAAAAAAAAAATCTCAATGAAGAAATTTAAACAAACCGGAAACATATCAATCACACATCACAGAACCAAGATGTGTTACCGGTGCACAGTGAGGGGCAAGGCAAGCTCATTTTATGGAAAATTGTTTGATCACGTGGAAACAATCCCAAGGTTGTTAAACATTTTCCCAAAGATTCTTTGATGCACTTTGAAACTTGGCCATAATGTAACACAATGCTCCATGTGGGTGTTTAAACAATGCATGTTTACACACCAAGTCTTAGTAGCCATATACTTCCTCGGTTTTTATATATAAATCCCATCACTCTATCTCTGACATCTTCAGTTTGTTGACCAAATCTGGAAAATATGAAATTACTGGCCTACATCGCTGTCATGCTGCCAACTTCAAACTTCAAACTAAGAATGTTGTAACTCAATATTGAGAAACGATTAGGAATCAGCATAAAGAAAAATGTGATAAAAATCAAATCAAGTGCTCTGGCTTTGAAAGTAATCCTAGATCTTTTCTTGTTTGTTTGGCAAGTCACAAGTCAGTCTTGTACTGTTCAGTTGAGGTTTCTGGCTTGCAGTTACAAATAGATGACGTTTCTGCCCAACATCTTTGCTCTGTATACGTATGAAATTACATTTTGTAAGGATATTTTAGCTCAACTGAGCAAATACATTTGTGGCTTTTTTAAAGTCAGCTACCGTCCTAACTTACTGCATGGCGTTTAATGCCAACAGTGGATTATCTTCTGAGCGGGAAACAGCCCAGAGGCCTTAAAAGCCACAGGGTCATCAATCTCCTCACTTCTGCAATCTGATCTATTGCTTCTGCTTTAAATTGCTTGCATTAGTAAACCACAAATTCAAGTAAAGTGGGACCTAAAATATTAGCTAACTAATGATGGTTATGTGTTGTAGAGGGATCCTGTCAGAATCTTGCTTTTATATTGTATTGTTTCTGCATAAGAGACAGGTGGAGTTCAGATTCAATAGCCTAGATCATCGGTCAACTTCAGTCAATATCCTCTCATGTTTTGCTCATTCACTTTGTGAGCATGCTCACAAGCCCGAGTTCTGTAATAGGTCAGAAAATAAAGTTGCTCAGACCAACAGTATTCCAGTGAGCTGGTGATCCTCAGTGAGTAAACTGTCTTGTCCTTTTTAAAGTTCCTTAGCTGAAACTGTAGTATTGCCATAGTTGAGTATAAAAGTGGAGGATGCAGACTCACTGGTGTTGGGTAGATGGAAAATAAAAAAAAGATACATTTTATCGCACAGAATCAAAGACACAGCAAGAAATCCAGAACAGAACAAACACAAACCAGGACAAAGGCAGGAAATAGGACTGAACTGTCGAAGGGACAACAACAGTGATATGGTCACTGGGAAGAGAAAACCAGGAAGTATATACATATCACACATATATAGTATACGTGTGATGGGAAAAAAAAACAGCGCAGAACTCAGTGCAGGCGAGGTTTTTTCTAAAAGAACAAAAGGAAGTAAATGTGAAATTGACTGAAGTAATAAAGAACAGAGATTTGAAAATTAAACAAAAATACAACCATGACCACAGGGGAAAAAGTGTGCATGCCAACCCATTATCTTCCTAAATTTTTAATTGTTTTTGATCATTTATACGGTTTTATTGTTCGCTGCGTATCATACTTGTGCCGTTTGACAATTAACATTATTATGCTAGATATAGCAACCCTGTAATTTTTTGCATGACAAGAGTGTGCAAATGTGGCTTTTTGTAGAGGATGGTGCTCCAATTTGCAATGACCACAAGGAAAGATTTGCTGATTTATTGTGGGTTTACATGGACCTACTCTGACCTTTGATTAAGTTTTACATTTTCATTGTTTGTGATAATCAAGCATTACTTTGAAGCCTCACTGTGTTGTTTTTCTGGAGCCAGAGGTGACTGTCTATAGTCTATGCTTCACACGCGCTGCTCACATTTGCGCAGGAACTCACACTTGAGCCTTGAGCCATGAGCCATGCGCCCATCTTCCCAATTCCGTATGTCTCAGTCCAGTGTCTCGGTCACAAGTAGAGTTAGATTTTTCATCCTTAAAAAAAAATTCATATGTATTAAATGGATACTGTAATAGTCTTACAACATCTCATTTTATATGTTAAATATGTACATGATAGTATGACAATTATTTGCAGGCATTACAGTATTTCGCATGTTGAACTCTGGAAAAGGTAAGATTTTTCCAGGACCTGTGATTGAGATTAATGTCACAAGGAAAGAAATGTCTCTCGCGTTTCTTTGCTCTTGACATTTCTCCCACAGCGAGGGTGCTATTCTTTGAAAGGTACCTCCACCTTTAGGTCAGCACTGAAAAATCTTTACACTGAAATGTGGTACAGTACATTTCATATTTATATGCCTTCACTGTCACTGACCAAAAAAAAACTGCAGAGGATGGACAGGAAAGAGTGGAAGGGCAAGAGAGGTGAAGGAAGATCGTGTAAGAGTTTGGGAGAAAATGTGAAAAGGAGGTCAAGTTAAATGGCAAAACAGAGAGAGCCAAAAGCACTTTAAAAGACATTGAAATCTCATGTGAAAACGAACAGCCTGAGTTCCTCTCAGTTCATAATAACAGTCCCTTAGGGAGCCCAGCATGTCTGCCGATTTATCTGAAGTCAAGACATCATCTTGGCATTATTTTATACTTTCTTTTAAACACTCTTGTTCAGGGCTCAGCTGCTACTCCTCTTCAAAGACCCATAACCTCAATGGTAATAGAGAAGATGGCACTTTGGTGGCATCTCGGTGACCCCCTCACTCGATCTTGGTTCCTTGGCACAGTATGCCAAACCTATTGTAAATGATCTGGGGGTAAAAGTGGACGTGGATCTTAAGTTTGACAGCCAGATTAAAGCTGTGCTGAAAGCAAGCTTCTTCCAGCTAAGGCAGCTGGTAAAAATAAAACCTTTTCTCCGGAGACAGCATTTTGAAACAGTAATCCACGCCTTTGTGACCACTTGGCTTGATTACTGCAATGCACTTTATATGAGGGTCAGTGGGTCCTCCATCGCACGTGTTCAACTGGTACAAAATGCAGCTGCACGTCTTTTAACTGGCACAAGGAAGTTTCACAGGTTTTAGCTTCACTACACTGGCTACCTGTCCATTTTAGAATTTATTTTAAAATTCTTTTATTTGTTTTAAATCTCTAAATGGTCTTGCCCCATCATACGTCTGGGGACTTCTGCACCCCTACACACCCAGCCAATCTCTCAGGTCAGCTGACCAGCTGCTCCTAAGGGTTCCCAAAACTAAGCTGAAGTTCGGAGGGGACCGAGCATTTTTGGTTGCAGCTCCAAAATGATGGAATGAACTGCCACTGCACATTAGACAGGCCTCCTCACCGTCTAATTTCAAAACTCTTCTTAAAACGCATCTCTTTTCTTTGGCTTTTAACACTACGTAGGTTGTTGATTTTATGTGCACAGATATTTTATCTGGGGTGGACAATCTATTTATTTTTATTGTAAAGCACTTTGGAAACCTTTGTGTTTATTTAAACTGTGCTTTATAAATAAAATGGATTGGACTGGAGATATTAACGGGTATAATGCCAGTATGTCCTTGTGCACTATGTATCTGTGTGCATGTTGCACTCACTGCTTGTTGTGTGCAGCATCCACAAATAAGCACTGAGGAATGTGAGCTATCAAGAGCTCCTTTACCAATAATTGTCCCATCCCTCTTTTTGACATCACACCACTGAAGGTGGTCTCTTCCCATCTCTCAATGATGATTCAACCACACCGAGTTTTTAAATGAGGATACCTTGAGGCCACGGCTAGGAATCTGTAGTAACCCAATCTACACTTCTGAAGACTCAGAGGACTTTTGCTGGGTCTGAGGAATAGATGTAGGATTATTTTTGGGTTAGCTGCTTACTTTTGACAGGAGTGACTGTCAAGAATGATGATGGGAAATTGGGTTTCCCACTGGGTGTGTGTTGTGCATATGTGATTAACCCGCTGAAGAAAAAGTATTGCTTAGAAGTAAGTGTGCATGCTTTTACATTCATGTATGCATGTCTTTGCATTAAGAAGGGGGTTCAGGTGCCTCTCTGGTGGTATTTAGACCCTTCATTTGTGTGGAATCCAGCATCATTATCCCAAAGTGTTGCCAGCTGGAAGCGTTTGGGAGTTCCCATTTGAACTCTATGTGTGTTCTGAAGATGTAGAGAGACTTAATAAGTCAAAAGTCTCTCATGAAAGCTTATGCCCTGGTTCTCATACCCCCCTGATATTCATGAGGAGCAGAATCTGGCACTGTCTTACTGATTAGCTAATAAATTGTGCGGCTACAACTATGCCACCCAAGGCTACAGAGCTGCTTTTTGAATTAGTTGTAATCCAGTGAATTGGAAGTGGATGATAGAGGAGGTTAAAGTCAAGCACACTTACAGTCAATAACAGCCTAATAAATCTAAAATTAGTTTAAGAAAAACTTGAAATATTCCAGTATTTCCCTCTTGTTGGTCTATGTGAACCAACATCAAAATAGTTATTACAACCAGTTTTGATTGTTGGGTAATAGCTTAGTTAAGGCACTTGGAAAACTGAAAAGACAAGACAATATGAAATACAATATATAATCTATAAAGTCAATGGAATTCCTTGTGACTTAATTTCTGATCAAATGTGTGCTATTTTATGAGCTGTAGTGCAATAGTTAACCTCTACATCACCACATCACGACTGCTTTTTTTTGCCTTTAAACTAGGTCACTTTTTAGCCATATTGGTAGCATAACTCTTAAAATGCGAGTGTGAGTCTGTCACTCAGTCCTTCTTAATTTCATACTCATAAATCTCACTTTGCAGTGAATCAACTGGAACTGGACACACTTTTCCTCTGGTTCCAAAATGAGGTTGATTTAATTTGAATTGACAGGAATTATCGTTGCATTCACTTTGCTGGATAGATTATATCTTCTAATTGAGTACTGCTTCCTTCATCAGTTATGGTTAGTGACAGTCGGTGACGCATGTAGAGTAAAGTCAACCTGTTCTTATTTCATTGTCAAATATGATGATTTTATCAAAGCAGGTAGTGTCTCTGAGAAATGCACATGGTCTTATTTGGCTTTGGTGCTATTATGCTCCAGCCCCAGTGGTGCTTGATGTCAGGAGCCAAAACTAGAGGGTGGATGGTGGAACACGCCTTACATTTGTTTTGAGTTCTAGAAGACATTTTCTTTCCAGCTTTATTATAGTATATCTGGAAGATTGCTGAGTGAGACAAAGGTGAATGTAGCAGTTAATTTTCTGGGAAATTTACTGAGAGCAAGTGCGCATGTTTCATTCATGAATTTTGCTGTACACCCAACTGTTTATGCACTCTCCAGAATATCACCAACATTCACGTGTGAAAACAACTTATGATGCCAGCTGGCTCCTGAAAAAGCAAAGGGTTGTAATGCAATGGGAGAAAAAAAGTGAGCTCAGGTAGGGTACCTCTCATTCAAGACACAATGAGAGACATATGTTCTGGTAACATGACTTATTCCTGATTTCACGCAAACAGGAAATTGATAAAATGGTCAATGTAATCAAATTAACTATGTCCAAAAATGTAGAATTTTGCTCATTAGTTCATATAACTTCTTTTTTGTGAAATGCCATAACAATAATTGTGTTTTGTCATATAAAGAGATACTTTGGACACTGATGCATTCAAGACTCCTAAACATTTGAAGATTAGCTTTCTGAATAAATTGGCATCACACAATATAGTAGTGAAATTTAAGACAAACCTGAGCTTAGCCACACGCTGGCAAATGGTGGCCAGTTGAAATTACTGTTAGATGGTATGCCCACTTAAGGTGAGCATGCTAACGCTGCAATTCTAACTTAACGGTCTCAAATTTTGTTAGCATTAGCATTTCCATAGCTCTGCAGCATAGAGAGATGCTTGTATGACTATAAGCTGCTCACTTTTGTTTCGATAATGAACACATAGAGTAAAGTGATGCTTTTGCAGATTTGATTTAGAATAGTTTGTTAACATGCAGAATGCAACACAGTCTTCTGAGATTTCCAGTCCTTTTTACACTCTGCTGCAAAGTGAAGTTTAGATTAAGTTATTCACATGTGTGCAAATGCTTGCATATCAGTAGATCTGATTATTACAAAGTTCCATGTGATCACGAAGCCAAAGTTAACAGCCTTTTAAGTCTTGTGAACATGTTATTACAGACTTTCTGAACCTCTAAAACCTCTGAAGGGCAGTTCCTTAGCTTCCTATTACATATCACCACAACATGGTCCCACAACTTTACAAGCGCTAATTACATGTACTCTACTGAAATAGATAACCCAGTATTTCCACCACTAGATGACAGTGTTAGTCTAGTTCCTCCACCTGCAGCAAAAGCAGGCCAGGGAAAGTGACAACTGACAAAGGCAATCAAACTGCACAAAAACAACACAAAAAGAGGTTTTCCAGAAAGAAAACTGCCACACCAATTCCAGGTGTCTTGTTTCTGCTGGGATAAAAGACTACTTAAATGTAGTCTAAAGATTCCACATTGATATCTGCCTTGTGTTTTGTATCTGCAGGTAACAAACTGAAAGCTAGGTAGCAGGCATTTAAGTGGAATCCTGTTTTTTACGGGTGAAAAAATAGAAGTGTGAAGCAGTTTCAGTAAATATTTAGATATTTTCTCAATCAATATCCTTAAAAGATAGTCTTTCAATGTGGTGTTAAGTTTCAAGTATCTATGGAGAAAAGGTATTTTTTGGCAGGCTCAGTCATCAGTTTTCCATAGTAATTTCCTTTCACAAAAGAGGTATTTACTTTCAATTTGGTTTGCATAAGCCATACAGGGGCACAGTGTGGGTCAGTGATTCCTAAGCAATCCAGAACCAGCCGTCCCACTACTAAGACGATGGCCCTTCTCTGCAGTTGGATAATATTAATCAGGCTTTATGGGTGGTGTGACTCAAACATTTTCAGACAGAATTTCTAAATATCTGGTATAGTTTGTGATATTGGTGCATTTTGTAGTTTTGCTTTTTGTCTGAGTGATTGTGGTAATTACATCATTTATTCATCTCTTAATTTTACACAAGTATGAAGCATAACTTCTATAAGGTGGCTGTACAAACTCTTAAGGAGCACTATGGGAGATTGACTTGACAACTGTCTGGCAAATTACCTGAGTATTACATTGTCTTGTTCGCTGTGGTCTCTTTCAGTGTAATGTGAACCATTGCTAAATGAGACTAAATGCTCTCTGATTCCGACAAGTTCGTAGCAGTGTTCCCATGGGGTCAAGCCGCGTGCACCATGAGCTGAAAAGCATCCTATTTGGCTTTCTTTTTACATTCAGACTCCATTGAGAAGTGCATACAGGCAGGCATGCAACAACACACTCACACAAAAACCTGCCCCTTTTGAGTCCTAACCACCATAGCTGTATATGTCCATTCCCTAATTGGTGGTTCTTTTTTCAAAGGAGTGATTATGTGTGTATGTGTTTAGAGGCGTCCTCTCTGTGTAAGGCGTCTCGATTCAGTCCATCTCCAACGCCAGAGGGGACAAAAGAGGCACCCGTTCCTCCTCTCAGGGCAAGGGGCCGTTGACACCAATAAATCCCCCCTTCCACTTCCTCCCCGGTGTGTTGGGGTTATGTCAGGAATGTCCTGGGTCCTATTGTCCCCTGGTGCTCTGTTTTTGGTAACCCATCACCAGGCATTCTCTACTGCTCACACTGCCTCCTCCCTCCCCCTTACACACCACACATGAGCACACACACACGTACGTCCACACCCCATAGGCTGTGTGTCCCTTGGTCCCTAACTCTGAATAGACCACCTCGGCTGAATACGACAGACAGGCAGGCGTCAGGACATCAGGTTCAGCAGCCTAAGTCGTACATTGCAGCCCAGTGGGGAAAATACAGCCAATTATTTTCACCTGTTTGGTTCCCCTTGCACTCTTTGTCTGATCAGAGAAAGGAAACAAAACAATGGCCCGAGTGTCTTCGACTCTACTTTTAATGCTGGTTCTGTACTTTCAGTAGGATCAACTACTTCATCTGTCTCTCTCACCCCTTTAATGGTTTTTATTAAAGGGAAGATTAATTTGACACTCATAGACGTGTTTCATAGACCATGGAAACCAGTGTGTTTCAGGGTTTTCACCAGGACAGATTAAATAACTTAAAAGTCAGATAAATAATCTGACAGAATCTGCAATGATATGAAAGTAGTTTTAAAGATGCATTCAATCTTAAATACATTGTATGTAAGTGACTCCACAGGTTTTGGAGCCCATAATGTTATCATGCTCTGATGTCCTTTTTCTATACACATATATGTGCCTCCCATACATATATAAACTCCAAGTTCAACACCATTTACAAAATTGTTGAAGTGCTACATAAAATGTAAATATAATCAGTTTCTGATGGTTTGCAAATAAATACAACCCTATATGTGTCAAGTGTGGGTGGTGGCAAGGAAGGAGGACCCAGGTGAAGAGACTGAGCCAGGAGGAAAAATTAAACAAAACTATTTATTTTAAACAAAGGCGCAGCAAAGCAGAAATAGATTAAACTAAAACATGGAAAACAAAATCCAAACGCTGTATAACTGGAATGGACAGACTGACCAACATAGAAACAAGTAACTAGGAGCAGCATGAGAGAGAGTAACGGTAAGGGTCTGGCAAAGAGTGAAGGAAACCAGGAGTTTAAATACAGAGGAGGGTGATTGGTGAATGACTGCAGCTGAGGATGAGTGAACGCAGGTGAAGGGAGTGGAGCTGATGACTGTACTGAAGAGAGACTGAGGAAACACGTGAGAAACAGAAACAAGAAACAGAAAGGAAAAACAAACATCAAAACAACACGGATCATGACAATATGAAAATAAAAATAGAAAAACTGTTGCAACAGAGTTTTAACTTTAGATATGTGTTCATTTGGACTTTGAAGTTAGCAATGCGTTGAGTAGGACAACTAAAGAAAAGCAGTGGAAACGTGAAGGAAAATATCCAGTGGAACATCACGTAACAAGTAACAAGTCAGTCACATCATTCGGTATAAAAAGATCACCCAGAGAGAAAGCCATGTCTTTCAGAAGTTAAGATAGAGAGAGATTTATCATTCTGTGAAAGCTTCTGGGCAGGTTTAAGACTAATGATTCTCCCATCCACAGTACATGGTATTATTAAAGATCCACAGAAGATGGAGAAGTCTAGAAAATAATGGACAAGGCTGAAAGGCAGTATTGAGTGGCTGTAATCTTCAGGTACTCAAGTGACAATGCATTTTAAAAAATTACACAAGTCTGTAGAGGACATTGCTGCATAAGCTTGGGAACCAATCTGAGAACCATTGTCAATGAACACAGTTTCTTGCTGCATCCAAGAAAACTTGAACATGCAAAGACAAAAACATATAACATTTTAACATCCAGAATGAACTTCACCACAGTTTTTGACACAACTGCCTATTCATTTTGAATGAGTAGGTGAGTCCAAACGTGCAATGTGACAAACATATATGCTATCCAGCTGACATCTTGCTCATTTCAACAGAAAAACACCACATTCTGCCTGATAACAACAGCATGGCTGTGTAGTAAAAGATTCAGAGTTATAAATAGGTCTGCTTGCAGTCCAAACCTTTCACCCACTTTTGACACATTGTGAAATAATAAATACAAGGCTTGTTCAAACTGTGGGTCAGCTGAAACTATATCAAACAATAATGAGATAGGATTTCATGTTAAAAACCTCATTCTTTTTGACACGGGTCATTATTTTAAAATGAGCATGAATTTCCATACATAAATCCATCCATCCATTTTCTATACCCGCTAATCTGTAGCCTGTTGGAAGACAAAATTGTTGCCTTTCACAATTTATAGAAACAAGGGATTAATGCCATATGCATATATTAATCTCAACAGAATAGCACAGTGTTGAGCGTCTCTCCCATGTCATCACAGAATTGACGCTTTGTGTGGTCTTTTAGTTTTGATAGGTTGTATTTTACACAAAGCCATGGTCTTTTTGTAATCTCAACCAAGAAGTATTGGATTCAAATCCAGCTGAACAGGGAACAGGAGTGAGTTGATAAGTTTCCAAAAAGCAGTGGTGTCACAAGAGACTCCTTTGAGATTGCAACTGAGGTGTCCAGATTGAAACAACAACATAATCAAAACCAGGTCTCCTAGTCAGTGGCCACTGCAAGTCGGTGAGGGTTGATACATGAGGGTTGTGCTCTTACACTTTTCCACTACAATTTCAAGATAGGAAAAATGGCAGCTTTTGGCTACTTTTACTTCAAGTGACTGGATCACTAAGTTTCAACATATGATATATTGTCTATGTTGTGGTATTTTGAAATGAATGTTGGGAATGAAATTTGGGTTTACATTTTTTTTTCAAACAAAGCATCATGATCATGATCTTATTTGGAAGTTCAAGATGTCGTCAAAATGTTCTCCACCTCTTCATTAATGTGGAGCATAAGATATAGTTAAGATTATGAAGCCAGACATGTGATATTTTCCTCGTTGGTTCTATTTTTCCTCGTTGAAGTCACACTTTACTGGGGTTTATACACAACACCTGACATATGGCGATTACCCCTGACCCTGCCCTTGTCACAATCACACATTGCATTATATATTTTTCTTATGTGTAAGGTTATGTCTTGGCATAGTACTGATAGTGTCACAGTCTGTCATGTCCCAGTTTGTTTAATCATGTTTTCAGGTTATGTTCAAGTCATGTTTTTCCCCTGTCACCTGGTTCATTGTTCACAGCTGCACATCATTCACTGATCACTCCCTCCACAGTATTTAGCCTCCTGGTTTCTTTTCAGTCACTGCAGAATCCTCGCTATCCCTTCATGCCTCGCCACAGAGATAAGTCTGGTTATGCCTCATAGTCATAGTATTTATTCATAGTTTTGTTACTATAGTCTTTTGTATTTCATAGTCTTGATTTTTGTTTCATAGTTTTTGCCTTTGCTCCCTGTTCTTGTTTTTGTTGGAATAAACCTTGTTTATGAACCAAAAGAGCTGCATCTGGGTCCTACCTCTCCATCGTTCCTGACAGATAGTAACAAAACAATGTTCTCTAAGTTGTCTTAAAAAAAAACAATGCTCTTGGCTAATTTCCCAATTTCCTCGTTAAATCTGTTCGACATAATCCATTATTTTGCTTTAATTAACCATAAATATGTTGATTGATTTATAGATTCTCTGTCTACTTTGCAGAATATGCCACCTCAACTACCCTACCTAGGCTCTGTTATCTGCACATCTGCATCTTTTTAGTCCAGATGCAATTTTTCATCATCCTCATACGTTCAGGAATCTTTCTAACCACAGCATATCCCACACAGCCATTCAAAGACACTGCATTCACTGCGAGCACTTCATGAATTCATTCACTCTCTCATAGCAAACATACTCTCACTTGGCTTATTCTTAGCTTCATCTCCATTCATTCCTGTCTCGGAGGAGGCAACATCCCATTCTGGTGTAGCAGCCTCCTCCTGTCACCTGGCTGCATTAGAGCTCACAACACTGGCAACCCCCCAAATACCAGAAGTTTGATTTGTTGTTCGGTAGGGGTGATGTATGTTTTCTGTGTGTGGAAGTCAGAAGGAGTAGGTGGGTTGCACACATGTTACGAAGTGAGGCGCCATTGCGGCCTAAAAAACTATTAGACTCTGTAAATACACACTGTGGCGAAAGTAAACATTCTCAGCATGCCATCTAGGCGCACAGAAGGGGTACTGGGAGACAGCGACTGGACAGACTGTGAGGGGGAGGTGTGTGTGTGTGTTTGTGTGCGCATGTGACACTGTGTACATGTGTGCACATTAGGAGTACAGCACTAATCAGTGAGCTGAGAGGAGATGGATATGGAATATATAGATTTGAATGGGAGAAAACTGGTGTGTGTGTGTGTGTGTGTATCTAATCAGTTGAGAAGTCAAGTAAACAAGTTAAATTTGGTTTACCTGTGTGTGTCGTTATGAAGACCAGAGATGATTATTTGTCAGGAGCATGAAGTGTTTGTGTGGAACGGTGATGAGTGCTGCCCAATTATGATGTCTATCTTGAGAATGCATGTGCACAAAGTGTGTATTGTGCAGTTGTGAGTTTGTGATACCCTCTATGTCGCTTGTTGGCCTCACCTGGGTGATGAGAATAAACAATATAAAAACTGGGGGGGAGAGGGGTGCAAGTAACCATGGAAACAGGGCTCAGAATATGCACTATTCCCAGCCCTGAGAGTGCCACACCGCCCACAGCTCTATTTTTAGTCCTTACTTTGGGCTTACAATATCTGTTACATCTAACAAGAGTTAAACTGAGTAATCATCAAGCATGACTACAGAAATGTGACTCTGACACTATGTGTGTCATTAAAATGGTAGCAGCACAAGAGCATATCGGACAACCCGGATCACACTACATGCTTTTAACTGCTGTGTGTTTAAATGGGGCTCTGAGGATGTAAACCCCTAAAATAGATTATTTTTTGCTGATTATTACTCTTAAAATCACCCTTGCATAAAGAGATTAACTGTCTTAAATAGTAGGTAAGTATGATTAATGAGATGCATTGTGTTTAAGAGGATAATAAGTACTACTGTGTGCATGAAGAATGCAGAGGGATATTGAGAGCCTTATCAAACTTCAGCTTCTTGTCTGGACTTTACCAGAAAAACAGTTTGGCATCATAAGCTGCTCTTGACTTTTCCATTTGTGACAAATCCATAAAACCACCAACAAACCCAGTATAATGTATGTAAGTATGACTGACAAATGCACTCATGACTCTTTTTACCAGTCACCTGTTGTTTGTTGACAAAGATGGCCACCGTGTTGATGTTATGGCATTTTATGAATTCTGTGCCTGCTGCTGCTGACTCCAGGTTAGATTTGTCAGCGCTTCGGGAGATGTACAGTTGACATGAGTTGATCAGCTGAGCTTGAACTGGAATCATAGCTCTGGATTATTTCTGGATAAGCAACAACTCTAAAACACAGACATACCTGCCAGGCTGAAGAGGGAATAATATGAAGGACCAACCCAGCTTGGGCTTTTTTGTCACTTAAAAAGACCTCCAATATTCATACAACATCACTGCATCTGCAGCTCCTCTCCCCCCCCACACAAATACCATACACTTCAGACACTTACACATCTCGTGCTTCTTATATAACAAATGAATACTTGACGCCCATACATACATACATACAAGCAGCACACACATACAGTTCTCCAGACACCACAAACTTGGGTTGGTGGTGGTGTGATGGAATGCTGGGTATCATCTGTGGTGACTCTGTTTGTGTGTATATGTATGTGTGTGTGCGTACCCTCCCTCCCCTCAGTGCTCAATCTAATACCCTGTCATCATCAATAACCTCACCAGTGCTGACTCACTGGCTTTTACAAGTGTGGGGTTTTGGGTCTTACTCGCAGCCACAGACCCCTGTCTCCATCTCTGTCTGTCTGTCAACCCACAGCACCATCCAGAGTTGTGCGTGTACATTCAAGCAATCAGCGTGCACGCTTGCCTACAGACTTGCTCTTTTCTGAGGAGATATGTCCACATAGGTATGGATGTCTCTTCCATCTTTCTTCAAGTGAAAGCCTTTGCAGACCCTTTACCACCCACACCCACAGCCAGCTCCGCAGTCACTCCCAATCGGACCCCAATCCATCATAATAATTGGCAATCATCAAGAGACATAGGCTCATCATCTTCACCGCTGAGCATGTCACCCCTCCTCTCTCCTACTCACCCATCATCCCTATCCTAATTGTCTCCAGGCCTTTGTTTAACCCTCCTTACTTTCTCCTTACAAAACAGTGTTTTATCTTCAATTCACACAGGAGTGTAGATGTTTATGAAGCGTCCAAACACTAATAATGAATGCATAGTCATTTGTATGCTGATGAATGAGCAGACAGGCTGTGACAGACAATAATGACGCAGAGCGTCTGACAGGGTAAAGGTCGGCAGTGTCTTGACATTTTTATGGATTATGTGACATTGAAGTTTATGGCCCTGATTCAGAGCCTTGTCCCTAATTTTTATCCATATAATGTGTCAATCAATGATATATCGTTTGCCATGAGGACTGTAAATTTGCATCAAGATGATATTATGATGAGGTTTTGTCATTTGTTTATAAATGGAAGTGTGGATTTCATCAGTGGTATAAAGTAGTTGGAAAAGCTTTGTGGAGAAAGGACAGGGCACTTACTCATGTAAGGACAGGAATTTTTCCTTCGGAGTAAGAAAAAAAAATCCCACATGGTCCAAATTTAATCTACAGCCATATTAGATGCCTCAATATTCTGCCTCTATTTCTAGAATGGGATTAATTTGGTGAATATGAAACTGCAGATGGACTTTGAGAAAAGGACCATGGTTAGAAGAACAGTGATGATGTTTCCCTCACATGGCCTTATGCATTTCACATTTTTATTTGATTTGAACACAAAAAGAACAAACACTCTTCAGCATCCCACTGAGCAGATTCTAGGAGATGAGTAAAATCTTGGACTCTCAGGTGTTGACAGTGATTGAAGTGCTTCTCGATTAAAGTCATAATACTGTCAAATGTGGTGATTTGCGGAACAAGGACTTGGCTGACATTTCTATGCTCTCAGTTTTGCTAAGGACGCCCGCAATTCAATCAGGGACCACCTGGAGGTCCCCGAACCCCACTTTGAGAACCAACGATGTAAGTGGCTGGCAAGGTCTGTTTCTAAAAGGTGCGCACCTAACTGGCTGGAGCCAGGGCGGCGTATTGCCTTTCACACGCTTCTAAAATACTCTCCGGGCAGAGCCTGAAAGGGTTACTGTTTCCCAAAGTGCCTCATTCTGCGCAGTCGAGAGGGGGCGGCTGAGTGGCGCCGTCGAGTCAGAGACGCAGTTTCTAAAAACCCCGAGACATCATCAAGAAAGAAGCTGACAGTAAGGAAAGCAGCCCCCCTCCTGCTCCTTCTCTTCCTCCTCCGCTGGCTTGCTGCCGTCCTTCTCCTCTGCTTACCAAATCCCCTCAGCGGTTCTGTCACAATAACCGGGCGGCAAGTGTCAAATCCAACTCTGGCCGCAAAAACACAAATCACTTGAAGGCACACAAGATGCGCTCACTGGAAATACTACTCAAGCTGCTTTTAGCTCGCAGACATTTAGTCATAGCTCTGTTTAAGTCGTTGATTGCATTTAAAGAATAATATAAACACCATAAAAATGAGCCCTGCTTACAGAAAATGACTCCTCGCTTTGATTTCACAAGACTTTTTTTTTCCCCCTGCGCGTCTCCAGCGCCTTTAATTGGCCATATCTCTTTAACTTGCAGACAGCATACCCCAGCTCTCCAATTAATAGTCTGCTAACGTCAAAAACAGTTGACCATTGTTTTATGGGCTTTGTGTTTTTCTTTTCTCTCTCTCTCTCCCTCTCTCTCTCACTCTCTCCGGGGCGGTCAGACTTGAATAGGCGCCGGTCTGCTCCAGTCCACCTCTATACAAATACCTCAGTGGAACTTATGTGGAGCTTCCAGACCCCAGACGCTTCGCCATTTCATCATTTGACACTGTTTAAAATGTCTGAATCATATTTTACGCATTATGTTAACACCTCGGATCCCTGAAGCCGGCATGTGCGTAGACAGTGGGGGCGAGCGTGCGTGGCCTCCCCCTCCACCTCCTCCTCTCTCTGGCTCAGACAAATAAATGTCAGTTCTGTGGAGGCGCTTGAGGTATGTGTTGCGCATTACACGGCGTAGTAAATCAGCCCTTTCTAAAATCACTGTGACGGCGTGGAGCGTCAGGCAGTCCACACAGAGCCACTGAAACTTGGACTTAGTGCGGTTAAGTAACTCCACTCCACTTCTCAGCCCGACCATCTGAACGCTGCAAAAAATAAGAGCCTGGCATAGCCTCTACTTACTCTTCATAAAATGCGGATCACTTTTACGTGTTTATTAATCTTAACATGAAATTACATTTCTGTCATGAGTGTTTTTTTTATCATTACCGGGAACCAGTGTAAATCCTTTTCATGCACATTCAGCTCTTCTCCTGCAAGGAAAGAGTGAATGAGACAACATGTTCCGCTGATATTTTTTACAGCATACACGCCCCCTTGGATATAGACACTCGTTGTAAGCAATATGGCTTGACACTAATTCATGTTGAAAAGATAGACTTTATTGCTAAAACGTGTAACCATAACATGTACACTGATATGTCTTACTTTTTTATTTCTTTCTTTTTTTTTTTTGTCATTTTTAGAAATATTCAAGTAGACATCTCCCATATTTTTTTTCTGGTATACTCTGCTATTCTCTTTCCTTATGCTCTATACTCACAAATCGTTAAAATAATAAATAAAACGTACAGTTTTGTTTATTCCTACAATACTATGTATTCCAAAAAAAAGCTGAGTTCACGCCTTTACATATATATATATATATGTATATACATATATATATATCTTTAACCTCAACTTTCTTTTTTTTTTTACAATTTAATTATTATTGATATTAATATTATACAAAAACTCTAGGCAGCATTGCAGTGAAATAAAAGTCAGCATCAATGTTCAGTTGAAAAAAAAAGATCACCTCTTGGAGAAGTGTAGCATATCATGAATTCCATCTTCAATGTCTCTTAAAAAAAAAAACATCCCCCAAAAAAAAGCTCTTCCTCATGAAGTGCTCCTGGTTCTCCCCCTCCAAAAGACAATGTTTCAGGGTTGAGAATAAAATATGGTCCTGGTTCAATTAGAAAAAATAGCTGCATTTTTCTTAAATATGTACAATGTTGGTATTTCACTTAAAATGCTATATAAAAAAATAGATTTGCTATGGTGCCCACCTCTGTAGAGAGTTAACAGTGCAATAGAAACCGTATTTCCAGTCCACTCCCCCGTCGACCTCCGCTACTTCCTTAGAGAAAATCAGCACGAGCACTTGCACTCTGAGATGATTGGGTATTGCACCTGTATCCACGTACAGTATTTCTGTCTTAGAAACCCTTGGCAATACCACCGCAGGAAAATCTTGGTGATTGACTTGACGGGTTTGCATGACATCCCCTCAGGGAAGGAGCAAGAGCGCTCAGAGAAACAGTTTCCCTCCTTGATGTATCGTGGCCAGAACCTCACGCCCAAATCCTTCCAGGTGTACACCACAGGGCAGTGCGTATAGGTCCACAGCCACTGCAGGAATTTCCTGCGGGCTTTCTTGCCCACTTTTACCCGCTTTCCATAGGGGGTCTCTGTGAGGTCCAGCTTTTTAATCTCGTTAGGCATGGGCTCCTGCAGCTTCACCTGGTTGTCTGGCGTAGAGAGGTTCACCAGCATAGGCGAGCTGATGGACATGAAGTTGGGGTCAAAGTTGCTGCCGAGTTTTTTCCTCAGAGTCCTCTCGGCCAAGTCCTGCTCCCGGGGGTCGTACTCCGGATCGGGGTCTTCCTTCAGGTGGGGGACGGGAAGGTTATCACTTGGCGATGGACGGAGGCGAAGGGAATCTGGGAAAATGTCTCTTCGCTGGGAAACTCCAAGGTGAACGCACACCAGCACGTAAACGAGTAGAGTTTGTGAGAGGCCCATTATTCCCCTTGTTCTGTGCTCTGGCTCTCGTCGTGTGAAAATGATTCAGTCCTGTTCCCGGGTACTGTGTTGTCTGCAATGAGTAGCCCGGGGCTTCATAAATAGTAGAACTTCAGTCACCAGCAAGGCGATACTTTTAATAGACCGCGTCGGGTTTGAATGACATGGAGCGGAGTGCTTTGCTTTTTAGGGCTCCTTCAACTTTGCAATTTACCCGCTGATGCAACTCTGCAGCGTGAGATGCCACTGCTTTACAGCAAGCTTTAGGTCGGAAAAAGAGCGCAAAATAGGGAAAACTCTAGCCTATTCAAGCTGTAGTCTGCTTCACTCCGCTCCTTGGATTCACTTTGGGTTTCTCTCGGTTGTCATGGTTACCCCGGGGACTCGAAGCTACGACTAACTGTCTACACTGGATGACAGCGGCCGAGGCGAGAGCAGCATGGAATGAAGTGTTTTCTAAAGAGACAGAATAGATCCGGAGCGTCCCGAGAGAGAAGGGCGCACAATAGAGGACTTCACCAAGTTTTAAATGTCACGCGCCCGGCAATGAGGGCTGCCTTGGCCAATGTTATTTTTACGCACGGCTTTTATGAACGTGTTCTCTCTTAACGTCGCCTGACGCCGTCAGGTTTGACAAAGTCCCGGGGTACACAATCAGTCCCAGGGTCCGTGAACTCAGGAAAAAGTATATGCAGTCTCTTGCGTGGTATTCCAGGAAATATGTGCACTTGAAAACGTCCACAACTTAGAGGAGCCGTTGGATACAGTCTCAGCTTATGAGATAACAACCATTTCTCTTTTCAGAGGATGTTCCAAATCGCAGCTCAGTTTTATGTTGTTTAAAAAGTCTCAAGTTGTTTTATTTCCACAGAACTCTTGGCTGCGCATTTACAGAGAAAAAGCGAAGAAAAAGGCTTTACAATGAGTTGCAGTGTCGGTGCATGTCAGCAGCAAACTGCAAAAAAAGAAGCCAGTAAACGTTGATAGTTCAGAGTTCGTTTCAGTGTGGCATTGCTGAATCCTTTCAGAGAAGCTCCAAATCGCAACTTCGCTGCATGAAGAAACGGTCCATAATCTGGAGCGTTTTTGGCCGGGCTCTGCAAGCGGTCAATTCCTGAGGGAGCCTCTCTGCTTCTTTGATAACTGGTACAGAAGCTCCTACTGAGTCGCTCCTACTTCAGGAGTCTGAGAGACTTGGCGCTGGAGCATTTCTTTGCTTAAGCACACTGTGTGTGAGTGTGTCTGCAGCGAGTGGTGCTCAGTCCCAAGTTAAATATCCCCCTCCGACGGTACAAAGTGTCAGAGGGGCCTGCCCACCCCGGCCACTTTCACTATGATTGACAGCCCCGGGCTACCCCCCTCCCCTCACAACGTGGAAAATATCAGCCTCAATGACAAGGATCAACTGGGTCCTAAAGCACCGGTTTTATCCCGTAGTACAGACTAATAATCAAAGACATGAAAAGAGCTGTAGGAGAATTGCTCTCTCATACAGATTTTAATTGTTCTGGTAAATGCTCTTTCCTGCGATTTTCAGCAGTGTCTGTGATTCACTAATAGGTTCAATGCGCTGTCAATATTCAGCTGAAGCGTGGAAGAGTTTCCTTGGCTTGAACTTTCCCATGGAATTGATGGGAAACGTTTGGTAGCTCGTATGCGGAAAGGGGGCATCACATTCCACCTTTGTTCATCGGGATTTGGGTCTACACAGGAATTGGCCGGTTGAACTTAGAGGTCACAAAATAGGCACATAATTAAGGGCTATAAATGGCCACGGATAACTAAGCGGTACCTTTCCCATACTAAGCAGTCATTAGGTCATGCTGAACTTTTTACTTTTGTTTGAACTATGTTGATTCTGCTATAATGCAACTTGGAAACTATCCAGGTAGATCCAGTTTACTGTTTACAAGTTAAAGAAAATAAACTATTTGGTTAGCCTCAATAACCCATGGCCATGCTACAGTAAGTTGAAATTTAGGTATTACCTTTTTTTCTTGCAGAAATGCTGGTGAAGTGGACATGCTTTCTGAGCAAACATTCAGAATTTTGAAGACTTAAAACCCTTACGAAATAGAGAAAAATCGTTCTCATTGTTTTGTCTAAAGTCACAAAAGAAAGATAATCTCATTTAGATATATTTACCCTGTCAGTTTTATCCTGACTCTTGGTTCCTCCTGCAGTTCAAACTATTTTGCAGTTCAGATAAAATGAAAATGTGCTTGTCTTTTGTGTTGGTCACTAGAGGGCGTTGATCCAGCACGTTGAAGAGACGAAGCCAGAAGCTCCCCACACTCTCTCCCCCTGTGTGACTACTAAGGTTTGAGTGCGTGCGGAGGGAATTTTACACTCATGGTGTAAACAGTGCAGCTCAAGTGAACCTGTTCACCAGGTTTCTCATCAAACCAGGAGAAAAAATATTTTAGGATCATCGCAGCAAAGTGATGTTAAAAGCAATATCTAAACAAAGTCTCCTCTTGAAAAATAACAGAAGTTTAATAACAGGAAGTACTCTAATATATGTTTGTCAAGATACGTTATTATCTAAGCTTATACATGTGGAGAGAGTTGCCAGGAGTCTTTTGCATCCTATGAGTAAATTCCTGCTGACCCCTCAACATGCACACCCACACTCACAGTCATAATCTGGTTAATGATTAGAGTTCCAATGTAGACAGAACTCAGTGGGTAGCGGGGACAGTAAGGCTGAGCTGGCTACTGTAGAACTGGCCGGTGCCATTGTCTTCCTCCACAGGTCTTGGGGTGCTGTAGTAACAGAAAAACCCCATGCAGGGAGAAGCACTTCCCTTCCTCCTAGTCTAAAGCACTAATGCTCAAGCAACCCAGCAATAAGTCGAACCCCCATCCCCTGGCTAATTACTGGAGATAGAGACAACTAGAGAGGAGGGGACCAGTGGACACAGTGGGGAAGAGTGGTGGTGATGATGAGCAAATGCGGTAGAGAGTAGAAGAGAGTGATGACGATAGTGTTTTCAGCAAAGAGAAAAGGACTGGCAGGGTGGAGGGGTGGTAGTGGTGGTTCTGGATGGCAGTTTACTGTGGAATGGCTCATTAAATAATAGCATTAAAAGACCCCGGCTCACTTTAACGAAGCTCATCAGCCTCTGATGAGAGGGGTGCTAGGCTGGGATGGGACTCAACATAGAGGGGAGAGGTGGGACTTGTGCTGAAAATTGGGCTTTTATAACAAGGGGACTTAGCTCTTTGGTTTTGCAGTGATTGTTCACGCTCCCTTAGGCCTCAATAGGGCGCATGTGATTGTGCTCTAGGTGGGGGGCTGCCCTTAGGCACAGATAGGACCCCCTTCTCCTCATTTGCAACGAATGCTTTATACACATATACACCCACTCATAGCACATGCACAACTACATGCACACACTAACACCCCCACAGCTCTATACAAAGGCCTCTACCCAAGGTCCAGACAGGAGCTTATCCAGTGCAGGGGCACAGCAAGGGGCAAGCCTTGCCAGACTGGCTGACTGTGCCCACTGGGGACTGGTAGAATGGCACAGAGGGGTGGATGGAGCCGAATCATTTGGAATTGAGAAAAGGGAGTAAAACATGAGAGTTTCAGAAAGTGAGAAAAAAACACATCTAAGTAGAGCTGGACCAATATAGTCAACACTGTATCTGTATTTCATGTCTTCTACCACTAATGTCAGAGGATGAGAAAAGTATTTGGAAGTTATTTGGCAAGGTGCTTCGGCAATTTGCAAATAGTCTTGGATGGCAGATAGTACCACTCTGAGATCCTCAAGGTACTCTCCCTCTAAATCAATAAATACACTTGGAGCCTTCTCATAGTTTGTTTTTTGTTTGGTACGTTGTCAGGTTTTGCAAACAACCAGAGCCTTGACACTTTTTTTGGAACAGTTAAAAATGCAAAATTTTCAGCTTCCCTAAGATTGGACCCATTGCATATTTGTGTCTTTGGTAAGATCCAGTATGACAGCCATTTTAAATATTTTTGTTGTAATAGCTTTAAGAAAAAGACCAACTTGCAGGCAAGACAGATATTTCTTTCATGAGATGCCACAACGATTCAAAATAGAATTGCTCACAACTCAAATAAATAGTTTTCCACCCTTGCTTGTCAATATTGCATTGACTGTATTCCCTACTGCCTTGCCATCGTCTCCAGTTTTACACCCCTCTTCTCTCTCCCCCATATTCGACTCTGTCTCCGAGCCTTAACCCAAAGCAGATGGCCCGGGAAGCATGTCAAAAATCTGTCTCCCGTTAGCACTACTTTTGAAGCCCCTTCTACATTTTTTCCCTCTCCCCTGAAATTCATCATAAAGTTATTTTTGCAAAATGCCCAGTAAACAGCATCAAAGTGATATTTTTCCCCTTTTCTCTAAGAGAGGAAAAAAAAAGAGGAAAACGGTACCATATAGCTTGTCCTTGTTATTGAAAGAGCGCAGTGACATGCTGTTGTTCAATCTGAAGTCAATCTGAGTAGGGCCCCGCATCCTTTGTTTCTGTTACAGCATTCCAGCCATGATGGAGAAAATGCTACTCAATGCCTGATCAAAAGCAGTGATTAATGTTGATCATATTGTAGACAGCTCATTGGCTGTGTGATGTGATAGTGGGGCCCACTTTGAACTCAGAGACTGAAGAACTCAAGCGAAGCCAGAAAGCATCCCTGTAACACATACATTATGAATGTAAAGGTTTTTCTGTAGTTTATGGATCTCTTCAATCACTCAGTACAGTAGCTGATATATATATATATATATATATGACAGCTACTATATATCTATATATATATATATATATATATATATAGATAGATAGATAGATGTAAGTATATAACATGCTATAACACTTACAAGTTAGGCTTACATTAAATTACTTTGAATTTAGCTTCATATATAAATTTATGAAGCTACACTCTCACCAAAGTAATCCAGAAGACCATGAAAAATAATGAAAAATACTTTAGAATACTTTCCTGTAACAGTCACATCCAAAAATGTAACCTAATTTCTCCCTCAAAAAAATCCCATAACTGAATAAGAAACTTAAAAATACTCACAAGCAAATGCGTTATATCAAGTCTTTTGTAAAGAATTGGGGAGTGACCAAAATTCAGTCAGTTGAGATATGATTCCCAGCAGTCAATGTAGTAATTCTGATAATTAACTCACTCTAAGACTGACCAGCAATATCATCCCTACATTCCTTAGCATCAGAGATATGAAACAAGCAAAAAGAAACCAGGAATAAACAAAAGGAACGAAAGGCAGTTTAGAAGATGCTCAAAGGTAGAGTAGTTTCTATTGAGTAAAATGTATGCGCTTTAGCAAAATGCGCATCCTACAGAAACTACATTGGCATTAGTAGTTTCATAGGTATGCCCTCCTCTTTCCTCTTCCCTATTCTTTTTCAGTGACGCCTGGCAACTTCTAATTGGGGAGGCTGGTGTAACCTTACAAAATTCCAGACTGATTTAGTTATTCACATCTTATAAAGTTAGGAAAGAAAAGATCTTTACAGCTCAAAGCATCCCATGGTCTCTTTTTTTCCTCTCCTTTTTTGTTTGTTTCATTCCCCCTGGAAGACCAAGAGAGTGCCCCATGCCTTTTCTGTTCTCTGCATGTCCTCCTCCTCTTGCTCTCTTTTCCCTCCTTGTCCCCTGCCAGATTAGGGAGGGATGAGGGAGGAATTAAATTGATCACCACCTTCCGGAAAACAACAGGAAAAAATAGTGCATTCCGAACACCAGGAGGGCGTTCCCCCTGGTCTTCCCTATGGCAGGATGACATCATTGGCCTGCCGCCCAATTCCCACCGTTCACAATAGGATCACTGTTGCCTTCTTCACGGTGGCACATCAGCCAAAAGAGGAAGATAGAGCATCATCGAGAGAAAAACAGAGAAAGAAAGTAATGTTAAGACAAAAAGGCCTGCGCTTTACACACTAAAACACACAAATGTCTTCAGACAGCCATGCTGACCAATGCTCCACATTCTTCTGGAGAGACTTGGCAGGTTGAAGACATCAAGTGGTGTTTGAATAGATGCCCTGGCAGAGACTTGAGAGCTGTGATCGTGGAACACACAGTATATCACAGTTTATTTGGACAGTTAAGTCATGTGTTTTCACTATTCACAACTCCTGAAGATTTAATCTGTCATTCTAATCTGCTTTTTCATCAGTGAAATCATTGTTGGCATGCTTTATCAATCACTCTCCTTATGCTTGTTATGATGAAATAACTTACTGTGCTCTTGGTTTACATAAGGAGAGAGATGGAAAGTAACTACAATGGAACAAAGACTTTTGCCAAAACAATTTGGTTCCATCAAACTCCTTAGTTCCACTTGAAAAGATCACATTTTGAAACACAACTATGTCAAGACAATGCCATTACCCCTTTTTTTATCATTAACTAAAGAGTAATTTAATGTAAAATATGACCACATGTCCTTCAGAAGCTCTTTCCAACTTAGGTAAACCCTGACCACAAGTAACTGGCACTTTGTCCATTCTCCCAACCGCTAAGCCATTGTATTGCCACAGGCCATCTTGTCGAAATGAAACAGTTTGCCCGCAGCCACTGACCACAACAGATGTTCCCTTGCCTGACACTCTCCTCAGCATGTGTGTTCTGTTGAGTCTAGAGCCAAGATACTTTCATAGACTGGCACTGTGTTAGAAAAACAAAGGGAGGGAAACTCTTCGATGGCGTCTTCATTGGTCTGTGACAGGATTCAGAGTGGGGCGTCCCTGTTTAAACCTGGCAGCATGTTAAACTGTATTAAAAACTGATGTGTCACGGATGGAATGCCGTCAAATAATCTCTACAGGTTGCACAGACATGATGGACTGCATCGGTGTTACGACCTGAACGAGTCCTGCCACCCCTAATCAAGCATGTCGACAAATGGCAGAGTTGGGCCGTGGTGCCCTTTGGCCCTCAGGCATGTTTGTGGAACACGCAGGAGGCTAAGAAGGTGACGATCTGCCTAGATGCCAGGAGGACTGGGAAGGCTTTGGGAAATGTCTCGCCAATGTGTGAGCGCGCACTGCCGCCCAGGGGGTGCCTACCTGCTTGGGAACCGGACAGAGAAGGACAGAATTCGACAACAGTCTGAGTGTGCGCTCAGAGAGATAGTTTGTCCAGGGGATGTACCAGATGTTGACTCACACTGGTTTGCTAATCGGGAGCCACAAGTCCCTGGAGCCATGTGTAAACAGGAGCGTCTGCCTTTCTGTGTCACCCCATGGAGTTGGGTTTGGAGGGGGGGGGGGGGGGGGGGGGCGCTGGCACAGATGAAACTAAATGGTAGCTGAAATAGTATTGTTAAAGAACAACAGAATAATAGAGCTCCCTTATAACTCCAGCTCAAACTGCTAATGTCTCAATCAAGGACTCAGGTGATATTTAAATAAGAACTGGGGAACAATCATCCTCATCCACCTGTCATAGAAAATTTAAATATCTGCTTTATTAAGTGCACTGAAGGAAATTTGTCAAGGAGCAGCCAGACACAAAATAAAATGAAATGCCTTTTTCCAAGCTGAATAAAAATACGACGTAGTGAATTTTTTATCCAAAAAATTGACGTAAAACTTATTTTTTTGTAATTGCGTGCTGGAAGTATGACTGGTACAAAAATTAGTGTAAAATATTCAGATTTTTGGCAGTTTAAATATTGAAAGCCAACAAGACTTCACAATTGCACTCAGAAGTGTGTTGCAATTTCTCAGTCAGATTGATTAAATGATTCTAAATGACAGAATCAACATGATTTGGCACAGATTTCTGACTCAGGCAGACAGCTTAAACTACTGGCACAGACCCTCACGAAGCAAGACGCAGACAACAGATAGTACTCACTATATGAGGAGGAGCAGACGGAGACTGTTAAATGTATTTACACTCCAATAACTTTCACAAGTTGGAGGGACTATGGAGGGGGGAGCAGGAAACTAAGAGAGTGACGGCAAACTGCTGGCCAAGTGGATCAACAAGGAGCTATTGATGCCTGAGATCTGTGCTGATGTCAGTCTGAGAGCCAAACAGGATCACAATTGTGGCTTGTGCTTATAACCTTGTTGACCTTATTTAACTTTAAATTTGGCCAGTTGAGACGTCAGACAACAAGAGTCCATTCACAAAGAAAATTATGGGAATCCATGTTTATGTCAGAGTTCTGAACCTTGCAATTGATATACAGTCCATGCGGCAGGTTTCCAGAACCTCTAAAGCTCTCCATATTTTGTTTTGTGTTATCTTAAAACGGATTTTAATTTTTCGTCAATCTATACACAATACCTTTCAATGAAAGAGTATAAACAGGTTTTTGGACGTGTCATTTGTAGTGGCATGCATGAATTTGGGCTCTTTTGGTCAGACTTTGCTTTTGTGAATAGCTAAGCAATTAAAAGACCACCTGGTTTTTCACAGTAAGATTGCTTTTTATATCCACCTTGAGAGGTCCATGGCTCATTATTCTGTTACAGACACAAACTATTTTTAGAGAGGGTGTGATATTTTCTTCCAGAAGTTGCTCTTTAAATGAAACCATTTCCCCCCTTTGTAAGTAAACACACTGCTTTCTGCAGCAGATGCCCAAACATGAACAAGCCACATATTCTGTACCTGCTCAATCCGACACCTGGGTCGTCGGGGGGCAGAAGCCTATCCCAGCTGCCACTGGCAGACAGGGTTTAAGTGTTTAAAAAAGTTTTGCAAAGAAGGTCTGGAGAAAGAAATTTGCATACCTTGGGCTTTTCTAAAGATGGCCGTGAACAATTTAATCTGTATAACAATGACAACCCAATTGAGGTCAGAGACATCTGAGACATAATACTCTTTACTTTACAAACTGTACAAAGTAGAATACTTAAAGCCTTGATAGTAATAGATAGAAATTTTGACCAGGTACACATACTTTTGCATAATAAATCCCATTAAAGCAGTTGTCTGTCTGATAGTGCTCTATCATTTTATTTCAACGCCATGTCCCAATATAATGGAGAGCAACTACTTAAATTTTACTACCAAACAAGTTGATTGTTTTGTTAACAGTGCCGCAGCTTCACTGCATATAACACGCAGTTATGCTGCCCCTCTAAAAAAGAAGCTGATCAGTCAGTGGAGGCTGGCTCAATGGTATAATTCCCAGCTGTTCACTTTAAATCAGGCAAGGAGAAAGCTGGCAAGTGAGTAGCATCCCTCTAATTTGCAGGAATTTCAGAAACTCTTTGCCCAACTAAAACCACATATACATTATTTATGCAGGAGAACAAGAACCCAGCTATCTGTAACCATGCCGCTTATAAACAACTGTAGTATCTGATTTGTGTTTAGATTGTTTCTCCTGTTGATCTATTACATAAAACGTCAACAATATCTTCATCCAAACCATCAATATGTCTTTTAAATTCTAACCTAACTAGACTGCTCTAAGATGTTTGACCCTTAAAACACTTTCATGTTAGATATCATTTGTTTTTAACTAAGTGTCAAAAGATGTCTCTGAAAATCCAAACTGTTGCAGTGAGAGTTCTGATTGGATTCAGAATATCATGAGTCATAATGTAACCTTATCTTAGTGGTTTTTCGGTGAAATCCAGATTGGGAAAAAAAAAATTCTTCTCCTCATATATAAAGGTCTTATTAACCAAGCTTCGTTTTATCTTGATCCATATTATCCCAAGAAAGAGCTTCACTCTCAGACTGCAGGCTTACTTGTGGTTACTTGAGTTTCTAACACTTCTTCAAACTTTCAGGCCCCTCTCCTTTGGAACCCGGTCTTAGTTTGAGGCAGACACCCTCCCTACCTTAAAAAAATAGGTTTAAAACTTTGCTTTTTGATACATTTGATAATCAGTGACATTGAACCATCCCATAGTTTCAGTGCTGTAGGCAAAGGCTACCAGGGACACACTGAACACCTCTCCTCCACTCTCCACTCTCTATCTCCATGTATTTGTGGCATTAAAGCATGCCATTACCTTTGTGTTTCCCCCTGTAGTCTGTACCCTTCTCTGACCGATCTGGCCAATCTGTCCGGTGTTATTTGTTGGCTGTCTAACTCTCTTGCTGTCTTTGTCTCTCTTCCTGTCCCCTTATCTCTACCAGTGGCGGTAGGACGGCAGCCTTCTCCGAGTCTGAAAAAAGGTTTTTAGAAAATGCTATGTTTGATTTGCCATTGGCTTCTAAAACATAACTAAATGTGCCAAATTAAAAGGCATGATAAGTTTTCAAATGCACAGTTCTAGACGATCTGTCTGCAGAGGTTTTACCTACGGCCTTGTTCCTTCAGTGAAATGTAAATTTTTTGTTTTTGAAGGTCACATAACTATACTGGCGTGCACAGAACCCTGGCATTAAGCTCCTTTCACACCTTTGAGATTAGTTAGAAAGCTTACTCGAAGTCAGAAACGATTGCATGCTCGACCTCATAAATGCTCTTGAGACTGAATCAGCCCAGTACCTCGGAGAATTGCTTTTACATTCAAATAACCCTCACTTTACTGTTTATGTGGTATCGTTTGCAGCCTGTCACAGACATGTGTGACATTTACCCTTTCACTTGGATGAAATAAATGTCTTAAACTGTACCTAACTAAATGATAGTTTATTATTAATTTATTGATTGATTGATTGTTTATCAAGGGTTTCTAGTAAATGTTACTTCTGTTATGCTGCTTCTAATTGTAATTCTGTTGTAGGTTTGTGACAAAGGATGTTAATTTAGACATTGAAAGTAATGACACAGAGCGAGTGAGGCAGAATTCACTGTCTGCCTGTTAACAGTGTGTGTGCATGCTTGAATATGTGTTTGTGTGTGTGGTGTAATTACAGCCAGGTCCCCGGCATGGAGCCCAGAAGGAGTATCGTCAGTCTGTCTGTGGCATGTAATGGTGTTGCTGACCTCCCCTCTCCTCAGGCCAGGTGACTTTGACTGACTAAGCAAGTTTATATGACGCTAGAAAAAAACAAACAAATTATTGTGTAAATCATACCAAAACTGGACTTTTAAAACATGTTTGTCTGACTGAAAATCATTGAAAATCAAGCTTCTGAAAACCAGGCTAACAAACCTAGTTAATGTGGCTGGGGAACACCCCCCCCTGCATGTACAGTATATGTTCAAATATATTCAAGTGGTTGTTTTTGCTCCAGCTTTTCAGCTTTTTACAGCTATTTACACGTGCAATGATCTACCACAGAGAAAGTCAGAGACAGCAGAATGTGTTGAACTTTCACTCACACGGTCCACTGTTGCAGCGTCTGACATACTTAATTTAATACCTCAATCCCCACCCCAATGCATGTATCCTGGGACAAGTACAGAGGTCCAGCAAACCGACCAAGTTAAACTCTGTCATAATTTTCCCCATGCACGTTTATGTCTTTTCTAGGTACTCCAGTTTCATCCCACAGTCCAAAAAAACATACGTGTTAAGTTGACTGGTGATTCTAAATTGACCCAAGGAGTGAGAGTGAGTGTGCACAGTTGCTTGTCTCGTTTGTCTCGTTCATGTTTTGCCCTGTGATAGACTGATGACATGTCCAGAGTTTATCGTACTTCTTACCTGATGACAGTTGGATAGATCATCCTGAAGTGGAAAAAGCAGGTATATAAAATAGATGGATAGAATGGAAAGAGAACGAGGAGCTACAGCGTCAGCTGAGTTGTAGAAAGTGGGTTGAGGGCTTCGAACTGTGTCTGATTCGGCTTGTTGGCTTCGCCCTATTTACATGTTTGCTGTTTATCTAATCTAATTTGGTCAGTCGAATCAAATGTCCACATTTTCATAGGCAGAGGGTACACACACACACACATACACACACATACCATTACAGTGAGTGAGTCTTCCATTAATCCGTCAGGGTTTGGTGCTCAGCAGGACCGAGCTCGGGGCCTCAAAGATGAAGCTGAGCTATTTACAGCACAGCACTATTGTCTATGTATTTGAACGTGCGCTTGCAGTGTTCATGTGTGTGCACATTGCTACAGCGCTCAAAGTGTGTGTCAAAGAGCGTGTCTGTACAATTTTGTACGTATTTGTTTGTATATACAGTCTGTGTGTTTAAGTGTGTGCAATCAGTGAGTCTGGAATGTCTCGAGACATTGCGAATCCTAATGATCAACATCGTGATCCTGTGTTACATGTGCTGCCTGCTCCGGGCACATTAACCCAAAGTGACTTAGACCACCTCTGTTGTGGTGAGACAAGGGTTTACTTTCATGCGAGGCACTGTAGAAAAAATAGATGAAAGTATCTGAGTATCAGGCAGTATCAGTAACAGTGGTGACGTTTCATGGGAAGTCATTTCATTCCTTTGAAAGCCAAATCAAAAATGTGCTACTGACAGATTCCAGCAGGAACATTTGAAACAGCTTAAAGGGCTAAAAATGTTCAGTCTTTGATGCTTTTAAAATGTGGGTGAAGTTAACAACTCAGCAAAGCCGATCTGTATAAGTGTACACGGAAGATAGCTCAGGTAAACACGAGTGTGCGTATGTGCCTGCATGTGTGCCTGTATCCCCCTGCGCACACACATTCACTCTGCATCCAGGGGGATTTATTTGACCCCTTATTGCCAGCGGTGAGCCTGTGGTGGAGATGAAAGCATGCCTTCCCAGTGTGGCCCCAGTTTCTATAGCTATGGACACAGACTCACACTGGTCGGACACAATAGAGGGGCCCTGCCACTCGCCCCTGCCAGAGTCCTCTCCTCTCCCCACCCCATCCGTCACCGCAATCATATTTTCAAAACAATAACACAGCCGGTGGGGGTGGGCATGATTGAAGTGTGTGTGTGTTTGATCTGTTGGTATGTGAGTGTGTGTGTCCTTTATATGTGTGTATGCATGTGTGTCATTGTTGTTTAGGCACGCGTTTGTTTCAGCCAAGTGTGAACATGCTCATTTGACTTGTGTCTGTGGGTCCATACGTGCAGTTTTGAAGCAACTGCTTTTGTGTGTGTAGATGCAAGTATTTGTGTGTGTGGGTGTGTGTGTGTGTGTGTGCCATGAGCCGGGCCTTTGATGGCATGGCCGGAGCGTGCCTAATGTGACTGCTTGCTGGGGTGGAATCAGGGGGGTGGCCGCGTTGAGCCTCCTGCCCTCGTACTGTCTACCCTACTGTGGCCCAAGGCTCCCCCTGCAAACTTGAAAGGACCAAAGGAATCCCCCCTGAACGCCCCCTCCACACCCCCATGTTTTCAGAAAGCATGACATCATCCTTTGCACAAAGGGGGCTGGAGCTGAGGTTAATGTGTGTGTGTCGGATACAAGTCCATCAGTATCACCATTCAGCTAAAAAAGCTTACATTCTCCTGTATCCTCCTGGGTTTCTTTCAATCAACATCTGACTCAAACCTGCACCCCAGCTCCTTTCTTTTAAATGATAAAATATTTGTTCTTTTTATTCTGACGAATCCAAGTCCCAACTTACTTACAATAGCAAGCTGAGTGTTTTTCTCTTTTCTCTGTCTTTTCTAGCTCCCAATTATTTGAATTAAGTAAACTGCAATAATACATCAGATGATCCTTCTGCATCAAGGATCCAATAATTTTTTTCTTATAATTGATGTTGGCTTACTGCAAATTCTGGCTGCTTAGCAAAGGCAGAGATTTAAGTTCTTTCAAACAAACCAGAGAGGTTAATAACTGTGACAAAAACTATTTTTTTTTCTTTTTATTACATCTAGACATGGCACATTTTTATTTATCATGACAGGTAGCACCAATTGCATAAAAGGGCATCCATAAACTTTATTTATTTTCATGCATGTTAAGTAAATCCTGTTTGTGTGTTTGAATTTCTGTAGAAGTTGTCAGATCAACTCTTCGGTTTTATATGGCAATCTTGGCCACATGGGTGAAAACAACATAAAAAAAAGTGATGTAATCAGATCCTTTTTACTCTGTTTAGTAATTGAACTTGACTTCAGAATGAGAGTCAGATGACTGAGGCCATTTTAAAGATGCTGTGTTCTTTTCAGTGCCTTGATTAGTAGGTGAGAATACACCCCTTTGTGACAATGAGGGTTATAGAGGGCAAAGGCAGAGTCAAAACCACCAGCATGGCTAATGTCATGGCCACTGACTTGCAACTGCCTCCCCCAACAAACACTCGCAAATCTGCAAGCACACACTAAGAAACACTGAGTTTGAACACACTAGTATCCACACACAAAACTATTCTCTCTTCACTTTCACACTCTCTCTGGTCCTATATGTGTAGCTCAGAGGTGAGAGCTCGTCGCCCTCGCCTGTTTAATGGGCCGTCCGTTTGCCAACTGTTCCTTTGAGGGGGCCAGAGCGTCGGGCGTCGGAGCTGGGATTTGAGAGGGAGGGCCGGTGCCGCTGGATCAGACAGATGGAGGGGGGTCCGGCTCCATTCATTTAGCTCTATGAGAACAACAGAGCCCCACTTCAAACAACAAGAACGCAACCTGCTGGCCCCAATGTCTGTGAACAAATACGTAGGCACGCACATGCTGCAACACATGTGCTTTCATTAGAATTCTCTTATATGATCCGAAGTGTCTTCAATCTAAAATCTACCTAAGGGACAGAAAGTCAACACCAAGATGAAGATGTCACCATTGCTGTCCACACTGCATCTCACCTGCCAAGCTGATGCACACATATGCACCACACACTACACACATATGCGTAGTGGGCTATACAAACACAGGCTCCGGAGTGCCCACCACTACTCCCAGCCCTTTTCTTCCTGGGACTCCCTTCTCTGCTACCACCCAGCCCCCCTGTTCTGAATTCACTGGCACTTCCAGAAAGCTCCGAGGCGCCAGCGGAGTGGGGCTCATCTCTTGGGAACAATAAAGCCAGATCTTCATAAAAACTTCAAAAAGGCCTCGCCAAGTGTTTTATAGGTGCTTTAAAGGTTTATGGGCCCTGGGGAGGGAGAATGAGAGAGAGAAATGACTGATGCAGTAGTGGTAGGCTTCACTTGTCCCACCCACTGTACACACATACACAAAAACACACGCATGCCTGCATACCCACACAAATATGCTGCTGCTAATCCACCAGTAGGTGCCAAGCTGAAATCGGCTGGTGGTAAGCAGGGTGGTGAACGGGTGGCGGTGGATGTAAGGGACCGGGAGAAGAAGTAGAGATTAGTGCGAAACAAATGATCAGTTGGTATTTCAACAAAAAAGAAGAGGAATGTCAGCTGATAGCTGTCAGTGCGACTCTAATTTCGCTCAGCTGCGATGGGGTTTAAACTTCTGTTCATTGTGAAGCACGTTAGCATTTTTGCAGAAACTCAATGCCTGACCTCAGTGCCTTAACAAACCTGTTAAAAACTCAGTAATCTGTATTCAGACATGGGTGGAGACTTTTTCATTCATTCAGACCTCCCGCAGTGATTTCCACCTGCCTGATGCATCAAGTCTTGTGTCTCTTGTGTCGAAAGTGACATTTCATGTTCCTGTTGCAAGTCAGTTCTTAAAAGACTGCTGTTGTTACTTTTTGCCAAAGTATTACCACAACCAAGAAAACCAGAATCCAAAAAACAGTCGCCAAGCTAACCAGTAAAATGATTTCCATTATGGTGACGGGAGCATTACTAAGAGAATGTTTCTTTTATCCCTAACCATGACTGATGTAAAATTAAATATTGTTACTGTCTAAACCCAACCAAGGAGTGTAAAAAGTGTTTTAGCTAAATGCTGTCATCTTATTGGCTGAGCCCAGACATGAAAAAATGAATGTTGGATCTTGGTGTCACACTTTTGTCTTAAGACTTGTCCTAAGGAGGACACTGTGGTTTGTTAAAGGAAACACTTGAGAATGACATTTGCTTGGATGTGGAAATGCTCATGAGAAATATGAGACATATTTAGGGGTATAAATAAACAAACTGTTTGGTTGTTTTGATTGGAGGGCTTGTTGAATATTTTGTCTGTCATTAATCAAATGGATAGAATACATGTCTGTTTCCATAGTCAAATGTCTTTTCTGGGTTAATGTCATGAGTTAGGTGAGTGTGCTCATTTTTAATTCATGCAAAGTGTGCTGGAATGTTACGCGTATAACTGTGTGCGTGTGTGTAAGTTATCTGGCCAGAAAGTAGACAAACCCTTTGGCCTCTAATCCTCAACAACCTCTGGAAGGGTCAAGAGGTGGGGCATGAGTTTCAGCATCTTTGGGTCTGAAGTCTGCTCACTTTCAAGCTGCACCAATTGCTGTTTTTCAGGTGGGCAAGTTTAGCTGCACATGAGCCGGGGGAAGAGCTCACATGCAATGAACGCTTTGAACTCATCTAGTTCCTGCACAGACGTTTGACAGCCACTGAATCTCTTCTCTGCCAAAAGAAGTGCTCCTGAAAACACCTATCGGATGATTTCCCCAGATACACAACCTTACTCGGTTGCTGTTTGGATGCAGGTATTTTGATGAGTCACGAGACATTGCACCAGAACTGAGCACGCTCCACGCTGAATCTCTTATGAGCATGAATAGCCACTATTCAAGGTGTTTTTGGAATGTTTTCTTTATGTGTATTCAGATATATGCCAGTGGTTATATTTAGCTTGGGTCCTCCTGGAGTCAGGAAGGTTTAAAATTAGAAGGCGTCAGAATTCCAGTACAATTCTTAAGTTACTGTCAATAAACGGTAAAGGGCTCTTAAAGGCGAAGTGTCTTGGCAAGGGTGTATTATTGTGTGACTGGTGTGTGATAAGCTGCTTGCGAAAGTGCATGTGGATTTGTCTTGATATAGTTTAAAAGTGTAAATCTTTTACATGACACACACATGCATTTATACATCCATATATCAAGATTCTTGAGTGCGTGCTGTGTGCCAGTGTACGTGTACGTGTTTGTGTGTCCTTCTCCACATTAGTGTTTGTAGGATCTGTTGACAGGGAAGCATGCAGCATTTTATTTGCTCAAGGGCTGAAAAAACATATGGCGCTAGCAAGGGAGCGCTGTGATATGAGCCTGCTGAAAGCAAGCTGGCCAGTGAGAATTCAACCCCAGGATCATGAGTCAACTAAACATATAAACATACTGTGTATAAACAGAACTGTGTAACATAAAAATTTATTAATGCCTTAGCAAAAATACATATTCTGTTGCATGGTGACAAGCTCTTGTAAATTTGATTACTTATTAGGGTTTTTATAAAACATTTCCCATCACCAACCGGTATATTAAATCTTTATCACAAAGAATAATTAATGTAAGGGTATTGTCTTTATCATCAAGAGTTCCTACCAATAAATTGGATCTCGTATGTTTTTTTTTATTACATTTTTGTCACGAACAGTATATCTCGTGGTGTTACACTAATCGATGGACAAACATGACCAAAATATCAAATCAGGAGGTGAAATGTAAGTAATCTGTCAAAGGCTCAGGTTTCATACTTTTCTACTATATATCTATCCAGCTAGTTCACATACAGTACATTGTGGTGATCACTCCCTAAAACAAGTGTTCACATTGTTCTTCTGCTTGTTATTTGCTAAGTTATTTTTCTAGATTGAGTTATATCCATGTCTTGTTGGCAGGCTCAGTCCACATGGTTACAAATATTTGGATAGAACGCAGCTGCCACTGGACCCTCAGTCGAGGATGATGAAATTTTAATTTTAATTACATGGATCAAGCAAAGGTTTAATTGCTTTTAAGATTTACATTTTGTGTCTAGAACTCCTGTAAGAATGTCTGCACTCTGATGAAGTGGTGCTTACATACAATGAGAGTTCTTTTTAGTTTGCCTCAGAGTTGCTGCCAATTCCACCCTCGGAATATGAATGAAATGCTCAGAGAATTGATATTAGAAAGTGGTATTCTGGGACAAAAAGATCATTCACAATTTGATTATAGTTCTGCAAACAGGCACTTGGAGTTTACAGCTTAGGTACTGCATCATTACTGTGCAGCTGGTGAAGGTGACATCATTGTGTCAGCTATTTTCCTTTGACTTTATACTAAAGCTGACAGTAAAATTGCCCCCACAACATACAAAAAAGAAACATCATTGTTCATCCTTGGTGAGTGACTCCACAGGCCTCATGTGGCCATGCCCACCACTAGTCTGAGATTCCGTCTGCAGCTGCCCACCATTCAGCTTTCATCAACTGGGTGGCAAACAGTGATGAAGTCATTGCAATTTAGCATCTGCAGGAACAAGAGCCCTCTATTTGTCATTGTCTTTATTATCAGATGAGTGAATCGCTTTCGGGAATGCATCATACCAGTGGATGAAACCCCAAACTAAAAGATTAAGCCCCAAAGAAAATTGGATCTGAAATACAATCTAGTTATGATCCTTAAGACTGATGAGGTGAATTTTTGGCTTTCAAACTAGGAGAGCGTGAGGCAGTTAATGTTTTGAAGTGACAACCTCTTAAACAGGAAGTTTTAAAAGGTAATCTCACATAAAAAATGTTATTGCTGTGGGACAATGTGCAGGTCAGAAACGTCCTACACTCATGTGCGGCGATCCGTTAAGAGAGAAGAAACCCACAAAAAAACAGAGGCTTTTATTTTGTAATATTCATTTATTGTTCAATAAAAATAGATTTTAAAAAAGTGACGTGATGTCTCCTTCATGACTTTGCCTGATGGATCTGCCAACAGCTCCTTGTAAACATGAGGCTTTATTTTTTGACTGGAAGGGGGAATTTAAACCTCCTTCTTCCCATTCAGCACAATCCAAAGAGCTTGTAACTTCACTGAACTTTGACCCCTGTAATGGTGACAGCCCACCTTTAACTTACTTTCACATTTAGGGCAGATACAGTACATTCATCCCCCAGTCCTTGGCTATTTACATGGTTCATTTTCTGGCTGAGTGATTGGTTTTTGCAGATGGCCCTCGTAAAAGCTGCTTTAAACATTGTGAATAAAGAGGACATCTAGGTGCAAACACAAAAGCTCAAGCCATCAGTAAAACCAGTTACAACTTATTATAACATCTTAAGACATCTTTGTACAGCAGTTACACGTAAACACATCTGTGAAGGTTTGAGAAGAGTAAACTCTGTAAACACTGAGAGACACCTCTGTTAGCTTCCCCTGTGACAGGTTCAACATCCTGTGAGCCTGGAATGCTACAATAACTGAGGCAAGGTCCTCCGACTTCACTCATCAAACTGTTCTTTGGGACCTTTCGGGTGCTACATTTGATTTTTGATTTACCGTGGTTAAGTGTCGCTGAAGCCAGGTGACATTTTAGAGCGAAAAAAAGTTTTCACATGCTGGAGAAATAGAAGAAAGGAAAACAAACAAACAAACAAATAAAAAAAAAAGACTTTAGCCTCAAGCTTCTGTTCACATGAGGAGGGGAGCAGTAAATATTACAAAGACCAATTTACAACTTTCAAGAGGCCTCAGACAAATTCAGAGAAAACTCTGGATGGATATCTATGACTTGCAAAATGCGTATTGAAACCTATTTGTGACAATATCATGATAATAAACTACCAAAATAACAAACAACATTTTGAATTTGAGAGAGAATAGAAATGACTGACAAACTAGAAAAGGTACTCTCAAAGTAAAACTTGTCCAAACATACATGTGTGACTGTGTACAGCACTGTTTCTTTTATAACGTACCCTTTCATTGACAGGTCCCTCAGTGATCACTTGCCGTGCTAAAACATTCCTAAGGGATTTGGTACCTTTGGTGGGTCCTAGTCCCCGACCTCCTGCATTTTCCAATGCAAGGACTTAGGACTAATCTAAGTACCAAAGAAACTGAGCGTGCAGTGTGGGCTCTGGAGAGCTGAAGGTCAAATAATGAGAGGGAGCGGCGATCATGAAAACAGAACAACAATCAGAGAAATGAAATATTTCAGACTATTTCCCATCAGTTGCATTCTAAATAGGGCTACCAGGATATCTAATTTTCACTACACAATTACGGTTGGCCAAAACATTTGTGATAATGTTATTGCAATACCAATAGAAAACTTATACAACTTAATACATATTGCTCTCAGGCTAAGTCATCTTTGTTTTTTTAATTTCCTTTTTCTTATTTCATTCAATCTGCATTCTATAATTTCTAATTTTATTAGTTGGAATCTCATCACAATATCATCATATGAGTATCATCAAACCAATGTAGATGTCTAATTAGTTTAATAAAACAATTATCCCAGTAAACTGCGACACTCCTAGTTGTAAAGCAGACACACACACACAAAACAAAACAAAAAAAACCACCCACAACTCAAGCATAACACTGCAGGAAGGTGCCACGTTGCAAATTTGTGTGACTGCAACCAAAGGCCACTTGCTGTTGCATAATGTTAGCTGGATCTCACACGGCTTTGAATTCAGGTGCAGTCAGACGAATCATCCGTCGTTCTTAAAAAAGACATCTCTGGGACATAAGGTTCCTGGATTTAACTAAATGAATGAACAGTTACACTCCCAGCTTTCCTCTTTCAACTGTCTGATACTATTGATAGTTCTGACACCTCTGGAGTCAGCTTACTGCCTGTCAATGATCACGTGATGCGAAGAGAGGAGTGCCTGCAGCACGAAAGCAAAACTGTGAACTTGCAGTGCAGCACTGAAGACTCTCCTCAAGGTTTCACCCAAGGAGGTTCCTTATGTGTCATTACGCTCTTTTAATGAATGTTTAAGTGCTTGAAAAAGTCTGCTAACTGGCTTAGCAACAGTGTAGCTATGGAAGAGGACAAATTGTTTAAAAAAGAAAGACAAAAAAAACCACACAGAGGTTTGTGTGTGAAATGCAAACAAGAAAGCTGGCAACGCAACCTCAATGCCAACAGCAAAAATCTTCTATAGCAACAAGATGCTAATAGTATGAAATGGTACACCTTTGGTCTCCTAAGTGGGCGCACTTTAAGAGTACTGGATGGATAAAAGTAAATATGGAAGATTGTGTTAATAGAGCTATTTATACATTTATATCTTGGTTATAGTTGGCTTGTATATTTAGCTTTAATGTTGCTTAGAGGTATTTGTGTTACCAGATCTCATGATATTATGATGATGGATTTCAAAGTTTACTTTCTTCTGATTTGTTGGTTTGTAAATTGGAGACTGTGTTAAAAAGAAATAACCAGAAACCGTGTTTACTTTCCCCTCTCTTGTTGGACTTAACAGAGTCAGGACTGCTGAAGGGGTGACAGTCAGGGAAAACCACGTAACACAGATGCAGGAAACAACTCAGGGTGTCGTATTCCTTCTGAACAGTTTCTGACGGCAGCTCCTCAGAAGAATCAGGAAGGAATTGCATGCGAAAGACGATACTCCTCAATGAAGTTTACGTACAAAGAATTTGTTCTCATGTTGCAATGTTCACTTTCGTGATGACTTCTACTTGTTTGCTTCAGTGCATTTCATTCTCTCTCAAATAATTCTAATTTTGTTTAATTACACTGACACATTTCTCAACAGATGAGGGTCAACTGGTTTCCGCTTACAGTTACCGTGTTTTCTTCTGAATGCTCATGAATGGCTTTTTAAACTTTGCTGAAAATCATTATTATTATTATTATTATTATTGTTTGAAGAGGTTTTATTTCCGAGACAACGGACACTGGAGTAGAAACTGATAAAAAAAGAAATCTGCTCTGTTGTCTTTTTCCTACAATGGTGTTCATCTTCGTCCTCTTTAGTATCTGGTATTTCTGAATGGAGTTTTAACCCCGTTTGAAGCTGTCTTGTTCACCGCACGCTCAGAATGATTCCCATAGGAAAAGATGGGCAACAGACATCAAAAGGTTGATTATATCGAAGGGGTCTGTAGATCTGGATTTCAAAATTCAGAATATTCATGACAGCTTGGTCAACAAGCTTTACTCATTTACCCCTTTACTTGTGTTAAGTTTTTATATTTCTCTTTTTACCATCCTCTTAAAACTGGCTCACTACTGCCTTTGGCTCTTTTGGCACGAGCCTCCCATTGCAGGTTGTAACCACTGTGCAGTTTTGAATAAGAGCTAAATATGTATTTTAGCTTCTTTGGACTTCTCAAAAGCCCTTTCATATGACTTATTTTTAGACCTTTTGAGATGTATATTTAAGTGTGATTTGCGTAGAAAAGCTAGGCATCCCTTTCACACGAGAATGCAGTTGGGAAGCCCGGCACGAGCCTGAAGGCCACAGTTTTCTGATGCATGTGGGGAGTATTACTGAACAAAGCACAACAAAAACACTGAACTGGGTTAACTTTTAGCACAGCATGACTACAGTACTTTAAATGTACTCACCACAATTCTGGAGGGTGTACATGCTTTTTCCCATCAATTAAGAAAACAAAAAGTAGAAAGTATTGCTTGCTATTTCTCTATTTTGAAAACTCAAATGAAAAGGTTTTATTTCGTTTCTTCACAAGATGACATGATCATTTTGGTCAGCTACACTACAACTGAGTCTAATATACAGAGGCCTTGTTCCTGCAAAGGAGCACCAGAGAGTTAGTGCCAGTATGCTCTATTCCTTGCTTGGCTGCTTGGTACAAGGCAGCGTAGTGGCCAACAACAGTTGAGTGACAGGCCCAATGGCTGAATCGTCAGTTCGATTGCGTCCCTAAGTGGGGACACCAGCTGCCTCTGTACTTATCCCCTTCCTTCCTCCCATCTGGACAAGGTCCAGAGCCCACATTCTGGGAACATGGGGCCGAACGGCTGCAGCCAACAGCTCTTTGGGAATGACACCATAAGAGAGCTCATAAAAAAAGCCCTTTCTGTGTGTGGCTGAGGAAGATGATGATGCTGCCCATGTCCTTTTGGCAACCGCAATGACCTAATCTATCATGAAAGAAATTAAAGAGAAGCTCCCTTAAAGTTGCTCAGCGTCACAATCTTGAGCTCAATGTTTTCTGACAGAACAAAAAAACTATTTTCTCTTTGTTCCACTTTCTTATTGTTCATTTGGCGTCCATATGAGGGGCTGATATTGATAAAAAGGGTCTGATGTATGGTAGAACACATTTCATGGAAACAGATTCCTTCAGTATTTCAGATGAAAAGAACGCTGCAGGAAATATGCCGACATGTGGTAGCTGCGGTTGGGGATGGTTTCGCCACAGTGACAAAGAAAATTGGGCTCTTTAATTTCAACACACACCTATCAAAAGAGTCTAAAGTATTTTCTTTGCCCCTATCACTCCTTAAAGTGTCACACTGTGGTGGCCCGGCTGTGTTTGAGCGCTAGTGGAGAATACTCCTTAATGCGAACACACAGTTTTCCTCTCAGCCAGGGGTTTTGAAGCTCCAGGGGACAGAAGTCATCCTGGAGCCACTTTTCTCTGTTGTCCACGACCAACACAAGGCCAAAGTGCTTCATCTGCTCAGGACTGTAGTAAACACACTGCTCTTGTTCATCACCACTTCTGCTGCCACCCAGCATGCGCCGAGACACAACGTTCATCTCCTGCACCACCAGCTGGACCATCTCTCGAGCTGTTGTGCCTGGAGTAACACAAAGCTGAAATGAAGAAGGAGAAGCATTCATTTAGCTCCTGTCAGCATGAACAAAGCAGAGCTGTAAACAGTTTACAACGTGTCAAATGACTGCGCCTCAATACCTTGACACTGGTCTCCTTTGGCAGGCCTGTGCGGTACTGTGGGTAAACTGTGAGAGTGGCATGACAGCCTTTCCTGAACACAGCAGGTGATGGGGAGGAGAGTCTCTGGGTGCCGCTGTCCTCTGATAATGTACGCGCTGGTGGAAGCTGTGGCAGGCAGCGCTCACCAGAACAACAGCGTTCCACTGAAGAGGGCCTATGCCATCTTCGTTGTGGTGAAGTGGAGGGGGATGAGCAAGTGGTGTGGTAGGAGTAAGGCTGGTGCTGGGGGGATTTGGTGGAGGGGAACTCTAGACTGCTGGTTCTCACACAGAAGGCCTGTCTCTTCTCTGTGATGTGCAACAGCTCGATCTGCCTGCTGGGCAGAATGAAGTCACTGTCAAACAGCTCCGGGCCCCCCCTCCGCCTTTCTCCTCCACATCGAACTCCTCCCCCTCCTCCACACCTATCACCCTCCCTCCCCAGCTGTGGCTCGGAGGCCTGGAGGACGTCTGGCGTAGAATCTCGGAGTGATCCCCCTCCACGCCCACCTCCGCCGAGACACATGCCTCCTCCTGAGACACTCCCATCGCTACGCAGGAAACCACGGGACTCCAAGGGTGCAGAAGAAGAGAGAGGTGAGGGGGGTAACAGGTCCAGCTCACGGGGACTCTGGGCACGACTAGAGTCATAGTCACTGTCGGTGGTGAGGAAGACTTCAGAGGAACCCTCCTCATCCGATAGACCAGGAAAATCTAATGGATGTGACAAAAGGGGCAGAGTATTTCAGTAAAAGGTCCACACACACACAGTGTCTGCATAACCCCAAGTGTTTCTGACCTGAGTGTTTGCGGCAGGGTTCTGGTGAAGGCATGGGAGAGGGCATGAAGTCTGTCTGTGAGGAGGTGGAGGGAGGCTTGTCTGGCATCACCTCCTTAGAAAAGTCAATTATCCAGCTTATGGAGATGCCTCCCGTTGGCTGCTTGTATCGAGCATACTGCAGAGCATCCATAATCCACCTTGCATCGCGCCACACCTCCTCCATTTGCTGTTTTACAGTCATAAAAGTTCATCTCAGCAACATGGATATGCAGTATTAGTTTAATATGGATCTGTGCAGATGCTGCTGTGGTGTTTAAGATGAAACAAACTATTCCAGCTGTATTGTCTTTTATTTCCATACTGACTAAATTCTGCCTGTGGTCATACCTGCATGTGTTCCTGGACCTGTTGGTGTTTCTTCTTAGCAACGAGGAGCTCTCCCTCAGAAAAGGCTTCTCGCAGCGCCTGCTGAGACATGAGGGATTCCAACTCCAGCAAAGCCGACACTCTGCAGTACTGGCCGATGAAACTGGGGCAGTAAGTATTAAAGTGAACTGTGGAAGAAAGGCAGTCCAGTTAGGCAAGAGACGTACAAAGTGTTCTGTCACTGAAGGCAGAAACTTATAAAGTAACAGTGGTGGGTCTTAAGTTCTTGCTTTACTCTATATAATGCAGTGTGTGATTATAAATCTGCCTAAAGTCCGATCGACTGACCCAGTTCGAAGATCTGCAAGGGCAGGGTGACGAAGCCAGAGTGGGGGGAGTATGGGTTATTCTGACCAGGTGCCGTGCATACTTCATCTGAAGGTGGCAAAAGAAGCAGGAAGGACACTTTTTCCCCGAACTCCAACACCTCCTGGCTGTAGATACGGAAATCCTGCGCCTACACAAACAGACAGGTGATCCTCAGTGTGCTCACATGTTTACCACAGTGTTGTATCATCACTGCTTATGAAAACACATTTATGATAGCTGTAAATGTTTTGGATCTCAGGATGCTATTTGCTGTTGTTCTTAAAGAAATGTTTGTCGTTGTTGTTTTAGCATCTTGCTTGATAGACGATATCAGCAGTTAAACAGTTTGCGGTCTTCTTTTTTCTTACTTTTCAATTCATGCTGCAGCACCTGCTGTAATTCTTGTAGAGAGTGGTTTGATTGTAAAACTGACTTGCTGTAAAAGGATGGCAGCATATGTCACTATGCTTAAGCATTTATAGTGCTGTCATGCACCAATGAACATACTTACCATCACAAGTTGTAGCGTTTGATCTGTATTTTTTGATAACAAGCCAAATGATTCCTCTCCTCTTTAGCTTAAATTGAATCTCGCAACCATGATTAACAAGAAGAATTAAACATTTTGATTCATCAAAAGAATGAATCAGGTTCAGAGAAGGCGAATCTTGTGCCTGTCCTATTTTCTCTGTCCCTTGAAGAGCTTTGTATTTCATTTCTGGATCCAGTGAAGAGCTCACAATGTTTATTTCCAGAAGAGTTTCTGAGCCCTTGCACCAACTACCACTATAGGATCATGTGGGTTTAATGCAGCACTGAGGGCCCAACGATCACTGCCACGCAGCGATGACTTTCAAGCTGTTTTCTAACAGTGAAGTAAAATGATCTGTCATGAAGCTATAATTGCTTTCTTTTTTGCCTGTTCTCTCTCTGCAAAAATACATATATGTGATTCCATTTTTTTGATGAATAGGTTAGACTGATAGCAGTATGCTCCATCCATACATATATGCATCATGTTAATAGTTGTCAAAAACTTCATAGTGGCTCATAGCAGTGGAACTCTGTATAGTGCTTGCATCCCTCTGTTGAAACATTAAATGATAAAAGTCAAATTGACAACTGCTGCCATTATTTTCTAGTTCAAACCATTTTATTTAAGAGACAACATGTGGACTCGAACACAACTGGGTCAATATCCATAGGAATCATTTTAAGAGCTCAGTGCAATGAAAGTCAGTCATTTTACGTGAAATGTGCTTCCACTCACTGTAGACCCAAATCAGGATCACCGTTGCAGGATGAGGTGACACACAGTTTCAGTTTGACGCTGGCCTTGCTCTCACCTGATTGCCGGGGATATTGATGTGTGCCATCAGCTCCTTGATGGCACTGCGTAGGTCATGTAGGAGGCGATGGGGAGCACTCTGCACATCGTGGTCCATTTCCAAAGACTCCTCCAGGGAGCTGAGGGCCTGCAGCCACTGCCACTCCTCTCTACAACATCAGAGACACATTCTCATAGTTTCTCCAGTTTGTTGAGATGTCTAATTCCTAAAATTCTAAAGGAATACTGGCTATTAAACATATATAATACATCATTTCAATCCACAGCACCATGTGACCATCTAAAGTTCACACAGCCACATTAAGTGACACATGTTCCCCACCTGGACACGTTACTATTGTCCCGAATTTTGGTGTGACAGAGGACGTTGGGGAGTTTCTGGGGTACCAGCGCCCTTATCTGCTCCACTGATGTACACAGCTTCAGATAGCCCAGGTATAAGCCTGGAGACAAAAGCTTCCTGCTGCGCCTGTGATATGCCAGCTTCTCCTAAGAAAAGCAGACAGAAACAGACTAAGTAAGAGGATGGTGTTTGGTGTTTACTATAGCTGATTGTGTGACAAACATAGTTTTGTTCCCATATGCATCTTTGTGTTGTTTTCATGGTTTGCTTTTCAGTTAGTCCTTGAGGCTGTACAGTCTAAAGTGGAAGTCAGCAGCGAAAAGAGCCCATCAGCACATTTTTATGTATTTCATAATACAATTTGTTCATAGCTGACCACAAACAAATATTTAAGTGAACTGTGGTTTTGCCAAAAAAGTCTTCATCATTGTTTAGGAACCACAAAGCACACTGGAGACAAAACAGCATTGCAAGAATGGTATCAGATTTACTGGGCTATATAGACAAAATCAACTTGTGGTTTAGTTTCACATTGCGCCCCCCCCCTTTTTTTAAGCAAAATACTCGCACAGCATTTGTTATATCACACTAAATAACAACAGTTATATGATCAGATGATTATTTTCATCAAATCAAGTATGCTATAATTCAAATGTTCATACTGCTGCTTTCTTAACAAACTGCTTTAAAGTGCTTGTGATACAACTAAAACTCATATTGAGATAGCAGGGATCCAAAAATGTTGTCGAAAATCTGCGCTTTGCTTCATTTTATGGAAATTCTGTTCAACAAGTGACCTCACAAATAAGGTGAGGAGTAGAAGAGCAGAGAGATGAGGATTAACACTTATCTGAGGAAAGAGTTCCCGTACAAGGAGCACATGTAATTGGAAGCACATTTCAATTTACAGTCCCTTTGTTTCAGCCACAGAACTTCATGTTTGTTGTGTCATGTTTGATTTCTGCGAACGAGAGTCTTCAAACTGTGCCAGCAAACCAAACGGGTAAATGTTTAGGATCATTTTGTTGTTGACAATGTGTCTTACACTTATCGGGGTTAAAAAAACAAACATTTTTTGCATTTTTTTGTTAGCCAGTCTCCAAACCAAAAGCAAACATGACCAGTTTCTCAAAACTGAGCTGAATTCCAATCACAGTCCGTGTATTCCTGTAGGACTCACGTGGAGCGTGATGAGGAGCATGTCCAAGGCAGTGGGTTCCTCGGGGGATGAGACGGATTTGCGTTGGAGCTGTAGTTTACAAAGCTGCGTCCAGCGTACCCCGTCCAGGTTGGGACAGACGCTCATGTCCTTCAGGAGCACCAGCAAAGCGTTACCATGCTTGTCTTTGATTGGCTCAAAATATACCTGACCAAGGTCCTGGGTCCCCAGCATTCCCTGATTAAAAAAAATTAAATCAAGCACAGAGTGATGGCACTGACTAGAATGTTTCAGACTGAGCTCATAAGGTAATAGCTACCATCGTCTTACCTGTAGATGGGAGACAGCCTGCAGCATCTTGAGGCGGGTCTGCAGTGTACACGAACAGGATGACTGGGAGGGACTGAGACACTGCTGCAGCCAGGAAATCTCCTCCCATAGGAAGGACACCTGTTGCAGGGATAACATTCATACATCCGAAATCCCAAAAATATAAATGTGAAAAAAGAGGACTGATAATGTCTGTTCTCGAGTCCTGCGATACTATGGGGTCTTTGATGGATGTAAAGTGTCTAAATACATTTTTCATTACAAGTTTTGGTGTTGGTCTACCTTAGTGAACCAGAGAAAGTCCTGCATGAGTGAGCTGGAGTAAGAATCTTCAATCTCTACAATAGGAATTTGGTCCTCTGGAGTCACCAACACGGTGTCGTCTCTGTAGAATATGGATGTCAGATATAGCCCTCTGGGGAGAAACAGCATGAGATGTACAGCATGAGATGCTTTGATCAGAGCGCTGAATGGCTACATATCAAAATAATCAAACATCATTCAAAATACAATAGTTTGACTGAAAAAAAAAAACTGCTGTTAGTGGAATTATTGTAGTGTACATCTTTAATATCAAGTGCAATCGTGAATCCAGACTCAAACACAAACGGAGAAGTTACACCCTGAATTTCTCATGTATTAAAATCACATTTTTATTTGAGTCTAAAAATGTCTTACGCACCTCACTGATAAATGTTTACATACCTTTTCAAGCTTTTGACAAATTTACTGTTGGTTTGGAAGAGGTGACGCAGGCTTTTGGATACGGAATGCTTCCTGCCTTGTGCTGGCGCTTTGCACTGCTCTGTGTGAAAAGTGACGTTGAAAAGAGAGAGGACTGTGTTACTTCCATAGCAATAAACTGACTTTTGATTATTTGAGGGATTAAAATAATGCTCTTGATGAGCCCTAAAACCCTTGTGCCATTACTCTGATTGGCTGTCCAATTTTCTTGCTAAACCAATAGATATTTCTGTCCTGACCAACTCCTGAAATATCTCTTCCAGTGACAGGCTGTTACCTAACTGACAACAAACCTGACAGGTCCAACAACATGGTTGAATGTTTTTTGACATTTTGTGCTCTCCAGTGGTGCGGCACCATTTGACAGTTATGCTAGCTGCCAACAGCAGACTATTGGCCAAGAGGGAACCATTGGCTCTCAAGTCTCAGGGGAGCACTAACTGTGTGTACATGTATGTGTTTACCTGCACACACTATAGCTACTGGAACACGGCATGGCTTGAGCTACAGCTCTATGCATGGGGCCAAGGAGCTGTAGTAATTTGTGTGTGTATGTCTGTATGTGTCTTAACCCTTTGCCGCTCACTGACAGGGAGGTCAGTTAAGTCTGTGGGGACATGTTTATTTTTAGTGGGCCAAGAGGGGGTTGGAGGCAAGAGAAGGAGGTGTGTGTATATATGCATGTGTGTGTTTGTGTGGGTTCTTGTTGGTGAGATAACGCACCTCCCAACTCATTAGGAACGCTGAGTTCCAAAACCCCTCGCAGACTCCCCCTCGTCCCAGGTGATCTTTCTCCTGCCCCAGGCCACTTAAAGTCAATAAATCCCCTCATTCAGGGCTCAAAAAGAGCTAATTTTCTCTTCAGGTGGACGAGTCAAGGTGGAGCAACAAGAAAAAACAGCACCCTTCGGCCCCTCTCACCTCCCCAAATTTCTCTCCACGCGCAACTCTGTTCAGCTCCAGTCCTCCTGGCCTCGGTCCCTGTTTGACGCTGAGTAGGACAGACAAGTAGGTCCGACTGCTGGGGAGCCTGTGTTAGTCAAGGCCTCTTTCACAGTTTAATTAATAGTGTTTGGACAAGAGGGAGAAGGTGGTGTGGGCCATAAGCCGGGCTGTGATGGGGGCGCATACATGGACACGTGGGAGAGTCAGAGTTGAAAGAGAGAGCGTGTGCTTGAATATTTGTGCCTGTTCGTGTACATGTTTATCTGTGTGTGAGCCTGTCCATCTTTACGTGCGAGTGTGTATGTGTAGACAGTAGACAGGACGACTGGCGGGCTGTGGGGGGTGTGAGAGGGAGGTAGCAGTAGTCAGTGTTAATTTATGCTCTCTCCAGACTCTGGCCCGGGACTTGTCTGTTACAGGAATAACAAACATGACCCCGGGACACGCCACCTTGACTACCGTGCCTGAACTCTCAAGCTCAATCAGTCGTCGTCTGATGAACCAAGAGCTACTCAATACTGACTATTATATTGCATCTCGCCCTATTGCAAACAGTGGACAATGGTAAGAGGGTGTGTGTGTGTGTGTTTGGGCATGCGGGTGTGAAAGAAAAAAAGAAAGACGACTTGCTCAATGCTAAGTGCAGTTTGCCATCTTGTGAAGGAGTCAATGTGGACAGGTTTTGACACTTATGGGACCAGCTTACAGTCGGCAGTGTTTGGGGATATAAACAGCCTGAGTGTGAGAGACGTTGATCTGCATTTTGTCACAGAGAGAGAGGTATTCAGCTGAGGAAGGGCTGAGTCATGGAAAGACTCATAAGGGAGTGTGGGGGGGGGGGTTGCTCAGACAGAGGGGAGGTGGCATGCCATTTTAGTATATACGGCTCCTGAAGTACTTGTCATACCTCAGATTGTAACGTGTCTGTCAAGGTGAAATGAAACACAGCAATTAGTGAAACGTGTTGCACCTGCGATTCGAACCGTCCATTGCTGTGTTCTTTGCTGTGCTTGTTCATTTACGTCAGGAGCCTTTCTGAAGCATGGCTGAGTGGGTGGATAAAATGTTGTTCTGTGTGAGGGGTGCAGTGAAAAGGCTTCGGTTAATGTCAGAGGTTCATCCTGCGCATTTAACTCACCTGATACTAGAACTAAATCTGATCTTAAGGTTAGGGTCAGGTATATCCGTAGTCATCAAGAAGTTATTTTAAACACCTACAAACCTGTGCTCATATATAGCTCAATGAGAACAGCGAGTCACACGCAAGTTTTATAGGTTTGAATATCTGCTTGGGGTCAACCATATCAGAAGTTTAAGTTTTCATATTACAATTATGTTTTTGGGCAAATTCATCCAAAACTTTACTGATACCATGGCAGACACAGTGGCGATGAGCTTCTTTTATCTGTCCGAGTAGCTGGTCAAGAGCTTCCTTCTGGCCTCTCTGGCGTGGAGCGCGGCCGTCGATGTCCCTCCAACCTGCAGAAAGAAAGAAAAATCAGATAAATTAGTTGTCTGAACTGAACATAATAAAACAAACATGACTCCCTCTAACGTTAGTGATCCCCATATTTTACATTTTGTTACATGTTTCTGTGGAATGTAAATTTGCATGTAGTTATTAGAAAAGTGTTTTCCTCAGTGATGATCCATAGCAGAACTGTCTATCTAATAATCTTTCATATAATCAAATAGTCAGGTCAAGTTTTTCTTTATTCAATACTCGGATTACTGGTCTATTGAGTTGGTTGCAAACTGAATTTTTGCCACTGGACGTTGCACACATTGCCCTTTTAGAGGCTCCCTGTTAAAAGACCTCGGTCAGCTTACCCAGGAAGAATGAGACGAAAGACTGTGGGGTACAGGTTGTAACCCAGGTCTATGAAAACAGGTTTAGATGTGTTTTCATTGAGCTGTATGGCTCATATCTACCTCCTTTTAAAACAATTTCTCTGCTTTGTTGTCACTGTCATATCAGTGCTGCATGAGAGCTCTGTGAAAGAGCCAGCTCTGACTACAGATACAATATAAATGTGTGCTTTTTTAACCGCGCTCTCAGATTTACACCACACCTGCTTTTTTGCATTTTGTGCCAAAAAGATTTCCAATCTACAATCAGATTCGCTTCTCTCTGATGAGTACACTTAACTGTGATGCATGAGTTCAGCACTGTTACTGCATATTTCTTTTTCCCATTAAGCCTACATATCAGTATCACTTCAGCTAGCTCAGAATTATGACCTGTATATGGTAGTAAAGTACTATTCATCAATAAAAGGCAAAAGTGAGGCGGGTGCTCATGTTTTAAATAAACTTTAAATAAGTTTCCGTAATTTGGGATTGTCCCTCACCACTGCAGTTTTTACATTAGTAACATTAGTCACATTGGCAACACCACAAGCTAACACTGTTGGGGGGGGGGGGGGGGGGGGGGGGACGACTTTGCTAATTAAAATTTATAGTAAGAATTCCACAGATTCTTCAGTTCCTCAGAGAGTATGGAGTCTCTTGTGCTCATTCTGACCGCCAACAACATGACATTTGGCACACTTTGCTCAGGGGGGTGGACATTTTAGCTAAAACAGAAGCAGCTCTGGGAAGAAAATGATAATGCGCTGCAAGGCAGTCAGTCACTCTTTGTTTGAGAGAGTGTAACTACAAAAACATAGTAACCTCAAAAACTGGACATTCAGGCAGAAGCAGTGTGTGCCGTTGGGGACTTTGCAAAAGATTTACATCTGTAAAAAACCATATCAAACAAACATCCCATAAAATGCATAATATGAACTCTCTCTACTGTCGTAATTCTGAACATATTTGTATGTTCTTTTTCGGCATACACAGTTAGTCTTTATCTTTGTCATTTTATCTATTTTTGTGTCTTTGTCTTTCTGTTGCTGTGCCCCTCTAATACAACTGTCTGGGCAGACTTACAATCCATCGTGACGATATTGAAAAGCTACTTACTTCGTATTACAAACACAAACAAACACACAATGTGCTTTCCAGTCTTAGAGGTGACTGTCTCTGTAGAAAACAGCCCTTCAGCACTTTCTGCCTAGTGTGCAAGCACCGGAGGATGTGTCAGCGATAACCCCCCCACTAACACCATCACCCACCACCCTCCACCCCCACCCCCCAGAGCCCCCCTGAGGGTGCACAGGACTGAAACACGGTGAGCTCTATTCCCGGAAAGGTGCCTGTCCCGACGAGACAAGCGGGCCCTTTAATGGGCGTCCACGGCCCGGTATAAGGCCCCCACTGTTGGGGCCATGCCGCGCGCTACAGCACAGACATGCAAATATTTCCAGTGGTAGGCCCAAATGGAAAACACAAACACGCAACATCGAAATTAGCTCCGAGGGAGGGAGGGAGGGTGGACAGTAGAAAAAAAAGAGAACGAGGGGAAAGCCTAGCTTCTTAAAATGAAGACACGCATACACACACTTGCTGAAAAACACTATGTGCTGATGAGGACCAACATGTTCATATGTTCCCCAGATGTGCCATGAGTCTGCCAATATGCCCACAATGATGGTATCGACAGTAGACTCACTCTCTTCTAGTAGGTGAGTATCAGCTGATGAGACTTTATGTATCAACAGTCTTCTCTTGAAATCACAAATACACTGAGACTTAAAAACTGTAAACACACACACACACACACACACACACCAACAAATCCACTTAAGTCAGATAGAGAGATACGTGCATGGATAAATAAATACAAAGATAGATACATAGATAGATTGAGTGGGAGAAAGTGGATCAGAGCTGTAGTGTGGTCAACACCTCAGCTGTTGCAAATGACTTCACGGTTAATTTCTTGGCTGAACCCGGGCAGCTTCCTCTGCCAGCCGGGCCTACACACCATCCTGCTATGGTTACACTCACTGACATCTGCAGAGGGATTCTCAAAGCCCACCCAGCCTCCCGGCTGACGAAGGTCCAGCTGTCATCCTTCTAATGATGTCAAACTACCATCAGAATGACGTTGGAGTAACCCAATCAATTGAGCGAAGTGATGCGAGGCATTTTATCATCCACGCAGGGCCCACACAAAACACACTGATTCTGTTGCGCGTGTGGAAACTCTTTAGCTGTCGTGCTCCCTCGGTGAGGCCAGCCAAAGCCCGGCAGGAGCACCCGCTCGAACCCAATGTAAAGTCAGAGCTTTGCGTGATATTTAGACACATGCTTTCGACAGACGGATTTAAATACAATGGAGACTTACTGGAAGGTGTAGCACAGACTGGGGTGGAAACTTTTGGAGGTCCCCAGCCCTTCATGTTGTAGGCTGACACCTGCACATAGTAATATGTCCCCTAGAAGGACAGGAAAAATGTACAGTTAAAGGACAATTTAGAAATAAACAGCAATAACTACAGAGTGTATGGATATACATATGATTTGTATCGTTGGAGTTAAAGGAATCTGCGTGTGTTCTGGCTGTAGTGTCTACCTAGAATGTCAGCCTGTCTCTGTGTTTAGTTTGCAGACAGCAAGCCTCTGTCTCTCCTTTCTCAGCCAAATCAATCAAACCAACCGCCAACACTTACTGACCCCGCCTTAACCCCTGTCTTGTGACAGGAGAGAGCTCGGGCTGGGGTCCTAAAGGGGGTGGGGGAAAGGGGGTTCTCTCACATAATAACAAACAACAAGCGGAGTGTCCATTTGTCTACATGCCCACTTAAAAATGCCAAACATAAATCAGGTGGCAGGCTACCAAGCTGCTGTTTTTTTTTTTTTTTTTTTATCATTTTGGGGGCTTGTCTTGCAACTGTTGCTTAGTCAGGAGCCAAGACCTTCCACAAATGTCAAATAAAAGTGTGCTTTCTGCGTGAGCTTTGAGCAGGGCAGCAGCTATTGTTTGGGATTGATGGTGACTGCAACATGTGTGCGGAGACTGATGTATGAAAAAACAAAACTCACAAGGGAAATGCTTCAAGCTTGGGTGTAAATAAAATTGAGGCCCTTTATGTGGGAGAGTAATCTCAAAATGTTTCATCGGTTAGTAACAGCAGCTGGAGAAGCTACAGCTTGGTGTTCTTTTTTTTTTGGGTTGTTTTGACGTCCATAAACTACCAAATAAAGACTGGCTGTCTATTTTATCTGGTAGTGGGAGGGATTGACCAGGTTCATGTGGAAATGGTCTTGTTTGTTGTGGCTTGTTGTGCAATGGTGTTTGGAGGGGAGGGGGGTGCAAATTCTCAAAAACTCAGTTTGAAAGTGCCTTTTTTTCCATCAGCAGACCGACCCTTGGTGTCAACTCTTGAATTTATTGCACGAGATTTAAACCAAAAGTCTGACGCCATAGGAAGTATGGCCTGATCATTTCCAAGTGTCAGTAATTTGGAGTCTAAGAGAGTCTAACAGAACTTACAGAAGTTAGTCCAGTGATGTTGCACTGTAGCAGAGATGTGTCATCCACGAGCATCTCACCCATCAAAGGACTGAATAAAGGTGCACTGCTCCAACTCACTTCAAATACACACAAGCACGAGCAACAGTTTAATACCTAGCTTTCTGAAAATAGAGAAATTACACTTTTTTTTTATACTTTTTAATTATAAAATGTTATTTGGTCAATACAAGAACTTTACACATTGCAACTGGTTTGTTCCAAATGATGGCTGACCTTTGTACTTGGTAACCACAGCAGAGTTGACACAGAGAGGTTCCTGGAAATCAACCTGCAGACTGGAGCTGCTGCTGACGGACAGGCGGACTACACTGGGAGCATCCGGAGGGTCTGGGGGAGGCAGGGAAACAGGAACAAGCAAATAAGACACGTACAGACAAGCAGGCTTAAACCTTCCCCATCGTGTTAGAATCACTTTAGCTAAGTGAGAACACTGTCAGCTTGTAATCTCGTTGATGCAAACCTATTACTGAGTGGTATTAAGGAAGTAACTGACTGTAACTGTGTGAAATAGGACGAGAGAGGCTGCATTCTACAACTAATCTGTATACATAGGTGAAGAAGTGGAATGCAGCCCTTTTCAATATTGAAGTATTTGCTTATATTTCATTAATTTTATTGTCATGTTGTCATTGGCGTATTCAACAATGTTATTGCATTTTGCAAGTTTTCCTAGTTACATACAGCCCTTGGCCCCCACATAGGCATATGTTGGGTTTTCAAGTGTGGAAGCTAGTAATTTATCCCAACAGAAAGCCAGCAGGAAAAAAAAAAAATTTGAAAGTTGAAAAACAAGAAAACCAAAGATGACTGCTGGACTGCAGGAACATCTGCTGTTCAGCATGTGTAAAAATGTCAAAATCATCCAGAAGCCTTACTAGCATGCTCGAAGCCTGTCTGCATGCGTCGAAAGAGTCGCAGTCTCCACTCCCAAGCTTTCAGCTGCCTCTCCCGATCAGATCCCTCTCGTTCACCGGGACCCTCGTCCCGCACCTGCGCCTGAAGCTCTGACACCCGCTGCTCGGCCTCCTGCACCAAGGTGGCCAAATGCACTGCTCGGCCCTCCAGGCTCACAAC